>NW_028258205.1:0-687762 GCF_053883595.1 Heterocephalus glaber | reverse complement strand
CATAAAGATGGATAAATTTGAGTCATTTGTAAGAAAATCAACGTTGAGACCATAATGCTAAGTGAAAAGATCATACACAGAAGGCTAAATATCATAGAGCTTCTCTTATGTGAGAAACCCAAGGTATAAATAATTTAGGAGTGAAATAAAAGATAGGTGATAAAAATCAGGAAGGTAGATTTTGTGCAGATAGAAAGGGGATCTGAGGATGGGAGGGGATGGGAGGAAGGGGATAGGAGGGGGAAGCAAAAAGACCAAGATGAGTATGTATATGTACAATAAAAATTAAATAATTCATCTTCCTTATGTAGGTTATGAAGAATGTTATAAAGTTTAGTTCAAAAAATTTGAAATGCAGCTTTGAAAAGTACAAAATCAAACCCATGATGCAGAAAATAAGATGATGGATGCCAAAGTTAGAGTGTTGGAAAGAAAGGGGAAATGTTGGTCAGAGGACACAAAATTTCAGGTAAAGAAGAGGAATAAATTTAAGAGATTATGTGCAACGTAATCATTATTGTTAATGAAAACGTATTATATTTTTGAAAATTCAGTGAGAGAGTAGATTCTATGTGGTCTCACAATAAAAAGTGGTATGTGAGCCAGCTGCAGTGACGCACACCTGTAATCCCAGCATTTTGGGAGGCTGAGGCAGGAGGATCACATGTTGTGGCCCAGCCTGGGCAACGTAGCAACTTAGTGAAACCTTGTCTCAAATTTTTTTTCAAAAGCTGAAGATACAGTCCAGTGGGGAGGTCTTTGAGTCCCAGGTTCAATATGCAGTACTGCCAAAGGAAGGAAGAAAGGAAGGGAGGAAGGAAGGAAGGAAGGAAGGAAGGAAGGAAGGAAGGAAGGAAGGAAGAGTGAAGCCAGGTGTGGTAGTTCATGCCTATATTCAAGCACAATGGGAGGCTGACGCTGGAGGATAGCAAGTGTGAGCCCAGCCTAAGAATGTTAGTGATTCAGTGAGACCCTGTCTCAAAAAAAGTAAAATAAAATAATGAAAAATAGAAGCACAAAGTCCCTAAGTTCAATCTCCAGCACCCCTCCTCAGCATTCTACAGTTTCAGATTGTTCCGCAGAGGAACCAGTCCGGCTTGGAACACGAGCTTCCCAGAGTGCATATGGAAGCGTGGTGATGCGTCCTTTATTGTAATGAAGTTTTACATTTTAAGTCCTCACCATGCTTCTAAGTCTCACCTTGTATTTAGATGTATAGACATAATTATTAGGAGTCAATGAAGAGAATTAAAAATCATTACCTACGAGAACCTGGAAAATGAATTTGGGTGCCTATGGTAATAGTGTACTCATTTTCTTATGTATTTCTTTACTTCTTTATTTATCCTGCAGTACTGGCGGTTGAACCCAGAGCCTGTACACTGAGTTATAGCCCCAGCCCTTTGCTTTTTTCATTCTTTATTTTGAGACAGGGTCTCACTAAGTTCCTAAGTTGCCCATGCTGCACTCAAACTTGTGACCCTCCTGCCTCAGCCTCCCAGAGGCATGGGATTCCAGACGTGAGCTACCACACTGGGATTTTTAAAAAAACTATGTGTGTTACTACTCTAAATTATTGCACAATTAAAATTAAGAATTAAACCTCCATATTTAAAAAGCAGATAATTATTCTTAGATCTACTTTAAAAATATTCGTAACTTCTTAGCATGTCCAGCACCTCAAACATTTTTCATTTCTTTGTACTAAAGACATTCAAAGTCCTTTCTTTTCATCATTTTGAAATACACAATAAATTAATGATAACTATAGTTATCCTACATACTGTATGTAAAACACTAGAATTTATTCATCCTAGCTATATAAAAACTTTTAAAAAATCAAATAAAATATTGTAGTTGTGAAATGTCTTTTATTATTTTTATTGTCTGTGTGACTTGGGACATGTTACTTAATTTCCTCCTACGTCTTAGATTTCCCTGTCTGGTAATCATGAATAGTAGCTATCCTATTGGTAGTTATAAATGCTAGATATGCCGCCTACTTCTAATAACACAGCATATCGTAGATCTTCAACAAGGGTCACTTTCTTTAAAAAAACAAAAAACTTGGTAACTTCTTGCCTACTTTTGCAAACAGTAGCTCTTAGGATTTTTTTTCTCTTATTTTCAAATGAGAAAATTATTCTGAATGCCTGTATACTTGTTCTAGTGTTTTCTCAGAACGATTATTAAGTCAGTCCTCTAATAGTATTAATGTGCTTAGAACTGTCAGCTGAGATCGAAAACCCGTAAGAAACTCTGTGGAGGACCCATGAGGCATATGTTCTAGAGCCTCTGCTCCACATCATCCTTGCTCCGTGTGGCTTCCTCTGTGGTCATTGATCTTACCCTCACCTTTAATCCTTTTCCACCCTGCTTTTCTCCTAGATTTATCCTCCTGCCCCTCATAAACATCCCCTCACGTCTCTAAGAAACTCCTGTCTACCGGAAGATAAACATTCTGCACCATCAGTTTTGTCACTGTGTTGTCGCTGCTGCGGCCCCTAGCTTGGCTGACATTCCAGCCTCAGCTGCAACTTCCCTTCCACTGCCTTTCTGCTGGGCAGAAGCTGTTAGTCTTCTGGTTCCTGTTTTCCAGAAGTGTAATTCATATCCTCTTCATCCCCAGTGCTGCTTTCACACTATCACTCTTCCACTTTCTTATGTTAAAGATGGTTGTCTCCTTTGAAGCTTCAGTTCTTGGATTCTCATACCTCAGGATTTCTGGTTTTTCATTTTCTTCCTTGATATTTTCCATTGCACTAAGTTCCTTGCCTTTCTCACCCTTCAAAATGGCCTCTTTTCTTCCAAATCTGCATTATTTCTCAGATGACTTCATTCAACCCCAAGACACGGAATGAACGACCATCTAGAGGCCAGTCACTTCCAAACATATATCTCTAGACCTTTCCACTGAACAGCAGACTCATATGTAGCCATCTACTTTCCCACTGGGATGTCCAGTATGATGATAACATGTCCAAACACACATCCTGGTCTCCCAATCCAAATGTGCTGATCTTCAAGCCTTCCCAGTATAGCTTGTACCCCACCATTCTTCCAACATTCAGGCCCAAATCCGGAGACCCATTCCTGTTTCTTCTCTTTATCTTACCTGCCCTACACCTAGCTCCAGACCACCCAACTCTAACTCATCAGCATGTGCCAATTACCCCATATGCACATACACCTCGAAGCCAGCCACCTCCCTCCACATCTAACACTACACTGTATCTCTCACCAGCCTCCTTAGAAGTCGCTTCCTAACTTTAGCCCTTTGCTCTCACGCCTGCCAGCTATTCTCATTAGAAACATTCTGCTCAAAATACTTTAATGGCTTCCTGCTATACTTAGGTTATCCATAGTCTTTATGAAAAATCTTAAATACCTTACAGGACCTAGTCCCCGTATGTGGGGTGGTACCTTCTACCAATCTTTTTTTTTTTGAGATGAGATCTCAGTGTGTTGCCCAGACTTGGCTTGGACGGGCTATCCTCCTGCCTCAGCCTTTCAAATAGCTGGGATTACAAGCATGCATCACTGAGCCTGGCTTTACCATCCTTCTTTAAAACTGACATTCATGCCACTCAGTCCATAGTGGCCCACTTGGAGATCCTTAGCAAATCACTCTCACTGCAGGCCCAGATGCCTCCTCATTACTATTCTCTTGGGCGTCTTCAAAACCTGCCACACCACATCGTGGACCCACATCCAATATTTCATGGGTGAGTGACGAACCCCCACAATCTCTGAAAAGCCAACACTCTCTGCTTTCCAAAGTAGTTCCCATGCTGCATCGCTTGAGCCACCCTTCAGTTCTCTCGACCTCCTCAGTCACTTCAATCCAAGTCCTCCATTCCTCTCTGACAACAAGTTTACAGCCCCCGATAGACTGTGATATTTGTATGTTTATATACTGAAATTCTGCTGGTCCTTCCATCCATGCTTGCAGTCCTTCTCTATGTCCCCAATCATTTCTGTCTTCTGTTTCCTACAAAAATCAATTTAAGTCTTGAATATTTCTTTCACCTTCCTGGGGGTGGGGGGGCATTGTATGAACTTTGCCTCAAGTTACTTTACTCACTTCAGGCCTTGAGACATAGATGGTATCTCAAGCTCATCCATACTTTCCCTTTCAGCTGTGATCTGCACCTCGGTAATTTCCACATGTGCCCCGGATATTTTGCTTCTTTTCAAGAAAACACTACTGCAAGGGTTACTCTTCTTCCACCTGCATTTTCTGTCCCTTCTGTTGGCTTGCCTGACTCTTACACATCTGGTGTGTTTCTTTCCTCTTTGAAATTCCCATGGTTCATCCATTATCTATGCCTCTCTAAATGTTTATTTGTGCTTTCTTTATATTTTAGTTCTCTCTTAGTTTAAATTAATCATCCTCACTAAACAGGGCTTCCTGAGGCAGGGTCTTTGACTCACTATATATATTAAATTTTGCTAAAATACATATAGTATAAAATGTAACATCTTAACAGTCTGAAGTCCATAGTTCATCAGAGTTCAGTACAGTCACAATCTCCAGAATTCTTTTCACCTTTCAGAACTGGAACTCTGCACCTATTGAACAACAAGCCCGCCTTGTCCTCTGGCCTAGCTGTTGGAAACCCTCCACTGTCCCTATGAATCTGATTGTGGTAGACATCTCGTAGAAGGGGTCATATAAGAGTTTTCCTTTAAGGACAGGCTTATTTCATCCAGTACAATGTCTTCAAGGCTCACGCACGTTGCAGTATGTCTGGATTTTCTTTCTTCTTAAGGCTGAATGATGTTACATTGTGTGAATAGACCACGTTGTGCTCCTTGGTTCTTCTCTTTGTTAATAGACACTTGGGTTGTTTCCATCATTTGTTTATTGGGAATACTGCTGTACTATACATGGATGCACAGATAACTCTTGGAGATCCTGTTTTGAATTTGGGGTCATATACCAGAAGTGCAACTCCTGAGTCATACGGTAATTCTAGTTGGAGTTTATTGAGGAAGCACCATTTCATTTTCTATAGTGGCTACATCATTATATATTCTCAGTAGTGTATGCAGGCTTTAATTTCTCCAAATACTTGTCAAGACTTTTTATTTTCTGCTTTTGTTATAGTAGCCCTCATAATAGATGTGAGGTGTTATTTCATTGTGATTTTGGTTTGCATTTTCCTAATGTAGTAATGTTGAGCACTTTTTCATGTACCTGTTGGCCTTTTGCTTGTCGCTTTCTGGAGGAATATCTACTGAAGTCTTTTGACTTAAAAATTGGATTGTTTGATTCTGTTGCTGTTGATTTTGTTCATCTTTGAATCTCACATAACATATACTCCATTGAAATGCTCCACTTGGGGAAACTGAGGTTAGTCAACTAGGGGCGTCTCAGGGTTTAACACAGAGGCACTAGACATCGTAAGCATATAGTCTGAGTTCTTGGGTGGGTTTTAAGTACATTTGAGACCCAATCTAACCCTCCAAATAGCAACCTTAGAAAAACTTCACAAGGATGCCATCTGAAGAAGACTCAAGTTCAATACACATTTGTCTATGTCAGGTTTTAGGGCCTCATCCCAAAAGCCACGTGAGGTGGCTTTGTAGAAGAAAATACATTTTTGTCCTGAAATCAGAGGGTCTGGAAAATTTGGAAAAATAGATTTCAGCCTTGTGGTGTGGACATTACCCCCAAGACTCAGGAGAACAAACCAAAAATGTCTGTGGGTCAGTTTTTCATTCAGTAAACATCTACCCGGTGCCTGAGAGCCACGCACTTGGTTAGGGAGGCAGGAGTAGAACAGCAGCTCTGTCAAAGTGAAATCAATTCAGTCTGTCCCTGGAAAATTCCTAGGCAAGAAGTATTAAGACACTAGATGCAGAAATGGGAAAATATTAGCCATTAATCTGTGCCTCCTGCTCTCGTCTTTTCAATAGGAGAACTTTTGCTTTGATTTCCTTCGGTGCCAATGTAGGTAAAAATTATAAAGGATAATTAAACTGTTGTGTTGGAAATGGTGAGAGAAATTAAAAAGTAATTTTCCTTTATTACTTAAAATATCTGTGATTATATCAATTGTTGCTTCTCCTCACCTGTTGTTCAAATGATTGTCTCAGAGACTTGACCATAACTGGATTATAAGAGGACTAAAAGAAATAACATTTGAAATCCTCTAACAAAGTCAGAGTAGCTCTTGTGGTTTTTCTTTCCTTTTGTCTTCTCCCCCTCCCTTTTGGGGTCTACTCACAAAAAAGAGATTACTAAGCGAATTAATAAGTAAGCAGGAAAAAGGTAAAGCACTATTTTATTCAATAGCGAACGCATTTAGCAGCGGGACTCTATTCACACAATGACTTCGGTAATTATAAATGAGCCTCATGCAGCATTTAAAGCATTTATAAGACTCTCAGCAACCTTAGAGTTCTTTCCCTTTTCCACTTGTAGCAACATGACTGCAGCCTTCAGAGGGAAAGAACAACATTGCTTTAAAATGTCCTAGCAGTCAAACTAATCTGATGAAACGCCCTAAAGCTCTCATAGGCAAGGGAGAGCTGGAGACCATGGCACCCAGGGCCTTTCAAGATCTGCCTTCTGCCTGTCTGCACACCCTGAGTTCCTGCAACTCTGCCCTGCACAGTGTGGTGCAGCCACGGCAGCCTCCTTATAGTCCCCCCAGCAGTGCCCTGGGCCCATGCACTGGCCTTTCTGCATCTTCATCTGAGGACTTTCTGATTGTCTTTTGTAATGCAAACCTCATTGCCTCCTCTGCGTCACATTTTCCAACACCTGAAAGTATTTTTCTCTCTCTGTCTCTACTAAATTCCCATGGCATTCTCTCAGAAGCATTAAAAGTTTGATCACATCAAATGACAATGATGCATTCACAAGGTCCTCCCAGACAACTGTGAGTTCCTAGAAGACAGGGGCAGAAACTGACTTATCTTTTAACCTTCCTGCTTAACCCTAAGTCCCAGACATAGTTCTGCATCCAGTAGACAATTTGTGAATATTGAACCAAAGCTATGGTCATGGTCAGGAAGGCTAAATGATGGTGAGGTCTAATGGACAAAGCATAAAAATGATGGAAACTCTGGAGTGAAGAAAAGTGAAATAGAGATTAGGAAAAAGGGGCAATAAGAGAAAGTGGGACTAGAGCAACCTAGGAAGGAAATGTGGGAACAAAGAAGTGAAGCTTAGATGCTGGGAAGCAAAGTAACATTAGAAGGGGAATGCAGGGCATCTGAAATCAGGGCATTTCAGAGGCTCCTGTGTACCTACTTTCCCTTGGAGCTACAGAAGGAGAGATGAGGCAGGAACCAGTCTGTTGCTCTGAGTGAGGCCTTTGCCTTTGGCTGGAGTCTGTCCTGCTGCCTCGCTACCCTGGTGCAGATCCAAGCATTATCTCTCTTATCTCTTCTCCGAGTCTGCATGAGTGCAACTGTATGGGAACATGGGACCACTTGTGTATGTCAGCTTCCTCATTGCGTGACTAACATATATTACTCTGTGAAATAAGCCCAAAGGACAGTGCAAATCCCCAGCTCACTCTCCCTTTGCCGTCATTTCCATTACGCTATGGGGAGGCGGTGGCTCCTACCTACAGCCTGGCAAAGTGGAAAACCATGGTGAACTCCCAAGTTTGCTGAACACATCTACACCGCACAAAGGGTGGGGTGGGCTTGGAGTGATGCATGTGAACGTACCGCAGTATTTATTGTATCTTTACGACAAAGTGACTTTTCAGACGCACCCAGCTGGCTTCCTCACAGGAGATGTGCCACTTTATGGTTGCAGCCCTTTGGAGTTATTTCTTGGGTAACCAAAAAGGGTCTCATGCCTGTAGAAAGCAGCATAGTACAGCTCTGGCTAAAAGTCAGGCCTGGATTGCAAGCATGGGCTCTGCCATTTAGTCTGAGGCTGGGTTTTCTCATGTCACCGATGTCACAGGGTTGCTGTGAGGATCAAGTCACATGATGACTAACGCCACACAGTTTGCTGGTGATTCTTACCACCTTTCTCTCATCTGATCCTCTCAGCAACCTGCCAATTATTTTGATCCTCATTTTAGAGATGAAGAAACTGAAGCTCCAATAGGAAAAATGACTTAGCTGAAGCCACCTGGCTAGTAAGCCAGGATGATGCAAGTTTCCCATTTTCAAATGCATCTTCAGTTATCCCTAGGCACAAACCTGCCTACTTAGTGGCTTAACTTCCCTTGTGACTCCTTCCTCCTGCAGCCTCTGGAGGTACTCTGTGTAATGAATTAATTGGTTTTTGTTCTGTTCTCTCTTCATTCCCTTTTTCCCGGCCTCTAGGAGAAAACGCCAGCAACTCCGACCCAGAAAGCGAGCACCACCTTCAACATTGTGGGGACGACCTATCCCATCAACCTGGCCACCAAGGAAACTGAGTTCTCCACCATCTCCAAGGGCGCTACTTCCAGTGCCTCTTCGACTCCGACCATCATCGCTTCGCCCAAGGCCACTTTTGTGCAGGACAGCCCAACTGAGATCAAGACCTACAACAGTGTCAGCAAAGTTGACAAAGTCTCTCGCATCATCTTTCCCGTGCTCTTTGCCATATTCAATCTGGTCTACTGGGCCACATATGTGAACCGGGAGTCAGCTATCAAGGGCATGATCCGCAAACAGTAGGTAGTCGAGGTGGCAACCAGAGCACTGTATCCCCATGAAGCATCCAGGCACCCAGCCTGGGGCTCCCTTTAGTAGGTTTCAGGATTCTTCTTTTCAACCCTCTTCCTAGCTGTGACTCTCAACTCAATTCACATTTATGAATATCAGTGAAAAAATAGCAACAGAAAATGACTCGCCCCTCTGACAAAGGCCGACATGACCATTTTCCAAGGCTGGGAGGGATGAGAAAGTCACCTCCCTACCAGGGCAACCAGTCACACACTGGATGGGGTAGGAAGGGTGGGTAGTAGTTGGGGATTCAAATCTAGCTCAAAACAAAAGATCACTAGCAGGTGAATAGGCAAACGCACCCTTCCCTGTCCCCTCCACTCCACACCTTTGCCCAGGCCCAGGCATTTGGGTCCCACCGCATCAGGGACGTCTGGTCCTGTGTGGTTGATGACAGTGCTTGAGAGGAGTGACTTGGAGATTCATACAGATATCTCTAGTCAGCTTTTGAGTCAACTAAATCATTGAATTTGTTGCCAATTCTATACCGAATTATGTACAGGCCATTTGATTTCACTTGTTCTTAATGTGAGTAGAAGTGATAGGATAAATACCAAAATTTTATAAGGTAAATACACTGAGTCACAGAAGTTTGAATAATTTGCCTAGGCCCCTTATACGTGGCTTTAATGAACAACGGCCATGCACCCCTTTCCAGTGGCCAAAATGAAGAAAGAACTGAGGAGCCACGTCCAGTTGGACCTGAGAATCAGCCCCATCTCAGCGGGCCTTCTGGGCCATAGGGCACCGAGAGTCTTTAGAGAGTGGCGGTGTACACTTCTAACAGCCGTGGCTAAACGGAACGAGAGCCCCAGCCACTCCGGATCTGAACCTGTGCACAAATCCAGAGAGTCTTACATGTCCAAGGCAGGGCCACAGGTGGCACTGAGAGCAGATTCTCCCTGGCCATCCGCTGAAGCAAACCCACTGAGGGGGTATCCTTAGCTGCTGGTTGCCTTTACACCCATCCTTCTCTGATGCCCTGCTTCCTCGCCATTGCTGGGATAATGCATGCCAGTCCCATTTTCCTAAGACTGTGTAGGTAAATTCTTGAGTAGAAGAGTGTAGTTTTGTGGATACGTGGGGATGGGGGTGGGTGGGCGGGGCTGTAAATGATTGTCTTAATGAATTTAGAGTGGACGCCTGATCTTTGCTTCTCTGTACAAATTGTGTTTCCAAATGCTTTGGTGCAATGTTTAGTGGCTATTTATTAAACCCTTTCTGAATTGTATTTGGGCTGGAGAACTTTTATTGGCCACTGCCTAACACGGGCTGTACTCTGTTGTTGACTTTCACCCCCACCCTGGTGCCACACTTGCTTTCCACTTCTTCACGGCACTCCAGGACGTTGGAAGAAAGGTCTCTCCAAGCAGCCATTCAAAATGGAGCCCTGTAAAAAAGGCTCTGTGTGAGCATTCGGGAGAAGGAACAGCTAACTTCACCGACTCCCAGGAAACAAAGGTGTTTTCACTGCACTTCTAAGGTGTTCCTCATGTCCATTGGTTTCTATTTCCCTTAGGCAGTAATTATCAGGAAGAATGAGGGTGAGTGTCTGCTTGATGGAGCCATGTGTCAGTAAGTAGATGATAACCCCTTTCCTTACAAAAGTAGGAGAAATCTGGAAAATAATCTCATGAGATTTGCTTGAGGAAATCACCTGGCTTCGAAGGGATGGGACAATCTCCTTGGGAGAGCATTTCAAAAGATTTGCTTGTCCAAAATCAAGGAAAGGACTCAGACAATCTGACCCCCAAGATTCACATTCCTCCCTGTGATCATCTGATGGATGTTCTACAACTGCAGTAATCAACTCACGGCCCCAGAGCAACCAAGCCAGGGGCATGGCAGGAGGTAGTGTCTTTCTAAACCTGCCTGACAGCAATATGTAAGTGTTGTCCTTTTCTTAAGACCTTTCTGAATCCAGTTTGCATCTGAAACGATTCCCTTAGTCTTAGGGGAAAGCCCAAGCTGTTTTTCTGCTGCTGAGCTCCTTTACTGTTTGAAACCCTGGCCCAGGCTGGGACCAGTACCTGAGGGCTGCAGTATATTAGGATATTAGAGAGAGAAAGAGAGAGAGAGAGAGAGAGAGAGAGAGAGAGAGAGAGAGAGAGAGAGAGAGAGAGAGAGAGAGAGAGAGAGAGAGAGAGAGATCCCCTCCAGATCATTAGGGTACCAGTCTGGAGATTGCTAGAAGATGCTAGTTCATAGTAGGCACTTAACAAACATTTATTGAATAACCAAATGCTAATTTAGATCACAGCTACATAGAGGAGTTTGCTTCAGGGCAGTACTGGAGAGTAGCTAAACCATGATCAATGGGGAGACTCGCAGAAACAAGCAGATACAATGTGCAGCCTTCTAAAGTAGCTCTGAGAGCATTCCAGTACTAACAAATGTACTGTTTTAAGCCACTTTGAAGAGCTTTGCTTAGTTAAACAATTGTTTGTTCCTAAGGGCTTTTAAATCTGGGGATTCGTGAATGATCTGTTCCTTTCTTTTGCTGGAATACTGGAGGAAGGAGAGAGAGGCATGAGTGAGTGCCAGACCCCTCTGAAAGCTACAGCAGCACCCACTGGCCGTCCCAGGTGCATCTGCCATGTGAGACCCATTGGAGGGCTCCCCGTGTGGGGTTGGAAAGCAGCTCCCTGGGCCTCTGAATCCTTGCAAGTGGTCCTGCATGACACTGAAGGAATGGGAAGGGATTGGGAGAGGAAGGACACAACTGGGGCAAATTCTGTCAAAGGGACTCAAGAATTGGAGGCAGCAATCCCTCCACTTCAGCTTCAGCAACTTCTAATTGCATGGGCTCCCTGTGGCACCAGAGCGTGAATCCATCACCAGTCCATCTTCTGGAGTGAGGCTAATGGCGCCTGTGCTTGGTGGGAAACCTGCCTTCCGGGGCCTCCTGCCTCTTCTCTCCTCCTTTCCCCCTCAAGTTGTTTATATTAAGGTATATAATATGATGTTTGGTTTTTTTTATTTTTATTTTTTTGTATTAAATTCTTTTATTGGTACATTGTAGGTATACAACACAATTACATTTCTCATTGGGAATTGTACCTTTACATGATGCATCTTGGTTCTTATTTTTTCCCCAGTCCTAGCCCTCCCTTCACACCCTCCACCCTTCCCTATTTACAAAGACTTTATTTCCATTTTTTCCATTTCTCATCATTTTTCCTTTCCCTTCTTTCCTTTCCCCTGCCCCTCCCACTACCCCTACCCCTTTGGACCTTTTCTTCCTATTTTACATTATCGATTATTCATTCTAATAATTGGTACATTTTAGGTATACAATATAATGACATTCATCATTGGAAATTTGCACCTTTCCATAGTCTCTCTTGGTTCTTATTTTTCACCCTTGCCCAGCCCTCCCTTCAACCCCTCCAGTCCTCCCTATTTACAAAGATTTTGTTCCTATTTTTCCATTTTCTCATATTAATCCCATTCCCTTCTATCCTTTCCCCTAGCCCTCCCACTTCCTTCCCCTTTGCCCCTTTTCTTCCTATTTCACATGACCTGTTATACATTTAGTCCTTATTTACACTTTCACTTTCTCACACCAGAGAAACTCTTCAGTATAAGTAATTACTAAAGTCCCGTCTATGTATTTGAGTTTTGGAAGTTAGTCCATTTGTTTGGGCTTAGTTTTTAGATCCCACATATGAGTGAGGTCATGCAGTGCTTGGCTTTCTGTGCCTGGCTTCTTTTACTTAGCATGATGTACTCCAGGTCCATCCATGTTGCTGCAAAGGGTGGGGACAACCTAGACCTGTTCTGCTCCTTTACATCTCAGTCCCCATAACCTGATATCGTGGGAAAAGCACTGAGAAGGTTCCACCTGAGTTTCTGCCAGGGCTCCGTCCCAGTGCTGTTGTGTAAGGTTGGGCAAGTCCCTTCGCTGAGCTGACTTAGTTTCCCAATTCTTGACATCAGACCATGATCAAAGCCAAGACCAGAGCATCTTTTGCAGCAGCGTCTCTGTTGGCATACTCTACCCGCAAGTGTCACCACATCCTGGTCCCCATCCTCAGCTCGTCCTGGCACAATCCCCCTCCTCCGGTTCCCTATGGCACAATTCAGATGGGTTGACAGATTCAAAAACTTTTGATTCAACAGCAAGTCATGACAGCTAGGAGGAGGCTAAAGGTAGGAATATGAGCGTTGCCCTCACAGATCTAGTAGTGCTCTCCCCTCCAGCTCCTCTGTCACACCCCCACCCTCATGTCCTTGCCCTGAGCTCCATGTGGCAGTGTCTCCAATGCGTGATGCAATGAGGGACTATCTGTGTCCCAGCTGCAGTCCAAGCATGGGAATGGCTGAATCTTTTGTTCAAGAAATTAAGGGGGTGCTGATGCCAGACAAGAGGTCCCCAGGTAAGCTGAGAGCACAGTGGAAACAAAACACACCGCCCCTTTTACTTTTCCCTTCGGCGTTTCAGCTGGGGGGCGGTCCTCAGAAGGGAACTCCCTTGACTCCTTATGACAAGATGTACACAGCGCTTGGGGTCTGCACTTGCCACTTCTTCCTTGCTTGTGACACGGGGTAAAAGTAGCCTACCTGCCTTCAGTCTCAGTCTAAAGCCAGCTCCTCCTTCATCCCTCCTCTGGGCTCCTCTCTTCTCCAAGGATTTTAATGTTGTTGTCTGCTCTCAGGTGAAGCTGCTCTTGCTGAGTCACCACTGCCCTTGTTACTAAAACCTAAAGGCGTTTTTCAGTTATCTTACTTGACCTGTCAGCAGCATTTGACACTGTTGACAAGTACTTTATCCCTGAAACATAGTCTTTGGTTTCCATGATACCTCAGTCTCCTGGAAGGCCTGCTTTTTGTCCTCTGGCAGATTTCTGTTTTTCATGTTTTGTTTTTTTTTTCTATTCAACTTCTCCTCTTCCCTCCCTTGAAGTCTGAGGTTCCCTATAGCGTTTTCCTCATTTTCATTTCTCTCTTCACACTTTCCTTCAGTGATCTCATCTCCCCCGATGGCCTCGGTTACCACATATTCCAGTTATTACTCATTATGTAGAAAATTTCCCAAGGTAAAACAATCCCTTCTTAGATTGCCTCATAGGTCAAAGGTCAAGAAAGGGTACAGGGCGTATCAGGGAGAGCTTATCTCTGCTTCGTGATGCTTGCCACTACAGATCAGATGGCTCAGATAAGTGGAGTGCGATTTCGTTGACAGCCACAGCTGAGGGTGGAGGGTCCACTTCCGCGCTCCACAAGGCAGGGGTTTCTCTAGCAAGCTGAAGGTGTATTAGCTGCTTGGCTCCAGTCGTGATTGTAAGGGCAAAAGTTTTATCTCAAACTCAGAGGTGGGGGCCTTCTGGCCCAGGTCTGGCAGATGGACTATGAGGGCTGAAGGACAGGTTCATGGGGGCTGTTGACTCGAGCATATCGACGTGGCCTTCCCTTGAGGCTTCTCACAACATGGTATCTGGTTCTGAAAGGGGATTCTCTGTGAAGGGACCCTCTGGAGAACAAGTCTTCCAAGAGAAACAGGTAGAAGGAGCATGGCTCTCAGTATCTTAGCCTGGGAAGTCATGCAGCATATCTAAGGCCAGTGCAGAGTCAAGGGGAGGGGACACAGCATCCTAAAGACATTTCAGGTGCACAGGAAAACCACCACACCTCCTTTATGCTCTTGACTGCCAAATTAACATCTTTAGTCTAGTTCTTCCTAAGCAATTTTTTTGACAGGTTCAAAGCAAGCCTCTTGATTCCTCAACTCCTACAATTCTTCCCTTGATTACTCCCTTATCAGTCAATAGGAACATCACTCACCCAGATGCTTGGGGCAAAAATCTAGGAGATATTGTGGGCACCCTTCTCTCACCTCAGCAACGAGCGCATCTTGTAAACTCAGCTTCCAGCTTAAATACTATATTTTACTCACTCCTTCCCATATCTACTACTAACATCCCAATCCAGTCTTCCATCACAGTGTGTCACTTACCTTTCTACAGACCCATTCTCTTCAACTACAAACCAGATCATGTCATGAGCCTGTTTAATACCTTTTAATGGCATCCTGCTGCACAAGGACTAAAATCCAAAATGTAACCCTGGCCTTAATAGTCCTGTGTAATGTGGTCTTGCTTCCTGCTTGGCCTCCTGTTGCCACAATGGCTGCTTCTGTCACACAATGTTTCAGTCATATCGACCTCACATCAAGTGTCCCATAGACTTTATCCAGGATGGTTCCTTGGTCTATCACGGTCCTTCCCTCCCTGTTTTCACCTGGTGAACTCCTGCTGCCCCTCAGTTCTCACCTGAAAGGTCATAGCTCCACGGCCTTGTCCTTCCAGCCCAGATACTTTGCCCTGCTGTGTGCTTCCACTGCACTCTGTGTTGCTTTCACCAACCCAGTGTTCACCAGGTTGCATTGTAAATGCTGTGAGGGAGAGCTGTCCTTGAACAACACAGTGTAAGGCCAAAGGCACAGTCCAAACTCAGAAAATTCTTATTGGAAAAAAATACCTTCTGGGTAGGGTTTTAAAGGATGGTTCAGAGTTTGTCAGGCAAAGAAGAGAAGGACATTAAAGACTGTATGGCAAAGGCCCAGGTGTGTTAGGGACCATAATGAAGTATAAGGCCACTTTCATTTGTCCCAACTGTCCAGGCATTCTAGCATTAGGGTATAGTGGCTCTGAAAGATGATGTGAAAAATGCAATGTCTCATCTACCTGAGAACCTGGCTGCATGACATTGTCTCGCCGATTGGGTCTGAGAAGGTTGGCTTATTTAGCCTCGGAAAGATCATGGCGCCACACGTGGAGCTGGCTTGGGGAAAGCTAGTTGCTGGTCCCTGAGACTGGTGTCTCCAACAAATCCAAATCAACTTCCTTCAGACCTCGGGTGATAGAGTTTCTCATCCTTGAAGCCTCTCTCCAGCCTTATTGCCTAAAAATAACTTGTCTCTCTGCTATTCCAATGCCCACACGTCCTTTTCATAAGCTACTGAAAGGTCAAATGAAATGAACAAAAGTGGATGAAAGATACCAATAAGGCTGTTAAATCCCAGTGCAGGCTGCTCAGTTTCATCACAGTTTCAGGAAGACTCTGAAAGCTACACCAGGCTGGAATTTAGAAATCTGCATTGTAACAAATGAATCCTGCAGGTATCATATTGGGCAACAGCTCCAGGATCTGCACACAATTGGAGCTTGTGCCTCATCCTGAAATATGAATTTAGCCTAGAGTCATACCAGTCTCCTTCTTGCCTCTTGGTGAGAGGAGATCTGGGGAAGTTTAACAAATGCTGATTGTCAAAGTAGAGTTAGTGAACTCCCGGTAGAAACAGTACCAGCCAGTGCAATCCAAGGTTTCAGTTGCCACAATCCCTTTATACTGATGTCAGAAACGTCTCATACTGACCCAAAAATTGTCCAATCTCTTCAAACCACATCTATACTGAGCTGGTGTCCTGTGATAAGCAACAGCTAACTTCTCCAGGCTTCTATGGCACTAGTAGGCCTTCTCCAGGTTCAGATAAGTGGGGGATGGTGCCCAAGGCTGGTACTCTGGTCAAGCCTCACCTGGGAACTGTTCTAAGCACTTTGACCTTGGGTTATGGTCCTACTACAATTCCCTTGAAGAGCTCACAGTGACAGGTAGAGAAGAGTCTGCGCCTCGATCAGATAACCATTTCCTCTTCTAAGTGTTAATATGTGGTCTCAAAGAGGCTTTAACTAGGACTGGCCTCTGTCCAAACCCATGAGAAGAATCAAATTCTAACATGGACTTGGGGGAAAGCTACCAGTGGTTGCAGCAAGTATGAATAGTAAAAATTTACACTTGCCTTCACACAAGGAAGCAAGAATACTAAATTCCAATCTATGTTATATCATTGTACCAGCTATGTGACTTTGGACACTTAGTCTTCATGTAACATCACTGTAAGAAAATGTTTCTATGGATGACAAAGATTGAATGAGTCACTCCACATAGAAGATGAGTGGACTCCTTAATTGCTGCTCACAGGCCAGAAATAAACATCATCCCAACACAGTTTTTGACTTGCAATAGACCCTCCACATCTCTAGGTCTCCAGTGTTCATCCGTGTAATGAGATCTTGAGCTATGTGATTTCTCGGGACTCTTCTGGGCTTGATATTCCAGGATTCTAGCAAACTTATTACAGCTGAAGTCATGAAGGAAATAATGTGCAGTGTACACTATGTGTGCAAACAGCAACAAAGTAGGCATTGGGCAACGGAAGCCAATGTGCCTGAAATTCCTAGAGCCCCAGGGTTTAGCAGGGTAAATACTGTCATGCTTGTGTTTACCCTGAGCTGCAAACAGATCAGAACAAAGTGTAAGGTACAAGAATTCTCAACACAATTATGTGTTTCCCAATATGGGTTGGTAATCTGTGGTGTTATTTTACTTTCTAACAAAGAATTCATCTTGCTTGTCCTCTGGGAACACGGTATCTTCCTAGGGAAAAAGTCTGCTCTCAGAGAGAAGAGTACTGGTGTTGTAATGGAGCGGACAATATTTAAGCACCTGACCTGTAAGTAGCTGTTTGAGTGTCTGTCTTTTCACCTCTGTCTTTATCTCTCTACACTCACAGACACCAGGACAGTGCCTAGAACATAGTAAAAATGGTCTGAAAATGACTGTTGAATGAACACGATGAAGGTATTTTTCCTAAAACCTAACCCAGAACAATTCAGGACAGGACAAAAGAGTAATGGAAGAGCGGGGAGCCAAATGAAGGAAAGGACTGGGCTGTAAGGCATACTGATAATAAATAACAAGACTCACACTGAGTGCTTCCCAGGAACCAGTCACTATGTTAAGTACTGACAGTAACTCTTTGAAGAGGATGTCATTATTACCATTATTTAGCAGATTATGAAACTGAAGCTTAGGGGGCTCATATAATCCGTTCAAAGCCTCACAGATTGGGCAAAGTTCCATCTCAATGATCTAGCACTTATATTAAGGAAAGCCTGGTTCCTCTTGTCCCAACCTTGGGAGGTGAATTGAACCAGACTGACTAGCTCAGAGGAGAAGAAGTCACTGCTGTTCCAGTGCCTGTATATGAATATGTGTTTGAGTGAGTGTCTCTTGGCACTCAAATGTTGTTGGGATCACAGAGTAGGTTAGAAATGGTGTAGCTGAGTATTTGCTTGCCAAAGGCCATCCAGGCTCTGTTGTGCTTTGGTAATAAATGAAAGGGGTTTCATTCACTCTGCAGAATTTAATGAAAGTCTCCTTGGCATTAGTGCTAGCCCTGTCCCAAGTGCTGGAAGTTCTGCAGTGAAGACAGACATAGGATATCCTCTAAAGAGGGAAGAATCTAGTGGCAAAGAGACAGGGCAAAAGACACAGAGACACTAATGTTGGGAGCAAAAAGAACATGAAAGGGAGTCCCTTGGCAAGCCTGAGAAGCTCAAGGATGGCTTCCTTAAAACATGGGCAACTTCTTGCCCAAAATGAGATGAGAATACAGTACAAAGGCAGAGAGACAGAGAGAGAGGGAGAGGGAAAGGGAGAAGGAGAGGAAGAGGGAGAGGGACAGGGAGGGAGGGAGAGAGATAAGAGCAATCAAACAGAGGAATATTATATGTGAAGATTAGAGCTAAAGACAGTGGGAAATGGAAAAGAGGTATTGGCTGTAGAAGGAGACAGAGACAAGTCATAGCTAAATGGCTGTGGAAAGGCAGGCTTTTAGACCTTATCCTCAAAACACTGGATGTCAAGCAGGAGGGTATAGGAATGATGATGGTAGTGGACTGGTGAGGGAATGATTGGGTCTGAGTCATATATTAGACAGGAAGACTCTGTTTCAATGAGAAACTTGTAGAAGAGAGAGATGGGCCCCTTGAGCCCAATGTAACCAGCAGCTTGTGACATGATAGGAGAGGCTGGCCTAAGAGAGATTTAGGAACTGAATTAATAGATATAGAAACAATCAATTATTGGGCCTGACAACATAGTACAGACAGAGCAGTATCAAGTTTGAGAGGAAGACGATGAACTCAGCACTGGACACATGAGTACAGAGGCATCTGCAGGGTGAGTTTGATGGAGGTATGCTGGAGAGGAGTGCCTATGATGGTCTGGCATTCAGGATCCAGGTCTGAACTCTGGAAGGTAATCAGAGATCAAAGCTTTATCAGTTTAGTAGGTAACCAAAGCTTTAGGATCCTCTGAGGTCACCTCCCGCTACCTCACACATTCAGCTGTGGAAGAAATTGCAGAATGAGAAGAGAATGTGGCCCAGGCTGAGCCTTAAGAAAAACTAGCTCTTAAGGGGTGAGCCTGGGACAAGCAGTCTCTAAGGAGGACTAGGAGGAGGTGGTTTCACTGATGGACACTGAGAGAGGGAAGTGAGTATTCTGCAAGGATAGAAGGGGAACATGTTTGGCACAGCAGTTGCTTACTTCAGGAAAGACAAGGATTCCTTTGAGCAGTCTCCTCTGAATGTGTGGACAAAAGTCCTTAGTGAAGTTTTCAAGAGCACTATGTGGGGTTACAGGAGATGAAGCCAAATTATAATGGATTGATAAGGAAAAGAATGGAAAGAGTGAATATGATGGACTCCTTCAAGATATGTTCTTGAAAAGAAAAGCAAAACAACTCAGTTGTAGCAAAGATACAGTTGTAACTCAATGTGAGGTGGAGAAAGATCATGATAGGTTAAGTTTTACTTGGGAGAAAGTTAAATAGGTTTATAGGCTGAGTAGAAGGAACTAATTGAATAAAAGAGGAAGGGGAGAAAGGAGTGAGAGAATGACAGAAGAGAGAAGGATAGAAGTGTTACTGGGGTAGGGCTGCTGGAGGCTCCTTCTAGAGACATTTTATAGGTTCTTCTTGTCCTAAACAAATAACTGGACAAAACAAGTGCAAAAGATAGAGAGGTTTTACATTTATTAAAGGTAGAAAAAGAAACATACTGCAGAGCAAGTTGGGCCGATTAAAAATAGGAAAGAAGTACACCCTGCAGGCCGGGGTGGAGCAGTGTTACAAAGACAGCACAGTCCAAGAGCTGAATGGCAGCCATCTTTGGCATCCTCCACTCCTCAGGCTGGTGTCAAGTCTAGGCTGTCCTATCGAAAACCTGCTTAAGTCCTCACGGGAAGAACTGAACACAGCATTCTTGATTGGTCCCAGATGCAGGGCTTTGAGAAGTATTTTTCTGTACATTTCCTGCATCTCTCTTATTGATATGTCATGTCCACTTGCTTGGCCAATTTGCCACACCCCAATCTCCTGCCTCTGACAAATGGAGGGGAGGAGAGAGGGAAAATAAAACCCCTGAAATGGGAGGGACACAGAAATGCTCAGAGGGCAGGCTAGAAAGATCGTTGTCAATCAGTAATGTGTTGTAAGTTTGGGTCCCAGAATCCTTTTTTTTTTTTTTTGTTAAATTCTTTTATTGGTACATTGTAGGTATACAACACAATTCCATTTCTCATTGGGAATGGTACCTTTACATAATACATCTTGGTTCTTATTTTTTCCCCATTCCTAGCCCTCCCTTCAGCCCCTCCACCTTCCCTATTTACAAAGACTTTATTTCCATTTTTTCCATTTCTCATCATTTTTCCTTTCCCTTCTTTCCTTTCCCCTGCCCCTCCCACTACTCCTACCCCTTTGGACCTTTTCTTCCTATTTTACATTATCGATTATTCATTCTAATCATTGGTACATTTTGGGTATACAATATAATGACATTCATCATTGGAAATTTGCACCTTTCCATAGTCTCTCTTGGTTCTTATTTTTCACCCTTGCCCAGCCCTCCCTTCAACCCCTCCATCCCTCCCTATTTACAAAGATTTTGTTCCTATTTTTCCATTTTCTCATATTAACCCCATTCCCTTCTATCCTTTCCCCTAGCCTTCCCACTTCCTTCCCCTTTGCCCCTTTTCTTCTTATTTCACATTACCTATTATACCTTTTAGTCCTTATTTACACTTTCAGTTTCTCACACCAGAGAAACTATTTGGTATTTACACGTGTGTCCTATTTATTTCACTTAAGAGTATTGCCTCAATGTGCATCCACTTAGCTATAAATGTCTCTAATTTCTCATTTTTTATGGCTGAGTCCTTCTTATGGTAAACAGAATATGGCACCCTACATCTATCTACATTTTAATCCTTAGAAACTGTGAACATGTTATTTTATATGGTATAAGTGCGTTGAAGTTGCTAATTCACCTAACCTTCAAAAGGGGAAATTATCCTGAATTATCTGGGTGGGCTCACCCACAAGGGCTGTTACAGGTGGAAGTGGGAGGCAGAAAGGCAAACTCGAGTGAATGCAGGCTGAGGCCTCACCCTGACACTGTTGGCTTTGAAGAGGAAGTAAAGAGTTCAAGAGCCATGGAATGCAGGTAGATACCAGAAGCTGAAAAAAGCAAGAAAGCACTCTTCCACTGGGCTCAATGAGATTCATTTTAGATTTCTGACCCCCAGAACTGTATGATAATACATTTATGTTGTTTTAAGTAACTAAGTTTGCAGTAGGCAGTTAGGGTAGCAACAGGAAAGCTACCCTATAACACCTCATGTTACCTTTATTCTTTCTCAGGGTTTTAATCATTGGAAAATAACAGGGACCTGCTAATCAAATGTGAATTGCATGCTGGCTTATTAATTTGGGCAAATACCTAAAACTCCCAG
Source organism: Heterocephalus glaber (assembly GCF_053883595.1). NCBI lineage: Eukaryota > Metazoa > Chordata > Mammalia > Rodentia > Bathyergidae > Heterocephalus > Heterocephalus glaber. Next base: position 666,433 of record NW_028258205.1, on the reverse strand, counting down.
AATTCAAGATGTCTTAGTCACTTTCTCATTGCTGGGACAAAACATTTAATACCCATAAATTAAAGGAGGAGAGGCTTATTTTGGCTCTTGTATCAGTCCATAGTCACCTGGCTGCAAGGCCTGAAGGGCATGGTGGAAGGGTCTGCAGCAAAGGAAAGCTTCTAACAGCATGGCAGCCAGGAAGTAGAGACAGCAAAGAAAGAGAGAGAACGAGTGAGAGACGCTCTTCTGGGTCACAGCCCAGCGACCCTCCCCTTCTGATCAGACTGCCTCTCCTAACAGCAAGTCACCTATGTTCCCCGGTGATTCAATATCCCTCCCAAAGCTCTGCCTATGAGTGCATGAGGCCTTTGGGGGACATTCTCCATCTAAACAATTACACAGGGTGTCTGTTCAGATTTGGTTAGATAGTGGCTTGAAGGGGCAGAAAGTTCATCCATAACTATCTTTCACACATTCAGTCCTGTGCAAAGTGCTAGGACTACAGCAGAGAACAAAGAGATAGGCCGAGCAGTATTGACACAGAGGGAGGTTTCCCCTAATATGCAACAAAAATGGCACCGACAGCACAGGTACTCAATCCTTAGTTTTGTGTCTTTGGAGAAACCCTATCAGAGTTCAACAATTTTTCTAGCAATGGTGTTGTACCTATGGGTGAAAAGAGAGCACCTTTAAGACAACGGGGAAGGAGTAGATTGACTGGGAAGGCCACCTGAAGGCAAAGAGGTACTACACAAGTTGGGGTCTTTATAAATGTCAGGGCCAAAGGACAAGGGGCCAAAGCACCTAGAAAAGAAGTCAGAGCCATAGAAGTAGCTGTGGACCTGGAAGGCAATGCTGCCTAAACTAGCTGTAGAATGAGAATCAGAACGTGTGTGGATCCGCTTGACCACTGGATGCGCTGTGCCCCTGTCCCAGCTTCCCAACCCATGGAGCTAGGATGGCTGTGCATTTCAAGTGCTGTCTCCTACAAGGCCATGAGCTCCTCGAAGGGAAGGGTCCTTATTTCTGCACTTACCAGGTTCGTGCAAGGGCAGGGCATACTGGTCAGTGTCTCTCTGCTCCTCAGGAGGAGTGGGATAGGGGGACATACAGAGGCTAGAAGCTAAGGTACAGAGGACTCTGAGGGAGATAGAGGGACCAAGGAAGGGAGGCAAGGACCATGCTTTTTGATCTCTTGCTCTGTTTTTGCTAGACTTCCAAGCCTCCTTCATGACCGACCTTTTCCTTTTCTCACTCAACTCCCTGAGGGATTGACGACAAAGTGACACTCCCTTGAAGATGTCTCTAGGGAGCAGTGGGGGAGAGGAAGCCCAGGGACTGAGGGAGCAAGTCTTAGGAGCAAGGTCGGGTGCACGAAGGTCCTGGTGGTGTGGGCCTCTGAGGAAGGCCTGAGCTCTGCCTGCTTGTCAGGATTACTCATTCCTTAATTAATCACTTAGGACCTCAGATCCCTGCTTTACAGTGGACCCAGGGACCAAGCAGAAATACACCCAAGGAATAATATCTCAGTCATCTTTCCTCGGTTTGCCGGCCATCATATTCTATCAAGCGGGAAAGTAAACATCGCTCCACATCAGGGAGCACAGAGCTAATGCTTCACTGAAACTAGAGAGCGCTTCATTTTCTGATGCTCCTTTAATGTGTTACCATCATTCACAATGGAACAACATTTTGGCGTAGTAGAAGTTTCCTCTGATGTAAACACATAAACACAATTTTTATGCATAATGCATTTAAAAATGATCTATTAGAAGGTGATTAAATCTGCAAATCAGACCAAGTCTACTACAGTAATGATTCTTGATCCTCAGTCATGAAATGAAGACAGGAAAAAAATCACCCAGTCCTCAGCCATTCACTGTCATTTCCCTACCCCTTCGCTCGGTGCATTTCGTGTTTCAGGGGAGTACAAGGTTCCCCTTTTCCCTGTGGGCTCAACCTAGGAAGAGTGCTACTCAGAGCAAGAATGAAGGATGTAATCTGAACACAAGAAAGAAGAGACGCAGCCTCCCCTGGGAGCTGTGTGGAAATATCTTCATTCTGTGGCAATGCCCCAGTTACTGGCATGTCAGGGATTTGCTGCTCCTTCCCGGGTTGCTCACTGAAGCCATCTTTCAATGGATTTCACTTAGTTGTCAATCATCGAAGTGATGCTAAAAATGAAAAGGAAGGAGGAAGTTTGGGGGGCTGGCAGCAGTGAAGATAAAGATCAAGGAAGATGACCCTTTCTTCTCTCTCCCCTTTCAGGGCGATCTAGATACAGCCCGTTTCTTCTATTTGCAAAGCTGAAAGCTCAAGATAAAACTACCACTGAATTTCTCAAACCGGTCCTTGTCCCTTGGGCCTCTGTGCCGCACTCCGGAGATTATCAGGGCAAGATATTCTCCATGTGAGTAACATGAAATGCAGGGGAGTAAGCTAAGCACTTGAGGAATTGTGCAGAGTCAAGTGTGGCTCCAAAGGACAGTCCTTAGGGGAGAGGGGCGAACAGCGTATAGGGACACAGGACAGAGATTTGGGTGCAACAGCAAGTAGAAAGTGGTCACGCAGAGCCATAGAGGCCAGATGAGGACTATTGAGGCACATTAAATAGAAGAATAACATGATCAGGAGAGATTTGCTACTGGCAAAATGGAATGGCAGAGAGTATAACTGGTAGCCAGGAGGCTATTAAAGTAATTGAGATAATAGTAGCGAAAATGAGAAGCCTGGCCCTCTAACATCATAGCCGAGGAGAAGAGGGAGAAAATTGTAAGAAATAAAATGAATAGGACCTGGCATGTCTCTAAACACGAGACAATGGAAGAGGGAGATGTAAAACTCGATATTCGCATTTCTACTTTGGCAGTTTGAATGGATGGCTGTGGCCGTGCCATTTGTTAATTATGCTTGGTGTTGAGAGTACAGGATCTCATTAATTTAGCTTGGAGAAATTCAGCAAGAAATATTTAGGAGGAAGGTGGTTATTGAGGATATGAGGTAAAAAGAAAGATCTGAACCAGAGATTATTTGGAAGTTATTAATATATGGATTATAATTTAATTTAGCATGAAGAAATATTTAATAATCTTAGAAATGTCCCTTTTAATGAAAATGTAGGTAAAGTATAGGTGGCGTGGATGGCATCTTGCCTGGCAAATTCTACTTTACTTGAAAAATGTAGGTACATGGGCCGGGGATTTAGCTCAGTGGTTCCGGTGCCTGCCTCACAAGAGCAAGATCCTGAGTTCAATCCCCGGTACCAAAAAAAAAAAAAAAAAGAAAAATGTAGGTACGTACATAGATGCAGAGAGTGAAGCAAAAGTGGTTTGAGGAGGGGAGAAAAGGTCTTACACAGTCAGTTAGAGACTAGGCAGTCAAAGAGCCCATTGAAGCCAGTCTGCCTAAGGTTGGGATTTTCTCTAGCAGCTCCTGTTCATCAGACTACGTAAATGAGGTCAATGGAAGAATGGCTGGTTGGATAAATGGGACAGGAACACAATAGGGAAAAGGAATTCAGAGTATTAACAAGAAAGTAAGAAATAGAATGGAAGTTCTTAAAGAGTTTAGAAAACGAGTATTTTAGGAATCGATAAGGAACACTTAACAGTAGCAGGTATGGTTGGAGAATTCAATGCATGGATTTATAGATTGAAAAGTGGACTGATTTAAAGTATAATCAGTGAAGTGGACAACTGAAGTCAAGTAAGGAAAAAGCCATTGGTAGCGTGGAGGTCAAGAGTTTTGGATGGAGCATCCACATGGATATTGTAGCTACCTAGAGGGATGGCAGAGCTTGGAGAAGACAGGATAACTGCAAGTCTAGAGCTAGGATTTTCAGTAAAAGGAGATTAAAGGCACCTGTCCTGAGGTGAGGATAATATTACCAAATAATTCAAACCATTGATGCATACTTAGTTCTTAGTCCTGGGCCTGATAGAGAATAAGATAATCAATGAATGGATGAATGACTGAATGAACTAATAATAAATCTAAGAAATTCCATGAGTCCACCTAGAAAAATATGGGGCTCAGTAAGAGAGTATCTTTCAATAGCATGGAGAGAACATCTTTCAGAAATTTTCAGACATCCTAGAAGTTATCAGAGATTTCTCATATTTGCTTTGGAATTGGTAACTGTTCTGAACCCAATTGCAAGACCTTGCTCAAAAGTCTGTCATTTGGAGCCCTGATCAGCTTAAGTCTTTGAAAAGATGGAGATTCTTATGTCTAGATGTCTCCCAGAGCCTCATGCTGTCATGGGTGGGGATTTTTCAGAGGTGGCTGGATCTAGAGTGTGTGATGCTGGGATTGATACATGGTGCAGTGCTAGACTCAAGGGCACTAGAATTAAAAGTATGAGTGCTACCCATCCTAAGCAGCTTGGATAAGACAAAAGGGGCAGAAAGACACTGTTAAGATCCCTTGCTGCTTGACTACCATCTGACCACCATGAACTGTTGCCCCTCTGCTGTGCAGCCCTGCCTTGGAGCCAGCCGATTATGGACTGAAACCTCCACAAACTGTGAGCCAATTAAACCTTTCCTCCTTTAATTTGTAGATGTTGGACATTTTGTCTCAGCAATGAGAAAAGTAACTGAGACAGAGCCACTCACTATACCATCTTGGAAAACCCTGATTCCCACCTCCGCATGTCACTGGGTCTGGTCAGCGCTCCCAGGGTACCGTTAGAAAAGCCTTTGAAGACGGAGCTGTTTCATTCTCCAAGAGGGTGGAGCTTCCTGCTCTGAGTACTTGGAACTTGACCTGTTCCAAAGCTCTGCCATACAGGCCTTCAGTACTGCAGATCTGAGACATAAAGACTACATATCACAGAAGGGCAGCTGTCTGTTTATTATTCTAACATCACTTTTGTAAGGATTATAAACATGCATAATTGGAACAGAATTATCACAAGTAAATGTTATTGCTATGGACTGAAAACACAACACAAACAAAAGCAATTCCATTTGTGGGCGGAAATGATAATATAAGGCTATATAATTTTTGTGTGCTGCAGTAATTGTAGAATGCAAAGATAATAAATACAACATTACAGGTGGGCATGAGAATTGGGCAGAACAAAAAGTGAGTCATAACTGTGAAGCCTCGCTTCCCACTCAAATTGTCTTTGCCTACACAGAGACTGAAAGCAAGTGTCAGAAGTCAGTGCATCTCACATTGCAAAGTGCCTGTGACTCCCCCGGGATCTTGCTAAAATGCAGATTCGGGCTCAGGGGGTCTAAGGCCAGCCTAAGATTACACACTTCACATGCTCTCTGGTGACACCACTGGTGCTGGCCCCTGGGCTACAGGTGGAGAAGCAAAGGACAGAGCAAGGCTCAAGCCAAATCCTCATTGGGCCAGGCCAGGGAGGCAGCCCAGTGCCTGATGGGAAAGGCTCAGTTGTGTCCAGTCCCTGGGGCCAAGGAAATCAAGGCCACAATAAAGATGACAGCAGGAGCTCAGAGCTGAGATGCCAGGGCCCCATGGCTAGCACCTCCCTCCCCTTAGGGAGCTCTGGAGCACAGGGGCCTGAGTCTGGGGTGGAGCTGGAAGTAACAGCTCCACCCTTGATGGGAGGCCTTGGCAGAGACTCCAGCCAAGGTGCCCCCACCCGGGCAGCAGCGGAGCCAGCCAAGGCCCCGTGCAACTGGCCGATCCCCGGGGGCTCTTAGATTTCTCCTGAGGGCCAGGCCCCTTCTGCTTGGCCCACAGCAGCTGCTAAGCTTCTGGGAGTCCTGGGGTCAGGCAGGGAAGTCCTGGGATCAGAGAGGGGCGAGGGGAGAGGGGAGGGGAGGAAAGGGGAGGGGAAGGGAGACAGGGCCTGCACCCTTGTGAAGGAGAGAGGGAGCAGAGGAGGAAAATGGCCATTAGTGCCACCTCGCAGCGCAGTGAGGTCTGTGTCCTCACCAAGGTCTCTGCAGAGCCTGGGAGGGGCTGGGCCCCTGCTCACTACACTCAGCCTCCTGTGCCTTCTTCCTTGGCCTCTGTCTCCCCTCAGATGTCACCCTCAAACTGCCAGCTGCATGCTCGCTCTGTGGAACACCCTCTCTTCCTCCCCACTCTCCCTTGCTGGTGGCACTTACTACCCGCAATTATATTTTTAATAATTTTTTCTTGTGATTATCATTCTTGCACTTTATCTCCCTTGCTCATGTGTGTGTGTGTGCGCACACACAGACACACACACACACTCACTCAAAAAAACAAGCTTTTCAAGGCAGAGACTTAATATGCCATATTCTCCATGGTAGTTCCTGCTAGAATAGTTCCTGGTGCACGGTAAACTCAAATGTATTTGACAAATGCACGGGTCCTCACATGCACTATGAGGTAGGTACCACTTCCATTTTCATGTGAAGAAACAGACACCTGGAGAGGTGAGGCAATAGTACTAATTCACTTTTCTCCTAGGCTTTTCACTGCTCATTTATAGGACCCTTCTGTTTTATATTGTTCTAATTGCCACCACTGGAGATGCCTGCCCAACTGAAAATACACAAACTGCTGTTTCTTCCTCCTTTCCAAAAGAACCCTAGATTTGTACATGAGACCATTCCTTCCACATTAGGAATCCTGTGCCTTGGGTGAAAACCCACCTTTTTAATACCTAGGACACATTTGCTTGGTCTGACATAATCTATCCCCTTTCCCTCCATAATCAGTCCAGAAATGGGAATGACAAGTAAAAAACTGTCTAAGGGATTCTGAGAAAATTCTCACTTGTTCTTTTGACAAAGCTTCCACCAGTGATCTGCCCCTTCCTTCTGAATGAAGAAAAGCAGGTGTTGAGATAGCAAACCAGCCCATCTGGTAGTGTAAGGTCTCCTATAACCCAGGAAGAGGCACCTACAGGATGAAGTGTGTGGACAACAGAGTAGAAAAATCTTGAGTGCCTGATGACATCAGTAAGTCACTGGATCAGCCAACAGTAAAGGCCACTTCTACCTCAGGACTTCACATTTTGTGATTTAATTACTTTCCTTATTGTACGTGCTAGCTCTGGTTCATTTTTGTTTTATTTGCATAGCACAAATTGATCCGTGCTCCTTGCTGAAGGAAGATGGTGAAGAGAGGTCAGAATCTGAAATACAATCCATCAGACTCTGACTCACTGATGTCTTCCTACGCCTGGCTCCTCCCACTGCCTTCCTGTCATCCTAAATTATAGGGTGACAAAAACTATCTCCTCTCGACTTCTTTTTTTTTTTTTTTTGGTACCGGGGATCAAACTCAGGTCCTTGTGCTTGTGCAGCAGGCGGTGAAACCACAGAGCTGAATCCCCCCGGCCCCCTCTGGACTTCTTAAAGAATGCTGTAGTTATTGAAAGTGAATCTAAACAGAGAAAACAATCTCTCCAGCTTTACACATCCATCAACTCCTGCTGCTTTAGAGGACTTCACTTTCAAGATGTTTGACTAATATTTCATGTATACCATTCTTCCCTCCCAAAATCCCACTGAATAACTGTGAGAGGAATGTTGAGAAAAATAATCCCATAGCAACATTAGAAATCCTTGGAGTTCCATCGTAGTATAGAGCATGTAGCAAATTTGCAAGGTAGAATTCAATTGTGATAAAATAAATGGTGGACCCTAACAGAATTGAGCTAACTAAAGCTCCATATAGGGGAATAAAAGACCTCCAAACTCAGAAAGACCTACAGATTAGAGGTAGCTATAGCTGAGAATGGAAAAGGATCATAGAGAGTCATAGAGTAATTACAGTGTTGGGGAGCAGCTTTATTGATAGTCTGTTTTCAAAGCAACTGATTGTGTCATTTTTTCTGTTACAGCTGTGAGCTTGCTATGAGAAATTACCAGAAGAGACATCACCACTATAATGAGTCAGTGCAGGGAATGGGGAATTTTCTTTATGCTGTGGCACTGCACACAACTATTAATATAGATTGGTCAGGATCAGTGATTCTAATCATTGGCTGCACATTTCAATCACTTGGATATATTTAACATACCGACACTAACTAATGGCCACCTTTGGGAGGGTATTAACTGGAAAACGGCAAGGGAGGCTTCTCTAGGGGGCACAGAAATGGTCTGTGACAGGCGGCACTGAAGCACAGCTCATGAGCTAAATTGGACACACTGCCTGTTGTAAACTTTACTGGAACACAGACTGTCTTGCACAGCCCATGGATGCTTTAGCTCTCCAACATAGTTGAATAATTTTGCCTGGGACTGCCTGGACTGCAAACCCAAAATGAGTTGGTCCTTCACAGAAAAAACGTTTCTGAACTTTGGCCTATTTTCTTTATGTAGGTCACTGTGCATTGTCTGAGTATGTATTTATTTATATATGAGGTGGGGTATCACTGTATGGTCCAGGCTGGCCTTGAGCTTGCTATCCGCTCATGCTCAGCCCACTGAGTAGCTGGGATCACAGGTGTGTGCTACCTCACCCTATTGCCTTTGCAATTTTTATACTGTACTATGTGTAAAATATACCTCAAAAGACTAAAAAGAAAGAAACTCTACTGCTTGGGTGCCGCCTCCAGATATTCTTACTTAGTTGATCTGTGATAAATTCTGTATATCAAGATTTTTTAAATCACTCAAGTTAATTCTAATGAATAAATGAGGTTGTGAACTACACAGTTAGACCCTCATTTATATCCATGAACATACAAATAAGGGTCACCACATATTAAGGAAAATAAAATGCATGAAATCAAGATACCAAGTGTACAGTAAGAAGAACAAAACCCCTGAGGAAACAGTCAATACAGAAAACAGAAAGAACATAAACATAGGTGTCATTATTAGTCTCTAAAAGCATAAGAAGGTATCGTCCACTAAACAAGAGCAATTAGCTCTTAAGAAGAATCAAGACAGATCAGATCAGTTATTTTGAGCTAACAATAATTATTATAGAAAATCTCAGGAGTATTGTTAAACAGCAGAAAGATAATATATGTAGCACAAATTAGTGACCTGGGCGCATTTTCTCCAGATTAGATACCCAAAAGCAGTTAGGAAAATTATGACAGAAAAGTTTGGAGACTTGGAGGACAGACCTAAATGAGCAAATGCCTATCTAATGGAAGTTCAGAAGGAGTCAACAGAGAGAATAGAGGGAATAACCAAATAAATAGTAAACTAAAATTGCCCTGAATTAGAGAAAGACTTGAATTTAAAAAAAGGAAGTACTCATGTAAATTGCAGGATGAAAATGAGAAAGGCTTAGCTAATAAACGTAGACTATATTAAACTGGTAGATCCAAGAGAGAGCTAGGAAGAAATGTGTATATTACTAAGTAGACTACAATATGTCCTTATTACTGTGACCAAGACAAGCTGAGTATGGAAGTGTGCGCCTATATAATCCCAGCACTCTGGGAGGCTGAAGCAGGAGGGTCACAAGTTGGAGCTCAGCCTGGGATTTTGTGACTTAGGGAGACTCTGTCTCAAAATAAGAAAATAAAAATGGACTGAGGATGTAGCTTAGCATGAAGGCCTTGGGTCAAATCCCCACTACCCTCTTGCCAAAGTGGCATTCAGCTAGAATGTCCAAATGGAACTCAGCTATACAGGAAATGCAAATGAAAACTCAAAATTGAGTAGTATTTGGTTGGAGATCTTAAAACGAGAGTAGTGGTCATTGTTAACCCAATCTCTGACCCATTCGCGGATGAACCTTTGACCTGGACTGTAGACGTTCTCATCCCAGATGGGAATTGACCCTTGGACTGAACCATGGCCAGTTTCTGAGAACATTGTCACCACCTGCTGACCTTCCATATACTGGATCCCTTTCCCAGACTGCCCCAAAACTGAAACTGCACCTAATCACTTTCTTATAAGACAGCTTAACTTTTGTCCAAACCGATCATAATTCTCGACTAACAAGTGATGTAATTGTGGTGTAAAACTATAAATATGACTGCCATTTTGTAAAACCTCCAGGCACATTTGCAAGATTGCTTGCATCTGTGTCTCCCAGAATGCATTCCTAGTTAGCCCCTAATGAAAGCAATTTTCGCTTGTCTCCATGAGGTTGATTTTATTCTCAGCTGACAAATATCAGCCTAGGTGTCCTAATTTTAGATACGTTGTTTATGCAGTTTATATTGTAACCAGAGAAGCCACGTATATGTAAAATAACCAGTAATTAGGGTAAGAAAATAAAGTGATCTAACTCTCCCTCAGAGAAAGGCCAACCCAAGAGGTTTGGAAGGGATTGTGTAATGAAGTGAGGATAAGATCACAGGGGTTATTTCCCAGTTAAAAAAAAAGGGATTTACTGGGACTATGAGGACTTGTAGACATAATTTGTTTCAGCACACTTAGGGCATGCTCAGAAAATCTTACTGTATCTTGGGATCTGGGTTAAAGAGGCAAGCCATAGAAGATAATTTACAACCACATAGATAATTAGAGAACTCTGAAGAGATTTATCATCAGAGATGTATGTTATCCTTCAAGGCCATGACGATAATCCTGGATTGTAAAGATGAGATAGTCTTATCTTTCCCCATGGAGAAATTTATGTACATTCCAAAATGATAGTAGGAACACCAGATCCTTCCCAAGTATGGAGGATTATCCTCCTTCCTTTCAGCAGACAGACCCCTCCTATATACACTTCAGTGTTCCTTGCTTGCAATACAAATTCTGGCATGTAAGGTGGCATTGAGGTTGCCTCTGGTCAAGCTAAATGTAAGAAAGTGGGGCACAGAACATCCACAGAGTTGTTACTTGCTTGAAAGTAAATAATAATCTCTGGTCCATACATTTAGTGTGTGCAGTTATTATGATATTAATAAATAGGGCTAAAATAAACGTAACAGGCTGCAAACTCAAGCTTCTTCTCATCTCATGAATATGTTTATAATATGTATATAGATATTCCTTGTTTAATGTCCTACCTGTTTAATAACTGTTCAGGCCTAAGACCTGGTGCTTGGACTTACAACTCATCTTTTTTGGGCGGTCAGTTCTGAACATTTTTTTGTAATGAGACTCAATATCTTTTTGTGCAGTGCACTTTGTTTATACAGTACTGTAATATTTGCTGATTGTACTGTATAGTATGTACTATAGTTTTATATTCCATTATAAATTACAGTACTGCATGTAAGAGTTATGCAACTAAAAGTAAAGCCATCAAGTTGGAGTTTCTTTTCACTATTTATTTGTTCTGAATACTGTAAGGTACATACTACCTACAATCCTCATTTCTCAACCAATTCATTTAATGACCTTGTCCCAGAAACAAAACTCGGTCTTTAAACAAATAGTGTCTTATATGTAGATCAGCAGAATGTTTCTGTATTTAGATCTTTGATCTATTTTGACTTTAGTTTAGTACATGGTGAGGAATATATGTCCAGATTCAACCTTCTGCATGTGAATAGCCAGTTTTCCCAGCACCATTTGTAAGAGGCAGTTTTTCTTCCAGCATGGTTTTGGTCCCTTTGTCAAAGATCAGGTAGCTGAATAAGATAACATAGGTAAAACTCTTGAAGACATAGGCATAAGCTAGGAGTTTCTGAACAGAACCCTAATTGCACAAGAAATAACATAAAAAATCTACAAATAGAATTATGTCAAATAGAAAAGCTTCTGTATAGCAAAAGAAACAACCAACAGAGTAAGGAGGCAACCTACAAAAAGGGAAAAAGTTTTGCCACCTACTCCTTGGACAGAGGACTAATATCTAGAATATAAAGAACTCAAAAATTTAGACCCCCCAATCAAAAATGGGCAAGTGAAATGAATACACACTTCACAGAAGTACAAATGGCTAAGAAATATATGAAATTTTTTTTCACCCTCCTGGCCACTAGAGAAATGCGAATTAAAACAGCACAGCAGAAAGAATGACCACCATTGAGAAATCAAACAATAACAAATACTGGTGAAGCTGCGGGGGAAAAAAGAACTCTTCTCCATCGTTAGTCGGGATATAAACTAGTACAACCTTTATGGAAGTCAGTTATGGAAATTCCTCAAAAAATGAAAAGTAGAAATTCCACTCAACCCATCTATTTCCATTCTATGCATCTTCCTTAAAGAGTTAAGAAATCATGTTACTGTGACATGTGCATACCCATGTTTATAGCAACACAACTCATAGTAGCTAAAACTCGGAAGGAGTCTATATTCCATCAACAGACGAATGGATAAAGAAAATGTGGCATTCATACACAATGAGGCACTACTCTGCCATAAAGAACAATAAACTTGAGTCATTTTTAGAAAAATGGATGACCCTTGAAACTGTAATGTTAAGTGAGACAAATTAGGCACACTAGCTTAAATATCTCATGTTTTCTATTGTATGAGAAACAATAAGTAAAGAGCAAAATAAAACATAATAAGGAATAGGGAGATGAATCTTTTGCAAAAGAGAAGAGCACCAAAAGATAGGAGGGAGGAGAATGAGGAGGGGAAGGAGCTGAAAAAAGAATTCAGATGCATTATCTACATTACCACATCCTGACAAGCAATGTAATCGTTTTTTTACAGAAAATATGTACTAACAAAAAAAATGAAAATTGAAATTAAAAATATTTGTCCCTGGCAAAAACATAGGTAAATCAGATGCTTTTGTATGTATATTATCTCACATTGCCTACAGCTGCTTTACTACACTGGAAAAAACCTTGGACCTGATAGGTGGTATTCTCCTGGGGAACGTGTGAATTGTCCTGGGTAATTAATAGTAATTGTGACACTTTGCTGCTTTAATTTCTTAGCACATTCCTTACTACCTCTAAAGAGACAGGTTTGTGTATCCACCCAAACAACATGGAATAGCTGAAATGTGAAGTATGAGAAATGAAAAGAAAACAAAAGACCAAATGCCATCAGTTAGGTTAGGGTTGTTGTGATAGTAAATTGCAAGTCAGAGAATTTAACCCAACAAAGGATTGTTCTCTCCTGCACTATGGGTCCACTGCAGGTCAACACAGGGACTCTGTTTAGTGCCATCATGCAAGGATCCAGGGTGACAGAGACTTACCATAACTGTTTCCATGATTACAGTATGGTAAAAGCATGTGGTGAATTGGACTCTTAGAGCTTCCATCTCTGTGTGAAATGCATAACTTTGTCTTATCACATGGCCACACATAACTTCAAAGGGTAGAAAAAGCAATCCCAGCACTTGCTTAAGAATAAAACTGGGTCTTCCTTTCTTATCACAAAATATCCTCCTTTCTTCATGCAGAATTGATTCAATCCATCCCCATGAGGAAAGAACACAAAAATCCCTTTCTATCCTCTTTCACTCTCAAAATCTAGGATCTCTGAGTGGTGTGTGGAAATTTCTTTATGTGTTCTGGTTGATCCAGTTTATAATGCTCTGTTCTGTCTTAGTCCAGAGGACTATAAATGAAACAGAAAATTTCTTTGCCCCCTCATATGCAATATTCAGTGATGTTATAGGGAAAAACAACCATAACAAACAATCCACTCTAGAGAAGAGTAGGAATCACATCTCAGTCAATGGGGCAGACCTGTTTTGTCATGGTAATGTACCAACTCTAGCCACTGGTTCTAATTAGTCCTAGACAATCTAGTCTAAAATAGACTACATTTTACTATAATATTAACCTAAAATCATCAGTGAGTTGAAATAGGAGATTTGTTTCTTTATCATGCTGTCTGTTCAATTTTAGGCAGGAGGGAGGTTCTGCTTACTGTAGTTAGTCAAGGACCAGGTTTACAGAGGTTCAACAAATGTGGACTTCCACAACTACTATTGCAGAGTGAAGAGAATGTGGTAAATATTTGGACAACAGCAATTATGACTCCCCAGGAGGAACCTAGACATATTGTAGATCCTTTTTCAATTTCCATGTATAAAGGAAAAATAGTATATGACGTACAAAAATGTGAATCTGAATGTTATGATAGGTCTCATGTACAATGCAAGATATTAGAAACAGTGGTGTGACATCTGCAAACTGTCCAGGGAAAAATATTTTTAAAGTAGAGTATCATAGCCAGAATGACTATTAGTCAGGTAGGCAAAATGAAGGCCTTCTCAGGAATACTGAGACTCAGGAAATTGACAACCCTTGCAACATCAATGAAAGGAGTGTTCTGAGACATAGTTTGGCAAAAAAAAAATAGAATCTAAGGTAAAAGGAGTGCAAAATAGTTTAAAAATGATATGATTATATGATACTGTGAGGGTTAAGGTGGAATGGGAACTGGATTAGATTTTGGGGACCGATTCAGGGGAAGAGTAAAGCGTACTCGGAGGTGCGTCTGAGTGGGTCTTAAAAGCACAACCTTGGGGTCTATAGCTGGTCCCTGGCCCTTTCCTCTCTGGCACATTGCCCTGCTCTGCTTCTTGGCTACCATGAATTAGGGAGCTTTGCTCTATCATGCCCTTTTGCCATGATGTTCCTGCCTTGCAGCCTGCCCCACATGGACTGAATCCTCTGAAACCGTGAGCTAATTTAGACCTCTCCTCCTTTTAGTTGTAGGTACTGGGTATTGTGCCCCAGTGATGGGAAAGCTAACTAATGTGGATACTTGCCAAATCCCAGTATGGAAGACTTTATTCGGGATCATTAACATAAATGCCGGACCATTGCAACACTGTCCTGCAGTGAAGAAGAGTCATTGAAGTCAATAGGGAATACAATATGAGCAAGAGGAAATTTATGTGGAAGGGGGGGTGGGGGGTTGTCAGGGGATAGAAAATTGTTAAGAGCCATTTTTTGGCCAGTTAGTCTGGCTGTTAATTTGTATGTATGATAATTAACTTTATAAATAAATGAATCTGATGGTGGCAACAAAAGGAGGATAGAGAGGAAGGGGGAAAAGAATTGAGATGTGTTATGTACATGTGGCAATTCCCCACAGTGAATGTAATCATTATGTAGTGGAAACAGGGACTAATAAGAAATATTTCAAAAGGAGGAAATATCAGGGATAAGGAAGATTCTGGCTAAACTGACCCTACAGAATTTTAGCTGAAGATAGGCCAGGATATTAGACATCACCTGGCAGATGGTAGAGGGTGAGGACCATCACCAGATATGGAGGATAAGACACTGATGATGGGAGGTTCTTGCTACACTGCCATAGTAAAGAAGTACACCAAAGGGTCTAGCAAGAGTCCTGATTAAACTTTGGCCCATCAAAGAATCATTTTTATTACAAAAATAGTGGTAAGCAAAAAAATAAAAATTATAGTTTACAATAAGTAGTTGCTGATAGGTTATAATTTTTTAAAAATCTTTGTGTAATGTTTTATAAAAGAGAAGTGACAGACTGTGAGAAATAAAAATTTGAAATAAAAATACAGTTGATACCAGTACAACTTGGATAATATGGGAGAGGCAGAAAATAAAAACAAATTAGTCAAAGTCCTTGTTTGAGTGAGAAATTAAAGTTTTTTTATTATTCTTTGCTAATAGGGAATTACAAGTTTAAGCATATTTGCTAGAACTTTTAGGGTAAGAACTCTGTAAAATGGTGATAAATGGTAGAACTTCCAAAGGAATGGATTATAGCAAAGGGGAGGGACACAATTCTATCCATCTAGCAAAGGTACAGGAAGAAGAAAATTCTTACTTTGTGCTGCTATCACAGGCTATAGATTGGCTAATTTTTAAGGAGCATAAACTTATTTCTCACAGCTCTGGAAGTGGGGAAGTCCAAGATCAAGATACCAGCAGGTTATGTTTCTGGTCATGGGCTTGCTTTTGTGTCCACACATGGACAAAGGGATGGAAAGGCAAGGAAGAAGGGACAAATGCTGTGCCTCACATGGTGGAAGAGTAAGAGAGTGATCCCACTTTCCCAAGCACTTGTATAGGGGTCCTAACCCCATTCATGAGGGCTGTGTCCTTACCACCTAATCCACCATTTATGGTCCCACTTCTTTATTTATCATATTGGTAATTAAGTTTCAACATTTGTATTTTGGGGAACATATTCAGATCATAGCAAAAATAGAGAAAGAAGTTATATAGAAAGCAAAATAAATACAAAAATTAAAACTAAGTAATAAAAATTACAGTAAAAGAGTTCCACTTCTTGTAGTTGCCACTTGAAGTACTCCATGGAGCCACACCTCAGTGAAATTGGTAAAAATTATTTTTCAAATAACATTTAAAATCTCTAGAAATGGACTAATGGGCATACAGGAAATTAGGAAAAAATTCAAGAAAACCTAGTGACATTCAGTAACAACAGTGAGAATCTGTGGTGTTTGAAACATGACCTTCTCCTTTCCACTTTAACAGTGTGAAGGAAACACCACTCTAGGTGGGTATAGCCAAGAGCATAGGGTGCCCTTGTCCCATAGGCCCTTGGTGGAGTCATATTATCTTCCTAAGAGGGCCAGAGAATCATCATTCCTCATCTCACTGATGCTAAGCTACCCACTGAAGAGATTAAGTTCCTGAAGAGTATGATTGAGAATTACGGGTTCCCTTTCTTTTTTTACCCAGCTTACAGTCATTGGAGAGAAACTCTGTCTTGGTCACAATGCTCTGGTACTACTGAGGTTTAATTTGTGTCACCCTGTCTCATAAGACAGAATTCCCATGCCTGGAAAGGCAAGCCAAACAGACTTGAGGCTATTGACACACCCTACCTCCTTTTCCCCTCCTAAAACAACAAGGACCCCACAGTCTAAAGCACAGGTGTTATTTAGAAAGAAACATCTCAACAGCTCTGTCATAGCTCTAGAACCATGGCTTAGATTTGGACCTTGGGAGGGGGCAGAGAGGGGCACAAGAACAAAGATCTCTGAAGCTCTTCCTAAAGGAACTGACTTTATTTGATACACAGAATAGGGAGCTTCAAGCTTAAAAGCACTGTCAAAAACAAAGGATGCTGCGATAGAAAGCAATTAAGAGGATGCTGGTAGATTTGTTAGAGATAAAAGCTAAATCACAGGCCAACTCATTTAACAGAAATAATCAGTGAAAAAGATAGCTAAGAGCCCTCCTGAGGTCAGGAAAGATCTCAAACACTGAACTCAAAAACTATCCCTGCAAAGAATCAAAAATTAAATTGGTTCACTCTGTGGAAAAATTTGTGTCCTAGGGTATAATTAAAAATAATTGAGTATTTGGCTTCAAAGCTGGGTGTAGTCAGGGATTGAAATAATGAAAGAGACCCATTCTCAAAGCAGTGTCATCACTGGGTGATTGCTCACATGCACAAGACTGAGCCCTCTGAAGAGCAGTACCAGAGGCTCCATGCTGTGAGATAGAACACACATCAGTAAAATAATCTAGACAAATAAATATGTAAATAAAAGTAACGAGCTCTGGAAAGGCGGCCAAAGCAAAAGCGGCTGTAATATGTTATCTAAGATATTCAATTCTAAGCTAAAATTACTACACATACAAAGACTTCACAGGAGTCATTGTAGATATGCTCACAGATCTAAATGAAACTATGCTTAAAGAAGTAAATTAAGATATAAAGACAATGTCTTACCGAATAGAAAATATCAATAAGGAGATAGGAAGTATAATAAAAAGGACCAAATGGAAATTCTGTAGTTGAACGATTAAAGCCTCAAGTGAAAAATTTTCTAGAGGTTCTCAATAGTAGACTTCAGATGGAAGATGAAAGTGTCAGACACGCTGAAGATCAATACAGATTATGCAATCTGAAAAGTAGTGAAAAAATAAGGATACTGAATAGAGCCTCCAACAAATATGGGATATCATTAGGCACATCAGCATACACATCAGCATAATGAGAATACCAGATGTAGAGGGGAGAGATAAAGAAGCAAAAAATATTCAAATGAATCAGCAATATCTGAAAACATACCAAGTTTGATGAGAAAAAAATAATATAGACATTTAAGAAACCCAATAAACTCCAAGTAAAATAAAGGCAATGAGATCTACAACCAACACATAATAGTAAAAATGATTTAAAAAAAACGACAAAGGAAGAAAATGTTAGTGGCAGCAAGAGTGAAACAAAGTCTCATTTACACAAGAACTTTAATAAGAATGATAACTGATTTTTCATCAGAAACAATGGAAGCCAGATGACAGTGCTATGATATTTTCAAAATACTCGAAGAAGATAATGAACAACTTAAAATTATATATTCAGCAAAAGTATCTCAAAAATTAAGTGAAATGAGAACATTCTCAAGTTTAAAATAAGAATTGATTTTATTGCTAGTTTACTCACCATACAGAAATGTGAAAGACAGTTCTTCAGAATGAAAGCAAATAACCCCAAACAATAACTCAGACCCAAATAAAAATGGAAAGTATACCGATAGAGGTCATTACATAAATATGAAAGTCAGTACAAATGAAGTTTCCCTCTGTTCTCTCAACTAATTTAAGAAAAACAAAAAAACAATATGCATCTAATTGTATTATTGGAGTTATAGAATATAGAAAATAATATATTTTTTAGTAACAGCACAGAGGTGGATAAGAGCAAAGTTATACTGGAAAAAAAGAATAACACCAGATGGCAATTTCAATCCACAGGAACACATAAAGAGACCTGGATAGAGTAAATTAAAAGTTAATATACTATATGTATTTAATATATTTTTTCGCAGCTCCTTTAAAATATATAAAATAATTATAACAATGTAGTGTAGAGTTTATAACACATATAGATTTAATATATATTTAAATATATCAATAAAGCTATATAGGAGCAATGTTTCCATCTATTACTGGAATTAAGTTTCCAGAAACCTGAAGAAAATTCTGATTAATTAACATATATATGATAAACACTAGTGCAACCCAAAACATGTGGAAGAAATATCATTAAAGAAATGAATGTTACATTAGAAGACATTCATTCAAATTTATGTATCCACTAGGCATGGTGGAGCAACCTGGTAATCCCAGTACTCAGGTGGCTGAGGCAGGAGGATTGTTGAGAATTTGAGGGCAGCCTGTGCTACATAGTGAGTTCAGGACCAGCCTGAACTAGAGAGCAAGGCCTGGTCTCAAAAAAAAAAAAAAAAAAACAAAAAACCCCACACATAACCCCCCCCCAACAGAACAAATTTATATATCCATATAATGGAAAATAAATAAGAATAAAGTACTGATACTGAAACATTCCAAAACATGGCTGAACCTTTAAAATGATATGCTATGTCAAAGAACCTAGTCTCAAACAGATCACATATTGTATGATTCCACTCATGTGAAATGTCTAGGTAGGCAAATCTTAGCAAAAGAATGCAGATTAATTTTCAAGCCTAGCAGGAATGGGATAATTAGGGAAATATAACTAAAGTGGTCAGGGATTTGGGGGAGGGATGATAAAAATGTCCAAAAATTTGATTGGGCTAATTTCACAACCCTGCAAGTATACTAAAAATCATGCAATTGTACACTTTAAATTTGAAAATTGTAAGGCATTATATCTCAATAAAATTGTTGTAAAATTACACCAATTATATATATGATTTAAATATATGTGGACCCATTTAATTTATGTCATTAAAAGAAACATTTAGGTTTATTTGAAAAGAAATATAGTTGCATGCTATTTACACGATGTGTTAAGCAACTTTGTGTTTTGGTAACAAAATACCTAAGATAAACAACTCAGAAGAGGAAAACTTTATTTGGGCTCATGGTTTCAGAGATTTCAGTCAGTGATGAGCTGGCTTCACTGTTTTTGAGCCTGTTGAGAGGCAGAACATCATGGTGAGGCACAAGTAGTGAAGCAAATATGCTTAACTCATGGAAGCTGGGAAGTGAAAAGAGGGAGGAAGGGACCAGAGTTGAACACCTCCTTTGAGGACACACCTCCAATAACTCAAATTCCTCCCACTAGGCCCCACCCCCTAAAGGTGCCATCACCTCCCAGTAGCACCACAGGCTCACATGGCCTTTGGGGAGCATTCAAGATCCAAGAAAGAAGAAAAATAAATGGACATAAAATATATTCAAGGCAAATGCCAAAACAAAGGAAAAAGTGGGGGACAATATTATCATCATACAGAGTAGATGTTAAGGTAAAGTGTGCTAAATACATTCAAAATGGATAGTTTGTATTGACCTTTAACATTTGTTAATATAAACAGTCTCACTGTAAAATGTGCAAGGCAAACCCCAACAAAAACAAAACAACAACAAAAACAAAACAACAACAATAAAACTGCACACCTGTAATCCCAGCACTCAGGAGACTGAGGCAGGAGGATTGCCAGAATTACATAGTGTCTGAATTACATAGTGAGATCCTGTCTCCAGAGATTAAAAAAAAAAAATCAAACATGCAATGAAAAATGGACATATATTCAGCCACAGTAAAATAAGTTCAGCTATTTTCTGAGAAATGAACAGATAAATGAGGAAAAATTAAGATTTCAAATATAAACTTTGAATAATATCACTTAATAATAAATTTGAATTCACATATGTAAAAAAGTATAAAAATGAGCTAGAATTGCTATTTCTAGCCTTCCTTTCACCGAGAGGCCCTGTGACTAAATTCTTTTGAATGGAATTTAAATGGCAAGTTATCCTTGCAGTGATTAACTAAGAAATATTAACTTGGATGTCTTTTTTCTTATTTCCAATGCCTGGAACAGAGATGTATTTGTCTTCCAGCTCAAATATGTAAACAAAGACAACATTGCTAGTGGGCTAACAGCATAGCAGGACCTTGTGTTCTAGGCAGACCAAGTAAAGCAAACTGTTTCAAAGCCTGAGTCACATAAGTTAGGACTGTTATATGAAAGAGAAAAGTAATAATTTATTTTCCTTTCCTTATTGTGTTTAAAATAATAGATGATAGATATACATAAACAGAGTTTTACACTCACAATAAGCATAAAATTGCTCATGGTGTGCTTCCAAAAGTCAATTATTGAGTAGGGCACTGAATATTCAATTTATGTAAACAGAGATCATGTAAGCTACATTCAGGCACCATAATGGACTGCAAAAATACACAAACATGGTAGACTGTTATATATATATATATATATATATATATATATATATATATATATATATATATGGCTATGTTTCTAACTCCTGAGTACACAGGAAATGAAAAATAAAGCACAAGAATACATGAGTGTGAAAGACAATGGGATCATTACATATGAATATCTATGGATGCAAACAAATAGCTATATTCACGGAAAATTCATGGTATTAAACGCATGCATTGGAAATTTTATAGAAAACAAAAATCACTTCAAATAAATTAAGCATTCAATTTAAGAAGCTAGAAAAAGAACAAAAATATTTACCCAAGGAATATAGGAGGAAGAAAACAATCAAAATAATATCAGAAACTAATAAAATAGGAAATACACAAGCAAGAAAAAAAATTGATTAATAAAATTAAACATCAAGTTCTTAAAAACAAGACATATCTCTGAAAAGTCTTGAGAAATAAAGCTCAAACAGACATGAGAAGAAAGAAAAATTGGCATAGAAATCCATTAAGGAATTTAAAATAAAAATAATGCAATGAGCAACCTGCAGCCAGAATAATTGACAATTCCTATTAAGTGGGCAGTATTTTTAGAAAATAAATCATTGCCATATTACCAAGTTTTTCCGAAGAAATAGAAAGTGCATATATCCTTGGACCTAGAAACATCCTACTACTGTACTAGAAATTCATTCTAAAGTTCTAGTTAGAGATAGGCAAAATACCATATATACAAGGTGAACCGAGGTACTACTGTAATGTAATATTTTCCTATTGATTCCATTCCTGTAGAGAACCCTCACTATAATACAGCAATAAAAACTTCTCAAGGATACAGCCAGTAAAAAGACACACTAAAAGGCTGCGACTTAATTGTAAGATTGCAGATTTCCCTTCTCTCACACCTTACCACCACATCATAGCTCTCCACTGTAAGAACAGTGGATTACAGCTGAAGGAACTGTAAGACACAATCCATTTAGAGTAATTCATAGGGAAACCAGAAGACAAGGAAAAGCAACTATAGACATTAAGTAAATTTTAAGCCTCTGACACTTATATTTCCTTTAAAATATTTTTATTAGTACACGTTTGTGGTACATAGTGGTTACATTCATCCTTGGAAGTTGGTATGTAACACATCTTAACACTTTTTACTTCCCCTTCCTCTGCCCCCATCTCTAGATCTCTTTCCCATTTTCAGATATCTAACTCCCTGATTCCTATTTAAATTATTTATACTCTCAGACCAGAGAAAACACATGATATCTATGTGTTTGATCTATTTAATACTATAGTCCCAAGGTGCATCCATTTTCCTGCAAATGATCCAAATTTACCCTGTTTTGTTGCTGAATAGTACTTCAGTCTATAAATACCACATTTTCATTATCATATCATCCTTTGATGGACATGTAGAGTGTTGATCCCACAGACATTAAAAAAATAATTGAGGAATATTATGATAACACTATGTTCATAAATTTCATAAAATAGATAAAAGTATCTTTAATTGTACAAACTATAAAAGCTCACTCAAAGATAACCTGAGTAATCTCGTATCTGTCTTGTATTTATGATTAATAAGTTGAAACAATAGTTAATATCTTTCTACAAGAGATATTGCCAAGCCCAGAGGGTTTCACTTGTAAAATCTACTAAACATTTAATGAAGAATTAATAGCAAATGTCAACAATATCTTCAAGAAAATAAAAGAACAGGGAACATTCCTGTCCTTTATCATAACATCAAAACTGGTTCAAGGTGCTATAAGGAGGCAAAACTAGAAATCAGTACCTCTCATGTACACAGACCCAGTAACCTTTTATAAACTGTAAACAAATCAAATCCAACATGTATAAACATAATTACATACCATGACCAAGTGAGATTTATTATAGATATGCAAGGCTGGTTCAACATTCAAAAATCATATAATTCAGGACATCAACAGGCTAAAAATGAACTATTATATCAATTCATGTAGAAAATTTATTTGATACAAACCCAACACACATTCATGACAAAAGTAATCTCAACAAAACAGGAGCAGAAGGGAACTTCTTTCATTTAGTAAGGAGCATCCACAAAAGCCCTACCTAAGATCGAGAGAAAGGCAAGCTTATTTCCTCTGACCACTCTTATTCAGCACTATAATGGAAGTCTTATTTGGTGCAATAAGACAAGACAGGAAAATAAAATATATCCATTTGGGAAAGAAAAAATTATGCCCCCTTTAGTTACTGAATAAATGTTTGTCTAGGTAGAAAACCCCATAGAATTGATAACAGCAGCAACAAAAACTCTTGGAGTGAAAAAAGAGACTATAGCAAGGAAACAAGATTAATATAAAAAGTCAGTTGCTCTCCTGTGTCTGAACAATGAACAACTGGAATTTTAATTTTAAAATGTCATTTATAATAGTTCTCTGAAAATGAGATGGAGAGCTATAAATCTAACAAAAATATATACATTCTCTATGCTGAAACTATAAAACACCAATGGAAAACATCCAAGATCAAAATAAAAGGAAAGTGATTCTATATTCATGGATTGAGAGACACAAAACTGTTAGTATATCAGTTTCCCAATGTATTCTAAAGATTAAATCTGATGAGCTATTTTCAAGATATTAACAAACAGATGTTATATCTTATATAGGGAAGCATGCTTTTTAAATAGTCCACCTGATATAAAAGAAAAACAAAATTGAAGACCTCACACTGCACAACTTCAATATTTACTGTAACCTATAGTAATCAAGACCGTTTGAAATTGGTAAAAGATTAAACAGAGTAGTGCCCAGATATACACTCATCCCCATAACTTCTGACAAAGGTATAAAAGCAATTTTGTGAAGAAAGATATTTTTCAAAATAAGAGAGAAAAAATCTTAGACAACACCTTACACCTTTCATGAAAAATGACCCCAAATAGTTTGTAGACCTAAGCATAAATGCAGAAACTGTAAGATCTCTCTCTAGGAGAAAGCTTAAGAAACAATGTATATGACTTTGAATTTGGTGATAAGCTTTTAGATCCATGAAAAGAAAAAAATTATAGGTTGGATGTTGCTTTTAAAATATGTGCTCTGTAAAAGACTATGTAAAGGAATGAAGAGACCCAGAGAGAGAGAAGATGATTGCAAAACATTTACTTATAAAGAGCTTGTATCAAAGAATTCTTAAAACTCAACAATAGAAAGTGGACAACACACTTAACAATGGGGCAAAGGGTCTAAGTAGACACCTCACCAAAGAAGATATAGAAATCTCAAATAAGATATAGAAACCTCTAATAAGTAGGAAACGATGTTGAATATTATGTTATTAAGGAAATGGAAATTAATCAAAATGAAATGTCACTATGTACCTACTGGAATGTTTAATATTGAAAGAAATTTATAAATCCAATTGCTCACAAAGATGCAGAGTAGAGATTTCCTCTCATTGGTAGGAATGAAAATGGTACAATCATTTTAGAAGATGGTTTTTCACATTCTTAAAATAACTGAATGTAGTCCCACCATAGATTCAGCAAGCACACTCCTTGGTATTTACTCAACTTTAAAAGTTTAGAAACACACAAAAACCTGGTCTAGAATGCTTAAAACTGTCTATTTGATAATTGGCAACCTACTGAAGGGAAGCAAGATGTCCTGTAAAAGATAAATGAATAAACTGTGATACAACCTTATAACAGCATACTATTCATTATTAAAAAGAGTGACCTATAAGAACTGCAAAGTTATGAATGAACTTTAACAGCATATTGCTAAGTGAAAATAGCCAATTGGGAAAACCTAGAGAGCATATACTACATTTATGTGACACTTTTTGTAAAAAAAAAAAATTATAGAAACAGTAAACCTATGGTTAATAACAAGTATACATAGGTTCCATAGGTTAGTAGTTAACAGTATACATAGGTTAATAACAAGAAATTCATTAGGGGCAATGAAACTATTTTTATGATAACCTAATGGTACATAAATGCCAGTATTTATTTGCCAAAAATTATAGAACAGCATGAACTTTTTCTTTTTGGTGGTGCTAGGGATCAAACTCAGGGCCTTGCATACATATCCATCTTAATATATGAAAATTTTTATTTTTAAAAGATAATTTGATTAAGGAGTTTTAGGATGGAATGCAGAATGTGACAACATATTCTAATTTTATTAAGGATATATAAAAACATCTCACCAAGAGTACGAAGGAGAATTTGCTAGCCTGAAGTAACCTAGAAATGAAAGTATAAGGCAAACATCAAAATAAACTATATATAAGAGCTATACTCTCATGAAAACTTGTTTCCCCAGGAGTACAGGGCAACAATTCTGAAACTATTCTACATGTACACTGGAACTGAACAATGAATTGAATGGGTTGCAGATGGCGGGAGCCAGGTTTGTGGAGGTTGGAATGGGGTGTACAAGTAGGCAGGAGCACATGTAAAATGGTTTGTGTGCTAGTGGATCAGAGTTGGAGTCATCAGCATAAACTCATGTTTAGTTCAATACAGACACAGATACTCAAATAAGTATATGTGTACATATGTATTTTATATTACATTTAATTATGTTAAATATGTACACACATACATATATGTATACATATAAATATATATATATACTTATAAATACATATATATATACACATATAAATGTATACACGTTTCAGCATATTGGCATACTCATAAATGTCTGGAAAGTAATGACCACCACTGTGAGCACCTCTTGTCACTGTAGAGGCCAAATTTAACTTGTATTAATCTCATGAGGCCTCAATAAATTTAATAATAATGTGACATGATTTAGGTCAATAATTTCCTCCTGTATGCTTCACTGACTTTAGGAATATGCTTGTAATACAGCTGGGGTTTTCTTTGATGGTATTTTACATTCTATCCTGGGGTTTTCCATATCCTCATCTTTTAAATTTAAATTAAGCTTTCCTCTGTATGCTGTAAAGCTGTGTGAATTTTAACAAATGCACAGTGTCATTGTCTTAGTCCTGGAGGGCTCCTGGAAACATACCGTACTGGGTGGTTTAGCAGTGGTAGAAATTTATTTCTCACAACTCTTGAGGTTGGGAAGTTCAAGGTTAAGGTGTTTGGTGAGGAGCTGCTTCCTGGTTCTTAGATGGCTTTCATTTCCCTGTGTCCTCATGGAGCAGAAGGGAGGAGAGATTTCTGTGCTGTCTCTTTTATAAAGGTACTAATTCCATTCATAAAAGCTCTTCCCTCCCAAAAGCCTCAAATCTTCATGCCATCACCTTGAGGTAAGAATTTCAGTATATGAACTTTATGGGAGCATGAACATTCAGACCAAAGCACCCATGTATCCACCAGTGCACTATCTTCCCTCATAGCCTCACTGTCTTAGTCCTGTAAGATTCTCCTATAAACCCTTTGGCAACCGCTAATGTATTTCCCACTTCTAGAATGTTGTCGAAATACAATCACACAAAATGTAGCCTTTTCAGATGAACTTATTCCACCTAGCAATATGCCTTTAAGACTATTCCATGTATTTGTGTGGTTTGTAACTTACTACTTTTTCCTCATTGGTATTATTTCATTGTATACTTCTATGACAGCTTCTTTATACATTCACCTATTGAAATATACTGTTATTCGTTTTTTTTCTTTTTTGGTGCTTATGAAATGATCTGATATATATATATAGATAGATAGATAGATAGATAGATAGATATATTTCACATGCAAGTTTTTATGTAGACAAAGTGTTTCTCTTTTAGTTAAATACCTAAGAGTATGACTGCTGGATCCTATGGTAAGATTACACTCAGTTGGATAAGAAAATGACAAAATCTTCCAAAATGGCTGAACCATTTTGCAATTCTTCCAGGAATGGATAAGTTTTGGGTGTTCCATATCTCCATTACCAAATTTAATCTTGTAAGTTTAATTTTTAATTTGAGACATACTTAAAGCTGTGCAGTGCTATCTCATTTTAGCACACAGTTTTCTAATGATAAAGGATTATCAGCCTCTTCATTTAAAATTTTTTTTTGTTTTTGTTTTTTGAGACAGGGTTTTGTTTCGCAATGCAGGCTGGCCTTGAACTCACTATGGAGCCAAGGTTGGCTTTCAACTCATGACAATCCTCATGCCTCAGCCTCCTAAGTACTGGGATTACAGGCTTGTGCCACCATGCCCAGCTAAGCTTTTTTTACTATGCTTATTTGCTATCCACATATCTTCTTTGGTGAAGTGTCTGTTATTTTGCCTATGTTTTAGTTGAGTCATCATATAGATAGATAGATTTCACATGAATTTTACAAAACACAGGTTTCATTGTGGCACTTCCATACATGCATATATCATATTTTGATCACATCTATTCATTACTATTCTCCTTCACATCTCTAGTTTGTCTCCTCTTTTTTCCCTTTTTTGTCTAACACTATTCCTTCTACATTCATATTAAACTCCATTTTCATATTTTTATTTACTTGTTTTTATCGGTACGTATTTGCAGCACATCATGAGTACATTCATTGTATAGAGTTGGTACAGGTACACATCTTAATTCTATTCACAGCAACTTCACTTCCTCATCCCTCAATCTCTTTGTCCCTTTCTCCTTTGTAAAACTTCTATCTCCCTGTTTCCTATATCTATTTTTTATTTTCTTTTTTAGTTTATATATGATTTAGGGATTCTCATATAAAAGAAATCATGTGATATTTATCTTTATGTGTCTTATTTATTTCACTTGAAATGATGGTCTCAAGGTGCATCCATTTCCCTACAAGTAACTAAAGTTCTACCTTCTTTATAGCAAAATATTACTCCATTGTGTATAAATACATTTTTCTACCCATCCATTTGCTGATGGAATATAGACCACTTCCAAAATTTAGCTACTATGAATTATGCATATATCATATATATATATATATATATATATATATATATATATATATATATATATATATATATATATATGGTCTTTAGCTCTGGGGAAGATGTCTAGAAGCGATATAGATGGGTTATATGGAATTTCTAACTTTAGTTCAGTGAGGAATTTGCATACTGATGTCCATAGTATGTGTACTAGTTTACAATACAATCAAGACTGTAGGAGGGTGGCTTTTCCCAAAGGCTCCACAACATTTTGTTATTATCAATTACTTGATGACAGCCATTGTTTTTGGAATAAAATGGAAATCTACTGTTGTTTAGATCTGCATTGCTGCAATGGCAAAATATTTAAAAAGTCCCTAGAATCAGATGACAACAGAAGCACGACAAAGCATAAGATATGAGACAGAAGAAAGACATCAAGGAGGGAAATACAGCTGTGGAAGCATAGTAACGATGCACCTTAAACTCCTAGGAAAACAAGAACAACCAGAATCCAAAATTAGTAGAAGGAAAGAAGTGATAAAGATCAGAGTGGAAATTGATGATAATGAGACTACAAAGAGATAAAGGATCAATGAACCAAGGAGTTTATTCTGTGAAAGAATAAACAAGATTGATAAACCCTTAGCTGAATTTATGAAAAGAAGAAAAATGCAATAGCAATGCAAATAGAAACAAAAAAGGTGAAATCACAATGGACACCACTAAAGTCCAGAGAATTATAAGAAACTATTTCTACAACTTGTATTCCAAAAAATCGGAGAACCTAGAAGAAGTAGAGATTCCCAGACACAGGTGAATTACGGGAATGGAAGCAAGCAGAGATAAACACCCTGGATAGGCCAGTAACAGGCAATGCAATAGACGCAGTAATAGAAACCCTCCGACTAAGAAAATCCCAGGTCCTGATGGATCCACTGCTGAATTCTTCCAGAACTTCAGGGAAGATCTAAACCTGATAGCCCTCGAACTCCTCTAGGAAGTTGAAAGGGAACAGACATTGCCAAATGGATTCCTGGGAGCCAGCATTACCCTAATAACAAGCCTGGACGTAGACGCAACAGAAAAGAAAACTACAGCTCAATTTACTTTCCAAATATAGATGCAAAATCCTCAACAAGAAAATGGTAAATGGCAACAAATCATTAAAAAGATCTCACAACATGGTCCAGACAGACGGCTTCATCTCAGGGATGCAAGGATGGCTCAGCATATGGAAATCAACAAACTTGATACATTGCGTGTCCTACGTGCAATGCAGAGGCAAGGACGAAAATCACACCATCAACTCAAGAGATGCAGAAAAAGCCCTTGAAAAAATCCAGCATCCATTCACGATTAACCCCCCCACACACACAAACATAGGAATAGACCATCTTATCTCAAACTGATAACAGACATATATGACAAACCAGAGGCCAACATCATACTAAATTGCAACTGTACAGTTTAATGGATGAATTTTATGCCGTGTAAAATTACTCAAATAAAAACATTTCAAAAGCAGCCTAAGACCGTTTTTAACTCTCAAGCTTGTCCCACTGAGACGCTAGCAATTCATCAATTACTTTAACGTTTCAACCGCATTGCTGGCTACAAAAGAGGCTTCCAGTCCTGGACTTGTGTTCCGATAAGCTCCCTGCTCGCCTGTCTCTGCAGGTTTGGGGGTAGTGGGGTTGTGTATGGCACAGGCAAAGAGATGATCACAGTGTGATTTCATTGGGAGGGAATAAGGCAAGTGTGCTGCCTCTCACCGTTCCTCCAAAGCATCACACTAAGGACTCTTAGCTGCTACAATAGAGAAGAAAAGAACAAAAGAGTATAAACTATAGAAATGTACTGACAGGTTCAGGGGAAAGGAGTTTGAAGCACAGCAGCATGGCACATTTATTTATGGGGAACAGAATGGTACAATTGCCAATTTTCAATAAATTCCTAGAAATCAGTGCCTTACTTGTAGAGGTCAAAATTACAAACAAGTGTGGGTGACTGTCCTGTGCTTCTGAATTAACCATGGAAAACACCAGAAGAGAGAGAGAAGGCCTAGCAGACATACAAAAGCAATTCAGTGTAAACAACAAAGCATGAGGACACCCTGGGGGAGACTGAAGACTGGAACTGGTTCCTGCATGTGGGGAGGGGCAGGGAAGCTGGGGCCTGCCTAGGTAGCACATGATAGCATCAGTCAGGAAAGTTTGGAAACTCCTGCCTCTGTCACTGCATGGGCTGAGGCAGCACCACATACCAGAGATGCCAGTGACCTACGGGTAACATCAGACAGCAGGAGAAGGAGACAGCCTGGCTGCAGAGGCTGAGCTAACAACCACCCGAACCCACCCTAGTGGGCGAGGACTGGCTTTCACAACCGTCACTATCTTAATGGAAGGTAAGGAACGCATGAGAGATAGAATAGCAAGTAAAAAATGAATCATGCAGAGTAACAGCAGATACTTCTTAACCAAATGAGTACATGCAGTCTGCACACAAACACGTGGAGATATAGCTGTATAAATATACACTTAGAGCACATGTCCACCAGACATATATAATATATACATGAACAGTGTACATGCACACATCGGACTCTGATCCTGTACATGGGTATGGTCCACACGGACACTCTGTACACTCTCTCTGTCTATCCATATAAAGCCCACAGAGTCATTCGGTAGAGAGGTGACAGGGCTTCCTGGCCCTACGTGAGCATTGAAAGGTGAAGATCACGCTCTGCACTATGAAGAGTGGGGTCACTTCACAGATGCAGGGTGCACCCCGGTCCCCTGCTGCTGCTCACGCTCTTCCCACTCAGCATCAGTCTTTTAGGAGGAAAGGTGGAGAGATCTGCCTCTGGCTGGTGAGAGACCTCATAGGAGGGGGCAGTTGAGCTTGACAAGATCACGCAACTTTGGGCTCCTCAGCCTGGCCCGGGAGGTCAGCACCGCAGACCCCGTGCCTGGCCATGCTCCTCCCTTCCCATGGCTGCCATCGAGGGGACTCCTGGAGATGGAGGGAAGCTGACTTTGGTGGGCAGGGCAGGGTCCAGCCACTGCTGGGAACTGAAGTGTGAACCCCAGGGAGGACAACGGGACGCCCAGGATCAGGTTCTGCCCCTGCAGTCAGACCCTGCACACATCGCTGGACGTGACGTGCACCGCCTCCCGACTCTGGGGTTCGGAGCCAGGTGAGGGACGAGTTCGCCTTTCAGGCTTCAGCGTGGCTCTGGGCTGTGTCAGGTCAGCTTAAGAGGCGAGGGAGGGCAGACTGAGCAAGCTCACCACATAGACAGGGCCCCCAAACAATCCAGATCTGCCTTCCTTGTTAGCTGCGGAGGACAGACGTTTCAGAATGAGCTCCTCCCCACCTCAGGCTGGGGGGGGGGTAGGACGGACCCTGGAGTCAGCCTTGCTCTGAAGGGAACAACTCAGGTCCGCGGAGGATAGGGTCCGGGCTCTGCCCGGAACCAAGGTGATGACCCCAAGGGAGCACGGAGGGGACCCAAAGAGTCTGCTTCCGTTCCTTCCATCGTCCCTGGGAGACCCCGGGCTCGCTCGCGGCCGGAGGTGCTGTCCACTGAACCCGACTTTGTGGGGTGCTCGTGACTGGAGGCCGGTTCTGAGGTGCCCCGGGAGGGAGGGCCGGGTCAGGTAGGGTTCTCTGGCACGTGTTGGGGGAGGCTAGGAAGCCCCGGCCCAGAGGAGGGAGCAAGACCTGCACATACACACGCGCTGATATGTGAGCGCTCGGGGACCAATTCTCAGGTGGGACCGCTCGGCCTCGAGGCGACCCAGAGCAGTCAAAGCCCAGCCCCGAGGCTCCAGGCGGGAGGAGAGAGGCCCGGGCTCAGTTAGGTGAAGGTGCGGGCCGAGGGGCCTGTCAAACCCGCGTCCAGAGAGAAGGTCCTGGAACATTCTAGAAAGCAGCTACTTCCTGCCCTTCAGAGAGAGGGGCGGAAGTCTCAGGAGAGCGCCCCCTTTCGCCTCTCTGTGACCTGACAGGGGAGTCAGAGTCTTCTCTGGGGTCCGTGCTGCAAATCTGGGGAGCAGATAGCACCTGGCTCACTTAGGTCGAGGTGAGGGCTGTGGGAGGACAGAGGAAGCCTGCCCAGGCAGAGAGGGTCCCCCAGTACCCCAGATCAGCCACCCTTGTCAGCGCCGCACAGTCCAGTGCAGAGCTCTCAGCTGAGCACCCTCTTCGCCTCCCTGGGACCTGAGAGAGTTACGGCCCTGTTCTGGGGTCCAGGGGTGAGATGGGGGAGCTGAGAGGGCCCAGGCTCTGTTAGGTCGAGGTGAGACGCTGAGGGCAGAGTGAGGAAGCCCCTCCCCAGCTGCAGGGTCCTACAGTAATGCCTCCTTGCTTCTGTTGTCAGCGTTGGCCCCAGGGCTGACTTGTGAGGCAACTCCACCCCCTCCCGAACCCTTTTTGCTTAGGTCCCTGGGTGCCACAGCCTTGGTCTGCGGGCAGCAGACTGAGGTCGGGGCAGGACAGCGGTCCAGGAAGGAGGTCATCCCCACCTTAGACCCCAGCACACCTGCAGGTCAGAGCCTTGGTGTGACCGGGCACACTCGGGTAAGCAGGGCTGGGCTTCTGTGTCTGCCGGGGACCAAGGTGAGGACTGCAGGCAGGAAGGAGGGCCCCCTACTAGAGGAGCATCTTGGAGAGAGAGCATCTCTGCCCTGGCTGTCAGCCTGGCACGCCCTGGGCCCGGTGCCGGGAGGTGCAGTCCCCCAGCCCTCCTTCTCTCTGCTTTGTCTCAGGGACATCACACCTTGGCGTCAAGCTCTTATTGGCCGGGGGCCCGGGTGGCCCAGGCACTGTCTCAGTCTAGATGAGGGCAGAGGGAACCCCTTATCTATTCAGAGAGTGCCCCAGCCTCACTCTGTCTCTGTTGTCACCTGGGTTCAGACCCGGGGACAGTGCGTGGTTTGGCTTCCCTTCATTTCCACTCTGAGTGAGAAACAGAGACAGGGCACTCATTGAAAGGAGGTGGCTTCAGCTCACCCAGGGAGCGTCCAGACCTCGCCATGCATCCAGCTCAGGACCCAGCAAGTTCCCTCCCTGGGTCACAGGGATCCCCTGACCCTCAGTGCCTCTTGCTGTTGCCCCTGGCAGGTTGTCCAGATGTGTGTCCCCTCACGGCCTCTTGTTCCCTCGCAGGGAGGTGGCCACTTGTTCTGAGAGTTTCCCTCAGGCCCACAGTGGGCTGGGGTCTAGGCTCTGCGAAAGGACAGTAGAGGACCCCGAGTGAGCGGAGGGGACCCTCCACCCGGAACACTTGTGAGCTCAGAGTCCACACCCCCTCCTGTGTGGGCTGGGGACCAGGACAGTGTTTGTGGCCTGGGGCCCCTTTATCTCTCTTACAGGAGCTCCAGGAGCCAGGCAGCGAAGGTCTGGGTGAGAGGCAGCCCCCACAGGTCCCACAGCCCAGGACGCCTGGCAGTGTCAGGAATCAAGCTGAGGTGCTGGCCCCACTCACCCAGAACAGTGGGGACCCTGTGGTGCCCGACACCTTCACCCTGCTGTTTGCCCTGGACCCTCGTCCTCTGTGGGCAGCTGCACCTGGAGGAGCAGTCTCACTTCCTGTGCCAGGTTCCCTGGGGACAGGCCCTCCCGGAGGACAGGAGCCTGCCAGGCCCTAGAGCAGTCTGCTAACCAGCCTTTGTGAGAGCTGCTCTCAGCTGAGACTGCCCTCAGGCTCCCTCTCTCCCCAGGCCTCTGAGTCCCTGCCACCGAGCTCTGCCAGTGGGTCCATACCAGGGTCATCATGTTTGACTCTCCCAAGCACTACCAACCGGTGGAAGAGCCCGAGTGCCTCAGTGAGTCACAGGGGTCAGTGTGTGGGCAGCTTCTCTGTGCTGTGTAGGACGAGGCCGCCTCTCCGAGGCCCTCTCATGTCCTCTCCTCCTTCCATCTTCTTCCTTCTCTTGTCTGATCCTAGGCTGTGACATAGAGGAGCTTTCTGATCCGGAAACGCTGAATCCTTCTCAGGATGCTGAGGGAGGCTCCGCATCACCCACCATCATGGCTCCCAGCACTGTGAGCCCCTCTGAGGCGGACTCCAGTGGCGATGAAGAGTCGGGTCCATTCCCCGTGCAGGCCCTGCCCCCCACTGGGTCCTTGGTGGGTCATACCATAAGTAGAAAGAAGGCTAATCTGGTGTTGTTCCTGTTACTTAAGTATCTAAGTGAGGAACTGACCACCGAGGCAGAAATGCTGCAGGTTGCCTTCCAAGGTTATGAGGAGTACTTCCCTGAGGCTTTCAAGGAGATCACTCGGTATTTGTACCTGGTCTTTGGCATTGAAGTGCAGAAAGTGGCCCCCACCAGCCCCTGCTATGCCCTTATGCCTGCCCTGGGCTTCACCTATGATGGGACGGGAGACCATGGCCTAAGCTTCCCCAAGACCATCCTCCTGATACTCGTCCTGAGTGTCATCTTCCTTCAGGGCAACCGTGCCAGTGAGGAGGTCATCTGGAATGTGCTGGAAGGGATAGGGGTGCGTGCTGGGGAGGAGCACATCATCTATGGGGAGCCCAGGAAGTTCATCACCGAGGATTTGGTGTTGGAGCGTTACCTGGTGTACCAGCAGGTGCCTAACAGTGATCCTGCTCACTACGAGTTCATGTGGGGCCCAAGGGCCCACGTTGAAACCAGCAAGATGGCCATCCTGGAATTTCTGGCCAGGGTCGAAGGTACCACCCCCAGCTCCTTTGGTTTCTGGTATGAGGAGGCTTTGAGAGAGGAAGAGGAGAGATTCCCCTCCCAGACCCATTAGGCTGGTGATGACCAGGGCCAGGGCCCCTCCCAGGCCCGCATCCAGCAGCTTCTCCTGCCCCCTGCAATTTGTGAGGCAGATTCTGCCACCTGCATGTGAAAAGAGCCACTTTTCTACATGAAATGTGTAACGTGTTTGCACTTCTGTTCAGTGTGAGCGACTTGCAGATTTGTTCTTTTGCGATATTTTCTCACATGTTGTTCCTTTCAGTAGATTTATGTAACTTCCAACTTCAAGGTTTTAAGGTGTGGCATTGGCTGCACGTATATTTATAATATATTAAGAGTTTTGCTGTTGAACAAGTTGTAAAATCTTCCGTCCTAGTTTGAGATCTAGAACAAGATCACTTGTCACTGGAATAAAAGCTTTCTTGGAAATGTGAAGGAAGTCCTGCGTAAATGATGTGGGGACCCTAAACAAGGGGGAAAGTTCATTCTTACCTTTATCTCTTTTACTTCGTTGCTCTGTAAAATTTAACAAAAATATGCCTGTATGTGCTTCGCTTGTTCACCAATATTGGGGAAATTCAGTCTCCATGAAGCATCCCTTTGCCACCTGGTGCATTGACCCCAAACGTGCAGTGAGCAAGTGCTCCTTGGAAGGCCCAGAGTCAGGCGTCTACCTGAGTGTGAGAAGGAGGCTGAGCAGCGCTCGCCCTTCCCACGGGATGCTGGGGTCTGGAGCAGCAGCCATGACAGGGAGAGGGGAGACATCCTCTCCTCCAGGGCCTGAAGCACCAGGGAAAGGGTGAGGGGAGCAGCCCGGGAATGTGAGCAGAGTAGTTCCGAGCCTGGGGAAGCTGCAGCTCCTTCTGCGGGAAGCATTCCAGTGAAACTGCGTGGTAGCCTGGGTCACACACTCAGATGAGGAATTTGGGACTAAAAAGGGAAGACTGTTGGCAGCAGTGTTTTGTGGCTCCCAGATAAAGCAGAAAAGAAGCGCTATCTGGCGAAGATATGAGACGCGTCCTGAGCTCAGTGCAGCTGGACACAAAACAAGGACTAGGTCACGTATGCCCAGCAACGGAGAGGAGTTCCAGGGAGACTGGGGGCACACGTGGTATTTCTTTGAAGCCTTGCCCAGAAAGCTCCAGAGGGACACAATTTCCCTGCCTGGCAGGGCCAGAGCAGTGTCCACTGGAGCATTAAAATGAGGTGACTCGGAGCTGTTGGACAGCTCAACACATGGGTGGGTTTTGGGTGGGGAGGAGCTGAATGAAAACGGGGGTTTGACTGACGGGAAAAGAAGTAACTCAGAGGGGGAGAGCTGGTCCCTCACTCATTCTAGGAGGCTGAGCTGCATCCCCCGGGGAAGACTCCTGCACACACTGACTTTGTCACATGTCCTCTAAGTGCGAGGAGTTTTCCAATTTGACTCCTGAAATTTCCCATTTTGGCCGATTAACCCCTGCATGTCCTGTAGAGCTGCATAGTCTCTGATATGTCCTGCAGAGCAGTGACAAGTGCTCGGGGTGGATCCAGTCCTGTTCGAAACAGCAGCCACCTGCCGTTCAGTGTGGTCACGGCTCCAGCCAGGCACTGGGCTGGGTGCTTTCCACGCGGTGCACACCTTCCTGCAGTCCTACTGGACGGGCCTGGTCAGACTCGCTTCACAGATGAAGAGCCCTGGTCTCCCAGGGCTGGGACTTTCCCAGGTGACTGGCTGGTAAGGGACAGGGCTGGGTGAGTGTCCCGCTGTGAGCACATCTGGCTCCACTGCTACAACTTGGGATTTGCCAATCGTCTCTAAGCCCAGCATATCATGTCCCTCCTAACCTAGAGAAGGACCCTGGGAGGCCTCGGACAGGCTGTCCTAGCGAGATGACAGAGTCACACACAGTGGGGACATCTGAGCTGGGTCCTGTGAGGGCCGACCTGTGCCAGCACTCTGCTGCTGCACGACCCCTTCCCTGGTTGTCCCCCACGTGGCTTCCCTTCCAGCTCAGGCACCTGGCTCCATGCTCAGCCCTTCCCTGCTGCCCCTTCTAGAGGCTGCACAGATGTCCTTGCCCTCCCCGTGACACAGCATCCCTACGCCCTTCAGGAGTCCCTGGCTCTGCCAGCTCATGTTGGTCTCCTCTGGTAGCCAAGGCCCTTGGCCAGAGAAGTCACTCAGGACTGTGACTTTAGACACCTGGGCATCTGTCCCTGGGAGCCATCACCTTCTTTGTTTTCCCGGTGGGCCTGAGTAGTCCTTGACTTGGCTGCCAATCTCCTGGCTCTTGGGCTATAACCCTGAGCGTACAGGGAAGGTGTTTGAGGCTATTCCAATATTTGTATAGGATTTTAATGAGCTTCTTACTTGAAGCTGGAAACTGAACACATAAACGGATGGATTGGCTTCTTTTGGGAGCAGAACCTAAAGCTCTCCCTCATCAGTGCTAGATGAGGAGCAAACATTTCCTGAAGCTGAGTTTCTAGAGACCACACAGTCCTCTTGGAGGTGAGAAATGGTTCCTTCATGGACATGCTGGCTCAGATTGGAAGAGAAAAAGCAATTGCCGTCTTTCCTGTGCCTCTTTTCTGGCACCTGCTTCTCAGAAAAGTACCTGCTTCCCGAGCGACTCATGTACGTGTCCAGGTGATGAGGTAGGAATGGTCATGTGGAGGGGACAGAGCTTCACAGGTTGATTTAAGGCCTGCATCAGATGCAAGGAGAAAATCTGCACTGCAAAGGGAAGTGCAGGAAACTGCTATTGTGGAAAGAAGGTGACTGCTCTTTGCTAGCTTTTACATGATCCTCTTCAGATCACATGGGACAATGTAGGATTTAAAAGCATGCGTTACAGTGTAGGCACTTCAGGGTTCAGAGAATGTCAAGGCAAATCTGGTCTTCTCAGAAGCATCTCCAAGAGATGAGGAGTGATGTTGCCTAACAAAGGACATCAGTTGCTTTTTTGCTAAGTACCTACTCTGTGATGGTTCGTGGGAGAGAGTACAAGCAGCCATCCACATGTTCTCCTGTCCTTCCTGGGCCCAGGGAAACATTACTGTCGCTCTGTCATCACAAAAAGGCTTGTGACACTTCCTTCCCAGTGAAACATGTTGGAAGTGTTGCGGGTCACCTGCGGGGTTTGAGAGCCAGTCTGCATTCCCATCCTTTCTCCTCCTTTGCAGCAAATATGGCCACCCTTTGTTCACATGAGGGAACCACAAGAAGGAAGCAGCCAGGACCCCTGGAGCTTCTCAGAGCAGAGAGCACCTGCAGTACACAGCAGAATTTATTTACACACAAAACAAACTTATGGTGTTAAACTGTTGAAATTCCAGGTTTGGTCTGTTGCATCAGGTAGCAGTTACTTTAACTAATACAGTACACATCTACTATTCTCACTGTTAGACTTATTTAAATATTTTCATTAAAAAGGCAGTAATGAATTTCTTTCTGTTGCAAAAAATTCTAATAATATAGATATATCATAATTTCCTCTTTCCCAAATTCCTCCCCTCTTCAGAGATCACAATGACTAAAGTAGTGTATATTATTCTATAGCTGATTTTAGGCATTTTTCAAATATGGATGTGCTATTCAAATATATTTGTCATTTAAACATACAACGGTGTGAAGGATAACTTTAACTGTGTCAACTATATTCCTTGCAATCCAGGTAGAGGATTACAAACCCTCTCCAGGGTGTGTCTGGGTGGGTCATGTCAGTATAAATTCGGTGTTTATTGCCCTGGGTCCTTCCTCTCTGGCACTGTTCCCCTGCTCTGTTTCCCAGCCTCTATGAATTAAACACATTTGCTCCATCATGAATTTCCACCATGAATTTCCAGAGCCAGCTGGCTATGGCCTGAATCTCTCCTCCTTTAAGTGTGGGTGTCTGGCACTGTGTCCTAGCAACAGGAAAGCTGAGTAACGCAATGGGTTAAGTGGGTAAGGTTGTGTGTATTAAACTGCAGCTGCCTGTAATACTTAATACAATGGATTTGGAATTTTCCTGTGATAGCACATGATGATCTGCATAGATTATATAACACTCCCCAGAATTCTGAAGCACTCATGTGTCATAAATTATCAAGCCCTTCTCCTGGTGGACACATACATCATTCTCCATTTGTTGTTGTAATTAGTAGAACTGAAATCAGCATCTTAGAACATGAATTCTTGTGCAAATCTATGTCTTTTCTTCTAAGAGGGTAACAATATTCACATGTAGTTGAAGGGAATGATACGAATATATCAACTTTTTATAAATATTGCCAAAATTCACTCAAGTAATGCCTAGCTACTTTACATTTTCATAAAAATCACAGATTATGTTAATTTCTGAAATGTCAACAGGACATTTCCCATTTTGGAGGGACAGTGCCGGGGATCGAACTCGGGTCCTTGTGCTTATAAGGCAGGCAGCAGAACCGCTGAGCTAAATTCCTGGCCCCTAGGATATTCCCCATTTCTTGTTGAGGAGAAAAAATTCTCTAGAACTATCCAGGAGGCTGAAAAGAGAAGCATGCAGGAGGCCCGGGGCAAGAGAGGGGCTCTGGGAGCATCCAGAGTACAGTTGCGTCCAGCATCTATGAGAGAGCTGTATTACTCACCTTTCCATTGCGGGTACACAATACCCAATACCCACAACTTAAAGCGGGAGGGGTTTAATTCAGCTCACAGCTTTCAGAGGATTCACTCCATGGTTGGTTGGCTCCTAGGCAGAAATTGCAGAGGAAAGCTCCTCACTCTCATGCCAGGCAGGAAGGAGAGCTAAACAAAGGAGAAGCCCGGGAGGGAGATACACCCTCCGCAGATGCACTCCCAGTGACACATCCCTTCCAACAGGGCCCCACCTCCTACCAGCACATTTGGGTATGAAGTCCTTGTTGGCTCAATGCACTGGTGAGCAGTGCACACCCATGGTCCAACGGCCTTCCATAAACCTTAACTCTGAGCACGTGAGACTGGGGGACATTCTAGACCTGAACCCTAACAAGACCACATGGAAATCAGTTCGGAGAGCCCCAGCCAGCTGTCACTCAGGGCTCTCGATACAGACTTAGCACGGAGGGAGGGGGCTGAGGGAGAGTGGAGGAGTGGACCAGGGAGGACATGAATAGGACTGGGACATCCGGGACTCACCACCATCAGCCGGAAGTGGCAGTGAGGTCTGGGCAGACCCCCTGTTGGGAGAATGGACCAGGGCACACCAGACACCCCACCCTCTGTGCGGGTCCCTTGACTCTGTCAGCAAGAGCCAAGCTGGCCCCCTCTGTCAGCTGGGTAAGCAGCAGCATCTCTCGACCTCTCTAGTGTCCCAGAGCCCCCGGGCCCTGACCAGACCTGGGAGACGCCCTGACGCCCTCTGGAGACGGGTGCTCTGTCCCCTCTGAGCTCCACTGTGAGAAGGAGTGGGCTGGAGACTGACGGCTGAGACAGGCCAGGAACACCACGGAGCAGTGGACGGGGTGCTGGGCCGCATGGAGGGGGCCAGAGGAGGGAAAATGCCGGGGACCAATGGCCTCGGCCTCTGCAGATGAAGGGCCGGCTGTGGACTCGGCTTGAGACATGGCCCAGATGGTGTTCCTGCCTCAGCCGGCCTTGAGGTTTCTGAGTTCTTGGTGCTCCAGGGGTGGGGTTGCGGCTGTGACTGTGGGCCAGCACTGCCCGCGGATTCTGTCTGAGACAGAGGGCTGGCCCAAGGTGGGGACATTTGCACGGTGGATGCAAACCTCAGATGGCCCACACTCCCTTGGTAAACTGGTGTAGATGATTAGAGCGCAATGCAAGTAGCATCACACAACCTGGTTAAGAGCATTCCCATCTCCGGGATGGTTTGGGAACCTGGGAAGGAGACACCCACAAGGTCACTCTCAGTCATAGTTTCCTGTGGGGATTCTGGAAGGGAGCACAGTTGAGGGAACTGTGGGTTTTTTCAATGAGGAAGAAAGCTCAGTTGTGTGTAGGCTCCACATTTTGAATCAGCATGTGGAACCTTCCAGTGACCTGCCAAGTATACTCAAACTCTAATACCTGGGACCTGTGAATGTGACCTTGTGTGGCAAAGAGTCTTTGAATATGTAGTTAAGGATAGGGGGATATGGAGATTTTTCTGTACTGTGAGTGTGCCCTAGATGTAATTACAAGAGTCCTTAAAAGAAGGTTATGGAAAGAGATTTGAAAGAGGAGAGAAAGGCATTGTGGCTACAAAATCAAAGATTGTAATGATGAGGTCATAGGCCCAGGAATGCTGGTAGCTTTAGAAGCTAGAAGGAACCAGCCCTGCTGATGTGTTTTTGTTTATGTTTTGTTTTGTTGGTGCTTGGTATGGAACCCAGGGCTCCAGTTATGCTAGGCAAGGGCTCTACCACTGAGCTCCATCCCTAGCCCTATTGCTGTGTATTTTAGCATTGTATGTCTCATTTGGACATCTGGCTTCTGGAATTTTAAGAGAATAAGTTTGCACTGTTTTAGTATGTTGGCTAGAATGTAGAGAAAAAGGAATTCTGGAATACATTTGTGGAAATGTGAATTGAATGTTGTGGAAGTTCCTAAAAAAATGAAGCATTGAACTCCGTATCATCCAGTTATCTCCCCTTGAAGTATACACCCAAAGGAAATGGAAGCCGTATGTTGGAGAAGCATCTGCACCCCAAGGTCACTGCAGAGCTGTTCACAGTAGCTGAGGTGTGGAAACGTACTGAGTGTCCTTCCACTAATGGGTGGATAAAGAAAATGTGGCAGGGACACACTGTGGAAGACACTCACATGTAAGACATGAGGTCCTGTCATTTGCAGCAGCATGGATGAAACCAGGCTCATGATAACTGAAACCATCCAGGCACAGAAAGACCAGTGCACATGAGCTCACTCATGTGTGGAATCTAAAATGGTTGGTCTCACAGGAATTGAGAATGTGATGGTGGATTCCACAGGCTCAGGACCTTAGAGGGACAGGGAGGTGGGGAGAAGCTGGTCAACTAGTACTGACTTACAGGAAAGAAACAAATTCTGGCACAGTATTACATGGTAGGGTGACTATAACATGCTTTTTATAAAATAAAAGCTTGAAGAAAGGATTTTGAATGTTTTACCATAGAGACGTAATAAATGGTTGAGGAAATAGGTATGTTTACTCTGATTTAAACATTACATGAAGTATATATGTATTGAAATAATACATGGTATTATTAAATTGGTACAATTCTTAATAATTCAGTTAATTTTTTTAAAAATGTGCAGTTTTAAGCCAGACATTTCTTGGTAACTTGTTACAATTACAAAAGGAAATTAATACAATCTATTAAAGATGTGTTCTCAGTTCCTGTGAAGTGATTCCTATATGAATTTCTTCTTCAACAGAGAACACAGAATAGTTTTGGTGTCATATTGTATTCACACTTTAAATGATGAGTCTAGTTCAATGTCTGAAGCTGTCTATGGCGGACCAGCTGCTCAGGAGACTGAGGCAGGAAGATCACTTGAGCCCAGGGGTTCAGGGCCAGCCTGAGACACTCAGCAAAAGCCCTTCTCATAAAAATGTACAGAAAAATGTCTGGTATGCATGGGATCCACTACTCACTGTGCTGGAACCTTTATTGTTTGGAAGTAGGAATAGACAGACACATGAAAACCAAATGTGTATCTCCATCCTTCTCGGTTAGATTTTCATCTATTATTATATTAGCACACATTTTACTCATACATGTCATGGACTTCACTATGCATTGTTATTACTTCTACTGTGAACAATTATCTTCTAAACCCGTTGACACACTGAGGAAATCATCTTTATACTTACTCATACAGTTGCAATTTCCAGTGCTGTTCATTGCCTTGTGTAGTTCCAGATTTCTCTGTGCTATCATTTTCTGCCTGTCTGAAGGATAAACATTTGCTGTAATACAGATCTGTTGGCATTTAATTCTGAATAAAACCCTTTATTTGGAAATGTGTATTCATTGGTTACAGGATTACAGGTTGATGACTTTCTCTTTCAGTAATTTAAGATATTAATCCTCTCTTCTTTGGCTTTCTTTCTTTCTTTTTGACAAGAAATATGCTGTCTTCTTCATGCTTAAATATGTATTTTTTGCTCTGTTTACTTTTAAGATTTCTCTTTATCATTAATTTTAAGTAATTTAATTAGGTTTCATATCATTTTCTTCATATTGCTTTTGCTTGGGTTTCTTTTAGCTTTTTGCATCCGTAGG
This sequence comes from Heterocephalus glaber, assembly GCF_053883595.1. Classification (NCBI taxonomy): domain Eukaryota; kingdom Metazoa; phylum Chordata; class Mammalia; order Rodentia; family Bathyergidae; genus Heterocephalus; species Heterocephalus glaber. Next base: position 623,738 of record NW_028258205.1, on the reverse strand, counting down.
TTTACAGTTTTCACAGAATTTGGTATTCCACACTGCAAGCTCCAACCATCTCCATCTTCCTGGACTCCAAGTTCAATATCTTCAACACATACGTAAATCAGGCTCCTCCTCAATGTCCTGTGAGCTGCAATCTGTCATATAGGGCTTGCCTCTTGTTTCACATCTATCAGAAATCACTATTCTTTGTTCCCTAGTGTCCATTAAGCCTAAAATTGTTGTTTTGTATATTTTGTATTTTTTTAGATTTTTAAAGATGCATAAGATATCCTTCCTCTTATTACCCTTTTACATCCCCAGCTTGCATCATTCTTATTCCTTTTGTTTTTTCTAATAGTCTTCCTTCTACATTTATATTATCTTCCTTTTTTAGATTTCACACTTAGGGGACAAATATGCAATACTTTTCTTTCTGTGTCTGACTTATTTCATGTCATATGATATTCAGTTACATCTATTTTCCTGCAAATGACATAACTTTGTTTTTATTTATGACTGAATAGTTCCCTATTGTACTTATATGTCACATTTTTATCTGTACTTCCTTTGACGGGTGCCTAAACTGGTTCTGTATCTTGGCTATTGTAAAATATGCTACAATAAAGTGAGTCTGCTACTATATCTATACTATGTAATCTTTAATACTTTTTGAGTATATACCAAAGTGCAGTATAGCTGTATCATATTGTAGTTCTATTTTCATGTTTTAGAGAAACTCCACACTGATTTCCATTGTGGCTGTGCAAATTTAAATTCTCACCAACAGTGTCCATGGTAGTTATGATGCATTCTGTCAAGTTGATAGTCTTGGGAAGTGCCTGGAGGATTAGTTAAACATACTTATGGGTGGCTCTGGGTGGGTCTTGGAAGTGTGACCTTGGGTACTCTGTGTGGGCCCTGGCTCATCCCTCTGTTCTGCTCCCCTGCAACTATGAAGCAAGCATCCTTTCTCTGCCATGCCCACTTACTACTATGATGTTTCTGCCTTGGAGCCAGCCAAGCAACAGTGGAATTCCCTGGAACTCTAAGCCAAGTTCCGCCTTTCTTCCTTTAAGTTGTACGTTTGGGATATTAAGCATTTAATGATTTCTATGTGTTGAACCATCCTTGTATCCCTGGTATGAAAGCAACTTTGTGTATGACTTCGTATATGATCATGATGTATGACATTTTTAACGTGTTAAATTCAGTTTGTAAATATTTTATTTAAAAATTTTGTATTTATGTTCACTAAGTATATTAGCCTGCAGAGTTTTGATTTTATTGTGTCCTTTGCTGGTCTTGTCATTTGGGTTATACTGTCCTCATAGAATGAGTTTGGAAGAGTTCCTTCAGTTTCTATTTTATTTTAAAAGGTCGAGAAACATTGGTGTGAGTTCTTCATTAAAGGTCTGTTAAAATCTAGCAGAGAATTTGTTGGTCCCAGGGTTTTACCTTGTTGGGAGACTTCACTATTGCTTCTATCTCATTGCTTGTTATTGATCTGTTCAGGTTTTTTATATTCTTTTGGTTCAATTTTGGTAGGTCATATGCATCTAGAAATTCATTACATTCCTCTAGATTGTCCAAGTTATTGGAACATATGTTTTGAAAATAATCCCTAATGATTTTCTGGATTTCAATGGAATCTGTGGCAGCATCCTCTTTGTCACCTCTAATTCATTATTTGGGCCTTCTCTCTCTTTCAGTTAGTTTGGACAAGGTTTTATCAATCTTGTTTATCTTTTCAAAGAAGTAACTTTTTGTTTCATTGATTATTTGAATTGTTCTTTTTGTCTTTACTTTATTTCACCTTTGGTCTTTATTATATCTCTCCTGTGTTGTGTTTGGCTTGGAGTTGTTCTTGTTTTTCTAGGTCCTGGAGAACTACCATTCAGTTATATGAGAACTGTGAATTTTTCTAAGTGTAGGTGCTCATAACTATACACCTCCGTCCTAGAACTGTTCTCACTGCATCCCTTCACATTGACTTTTGATTTTCATTGAATCTCTTCACAGCTACACGTAGACTTTGGAAGCCTTTCTGTATTTGTCAGTATTCTGATAATTGCAACACAGTACTCTAAACACAAAACTTGAAGAAAGAGAGGTTTGATTTGGTTCACAGTTTCAGCAAATTCAGTCTATAATTGGTCGACTGCAATTCCATTATGGTAGAAGGGCATGGCAGAGCAAAGATGCTCAGTTCGTGGTGGCTGGGAAGCACTGGAGGGGAATAGTACCAGAGATGAAGCGAAGAGGGGCCTTATATAGTACCTCCATTAGCAACACACACACATCATTGAGAAGTGGGCTTTACTAATATTTTGAGTAGATTCCAAGCCAAACAAGTTGACAAAATTAAGATTAATTATAATATTTTCCTTCTAGAGGATTTAGTTCTACACTGAAGAGGCTAAACAGAGGTTTCTGAAGGTCTTGATCTTTTGAAATTATTTTACATTGCATTTTCCAGTGCAGTGATTTGTGATTTTTCTTTTTAACCCTCATTGTTTGTGAGCATAATTCATTCCAGAAACATAGTTATAATCCAAAGCACTTGCATATTAAAATTCAAAGCAAATTTCCCCATAAGGAATAATGAAAACTCAAATGATTTGTTCCACAACCCAAAAATATTCATATAAAAATGATTACAATATTGTAATATAATACAAAATAATAAAGAAAATACAAAATATAAAGAAAAATAAACAAATTAACCTGCACTTATTACCTTTGAAAAACTTCATGGCAGGTGCGAGGGAGAAAGGGAAAGTTATTTTTTTAAATTAATTTTATTGGTACATTTTAGGTACACAATATAATGACATTCATCATTGGAAATTTGTACCTTTACATAATCTCTCTTAATACTTATTTTTCCCCATTCCTTTGCCCTCCCTTCAACCCCTCCATTCCTCCCTATTTACAAAGACTTTGTTTCCATTTTTTCATTTTCTCATATTAATTCCATTCCCTTCTTTCCTTTCCCCTACCCCTCCCACTTCCCTTCCCTTTTGACCCTTTTCTTCCTATTTCACATTATCTATTATGTGTTTTGATCCTTATTTACACTTTCAGTTTCTCACACCAGAGAAACTGTTCAGTATTTACACATTTGTCCTATTTCACTTAAGAGTATGTCCTCAATGTGCATCCATTTAGCTATAAATGTCTAATTTCTCATTCTTTGTGGCTGAGTAGTACTCCATTTTATTTTCTAAAAACCACATTTTCTTTATCCAGTCTCCAGTTGATGGGCAATTGGGATGTTTCCAAGCTTTAGCTATTACAAACTGTGCTGCTATGAACATGGGTGCACATATATCCCTGTGGTATGATTCTTGTTATTCTTTTGGGAAGATACCCGGCAGGGGAATAGCTGGGTCAAATGGGACCTTTAGTCCTAGTTCTTTGAGGTATCTCCATACTGATTTCCATGGTGGTTGCACCGGTCTACACTCCCACCAGCAGTGGAGCAGGGTTCCTCTTTCCCCACAGCCCCACCAGCATTTGTTATTGGTTGATGTCATGATAGCAGCCATTCTTTCTGGGGTGAGGTGGAATCTCAGCATTGTTTTCATTTTCATCTCTCAGATGACCAGTGATGTTAAACATTTTTTCATAGTTTATTTGCTGTTACTACTTCTTTGTCTGAGAAATGTCTATTCATTTCAGATGCCCATTTTTGGATTGGGTCTTTAAATTTGGGAAGTCTCATTTTTTAGTTCTTTATAGATTTGATATAGTAGACCTTTTTCTGAGAAACAGCTGGTGAAAATTTTTTCCCACATTGTGGCTTGCCTCTTCACGCTGTTGGTGGTTTCTCTTGCTGTGTAGAAACTTTTTACTAAGAAGAGATCCCACTTGGTGATTGCTTGTGCTAGTTCATGGGCAACTGAGGTTTTGTTCATAAAATCTTTTCCTACACCAATGTCTTCAAGAGTTCTACCTAACCTCTGTTCCATCTGGTTTAGTGGTTCTGTTTTAATATTTAGATCTTTAATCCATTTTGATTTTAGTTTAGTGCATGATGAGAGATATAAGTCTAGTTTTCATCTTTGGCAGGTTGAAACCCAATTTTTCCAGCACCATTTATTAAAGAGGCTATCTTTCCTCCAGTGAGGGTGTTTGGCTCCTTTGTTGAATATGAGGTGGCTGAGTATGTCTGGAGTTACTTCTGCATATTCTTATCTGTTCCACTGATCCTTGGGTCTGTTTCTTTGCAAGTTCCATGCTTTTTTTTTTTAAATCACAGTAGCTTTGTAGTATAGTTTCAAGTTGGGGATTGTGATTCCCCCTACCTTGTCTCTGTTGCCTAGAATTGCTTTTGTTATTCTAGGTCTCTTCTTGTTCCAAATGAATTTTTGGATTGTTTTCTCAAGGTCTGTGAAGTTTGCTGTTGGAATTTCACGTGTGATTGTATCGATTCTATCTAGCAGTTTTAGAAGTATGGCCATTTTCACTATATTGGTTCTTCCTAAGTAGGAGCATGGGATGTTTGTCCATTTTCTGGTATCCTCTTTGATCTCTTTTTTCAGAGTGCTATAGTTTTCAGAGCAGAGGTCTTTGATTTCTTTTGTAAGGTTGATTCCTAAGTATTTAATTGTTTTGGATGCTATTGTGAAGGGTATTGTTTCTCCAGTTCCTCTTTCAGTGAGTCTGTTGTTCCTGTAGAGAAAGGCTATTGATTTTTGCGTGTTGACCGTGTATCCAGCTACTTTACTGAATGTGGTTCTTAAGTCTAGAAGACTGTTGGTGGAGTTCTTGGGGTCTTCTCTATAGAGTATCATGTCATCTGCAAATAATGACAATTTGACTTCTTCATTTCCTATCTTTATTCTTTTATTTCTTTCTCTCGTTTAATTGCTGTGGCTAATGTTTCCAAAACTATATTGAACAGGAGTGGTGATAGTGGATATCCTTGTCTTTTTCCTGATTTTAGTATGAAGGATTTCAGTTTTTGACCATTTAGTATGATATTGGCTGTTGGTTTTTCATAGATGGCTTCTATCAGTTTGAGGTAGAGACCATCTATTCCAATTCTCTGTAGGGTTTTTATCATGAGTGTGTGTTGGATTTTCTCTAATGTTTTTCTGCATCTATTGAGATGATCATATGGTTTTTGTCTTTGGCTCTATTGATATAGTGTATTACATTGACTGATTTGCATATGTTGAACCATCCCTGCATCTCTGGGATGAATCCCACTTGGTCAGGGTGTATGATCTTCTTGATGGTCTTCTGCATTCTGTTTTCCAGTATCTTATTAAGGATTTTTGCATCTATGTTCATTAGTGAGATTGGCCTATAGTTCTCTTTTTCACTTGAGTCTTTCTCTGCTTTAGGGATCAAGGTGATGCTTGCTTCCAGGAATGAATTTGGAAATATTACTTCCCTTTCAATTTCATTGAAGAGTTTAAACAGTAGTGGCAATTGTTCTTCTCTAAATTTCTTGTAGAATTCAGCAGTGAAGCCATCAGGACCCAGGCTTTTCCTAGTTGGTAAGTTTTCAATTACATTTTCAATTTTGTTGATTGATATTGGGTGATTTAGAATTTTTAGGTCTTCTTCGTTCAACTTTGGTAATTCATACATATCGAGGAATCTGTCCTTTTCTTCTGTTTTCCATCTTATTGGCATATAGGTTCTCAAAGTAGGTATTGATGATCCTCTGGATTTCTGCTGGGCCCAATGAATTCATATGTAGCATATTGTTGGATCTTGATTCTTGACCCATTCTGCAAGTCTATTTCTTTTGATTGGTGAATTGAGACCATTAACATTGATGATTATAACTGATATGTATTGACTTATCCTTGTTCATGACTTTTTCTTTTTGTTGGATTCTCACCCTTTGTATTTAATTTCTTGTTGTGCCTGATGGATTCATTCTGCTGGGCTTCCTGGGGTTGTGATCCTTATTTTCTTTTCTTAGGATATTATTTAAAATTTTGTGGAGTACTGGTTTGGTATTCATGAAGTTCCTCAGGTTCTCTTTGTCATGAAAGTATCTTTATTTCTCCATCAATTCTGAAAGATAGTTTTGCAGGGTACATCAATCTGGGTTGGAGGTTTATTTCTTTTAGGGTTTGAAATACTTCACTCCAGGCTCTTCCTGCCTTGAGTATTTGTGTTAAGTCTGCAGTGATTCTGTTGGGCCTTCCTTTGTAAGTGATTTGTTTCTTTTCTCTAACTGCTTATAGAATTTTATTATTCTGTTCAGTTTCTGGAATCTTAACTATCATATGCCTAGGTGTAGATTTTTTTTTTTCATGGGTAGTTGGAATCTTAAATACCTCACTTATTTGTATGTCAAGTTCTTTTCCCCTGCTTGGGAAGTTTTCTGCCATCACTTCTGTAAACAGTTTCTTTTATGGCATCTGCACTCTCTCCTGTTTCTTTGCTGACTCTGGTCAGTCTTATTTTATTCTTCTTTGCATCATCTGGCAGCTGTTGGATTGATTTCTCTTGGTCCCTTGCTAATTTTAAGAATTTTTTCTTTTCCTGGTCACTAATTGAAATCCTGTATTCTATGTCTGATATTCTGTCCTCACATTGGTTCATTGTGCTGTGTAAAATTTCAATGGAGTCTTTAATCTCCTGGAAATCTGTTTGTATCTGTTTTATGGATTCCATTTGTTTCCTATGTTGGGATTCCATTATGTTCCTCAGCTCCTCTATTTTTTATCTGTATCTGCTCTAGAGTTATTAATCATTTCTTGCACTACGGACAAAATCTCTGTTGTTAAAGGAGAAATGATTTTTGATTTCATTTTTTCCAGATCCTCTTTCTTTGGCAGTTCAGGGAGTCCATGTGGTTAAGTATTGGCTTGTTCCATCTTTTTGCCCTTTGGGGTTGCCTTAGGTGATCTGGAAGTGTGTTTTTGAGACTTGTTTATGTGTCTTTTCATTTCAACAGCTACAACCTGCTGTGCCTTTGTTGAGGTGAAATTTTGCTTGCCCAGTGGACTTCAATTCTCAGCAAGCCTCTGAGAGGCCTTGTCTGTGCTGCTCACCCCTGCACCAATTCGTGGGTTCAGAACGGTGGCCTTCTGTATCCCTGTGCTGCCCTGTTGTCTGGGCGGGCTTCTGGCTGGGGCCTGCTCCCTGCATATCTGTTGTCTCGAATGGTCTTTGACTGGGGGCTATGTACCCCAGTTGCTGGTATCTGAGTGGTCTTCTGGCTGGGGTCTGCACACTTACCAATGGTATCTGGGCAAGCCTCTGGCTGTTTTTTGTCGCCTGTGCAGCTATTTTCCAGGGGGCCTTATGCTGGTCCTGTGGGCCCAAGCTGCTGGGGTCTGGGCAGTGCCCTGGCTGGGACCTGTGCACACCAGTGCAGCTCTGGTACATGCAGGCTTCTGGCTTGCATCTGTGTGCACTTAAGGATGGAATCTGGGCAGGCAACGAGAGGAAAGTTATTATGTAGGACGATTTTCACTATCACTAATGGAATCACTGCTATTGGCTCAATGAAATCTTGTTTCTTTCATGAAATTTAAACAAGAAAGTTATCCAATGACAATTGCTTTTGTTCCCTTTTAAGGATTTTGCAGAAATATGGCACTGCATTGTGATTAATCAGATTCATTGTTTGCACTGCTACAGCCTTGTTCAGATGGTGTTTTCCTACAAAACTTGCACTGTTTTCCACATCGGACACAGTTCTCTAATCTCATTTGAAGTGAAGGATTGCTCTGCTGTTTTTTCCTTTTTCTCTGCAGAGGGGATCTCCTCCATAATCTCTTGCTATTGGGAGATGACCACTGAAAATCTCTCAGAGAGAGAGAGAGAGAGAGAGAGAGAACCATTGGCTTAGTTGTGATCATGTGACATTCGGCATCACATAATACTTGCATTGCAAACATCACTCCTTTATCAAGTTAAAATTCATTAGAAATGTTTGCTTGTCTTGCAGAATACTCAACTTGCAGAACAAATACTCAACTTGAAGAACATGTATATATATATATATATATATATACATGTTATCCTTGGTATGTGTGATTTTCATTTTTTAAAAAAACAACAGCTTTATTGAACTAAAATTTGCATACCAAGAAATTTAAAAACTTAAAGAGTAATATTAAGTAGATTTTAACATGTTAACAAAGCTGTACAACTGTGACCATGATCAAATTTAGATCATTTTTGTTATCCCAAAACAAAACACTCTACCCACTAGCTATCATCTCCCAATCCCTTCCTCCCTGGGATTTTTTTTTCTTTTTCTTTTTTTTATTCAAACTAGACCATGCTTATAGCAACAATAGAGATTTTAACATAGCCAAAGAAATGGAAATCTTGCAGTGATCTCTCACACCATATTGGAGTTAAACTAGAAACCTACAGCAGAAATATGCTTATAATAAAACAACTTTTTTTTCTCCTCTCTTTTCCTATTAACTTTTTCGTATAAGGGAAACCATAGGATGTCCATGCTTGTATATCTGATTTGCTTCACTTAATATTATGGTCTAAAGGTGCATCCGTTTTCTTACACATGCCTCAGGTTTATCCCTCTTTATGGCAATGTAGTTCATCTAACATCCAAGTTCTCTGGGAATGTAGTATTGGTAATATCATGAAGGTAATCTGAGTGTTGGCTGACAGAGAGATACCTACAAGTATGTGATCCTGTTAATATCAAGTGAATCATCTACAATAGTATCACCCAAGACAAATTAGATTTTTTTTTTGGTACCGGGGATCGAACTCGGGACCTTGTGCTTGAGAGGCAGGCGCTGGAACCACTGAGCTAAATCCCTGGCCCCTAAAATTAGATATTAATATACCTTAAAAACCATTTTGTACTATCCTTAATCCTAGAGGAAAAGTCAGCAATATGACCTAAACATTAAGGCAATCCAGATATTGACTTAGAGCTAATGTATACTGTATGGTACAACTATATCTCCACTAATAGAAGAAAACAATTCAATGGTACTTTTATTGAGTTAAGTATCAAAAGATTAATGAAGCTTTATAGTTATACTATTAAAGATATAGAGCTTGGGAGTAGAAGAATGCAAAAGAGAAACTTTGAAACCGTAGACTTCATGGTACAAGAAGAAGGAGAGAAAAGTGGTACAAGGAATCTTATTGGCGAATAGAAGGATATTTATAGAATTATATAAAGGTAAGACCAAAAATTGTTAAGAAATAGAAGGTAAAAGAAAATGCGAGAATAAAAGAAATTATATAGTGAGTGAAAATAAGAGAAATACTTAAAAAGAGAAAAATTGAAAGGAAGAAGATGAAAATTAGAGAAGAAAAGAAGAAAAAGAGATTAGAAGCAAGGCAGGGAGCAAAGGTCTCAGGAAATTGGTGAAGAAGAAAGGAAAAAAGAACAAGAACAAAACAAAACACCTAAAAACGATGCTCACACTTAAAAAAAAGCAAAAGAAAAAAGAAAAAAAGAAAAAAACCCCCAACCAAATGAATATAAACAGAACAAAGAAATGAAAATTCTCTGTGATTTCAAATATGCAGTTGTCTTCAGGGGTAGTTTTGAGGCTGTGTCCAACTTAGGATGTGTCCCTGCTCTCTCTGGTAGAAGAAGGCAGTCAGAGCCCAGGTCCGTGCTGGGTATGGTCATCAGCAAGCAGGCAGTAGGATTAGGGCCCAGGGGAATTCTGGGGCTTTCAAAATCAAAGAGATTCAGGCTGAACCTGGCTTCTGGCTGTAGGGGTGGGGCCTGAGTTGTTTAGATTAAAACAATCTTGTGTCTTCTGTCTGCTTGGCCAGGGCTCCCTGACCACAAGTGTCTCCCATGGCTGACCCTCACCTAACCCTTGTGGGAGCACAAACCTGGGAGCCCTGAAATAAAGCCAACCTGAGGCCTCTCTGAGTCCCTTCTTAGTCAGCCCACTCCTTCATCCAAGTTTTCACTTCAGGAGATAAGGCAGGCATTTGAGCTGGAGTCATTCACCAACTGTTGCAGCTCTCAGCATCTGCTGGTCCTTTCTCTGCTGCATTTCTTCCTGAAGGATTTTGGAGACCCCTGATTTCACTGTGTCTCTTGTAGAATCAGCCCTCTTTTCTTGTCAGGGGCCAAGGAAAAAGTGTAGGTTGCCCTTTCATTTTTCTGCACTGTGTTCTTTCTCCCCAGTTTCTCTCCAAGCCACAGCTTTTTTGTTAGACCCAGTGTCTGGGTTCTGAATCTCAGAGAAGCTCATCTGTTGCTGCTTACCACTCTGCCATCTTCCCAGAAGTTTGGAAGTATCTCTCCCTTGTGATTTTCATTTTTTTACTCTCATTCTTCATATATATATATATATATATATATATATATTTATTTATATAATATATATGTGTGTGTATAAATTTCATGAAATACTTCTATCCTTGGTATGTGTGATTCACCTGTTATTATTTTTTATATTCTGTTAGATTAATGTTTTCAAAAAGGCCTGTCATCACTAAGGTAGCTTCAAGTGGTTATTAGCACAGATCCCAGAGTCTTATGTCCTCAGTCAACCCAGTATTTCCTATTTTCCTGATATTGCCCTATGACTACGGGCATCTGTGATATGAAGTCCTGCTTGAAATTGTGTGACAAAGCAGGGCTAGAACTTTCAACATTATCATCTGCCACCTACACATACTAAAGATCCTCTCCAATTGCACTGTCTCCACTCTCCCTGCCGAGTCCAACACAAGTACCACTTCAATAAAGTCTTCAATCTCCTCAGAAGCTTCTTATGTTTTATTGTTTACATTTTATTGTCAATACTGTATTGTTTTTGTCTTCCTTCTTTTCCCTTCTGTAGTTTTCCATGGTTTATTTTGGGAGTGTAATTCTGCCAGAGACCTCTGTAGTCAGGTTTCAGTACCCACCTGCTCAGTGTGCGATGCAGGCCTGAGGAAAAAAAATACACTAAGTGACAGAACTAAGAGAGAGAAAGTAGGGTGCCAGGACGACCAATGCCGGTGCACCGCCAAAGGCCCTGGCCAGTCCCAGGCACTGACTTCTATTGGCAATCAATTGGGGTGAAGGCGATGTGTGGTTTCTATGGAAATTAATGTAAACAAGGCTCAGAAAGGACAAGACAAAGCATTCTTGAATTAGGAACAGAATAGACAAAATATATGATTGTAATTAGAACATTGTCCTTCTAGTCTGAAGGTTTTAGTTGTGGGAAAGGAATTTGGGTGTGAGTTACTCTGACCTCGGCACATAGGCTTCAGCCAGACTCATTTCTATAAATAAGCCAACTACAGGGTTAGCTCTTCACAGCCTGCTTTGGGCATGATCAGTATTACGGTCCTCTGCATCTCCCCCCTTCTCTGTTTGAAAACAGTAGCAGCACCACGTCTGGTGATCTTTGCGGGTCCCAGGGCTGTAGCAGGTGAGGGGAGTTGCTCAGATGCACCCTTTGTATGGCTTTCAGCAGGGCCATCACATCATGCTGCTTGCAGCGAATCCATCTTGTTGGTCCATGGTGGTATGTTCTGGGGTGATGGCCACAGCATCTTTTTATTTTCTTTTGTAAAATAAGCATACCCTGGTCCCTATGTTATTTATTGAATCGAGCCATTTACCTTTTAGTTAGGACATGCTTTGACAACATTAGAGTCTGGGACATGTCTGTAGATCTATCTTTGTATATATTTACTTTCCATAAGTGGATCTAAAAAATTTAAAATGAAAGTAACAAGATCTAATTGAGCTTGTGGAGGTAGCAGTAACCTCCACTCCTTTTTGTTTATGTAATTGTGTTTTTAGGGAAAGGTGAGTACGCCCATCAATGGCTTGGCCCCATAAATTATCCAATGTACCTATGTCACAAGGACTTGTAATGTGTCTAACTGACTTAGCTGTCTATAATAGTTTGTTTTTTTTTTTATAAAGAGCATCTCCAACTGCGGTTAGGGGAGAAAGGGTGTAGTTTCAGTCCAACTGCTTCAAGCTGAGAAGGGTCGATGCAGGGAAGGCTGCAGTTAGGGGCTCTCTGTAGGGAGCTAATTTAATAGGCCTTAAATAAAAGTCATGTTGCAATTATAAACTCTCTATATAAAGTCAATCTGGTGGATTTTGGTAAAAAAAAAAAACTAGCACATTTGTTGTTGATTTTATCTACATGATCACTTGGAGTTTGGCAGCCTGTAGACAAGAATAAATAATCTTTAAAAGAAATTAGAGCATTACAATCAAAGTATAAATACTAAAATAAAAAATCAGGTTGGGAAAGAGCCACGTTTAGAAACTGTTTTTAAGGAACTAAAATAGTGACTGTAACCTGCTGGCTCTTAGATCCTTTTATTAATGGAGGTTATCTATATGTCTGATATTTTGTTATAATTTTTCTTTTAATTTTAGCTGTAAAAAGGCTGAAAATTTAATAATTAAAAAAACAATTTTAGTTAAAAAATTTAAAAACTCCTGTTGAGGTCTATAAATTTTACTATAGTTTTTTCTATTGACCCAGCAATAATAACTTGATGCTCATTTTAGCCAACAGGGACGGTACTAACTCTGTAAACAATTTAAGAATTGATATGTATATGACATTATTTTCTCTAATAATTAATTACATTTCTAAAGTGGTATAATGCTTTACTTATTTGTTACTTTTTAAAAATTTGCTCCTATTAAGATGTTGTTCATTTTTGTTAGAATCCTTTGTGAGTAATTTTGAGGTATTCCTCCTCTTGTGAATGCGATATTTTCTCTTATTTGTTCCAATTGTTTATTGCTTTTGTGTGATAAGATTTTGAATTTTGTGATAATGAGCTTCTATACAATGTTTCCTGAAGTCTTTTATTTATTTAAATATTACACTTAGTTATTCCTTTGAATTTTTAAAAGAGAATACTGTTACCAAATATTAGCCTTCTTTTCAATATTCATATCTCTTATTTATTTTGATATGCAAGCCCTGGTTTCGTGTTTCAGTATACTTTTGAACAGTAGAAGAGAATGTATATTTTTGTCTTGTTTCCTAGTTTAAAAGGAATTCATGGTGTTCTTTCTGATATTTTACATGTTTGGTATAGATTTTAGGAAGTGGAAGTTATATTCTACTGTTAGTTTATTTTTAATTCAAACTTGTGTTGAAGTTCTTTGGATAGCTTTTATGATGCCATTGACATGATCAAGTGTTTTTGCTTCTCTAATTTGTAAATGGGGTATGAAAATTGAAAGCATTTTCTAACACTAAATTATATTTTTATTCCTTGAACACAAACTGTTTGTTCATTTAATTTACTGCTATGTTGAATATGCTATTAAATTATTTAGAATATTTGCTGCTGTGAGAGAGCTTGGCTTAAGTGTTATTTTCAAGGGGTGTTCTCGTCTGATATTGAAATCAGTAAGCACTAGCCTGGAAAAATGTGTTGAATAATTCCCCATCTTTTGTATGCTTTGGAAGAGCTTAGATAAGATGGTAATTTGTCTCTCCTTGACCATGTGGTAAAACTAGCCTCCCAAAATGCCTTGTCCTAAAACATTTCATGATGGCTTGAATTTTCAATGTAGTTTCACTACCTATTGTTTGAATGAACCTTTGTGCTCAATCTCACAATTTCAAATTGAAATATATATATATATATGATATATATGTATATATTATATATATATGTTTTAGGGTACTAGGCATCAACCTAGGACTTCACACATGCTAGACAATTGCTCTAAAACTGAGCTACATGTGAAAAAATATTGATAATAAAATATTATATGTTCCTGACATAATAAATAATGAAAAGAATAAAAGTTTTGTAATACAGAAATTCTCACCTACTAGCATATCTTGCTTCTGTAATAATTTGAAGTACACTCAATATATAATATGTAATTTCTAAGTATTTCATATTCTGTTCATAAAAGATAACAACTTTTTTATAAAAATATGTAAATCCAATGTAATTATAGTTCATCAAAATTTAGATAATCTTAACTATTTTTCAGGTTTATCTGCCATACATATTTTTAAAAAATGAGTTTCTCTGAATCAGTGTTCGGTGTGACCTTATGATTGCAGTTATTTGTGTTCTTTCTTACAGTTTCAATCTTTAATTTCTCCTTTCCTCACTTTTTTCCTTGCAATTAAAAAAATAAGGAGGTCTTGTGTTCAGCCTAGCTTCCCATAGCATGGATTTTGTTGAATGTGACACTCATGGTGTTCCTTAAGTTTTTCAGACCAGACTTTCCACACTACAAAATGCTCCAGGCTCATTTCATGCACTGGTCCAAAATTCAACCTTTTGTGTGAGGATCCCTATTTCTTTTTATGGGATGATAGTTTTAGAAACCTAGTTCGTAGTGCCAGTTATGTTTGCTGCTACTGGTGTTGTTACTTATAGTCCCTCACCAGTTACATAGCAATCAAATACATGGAGTCTGCCAACAAAATGTATACACACATCTGGAAAAGAAAAATAGTATGATATTTTTTCAGCAGATGGTGTTACCCTCATATGGATGAACCTAGAGGATGTTATATATTGCAGAAAGCCCACTATGCTTCCAGCCCTTAGAGAAGAAATTGAAAATGCATGTGCAGCAATCTCTCTTTTTTTTTAACCTTAAATTCTTTTATTGGTACATTGTAGGTATACAACACAATTACATTTCTCATTGGGAATTGTACCTTTACATAATGCATCTTGGTCCTTATTTTTTCCCCATTCCTAGCCCTCCCTTCACCCCCTCCACCTTCCCTATTTACAAAGACTTTATTTCCATTTTTTCCATTTCTCGTCATTTTTCCTTTCCCTTCTTTCCTTTCCCCTGCCCCTCCCACTACCCCTACCCCTTTGGACCTTTTCTTCCTATTTTGCATTATCGATTATTCATTCTAATCACTGGTACATTTTAGGGATACAATAGAATGACATTCATCATTGGAAATTTGCACCTTTCCATAGTCTCTCTTGGTTCTTATTTTTCACCCTTGCCCAGCCCTCCCTTCAACCCCTCCATCCCTCCCTATTTACAAAGACTTTGTTTCCATTTTTCCATTTTCTCATATTAATTCCATTCCCTTCTTTCCTTTCCCCTACTCCTCCCACTTCCTGCCCCTTTTCTTCCTATTTCACATTGCCTATTATACGTTTTAATCCTTCTCAATGACCAAGGCTACCCAAGCCGCAGTTCACCTTACTAAGTGTTTGGAAGCCAATGGCCACCACTGTGAGCACCTCTTGTAATTGTAGAGGCCAAAGGTAACTTGTATTAATTTCATGAAGTCTCAATAAATTTAGTATTAAAATGTGTATACAAGTTTTCTTTTCCTGAAGTGTATATACATATTCTCTCTCTCTCTCTCTCTCTCTCTCTCTCTCTCTCTCTCTCTCTCTCTCTCTCTCTCTCTCTCTCTCTCTCTCCTCTCTCTCATATGTTCCTGGCACAGTTGACAGAGAAAGCCAGTAGCATCCAAATGTAGATTTCTATATGGTCATTCCTCAATAGAAGAAATAAGACCTCTTTGGAGACATGGAGAAATAGTTGAATTTAAGACTGGAATAGTTCACATGAAAGATGAATCTGGAACATCATTGTTATGGTTGGCCCCAAGACTTTCCCCCAAAAGGCTCATTGGGTTGGCTGCCAGCTGGTGGACTTTTGGGAAGTGATATAAATATGAGAGCTCTCACTTCAACAATGGATCAATGACTTCATAGCTCCATGGGCATATTGACAGCTGGGGCCTAATTGGATGAGGCAGATCACCGGGGCTGTGGTTTGAAAGGTTTTTTTTTGTTCCTGGTTCCTTCTGTGCTCTCACTCTTTCTCTTCTTTCTGGCTGAAATCGAGCGAGCAGTTTTCTTCTTCCATGCCTTGATGTTTTTGCCTTGCCACAGGCCCCAAAATAATGGAGTCAGCCAATTATGGACGGAAACTTCTGAAACTGTGAGCCAAAACAAGTCTTCCCCCTGTAAAGAGTTATTCTCAGGTGTTTTTTGTGACACTGATGAAAAGCTGACTAACACAATCATGAAGCCCTAGAAATTAAAGACAAAGAGTATGTTAAAAGACACCACGCTAGGGCTGGGGATTTAGCTCAGTGGTGCTGCTGCCCGCCTCGAAAGCACAAGGTCCTGAGTTTGATCCCTGGTACAAAAAAAAAGACACCATGGTGTTGCTTTCAGCAAGAGTCAGAAAATGAGAACCAGAGAGGACACAAGACTTATCTTTTTTCAACAACAAAAAACAATCACTGGGAAAAAGAGGTCATGTATACATGACATTGGCACAGAAATTTACAAACAAAGAGTTAAGAGGCATAACAAAAAATTCCTAGATATAGACCATAGTTTGATATTCATTCCAACAAACAACTTGTTTAAAAATAAAATCTACCAGTGTAAAATGTGTAACCATTTTACACATTATCATTTTATGATCATTTATTTACTTTTTAAAAATGATAATATGTTGGGTTTATATTTTATTTTAAAAATTCTTATCTTTTAGAACTGCATATTGAATATTCATGAATGGATATTTTCCATGTTATTCTAGTGGCTGAGATGTAGTAGCAGGGGGTATAACTGGTACTAGATTTGCCCTATGTTTAACATTGCTGATTTTGACTGGTGGGTACACTGTGTTCATTATACTAATCTCAGTATATGTTTGAGACTTTCTGTAATAAAATGTTTCTGTTACAAACACGATGACATTACTGGTGAAATGTACAGTTCCTATGTGACAATGACCACTTTTTAGCAATAAAATTAATAAATTATCCAACTGGCCTAAAAAGACAAAGAAAACATTGATTACACTGCAGGAAGTCAAACCGCATTCAGAGCTTAAGCCACCCGCAGATGTACCAGGACAAGATTGTTTGGAAGACCAGTTCCACCAGTGGTCAGAGGAAAATAGACATCACGTGATGTCAACCCTTCCACAGTCTGCAGAACTGGCATGGGTTCAACACACTGTCCCAGACTAGCCCTCCCAGAGTCATAAACCAGATTAGCACTCTCCAGGATAAGTACACTGGAGGCCAGCTCTCTCATGTAGCAGCAAATATCTCACATAAATAGAACCATGTCTAACAGAGTAGGGATATTTGAACAAATAAGATTGTTCAAAACAATGAAAATACAATTTAACATTAGGAAAAAACATTTCCATTTTAATTCTTTACAGAGAAAATATTTGATCATGTCAATGGGTATAGAATAAGCTTCTGAAGGAAGTTCAAAATGAGTTCATGCTAAGAACATTTATTCAACTAGTATAGAAAGGAAATTTCCATTTCCCCAAATTGGTAGCAAACAGACACAAATGGAATGTTAGAAGAATTATGGTTAAAGTTAGGAAGAAGACTACATAAAATATGTTATCATATGTATTTCTTTTCTTTTCTTTTCTTTTTTTTTTGGTACCAAGGATCGGACTTGGGTCCCTGCCCTTGTGCAGCAGGCGGCAAAACCGCTGAGCTCAATCCAGCATTGTGACACAAAGACAAAGCTATGGATATCAAAATAAGTGAGGGGTAATAATATTGAGAGAAAGTAATGTTTGGTGACAATACCATCACATATCTTGAAAATTCAAAGTAACAGGTATGGAATATTTAAGTGAATGAGATTTCAGAACCAAGTTGCCAGGTGATTGCTGTAGCAAATTGAAATCTTTGCAAAAAGCACTGTCTTGAGCAAGTAATAGACAATATGGCATTTAAATAGCAACTAAATCCTGGAAATATGTAAAAAAAAGCCTAACAAAAATATGTGAGATCTTTATAGAGACAGCTGTAAAACTGTACTGACAGATTCAGGTAAAAGAAGTGTGAAAAAAATAGAGCAGCATGCCATATTTATTGATGAGGAACAGAATGATGTAAAACTCTCAGTTCTCCTTACATTCTTTATTACTCCATGCCTTACCTGTAGCTGCCATAAGAACAAACAAACGTGGCCTGCTGTCTTGTGCTTTCTGACTTAACCACGGAAATCAAGAGAAAAGAGAGAGAAAAGCCAGGCATACCTCGGAGATTCAATGTAAACAACATTTTTTCTGAGGAAGGCCTGGGGGAGACTGAAGACTGCTGAACTGGTGCTTGTGTTGGGCAGGGGCAGGGAAGTGACGGAGGCTGAGGCCTGCCGATAGCCCAGGGTAACACTGGGACAGCAGGAAAATGGAGACAGCATGGGTGGAGAGGCTGAGATAATAAGCACCTGAAACCACCCTAGTGGGTGAGGACCGGCTTTCACAACGGTCACGATTGTAATGACATACAAAGAATGTACTAGAAATACAGTAGCAGTAAAAAAGGGAACCGTGCATAGTGACAGTAGGTATTGTTTAATCAAATAAGCATAGGTAGCCTACATACATGCATGTGCAAATGTATTTGTATAAATGTATACTTAAAACACATCTCTTTTCCACATATGTAGTGGTGTATATGCAGGTGTACAACGGCACATAGGACTGCGTGCCTACATAGAAGTATAGTCTCCTTGGACACTTTTGACACTTTCTCTGTCTATTGATAAAGTCCACACAGGCATTTGGTAGAGAGGTTGCATAGCTTCCTGACTCTAATGAGCATTAAAAATGAAAATCATACTCTGGACTGTGAAAAGTTAGATCAATTCACAGAAGCCCGGGCTAGGCATGGTGGCGGATGCCTGTAATCACAGCACACTCGGGAGGCTGAGGCAGGAGGATCACCATGAGTTTGAGGCCAGCCTGGGCTACATAGTGAGTTCAAGGCCAGCCTGAATTAGAGAGAGACCCTGTCTCAAGACAAGACAATACAAAACACAAAACAAAACAAAACTTCACAGATGCTGGGCTCGTCCCAATCTCCTGCTGCTGCTCACCCTCTTCCCACTCAACATCAATTTTTCAGAAGGAAAGGGTGGAGAAGTCTGCCTCTGGCTTGGGAAGAGACCTCATATGAAGACATGGCTGTCCTTGATGAGGTCACCAAAACCCTGGACTCCTCAGCCTAGCTCCGAAAGCCAGCGCTGCAGACCCGGAGCAGCCGTGTCAGCCTGACCACGCCCCTCTCATAACATGGCTGCCCCTGTGTGGGGACTCCTGGAGATGGAGGGAAGCTGACTGAGGTGGTCAGGGCAGGGTCCAGGGGCTGCTGGGAACCAAGGCGAGACCCCCAGGAAGGACAGAGGGGACCTCCTAGTTCTACTCGTGCAGTCAGACCCTGCGCACATCGCCTGATGTGATCTCCACTGACTCCTCACTCTTGGGGTCAGATCAATGTGACGGATTTGTTCTGGGTTCCAGGCTTTAGATGAGGGCAGAGAGGCCCTGGCCTCTGTTTGGGAGTCAATGTAAAGGGCTGTGGGTGGAATGCAGAAGCTACAACCATAAGAGAAAGTCCACAAACAATTCAGATCTCCCTCACTTGTCAGCCGTGCGCCCCAGGGAAGGATTTTCAGTCAAGACCCCTTTCCACCTAGGAGACCTTGGGAGTCAGACCCTTGGTCTGAAGGGAACAGAGTTGGGTCTGTAGGGGACAGAGGCTCGGACTCTGCCCGGAACTGAAGTGGTGACTCTTACGGAGGCAGAACGGAACCCCCAGAATCCCTGTCCCTTCCTTCAGGTAACCCTGGGAGACCCTGGGAAAGTTCCCGGATGCGACCTCCCTACTCCTTCCAGTGCAGCCAGAGACCAGACAGGTCGTGCTCTGAGTTCCTCACTTCAGGTGAAGGGTGCGGAGTGACCAGTTGCCGGGAGTGAAGAAGCCCCACTCTGCAGACAGGGACCAGGAACGATCCAGATTTAAACGTGTTGTCAGCACTGTATCCTCGGGAGAAATCAGGGGGTGGGGTGTGTGTGGGGGGTGTGTGGGGTGTGTGTCGGGATTTGCTGCCTCGAACAGCTTGCAGTCAAAGCCGAGCCCCGAGGCTCCAGGCGGGAGGAGAGAGGCCCGGGCTCAGTTAGGTGAAGGTGCGGGCCGAGGGGCCTGTCAAACCCGCGTCCAGAGAGAAGGTCCTGGAACATTCTAGAAAGCAGCTACTTCCTGCCCTTCAGGGAGAGGGGCGGAAGTCTCAGGAGAGCGCCCCCGTTCGCCTCTCTGTGACCTGACAGGGGAGTCAGAGTCTTCTCTGGGGTCCGTGCTGCAAATCTGGGGAGCAGATAGCACCTGGCTCACTTAGGTCGAGGTGAGGGCTGTGGGAGGACAGAGGAAGCCTGCCCAGGCAGAGAGGGTCCCCCAGTACCCCAGATCAGCCACCCTTGTCAGCGCTGCACAGTCCAGTGCAGAGCTCTCAGCTGAGCGCCCTCTTCGCCTCCCTGGGACCTGAGAGAGTTACGGCCCTGTTCTGGGGTCCAGGGGTGAGATGGGGGAGCTGAGAGGGCCCAGGCTCTGTTAGGTCGAGGTGAGACGCTGAGGGCAGAGTGAGGAAGCCCCTCCCCAGCTGCAGGGTCCTACAATAATGCCTCCTTGCTTCTGTTGTCAGCGTTGGCCCCAGGGCTGACTTGTGAGGCAACTCCACCCCCCCCCAACACTTTTTGCTTAGGTCCCTGGGTGCCACAGCCTTGGTCTGCGGGCAGCAGACTGAGGTCGGGGCAGGACAGCGGTCCAGGAAGGAGGTCATCCCCACCTTAGACCCCAGCACAACCTGCAGGTCAGAGCCTTGGTGTGACCGGGCACACTCGGGTAAGCAGGGCTGGGCTTCTGTGTCTGCCGGGGACCAAGGTGAGGACTGCAGGCAGGAAGGAGGGCCCCCTACTAGAGGAGCATCTTGGAGAGAGAGCATCTCTGCCCTGGCTGTCAGCCTGGCACTCCCTGGGCCCAGTGCCGGAAGGTGCAGTCCCCAAACTTGTACAGGTGGACTCTGAACAAGGTGTGACTGTTGGTTCAGAGAGGAGCAGGCCTTGAACTCAGAACTCTGAGTCCCCTGCAGAAGCCAGTCCTTGCTGAGAGTCTAGGAAAACCCTGTGCATGGTGCCCAGGCAGGTGATTCCTGACTTGTGCAGCGAGGGAGGATGGGACCATGTTGCCTCGGTTTGGAAACCAGTTGTGTCTTTAATTCTGACTCTAAAATCTAAGGCAGAAGGACTCAGAGCCTCCCAGGGATGGGCTCCTTCCAGGGCTCAAGGGCACAGCTTAGGGGAGGGCTCTTGAGGTGACCTTCCATTCTTGATCAGAGGGCCGCCTCCACCTTGCTGTCAGCCTGGGGTGGGGAACTCTTGGTGTCAGGGAGGGAAACCTTGGTCTGAAGAGAGTGACCACAGGGAGGTGATGGCCTTGGATTTCAGGATGTGTTCACAGATCAGCAGTGTCCGGACACCATCCAGACAAGGGAAGGCGAGGAAGCTGCTCCTTCTGTTAGGGTGGGGAAACCCTATGCAGGGTGTTAGGTAACTCTGTACTCTCTCTGCTGTCTCCTTGTTCTCAGGGACATTACATCCTGGTGTGGGGAGTGCCACCAGGTCAGCAGAGGAGCAAAGGTTGTTCAGCAAGAACACAAGGCCAGGATCTGCCAGAAATCAAAGTGAGGAACTTTGGTGAGGGCTGAAGGTATGAAGGTACCTCACACACATAAAATGTAGGGACCCCTACAAGATGCTAGTGTCAGCTCTTTTCACCCAGGGACCCTGGGAAGGGGGGCTGCATGGGGATTGCTCTATTTTTGCTAAGTGGGTGGGGGTGGGAGGACTCGGGGAGGCGAGGACCTTGGTCAAAGAGGTGACCGTGGGTCAGCAGAGGGAGCTGCACATGGTCAGCAGGCGGAGGACCCCAGGGGCTGCCAGCCCCAAGCCATGGGCCCTTCCTGAGGACTGAGTGTGTCTGCAGCCCAGGACCTAGGACTCCATAGGCTGTGCCTGTCCCCTGGGGTCAGCATGCTCCCCTCTCCCCGGGCAGGAAGGTGGGCCGTCTTCAGGGGATGAGGTCTGGGTCTCAAGGGGAGATCAGCTCATCTCAGGTGGGGTGCGGATGAGGAAGGTTAGGCCCGACAGGAGGAAGATGGAGAAAGGACAGAAGCACACGGGGCTCCCTCATCACAGGAGAGGCGGGCACAGGTCCTGCTGTCTGTCGTGGAGTCCCCAGGGAGGGGTGACAGGATGGGTGCCTGCTCACGTCTTTAGAGCATCCTGGGGATCTCAGGGAGGTGAGGGACTCGCTCTGAGAGGGCGTCTGCAGGCAGGCACAGGGATCTCCCTCTGCCCAGCAGACACAAGGGTCAAGGTGAGGACCCCAAGGGAGGCCTGGGCACCCTGCCCCGGACACAGACGTGGGTGCTGCACACAGGTCCCCTGAGCCCGCCTCCTCCCGGGAAGCCCGGGGAGGGTGGGGCTGCTCTCTGGGGTCCAGGTCATTGACCTCAGGGAGGTGAAGGAGATAGGAGGAGTGGGACTCGGGAGAGCAGAGCGGGATCCCAGGCCCTGGTGGGAGTGCAGATGAGGCCAAGGGAAGTCCATGCCCAGCCACACAGGACCCTAGCCTAGCCGATCTCTTCTGTCACCTACGGGAAGAGCCAGGGACCATGGCCCACTCCCCCTGAGTGTCTCACAGAGACAGGGCTGTGCTTTGAAGAAGGAAGCCTCAGGTCATCCCAGGGAGAGTCTCACAGTTTACCATCCACCCAGGTGAAGACGGAGCAGGCTCCTCCTCCCAGGGCACACGGACCCCGCTGAGTTTGACCGCCCTCCCTGTTTCCTCTGGGCAGATGTGGCCAGATGTGAAGCCCCTCACAGCTCTTTGTACCCTCTTAGGGAAGTTGCCTCTTGTTCTGACCTGTTACCGCAGGCCAACAAAGGGGTGCGGCACCCCTTGCACTTGCTGGGGAACAAGTCCTGTCCCCGGACAGTTGAGGGCCCTGAGTGAGCAGAGAGGGGACCCTCCACCCGGAAGAAACACGTGTGAGCTCACAGAGTCCACCCGCCCCTCCTGTGAGGCCTGGGGACCAGGACTGTGCTTGTGGAGTGCAGCCTGAGGGCCTCTCCGTGCCTCTTACAGGGGCTCCAGGAGCCAGATGGTGCAGGTCTGGGTGTGAGGCAGCCCCCACGGGTCACACAGCCCAGGACGCCCCGTCAGCGTCAGGAGTCAAGCTGAGGTGCCGGCCCTGAACGTGTACCAAGGGCCGCACTGCCCCAGAACAAAAGAGACCTCGTAGTGCCTCGCTCCACTCACCCTGCTGTGTACTCTGGACCCTCATCCTCTGTGGGCAGCTGCTCCCAGAGGAGCAGTCTCACTCTCTGTCCCTGGTTCCGTGGGGACAAGCCCTCCCAGAGGACAGGAGACTGAGGTCTTCCACACTGCACAAAGAGCAGAGCTGTAACCAGCCTTTGTGAGAGCAGCCAAGGAGGAGGTTCTCAGCCGAGGCTGCTCACAGCACCCTCTCCCCGGGGCCTCTGAATCCCCATCACCACTGAGCTCCTGCCCACTGTCCATTACCAGAGTCATCATGTCTCGGGCTCGGAAGCGCCAGTGCCACATGCTTGAGGAAGACCCTGAGACCCAAAGTGACACCCAGCGGCTCATTGATGCTCGTGTTCCTGTGGATGTGGAGGAAGATTCTTCGTCATCCTCTTCCACTTGCTCCTCCTCTTTACCCTTGTCCACTTGCTCCTCCTTTTCCACCTCCACTTCTTTCTCTCACTCTCCTCTGTTATCGAGCTCCCCAGAGGAGGATTTTGCTGTTGCTGGGAGCCCAGTTTTTTCCCAGAGTTCTCAGGGAGCCTGTTCTTCCTTCAGTACCTTGGCCTCTGCTCCATGCAGCCCATTTGATGAGGATTCCTTTAGCCAAAGTAGGGAGGATCCAAGCACCTCACAGGTGCTGCCAGACGCTGAGGTCTTATCTAGCGATGAGAGAGATGAGAAGGTAAATAATTTGGTGAATTTCCTGCTCTTCAAGTATCAAATGAAGGAGCAAGTGTCAGAGGCAGAGATTCTGAATATCATTGAAAATGACAAGCACTTCTCTGTGGTTTTTGGTGAGGCCTCAGAGTGCATGCAGCTGATCTTTGGAGTTGATGTGTAAGGTGTGGACCCCCCTGGCCACTCCTATGTCCTTGTCACTTCCCTCGGTATCTCCTATGATGGGATGTTGAGTGAAGTCCAGGGTTTGCCCAAGACCGGCCTGCTGGTGCTCATCCTGAGCATAATCTTCCTGCAGGGCGACTGTACCCCTGAGGAGTATATTTGACAAATCCTGAATGTGATGGGAATGTGGGCGGGGGTGGTGCACTTTATCCATGGGGAGCCCTGGAAGCTCATTCTGGAAGATTTTGTGCCGGAACAGTACCTGGTGCACCAGCAGGTGCCCAACAGTGAGCCTGCTCGACATGAGTTCATGTGGGGCCCAAGGGCCCACGCTGAAACCAGCAAGATGAAAGTTCTGGAATTTTTGGCCAGTATTAGTGGGAATGATCCCAAATCCTTCGGGCACAGGTATGAGGAGGCTTTGAGGGATGAAGAAGAGAGAGTCCAGGGCAGTATTTACACAGCTACTGCCATGGCCTATGCAAGCCACTAGCAGCTTTTTCTGCTGAAAGTAAGCTGAGGCCGAATCAGTGATCAGTGTAGTGAGGAGCCAGGCCAAGTTTGGGGACATGTAGTGCAAGTCGTCCTTGTCTTACTCTTCTATTTGGATGACTTGGGGGTTTATCTTCTTTGTAGTCAAAAATGTTCCTTTCTTTTTTTTGGTACTGGTGATTGAACTCTGGACCTTGCGTTTGTGAGGCAGGTGGCAGCACCACTGAGCTAAATCCCCGGCCCCTAAAATGTTACTTTTATTACATGGTTTAGTTCAAAACCTAAATTTATAAATTGTTAGTTGCATATTTTGTATTGTTTATAAATTTAAGAGAAAGTTGTGGTATTATGTAAATCTATTTGGGAAGCCTTCTCTCTTATTTGTAATAAGATAACATGGCATTGGAACTGGAATTTCCTGGAAAATGTGAAGAAAGTTATTAAAAAAGCAAAAATATTCATTTTAAGTCCTGTTATTTTTTATCTATCACTCTATAAAATTAGAAGATATATACCTAGATGTTGTTTACTTATTAAATTCACAATTACATTGTAATAAATGAAACCTCAGGGCTTATTTCTTCCCCAACCTTCCTTGAGCATCTTGCTCTTGCGAGAGCCTTGTGTTAGCAGTGCGGTACTATGCTAAGCCAGACATAGCCTGCTGTAGAATGGTAGAGCAGCCACCATGTGGAGAAGACGCTGACATCCTCTGGGACCTGAAGAACAAGTAAGGGACGGTGAGGGATGGGGCCCTAGGGGAGTGCATCTGAGTGTCAGTGCAGAGCCAAGGCAGTTTGTGGCATTGGGGAACTGCAATTCCTTACTGTAGGAGTGGATTGCAACAAGAGTGCATGGTGGCCAGGGCCAGACTCTTGGACGGTGGGTCCTAGGACTGAAAGAACCTTAAGCGGGTCTGGGAAGTCCAGTTTGGATGGTGGCAGAACAAAGCAGAGTGCTCTCCACCTGGAGCAGGTAGAGAAGATGCTTTTAGCATAGTGCATGGACTAGGTTTGCCATACCCACTGTCCGAAAGGATTTCCTCAGAAATAGGAAGTTCCTGACAGGCAGCCCAGCGACTGTTGCCAAGATATCAGCCAGCTCCTTAGAAGAGTGTTATACTTAGCTTACCTTCAGTGTCACTGCACAACTCTAAACAAGGGTTTGCGGTGGGGGAAAAGGAATAAAAGTAGTGGGTACAGTGGAAAATCAGCTGGGAGGGAAGGGACTGGTCCCTCACTCATTCTAGGAGGCTGAGCTGCATCCCCTGGGGAAGACTCCTGCACACACTGACTTTGTCACATGTCCTCTAAGTGGGAGGAGTTACTGAATTTTAGTCATGAAATTTCCCATTTTAGCTGATTCACTCATCCATGTCCCACAGAGCTGTGTATTCTCTGATTTGTCCTGGAGAGCAGTGACAATAACAACAACATCCCTGAGTGCTGGGGGTGGACACAATCCTGTTCGAAACAGCAGCCACCTGCCGTTCAGTGTGGTCACGGCTCCAGCCAGGCACTGGGCTGGGTGCTTTCCACGCGGTGCACACCTTCCTGCAGTCCTACTGGACGGGCCTGGTCAGACTCGCGTCACAGATGAAGAGCCCCGGTCTCCCAGGGCTGGGACTTTCCCAGGTGACTGGCTGGTAAGGGACAGGGCTGGGATAAATATCCTCATGTGAATATGTCTAGAGGCTGTCACTAGTCTCACTCTTCCCAGCCTGGGGCCCAACTAAACTCCTAATTTATTTCTGTGCTGCACAGTGTCTCTTAGATGATGAAAAGGACCCTGTGGTCAATTGTGACAAGCTGGATTGCCTACTTGATTGGCTTGAGAGTGACCTCAGGGATTAGTAAAACACACTTCTGGGTTTGCCTGGGTGGATCACAGAGGTGTGACTTTAGGTAGTATATCTGTTCTGTGGTCTCTTCCTCTCTGCAGTCATCCAACTCTGCCCCCTGGTTGCCATGAACTAAGCAGCTTTGCCGCACCATGTACTTCTGTCGTGATGATCCTGCCTTGGAGCTAGCAACTGTGGACTGAATGCTCTGAAATTGTGAGCCAGATATTCTTGTCCTTTTAAGTTGTGGGTGTCAGGTATTTTGTCCAGCAACTGGAAAGCTGACTAATATTCAAAGGTACTAAAATGAGGTCTAAAGAATATGACCATGATAATCAAAAACAATTTGGGGTTTGTCTGTGGAAGTTATTAACCAAGGGTCCTCCTGTCTGATCCCTGGTGTTCCTTGGGAGCTGACTCTGCCTAGGAGTTTGAATTGCAGGCCAGAGCCACTGCTTCCTGACATTAGAGAAAAACAATGATCTATTCTACTGTTTCTTATCTGTGTGCCTGTCCTACAAGAAAAAAAAAATCCTGGTTTTCATTGTACCTAATGGTACTTGTATTAGTGTTCACATATTTTTATTTATGTGAAGAGTAGCAGAGACTCAAAGTTTTCAATGTATATCAAAAGATAAGGGAGATTCTGAGCCTACCAAAGCCATAGGCAATGTTGCAAACAATACCACAGAATATTCCTATTGCATGAAGAAGTTGAACCCTCCCTGCTGAGATTCACAGGGTACTTGGAAAGTCACACATGATACTGTATTTGAAAGCACCTTCCACATAATAGGCCCTATGTGCGTATATTTGTGTATACACATATGTACACACACACACACACACATACATGTGAAATTTCTTCTGGATGTCTGGCAGGGCTCTTTCTCCCTTTGGCGCCTTTCTTATGTTTCCTGACTCTCTTAAGTGTTATGTGATTTTGTTGCCTTAGGTCACTTTTCCTGCTGTAACAGAACACCAGAGACTGGGTAATTTTGTAGAGATTTAGTTCCTGCACTTCTTGAATCTGGGAAGTCCAAGGCTGAGGGATCACATCTGGTTAGTGCCTTCTCCCTCTATCATAACACAGTCAAAGGCATTAGACGGTGAATTGAATTGTATCATTGGAATCTAGAATGGCTCCCAAAGCCCTTGGTGCTATTTGAAGGTGGTGGGGTCTTTAGAACGTATGGCCTAGTGGCAGGTTTAGGTCATCGGGGATGTGTCCTCGGCGGGGACAGTGGGACTCTAGTCCCTTCCTATCTCTCCCATTTGTACCTGGCCATGAGGTGCATCGACCTCTTCCACCACACACTCTCCATTCTCAGCGAAAGACTGGCTACTCTCCTTCCTATCCACCCAGTCTCTTTGGATTTTGCATAGACTCTGCCTTCCTGTTGAACCCAAACTCTGCCTTTACCTTCAATTCCAGCCCCAACTCACTCTCTTCTGGGAAAGAGGCTTGTGCAATAGCTTTTACTTTGTGGCCTGTCGACCAGAAAACACTGTAGGCATAGTTACGTTCTTACGAAAGCATTCTTAGTTCACATTTAAACACCCCGAGTAAGAGCAGGGAACTTGGTGCATTTTATTATACAGTCAGCTGTCCATATCCATAGGTCTAGCATCTGTTGATTCAAGCAACCACAAAGAAAAAATATTCAGAAAAACATTGTGTCTGTACTGAAAATATCCACACTTTTTTCTTGTCATTGCTCCATAAATAACAACGATATAACTTTTGGTTACATACGATTTACTTTACATTAGACATTATAAATTACCTGAAGATAATTTAAAGTTCATGTGATGCTTGTGTAGGTTTTCTGGAAAGACCACACTATTTTATAGAAGGGACTTGAGCGCCTTTGCATATTGCTATCTGTGGGTGACCCTGACAGCAAACTCCGTGTGTACCAAATGACCACTGTATATGTCTCCTCTGCTCCCCGACATACCACACAGTCCCCTTGACTGGTGTTCAGATGATCACATCTCAGTCAATCAACGTCTTTTAAAAGATGTGTAGCCTAAATCTCTTCAAAACATAAAGGAACTGTAACTCCTATATTAATTTCTTACTCAATAGAGAAAAGAATAATTTTGCATTTGGAATTCACAGCATCCCACCAGGTCACACTATTCAGATTTGAAATGATGAGTGTTATGCAAATGCCTAGAATATGTGGGTTCACCTGCTCACTGTCCTAGGACGTTGGATACTGAAAGGGAAGTCGCTGGTAGCTGGGACTTGGTGTAAACAGACACACCTAAACCAATAGTGTACTTCCATTTCCCCTCTCTTAGTCTTTCATCCACTGTCGGTATACATTTTACTCCTACTTGTTATATATCCCACCTACATTATTTTTATTAATATTAACATTTGATGTGTAGAAATCAAACCTTGCACTTGCTAGGCAAACACTCTACCACTGACTTATATCCCAGCCTACATTATTATTATTTTTACTTTAAACAGACAATTATCTCTTTAAGACATTTCCTTATTAAGGAAATTGTACTTACCCATGAAGTGGCAATTTGTAGTGCTCTTCATTTCTTTGTTGTAGATTGAAATTTCTATCTGGTATTATTTTCTGTCTGCTTGAGACTTCCGTTAACATTTCTTTTAAGCAACCTTAATATTTCTCGCAGTGTTGGTGAATTCTTTAGGGTTATGTATTTCAGAAAAAGCCTTTATTTCGCCGTTGCTTTACGATGCATTTTTGCAATGTATACACTTTTAAATTGCAAGTATTATTTTGTTTCAGTACCTTAAAGATGTTGTCCCACTCTTGTCTTGCTTTCATTGTTTGTGACAATAAATCTCTATCTGTATTCCTCTATAGACAAAGTACTTTTTTCCTCTGGTTATTTTGAAGACATTCTCTATCACTGGCCTCAAGTAATTTGATTTTGAAAGACTTCATATTATTTGTTTCTTGGATTTCTTTTAAATTTGAATCTGTGGAGGTATAGTTTTTATCAAATTTGGTGAGTTTTCATTCATTATTTCTTCGTGTACTGTATCTTTTTAATCTCCCTCTTGCTTCTCCTTCAGGGTCTCCAAATAAATGTACATTAGACCCCTTGGACTTGCCTTGCAGCTCACTGTATTTTATTTATTATTTTCAATGTTTTTCCTTCTGTGCTTATTTCATTCTGGAAAGTTTGATTGCTATGTCTCCAAGTTCACTAATCCTTTCTTCTTACTTGCTCACTCTGCTAATAACCCAAACCAGTATATTTTTCCAACTTAGACATTGTAGCTTATACATCTTAAAGCTTAAGTTCTTTTTATAATTTCCATGCCTCTATTTAACGTGTTTAACCTTTTCTCCTTTTTCTCAATATACAAAATACAGCTATATATAATATTGTTTTGATATCCTTATCTGCTAATCCTATCATCTGTCTCATTTCTAGGTCAGTTTTAATTTCTTTTTCTCTTCATTATTGATTCTGATTCTGTTTCTTTGAGTGCCTGATAATTTGCCATTGAATGTCAGACACTGAATTTTACCAGAGTGCTGGGTATTTTTTATGTTTTTATAAATAAATAAAATAAATTTTAAATATATTAAAAATTTTAAAAATTTAAATATAAATATTTAAATGTTAATTTATATTAAAATTATAATTTGAACAAATTTCATATTTATTTTATTAATAAATCAAATAAATTTTGAGCTTCATTGTGATAGTCAAGTTACTTACAACAGTAACATTGGAGCTTCCTTTTAAACTTTGTCAGGTGAGATAAAGGCAGTGTTTAATCTAGGCTTAATATTTTCTGACTTAAAAGCAAAACCATTCTGTGTACTTTAAAAATTGGCATGAATTGTGAGTTTTCCTTTCTGACTAACAGAAAGGGGCATAATTCCCAGACTCTCATGGCTGCTGGAGATTTCTTTCTGTAGCATGCTCTCCTGTCTGGAACTTTGTGCTGCAAGTCCTAGCGACCTTGGGGGGCATCCCTAGATTCCCACCTGCAAGTTGCCAACTCGAGGAGCCCGCCCCATCCTCACTGTCTGCACTGTACGTGCAGTGCAGTGTCTTTCCAGGCAGTGAGCTTGGAGATCATAGGCTTGCTTCACTCCTCTATGCCCCAGACAACATTATTCTTTGCCTGACGTCCATTACGTTGAAAGTCACCATTTCATATATTTTGTCTTGTTTTTTAGGTGTTTCAGATAGCTGTGCAACTCCATCTTAGCCAGATCGGATCCAAATTTAAAACTCAAGTTATCTATATATGACCAATGCTCTAGTATTTCAATTTATTCAAATTAAAATCAGATTGAAAGACTGTGGGACACAAATAGTCATAAAAATATACTTACATACAACTAGGAGTATACACACCAACACACCAACAATGTTTTTCTCTTGTTTATTCTCTTATTTATGCTTTTAATATTTATGCTTTCAATATTTCCACCACTTCTGAAGTCCATATGAATTGCTATTTAATTATAAAATATTGTAAATGTTTTCAAGTTTTAACTCAAAATAAACACAGATTCTCTGCATCGTTTCTTTCCATTCCAAACAGCCTCCAGCATGTATGATGCTTGTGCAGCTATAAAGAAATAATAGAAAAACTTCGAAAGCCAATTAGTTAGGCAATGCTTAGTCGTCCAATTTCTCCCTTTCAAATACAATGCTGCCGGGGTAAGAATACAACATTTGTTAAAAAAAAAACTTCTCTCTAGAAAGTAATTACTTTTCTTTTAAAAGGGAAAATTGTATTCGTATTTAAGCTATATTCTCCATGACATAACTGGATTCCATATTTGTAGGAAGGGCTGTATATAGGCGATATTGGTAGGCGGAATTATCATGGTAAATTTCATTATGAGTGTTATTGATATTTTCTTGTCAGAAGCTTGCTTATATGCCTCTTGTTAGAAACTCATAGCAAAAAAATTACGTTCTTCAGAAATGTTTTTCAGTCACTAATTCCACATAATAGTTGAACATTGTTCTTTTTTCACATTCAGTATTTTTATTTAATTTTCAGAGAAAATTTACATACTTCCTTCACCCTTTCCTTTAAAATAGCATGACAATTTTACAATCAACTTAAAGAGAAGCTTTGGTCAAGAACGGAATGAAGTCGGGAGTGGTGGCACACTCCTGTAATCTTGGCACTCTGGAGGCTGAGGCGGGAGGATTGCTTGGAGTTCAAAGACGACCTAGACAAAAAAAAAAAAAAAGGAATGAAATCGCAAAAGCAAACCAAACCACTGTTGCCTTTAAAAAATCCCAAACTTTCACTGATTATATTCAAACACAAACACAATACTTGTGCAGTATGTGTTACAGTGTGTACTGGGGGCTCCCTCACCGTTTCCTCACCGTTACGTGAATGTCAAGGCCGCGGTCACTCGAGTTCTCATGCTGGATGGAGGCCCCTGATTGAAGACTCTAAGGTCTTGAAATCCCAAACTGTCATGGCTCTATTGATGTCAATAGTGCAAAATTTGGGAAAATCTTGCTTGTCCACCTCATAAATAGGCACGTATGTGATGCTATTCTGATGCCTTGTTTCCAAGGTTGTTTTGTGGTTCTTTCTAACACTGAGTTTCCTAAAAAGGGTGCAATATTTTCATTAAGATGAGCTGCGTTTTCCTTAATGTGTTTTCAATACATCTCTTCCTAGTACGTGGTTATCTATCACGGGGAAAGCACCACACAAAAGGGGAGGGCCATTTTAATG
The DNA here is from genome assembly GCF_053883595.1 of Heterocephalus glaber. Classification (NCBI taxonomy): domain Eukaryota; kingdom Metazoa; phylum Chordata; class Mammalia; order Rodentia; family Bathyergidae; genus Heterocephalus; species Heterocephalus glaber. Next base: position 591,772 of record NW_028258205.1, on the reverse strand, counting down.
CTTCACTACTGCAAGTGTTACACGTTTAGTTGTTCACTATGTCTTACACAGGTGTGTTGTGTACTCATTGCTCCTCCATTTCTGCATTTTAGCTTAGACACAACATTCACACAGTCATGAGTAATTTCGCATTGGGAATTTCCTCACCGCTGTGTATTGTGTTCTTTGTTCTTTCCCACTTTAAAAGACCTGCACATTCTCTTTCCTTCCGTGAGTATTTTGTCTTTAAAGATATGCATGTACATAATTTATTTCTTGTCTTTTTTTTTTTAGCTAACAGAAAACAGATTATTTCCTTTTTTTTCTTCATATATCATTTTATTGGTACATTTTAGGTATACAATATAATGACATTCATCATTGGAAATTTGCATGTACATAATTTATTTCTTTTCTATAGAATAATCTTATAATTTTTAATTTTAAAAATACATTTTCATATTACCTAAAATAGAATATGATGAAATTAATAAACAGTAATATTTTTCCTTTTTTGCCAAACTTTAAGAATATTTAACCAACATTTTTCCCCTTGCAAAATAAAAACCGTTCTTTATTTTTGCATATTATCACCTTGTTCCTTTTTACTCATGGCAGTACTACATCTAGTTAATTTGCTGACTATTCCAAACTTTTAAACATTTTCATGTTTCTACTAGATCATAAGACATTTATTCAGTTATCTGATTATAATATATATTCTGTCATTTTACCTTCTGAAAACTCATATATGTTTCTTGCTCTTCACCTGTAGTGTCTTATACTTTAACTGTGTCCAAAGCCATTGTTTTTCAACAACTTCTTAAATGTCTCTGAATAGGTCATTTTCTCTGGTATTCCAAAAATCTAGCTTTTGTGGCAATTGATTTTATTGTTTTCCTAATTTAATTTTGTTGATTTCTGCTCAATTTATTAATTTCTATGCAAGTCTCACTCTTCTGCTGTTTAGGGTTTAATTTGCTTTTCTTTTTATTATTTCTTAAGGTGGAAACTTAGATAATTTGATTGCTTTCTTCCTTTCCAATATGTACATTTAATGACATAAATGTCATTGTAAATATTGCATAAACCGAATCTCATCAATTCTAATGTATTGTATTTTACTTTTGTTCATTTCTAAATATTTTTTAATTTCCCTTAAAACTTTTTGGAAACATAAATTTGTAAAAATGTGTTGATTTTCAAAAATTTAGGTTATTTGCAGTTATCTCTTGCATTCTTCAGTTTAACTCTATTGTGAATAGAGAATAGGCTTTGTATGATGTGAACTCTTTTAAATTTGTTAAGTGTTGTATTATGGCCTATCTTGCTGAAGATTCCAAGTGAACTTCAGTATAATATAGATTTCACTGTCATATATATTATCCTGCAAATGCAAATTAGATGAAGCTGGCTAATAGTGCTATTTGAATCTGTCTATATCTCTGCAGACTCTCTGTCTACATTCTGTTATTGAGTCAGAGATGAGTATTGTGCTTTCCCAATTTAATCATCGATTTGATTATTTGTCTTGTTTGTTCTATGCATTTTTGCTTTATTTATTTTGAGGCTCTGCTTTTAGGGGTATATACATTTAGGATCATGATGTTTACCTGTTGAGTTGGGTCTTCAATCATTGTGTAATGTTTTAATTTATCTGTGATAATTTTCCTTCTAATAGTCAAATTTTTCTTGTATTAATTATAGTATATGATTATTTCATCTTTTATTTTCATTTTTCATTTTTATTAGTCCATGTTAGCAATATGTAATGATTACGTTTATCATGGGAGTTTATACATGTACATAACACATCTTAATTCATTTTTGTCCCCTTCTCTCACTTTCTGCTTCTGCCAAGTCTTCCCCCCATTTGCAAAAGCTCTATTTCTATTTTTAATTGTTTTTTTAAAATTCCCCTTCCCTTCCTTTCCTCCCCCTTCCCTCTGTCTCTTGTTCCTCTTCTCATTCCTCTTTGAAAAAGCTCTGCCAACTTCCTAACATATATTATTTTGTTTCTTATTGATACTTTAGGTTACTCACAGAAGAGAAACAGTGCAATATTTAAACTTATGTGCCCGATTTATTTCACTTAAGGTTATGGACTGCAGGTGCATCCATTTACCTAAAAATGCCTCAAGTTTATCCTTTATGGCAGAGCAGTACACCATTGTGTATAACATTTTCTTTATCCATTCATCTGTTGATTAACATATGGGTGTTTCCAAGATCGATCTGCTAGAAAGGCTGCTGCTATAAACATGGGTGTACATCTATCATGGTAGTGTAGGGCTTTAACTCTTTTAGGAAGTTTCCTAGAAGGGGAACATCTGGGTCAAATGGAATTTCTAGTTTTAGCTTTTTGAGGTATCTCCATACTGATTTCCATAGTGATTGTACCAGTTTACACTCCCACCAACAATGAAGAAGGGTCCCTTTACCCTGTAGTCTCTCCAGCATTTGTTATTGGTTGATTTCTTGATAATAGCCATTCTTTCTGGAGTGAAATAGAATCTCAGTACAGTATTGTTTTGATTTGCAATTTTCAAATTGCTAGCAATGTTGAAATTTTTAATGTTTTTCCTGGCCATTTATACTTTTTCATCTGAGAAGTGTGTATTCATTCCAGATGCCCATTTTTGGATTGGGTCTTTAAATTTGAGGGGTCTAATTTTTTTGTTCTTTATATGTTCTAAATATTAGTCCTCTCTCTGAGGAGTAGGTGGCAAAAATTATTTCCCATTCTGCGGGTTATCTCTTCACTCCTTTGGTAGTTTCTTTTGCTGGGCATAAGATTTTAAATTTGATGTGATTGCATTTGTTGATTCTTTATTTCTTGTGTAACCAGGTCTTGTTCAGAAAGTGTTTGCCTACCTCTCGGTCTTCAAGAGTTTTACCTATTCTATCTTCCAGAAGATTGTTTCTGTTTTAACATTTAGATCTTTGATCCATTTTGATTTTACTTCATGGTGAGAGATATGGTTCTAGGTTTATTCTTTGGCGTGTGGAAAATGAGTTTTCCCAGCACCATTTGTCAAAGAGGCTGTTTTTCCTCCAGCAAAGGTGTTTAGCCCCCCTGTCAAAGATAAGGTAGTTGAGTATGAATGGAGTTGTTTGTTTCTGCATCCTCTATTCTGATCCATTAGTTCACAAGTCTTTTTTATTACCAATGTCATACTCTTTCTTATCACTGTAGCATTGTAATATAACATTATATAATGATATTAATATATATCATTATATAATGTAACCATTTCATCTTTTTATTTATTTTAATATTTAAAAATTATCAGCCAATAAAGCCCTTCTTTACAAAAAGTTAATGTACAGTTAAAATCTATGTATATATTCATGTGGCCATAACCACAGTGAGGGTACAAAACAGTTCCATAACTTCCCTCAAAAAATGAAACAAATGATTCCCATCTGTTGTTTCTTTACTGTTGTCCTCTCCTCCAACGCATAATTTAGACAGCCGCTCATCTATTCTCTATTGCTCTGCTTTGTCCTTAAATGAAAGTATAAACCAAAGAATACAGTGTATATTTATTGAGATCGGTTTCTCTCAGGAAAGTGCCTTTGAGATTCATCCAAGTTTCAGGCATCTACAGTTTGCACCTTTGCACCACAGTTTATCCATTAACCTACAGAAGGACACTTCAGTTGTTTCTAAACGTGAGCGAAGAGGAATGGACCTGTTCTAAGCATTCATCTGTGGGTTGTAAGTGTGCAATTGAACAAAATTTTTGTTTATTTTTCCCAGGAGTAGCATTACAGAGTCATGTTATTCCTCATCTTCAGTAGGACTTAGTGACATCAGTGATTATTTTAAATGTCAGCCTTTCTCAAATGTGCGCTGTGATATTCTATCACGATCTCAATTTGTATCTCTCTAATGGCTTGTGACATAGAACAACTTTTATGTGTTTTCTTCTTGCCATTCGAAGTGAAAGTTCTTTATATATTCATTTTTTGGATATATTATCTTTTACTGGGTATATCATCTTCAAATACCTAAAATTTGACTTTTAGTTTTGAAGTCCAAATTATCATTTTTCAATTTTATACTTTTTTGGTGTCACATTAGGACTTCTTTTTCTAACTTCAAGTCATGAAAATTTTCTCATGTATTTCCTTTAAAACTGTATAGTTTTTCATCAATCCTTTAGTTATGTTATCTATTTGTATAAAGTATGAGGTTTAGGTAGAGATTTGTTTTCTTTTTTTAATATATGGTTGTCTGATAGTTCTACTATAATTTATCATAATGACTAGCAATTCTCAATTGAGTTGTCTTTTTATAGTCCATGTTTGCAGTACATGATGACCACATTTATTTTGGGGAGTTGGTACTTGTACATCACACTTCTTAATTCATTTTTCTTCCCCTATCCTACAGGTGAGTGCAGTTCTTCAGGGGTCTGGCTTCCTGCCCATGCTCAGGCCCCTGCACGAGCATCCCAAGTTGAATCCAGTACTTGATACACACCCTGATGGGACACCTTTCTTGGGTTTTCTCCTTTCAGTGATCTTTAGCAGACTCCAGGTCACCCTGGGCCCTCCACTTCGGGTCCTTGAGTCAGAAAGTCGTTTTTTTTCTCTTTTACACTTTCCCTGAATGAATCTTCTTCAATGGCCAAAAGATGGAAGAATGGAGAGAGAAAAATGTAAAGGTGATTTCTCTCACACTTTGTAGACCTGAGTTTCCTTGTCACAGGAAAGGAATTCGCTCTTTCCCAGCTTTTGTTGATGTTGCCAGTGCTGAATTCTGCTTCAGGACTGGGATTTGTCTGGGGGGCAGGACCAGCAAAATAATAAGGAGATTTTAACCATAGTGTGTCCTGAAGGAAGTCTGTGTCCCCAGTTCCTATTCCTTGGACCAAAGATGAAAGCATTTTCTTAGAGCTTTACCTGTTCACACTTCACGTGCAGTTGTTGAATTTGGCCTGGCATTTGAGTCTAGGCTGGAAGATACAGGAGGAAAATACAGCACAAGAAACTCCCATCATCTTATTGATCTTACTTTATTTTGAGTTCTGATTCCTTTTCTCAAATCTCCTACTACCATTTAATTTATTAAGGAGACTTTTCTCATTTAGAATAGCTTTGGGTTTTCAAAAAAGTTGTGAAGATAGTAGAGTCCTCATGTACCTCATATCAGCTATATTTTTTATTATATTTTTTTATTAGTGCTTTATTTTATGATGATGCATTTGTCAGAAATACTAAGCTAATATTTCTCTTTTTTTGGTACTGGGGATCGAACTTGGGTCCTTGTGCTTGTGAGGCAGGTGGTGGAACCACAGAGCTAAATCTCCGGCCCATCAGCTAATATTTCTTTAGTTTTTGCATGATTTCCTTTTCACACTCTAGAACCCCATTCAGGATACCACATTACTTTTGTTTTTCATAGCTCTTTAGTTTCCTGTTGGCTATAACAGTTTCTAAGTCTTTTGAAACTTTTCTTTAAGAAGATTATATTGACAATTTTGAGGAATACTATTCAGGTATTTTTTTAGATTGTCCTTCAATTTTGTTTTATCTTATTTTTTCTTAGGTTTTCTTTTTTCCTTCCTTCTTTTTCTCCCTCCTCCCCTCTTCCTTCCTTCCTTCCTTCTTTGTTTTCTTTCTCAATGCAAGGTATCTAACTCAGGGTCTTATACATGCTTTGAAGCACTTTATTACAGAACCACACCCCCAATCTTACTGATATTACCACGATTACACTTAGGTGACAAATTAGGGGTGGGAAGATCAGAGAAGTTAAGTGACATTCTCACCACATTTTATGGAGGCAACATGGTATCAGCATGACGTATCACTGAGAAGGTTGATTTTGATCATCTGCCAATGGAGTCTGATAGCCAAGGGAAATGTTATCTACACAAGGAAATAAAGAGTGCTAGATGAAATTCTGAATTGGCTTTCCCTTCTTTAAGCAATTTAAATATAACATTCTTTTGTCTTGTGCTGAATTTTCAAAAGCCAAGCTTAGAAAGTAACATACTGTGTTAGAATCTGCTGTAATTCCTATTTTTGTCTGTATGTAATCTTTGTCTTATTACTGTCATTGAGATTTTATATTTACGTTATTTTTTCAGTTTGCTTATTATGTGTCCATCCTTTTTTTTTTCTGTTTAGTGTTGCCTGAGCTAAATGGATCTTTGGATTTTTGTCTTTAGTTAATTTGAGGAAATTCTTTATCATCATCTTTTCAAATCTATCTTCTCCTCTGCACTCTTCTCATTTCCTTCTCCTTCTAGAACTCCAGTGACATGTTTGTCTACAACATTCATTAGCGTTCTACCATTCTGTTTTTGTTATTGTTGTTTTTGTTTTGTTTTTGGTACTGGGGACCAAACTCAGGACCTTGTGCCTGCGAGGGAGGTGCGGAGCCACTGAGATAAATCCTCAGCCCGGGTTCTACCATTCTTAAAGGCTGCCTTCTGTTTTTTGTTTTTTCCCTCTTCTTTCCTCTTTGTGTTTCATTTTGAGTAATTTTTATGGATGTATCTCAAATTCAGTCTTTCTTGTACTCCGTTCAGTCTGTTGCTAATCTTGACAAATATTGAATTTTAATTTTAGCATTTTCTTTGTTTCTTTTTGTAGCTACAGATTTCTGATTAAATTTACTGATCCCTTCAAGATACTGTTTAACCTTTCCACTTGATTCTTTAATATATTAATTATAGCTATTTTAAAGTTTCTCTGTTATATAAACACATCGAGGGCATCTCTAAGTCCAATTCTGTTTATTGCTCTTTGTCTTGGAAATGAATTGATTTTATTGGCTTTTAATTTTTTATAATTTTCTATTGAAGGTCAGACATCATTTGTAGATGAACAGTAGAAGCGGTAGGTAATTAGCATTTATGTCTAGAAACAGACAGGCTCCTTTTTCTATGGACTAGTACTGGCCAGTTGGTAATAATGTACCGATTTGGATTTTGTTGTTGCTGTCTGCTTCAGAAGCTTCCACCTTCCAACTGCCTTTACTTGTACCCAGTGTGAGGTGTGTAACGCTGGCGAGTTTTCTCAGTGTTCCTGTGCCACAGTGGAGTTCTCAGTTGACGTCCCCAACATCCCCACTGGTAGATAGCACTGCTCGTTATTTCATCTTAGCTTTGTGGTGGCCTCTTGGCCCGCAAACTCTGCCCTACCCCTGTGGAAGGCCTTAGGCAGGAGAGCTCGCTATCCCTGGCCCAGCGATAAGAGAGCTCGGCTTCGGACTGGTGTAGCATTCTGGGCCCCAAAGTCTTTTCAGCCCCTCCCTGAGAGGCCCCTGGCTTTTGCTTTCCCTCCCGCTTCCCTCAGTAGCTACGGACCTTTATCCTGGTATAGTATGTGGAGTAGCAAAAGGGGGTTTCTACTGCTCCCCCAGGGGCAGACAGATGTTGCTTGTGTCCCTCCCTCAGAGTCCCTGGGATTGAGAAGATTGGCTAACCCTCCCTGAAGACCTCTTCTTGGTCCTCTGCCAGCCAGCTATTCATTCTTATTTGTGCCCTGTACAGGTTAAAGAAGAGGTTTCAAGTGAGTACGAGTTCCTGTCTGTTTGAGACTCCCGAGTTAGCCTGACCTGCTGTGGTAGGCTGCACTTGCTGATTCCTTCTTAGCTGCTTCTGTAATGCCTGTGACTCCTTTGCCGTGGCAAAGTTAAGTGTTCATGTTTCCTGGTTCTCTTGAAGAATTGTCAGCAGTTGGGATTTCATTTTCTTGATTATCTTATAAACCCAACTCTAAATGGCTCAAGAAATGGTTTTATAAAATATATGGCTTCTCATTAAGATTAGTGTGGTGTTCTTATGCGACTGTATGTCTCCTAAACAGAATCTAGGGTTTGATTTCTTTCTTTCTTTCTGTCTTGCTGCTTTTATTAAATATATTTGTGAGATTTCCATTGCGAATGTAGCTCTAAGTTTTATACAGTTTTTAATCTGTGTACTGTACTTCATCATGTGACTATGTGCCAGAAATCACCTATGCTTCTGCTGGTCAGCATGCAACTTGTTCCCAATTGCAGATATTCTGAATAATGCTGCAGTGGACGTTCTTGTGCATGTATTTTGGTGAATATATGTGCACATATGTAGAAAATTAGTAGACAGAAATAAAATATTGTATCACTTAACAGCGAGGCAAGATGGTGGGAATATTAAAGTTTACTTACACAGACACACACACCGACACAATGTCACTGGACAATATAATCTCATGACACCACCATCAAATATGCAGATAGTTAGTTGTTGACCAAACATCAATATGTACCATAAGACTGGATCTTACATTTTGTAGATAACATCACACCACTTTCCAAACTAGTTTGGATAATTTACAAGCAGTTTAGGAGAATTCATTTTGCAGTGGATCCTTGGTAGCATTTTCTTTGGAAATGGTTACTTTTTATTGAAGTGTAACATGCTTATAGAGAAGGACACAGATTACATCTTTTGATCCATTTTCTTCGGCTCAAACACCTCCTTACCTACCAAGAAGGGTCCCAGAGGTCAACAAGTTCTTTGACAATAGTATTCTGGCTTCTGTCACATAAATTAGTTATGGTTCCTTTTTAAAAAAATATATACTTAATTAACAAACTAAATTACCAGCAGTAAAATCCACCTCCTTTTGTATATATAGCCCAGTGAGCTTGGGCAAATTGATACAGCTGTGAAATCAGTGCGCTAATCAATGGATGGGAGATTTCTGGGACCCTAAGAAGCTCCTTCCTGTCAATTTGCAATCAATCTTCTCCAACCTTAAGATCCAGACAACTACGTAACTACTTTTTCTTTTTATACATTAGTTTTTCTTTTGTACCAGGGATCAAATTCAGGTTCTTGCACTTGCACAGCAGGCGGGGAAACCACTGAGCTAAATCCCCGGCCCTAGTTTTTCCTTTTTTGGAGAATTTCATATGAATGTAATCACATAGTTTAAATTATTTTATAGCTGACTTCTTAATATCACAATATTTTTATGATTTAACAATATTGTGACATATGCCAGTAGTGTGTTCCTTTTTGTTTCTGAGTAATATTCCATTCTTTTCTGATTTTGAGCTTACATAACTAGAATCACACAAAATATGTTTTTCTACATGTGGCATCTTTCTGAAATTCGGATTTATATTTGTGATATTCATTTATGTTTATTTAGAGTGTGTTCATTCACATTGCTGTATCTCATTCCATTGCATAAATGATCAACCACTTAAAGTTCCATTTTATTAATGATAGACACTTAAGATCTCCTTAGTTCTGGGCTTGATATAGTTCCAATGTTCCGCTTATACAGCCTGTGTTGGGAGTTCAATCCCCAGCACAACACTGTTGAAAGGAGAGACCTAATGGGAGGTGTTTAGTGATGAGGATAATCCTTGTGGATTGGTTAGTGCTAATCATAAAACGCCTGGAGCCTCTCCTCTTCACCTCACCCCCTTGCCTTCTGCCACAAAATGAAACAGCAAGAAGGTCCTTGGAAAAAGCCAGCACCTTAATATTGGATTTTCCAGCCCCTGGAACAGTGGGAAATAAATTTCCTTTTTAAATACATTATTCAGTCACAGGTGTAATGTGTAAGCTGCCCAAAAGAGACTAAGACAAGGCTATCTTGAAAATTCACATGGATGCCCACAGCAATTGCTGGACTATATTGTGATCATTTGTTCATATACAATAAATAATGCCATGTTGTTTTCCCAGGTGGTTATAGCAGTTGTGTGTAAGTACTGAGTATTCCTGTCACTTTAAGTTATTATAAACAGTTGGTTTATTGATTTTCTTCTTTTATCAGTCCTTGCTTGCAGTACATAATGTTTGCATTCCTCGTGGGGAGTTGTTAAATGTATATAACACATCTCAATTATTTTTTCATCACCTTCCCCTCCCTTCCTTCCCCCCTCCCTCCATCTCTTGGTCCTCTTCACTTTTGCAAAAAAATCTATCTTCCTCTTTCCTATTTTCTTTTATTTTGTCCCTTAATTTATTTATGTTTTGTGTTTCTCATATAAAAAGTACAAGTGACCAATAAATACACAAAGTTCAACATCTCTAGTCATTAAAGAAATGCAAAGTAAAACAACATTGATATTCCATCTTCTTCCAGAAAGAATGGCTATCATCGAGAAATCAGAATCAGATAATAACAAATGCTGGCAAGGCTGTGGGGAAAATGGAACCCTTCTATATTGTTGGTTGGAAAGTAAACTATTACAACCATTATGGAAATCAGTATGGAGATTCCTTCAAAAACTAAGACGAGAAATTCCATTTGACCCAGCTAGTCCTCTTCTAGGTATCTTCTCAAAAGAGTTGAAGACATCATATTACATTGATGCATGCATATCCATATTTACAGAAAGTTGGTTTAGACAATTATCTTAATTTTACTTAATTTTAATTTATTATTTTAATTTTATGGTGGGTGTATTATAGTAACTCTCACTGGTATAAATTTATACTCCTGTATTTAACAAATAGGTTGATAACTTATTTTATATGCTTATTGGTTATTTATATATCTTTTTATGGGGTGTCTGCTTCAATGTCTTGATCTCATTGTATTACTGACTTTTAGGAGTTATTTATGCATTCTAGATGGGATCTTGGGTTCATTTGATGAATTACAAATGCCTTCTACTGGAGTGTGGACTGCACTTATTACTTTAAAAAATAATAACCAAAGCTCTTAATTTTAATGTAATTCCATCTATCAATATTTTCACTTATTAGTAGTGCTTTAGAGTTTATTCTGTTTAGTCATTACCTACTTTACAGCCAGAAAATACTCAAGTCTATTATATTCTAGAAATTTTATTGATTTGTCTTTCTCATTGAGACTTATGATCCACACTGGAATTGATTTTCGTGTGAGTTCTGAGGAAAAGGTCAAATTTTTCCACATGGCTTTTCTTTTACTCCAAGAAGATTTAGTGAATGAACCATCCAATCACCACTGCTCGGCAATGCCACCTTTCTCATAAAATACATGAGTCTGATTCTGTGATCTTTATTGGGTTCTATTGGTTTATTTTACTTAACATCACAATCTCTTAATTCTTATAATTTTATGACAAGTTTTGAGGTAACATTTGCTTTGACAAGTAGTTTTTAGATTTCACACCCAAATGTGATCAATGAAAGAAAAAATTGATGACTTAGATTTAATTAAAATTAACATATTCTGCTGTGTGTAATACACTGTTAAGGTAATGAAACCACAAGTCACAAACTATGAGAAGACATTTTAAAAACACATATATATGGTAATGAACTTGTATTCAAATGTTCAGAAGAACATTAAAGGCTTAGGTGTAAGAAAGCATACAATCCAATCAAGAATAGATGGCACTCCACCAAAGAAGGGGATACACAAATGAGAAACACTCATATGAACAGTGGTTCAACACAATTTGTTAGTAAGGCCATGAAAATCGTTAACAATAATGTGATACCTCTACACACCTATTAAAATACCATAATCCAACAACTAAGAATACTAAATGCTGAGAAAAGATGCATAATACCAATAAATTTATTCATTATTTATGAAAATGTTAAATCACACAGCCACTTTGGAAGATGGTTTGAGTTTCTTTAAAAAGCTAATATAATTTTACAAAGCTGAAAATACATACAATTCAGCAACCATGCTCCTAAATATTTACTCCACATAATTGAAAACTTATCTTCAAGCTGGGCTTGGTGGCCCACACCTGTAATCCCAGCACTGGGGAGGCTGAGGCAGGAAGATTGCTGCAAGTTCAAAGCCAGCCTGGACTACATAGCGAGACCTTGTCTCACCCCCCCCCAAATTTTTAAAAAACCCCAAACTTAGTTTCACACAAAAACAGACATTTGAATGTATATAGCATCTTTATTCATAATGGCCACACATTAGAAATAAACAAGATGTCTTTAGTTTGATGAGTGGATAAGTAAACTATAGCACATCCATCCACTGGAATTTCTTTAGCTATAAAAAGAAATTAGCTATTAAGCAGTTGCTGCCATTTGTCCTGATATGTCAACTTGACTCGATTAGTGAATGCCAAGCAGATTACTGAAGCACACTGCTGGGTGTGTCTCTGAAGTGTGCACGAAGGGCAGCAAACCAAGTGGGGAGGGCGCCTACTATGTGGATGGCACCATCTGGTGGGGTGCAGCCAGGTGGAATGAAAGGGTAGGAAAGGGGTAAGAGAAAGGAAGTCTTCCACCTTTGGGATGCCCCATTCTGCATCTTTTTCATTTGCTCTTGCCTATGCCTATGGACATCAAGGCACACAGTGACTTAGGCTTCCAAGCCTTTGGTCTTGCACTGGCACTGCACCCTTGGTCATCATGGACCCTCCTACCCAGCATATACAGAGCCCGTCCACGAAACATTATTCACTTCAGCAGTTCACCATACTAGTGCATGTCTGGAAGCTGATGGCCACCACTGTGAGAACCTCTTGTAATTATAAAGGCCAAAAGTAGCTTGAATTACTCATGTATACATTTTTTGGTGGATATATTGCTCCTCTAGAGAACTCTAACCAATAAATACAGCTATGAAGAGAATGAGATGTATATTAAAAATATATATTTAAGTGAAAGAAGCCAGTATGAAAAGCTGAAAAAATGTATGATTTCAATTACATAAAGTTCTAGAAAAAGCAAAACTATAGAAAGACTGAAAAGACCAGCAGTCACCAGAGGTTTGGAGAATGTAAAGAGGGTTCAATAACTGGAGCACTGGGGAATTTTTTAGGGAGGATAAAATATTCTGTTTGGCACCTAAATTCACTATATTAATGCATTTGTAAAAGCCCAAAGAACTTTACAGCAAGTAGAGTAAACCTCAGCATTTGAAAATTTACAAATATTTAGGTGGCCCAGTGATCTGAAGAAGGGGTGCATACCGTGGCAACAGAACCCCACTGTATTACAAGTGTATTGAAAGAATCTTAGTGAAGGGGTTGAAGGGGAAGGTGAACACCAAAATAATTTGGAAATCAGTGAACTCTGTGAGATTTAAGAAAAATTAACTGCACATAAGCATAGAATTCTAGTTGATAAAGTTATTTCCTCGAGGTTAGAGGTTTGCAATTTTGAAAATTGTTATACCTATGTGCTGGAATTAAAAAATTAAGCAAATGAATGGCAGATGGGAGAACCAGGTTTCTTCAGTGATTGAGTGGGAGTTTATAGACAAACAAAGGAAAGAGGTTAATATGATCCTTGTGTTAATGAATTAGAATTTGGAGAGATTGGTTTAAACTCATATTCAGCTTCATATAAATGCAGGTTGTTTCATATATTAATTGTTTATAGATATGCTAACACACATATGTATTGTACCTTATTCCAACAGCTGAGAGGGCTACAAGCAATGAATCCCCAGTGGCAAAGATCACTCTTAACAGTAAGGTTTTAGTTTCTAAAACCATCCTCCAAAAATTAACAGAGTCTTTCAAGAAATGATTTCAGGACTGAAGCAAGAAATATGCACAATGAGCCAGAGCATCTCACGGTGCAGGAAAATAATGAAGTCATTAAAAAGTAACCCCACATTGATAGGGTAGTCAATGGGACAAGGGAGCCAAGGGAAAGAGCTCCCAATGACCAATCCTGCATTGATTTGAGATAGAAATAAAGTAGTTTTGTATTGTAAATATGATATAAAGTTCGATGAGTCTGTATTAATGTAAATACATGTTAAATAAATAAATGAGGGAGAAGAGATAGATATTCTGTGCAGAATTTAGAATAGTGTGTGTAAGTAACTTCCACCAGAAGGAAGAGCATAAATCCTTATTCATTTAGTGTGGAATGGAAGTCACTGGGCATAGTAATTTCCTTTGAAAGAGTACAGTATGGAAAGAAGGTAAAAAGAATAAATTGATGGAAGAGAAATCTGACAGCCACTGTTGTAGCCAGGTGATTGGAGTCAGTGTTAGCAGAGATAAGTCACATCAAGTATATACCCTTGATTTGCCTCTGTGCCTTCTGCTCAAACCACATAGTCCCACTCTAACCATGAGGAAGTCAGCCAACATTTTCCAGTAGATTAACTTTATACAAAGCACCTAACCAGCAGTCCTTGAAATTATCAAGGGCGTGTTAGTCAGCTTTCCATCACTGTGACAAAATACATGGGTACCTTGGTTCATGGGCACTTCTTTTCACAAACAATCTGGTTTGCAAATAGAAGTGTTCAGCAAAATTTTGCTTCTGTTCATGAACTCCACATAGAGTGATGAATACAACTGCAGCCACCTTCCTCAGAATCGTGGAATGAATTAAGTTAGTGACCCGAGGTACCATTGTACCTGAGGATAGCAGCTTAAAGGTGGAAAGGTTTATTTTGACTCACGGCTTCAGAGGGTTCAGTCTATGGTTAGCAAACTCTATTGCTTTTAGGCCTGTGGCAAGTAGGAAACATCATGGATGAAGGGTGCTATGACGGAAAGCTACTCCTCTCATGGCACAAAAGAAATCCAGAGAAAGTCAGAGAGGAAGAAGTGGAAGACAAGCTATGCCATATATTTTTCTCTCTTCTTCAGCAGGAACAAATCCACCGTCCCTATAGGTTTTTAAATATATTGACTGAAACACTTTATTTAGTATTTTATTGACGTTTGATGGTTGTCTGCCCACACATTTCCCTCTTTCTGCTAGTCAGCTGAGATCTCACATACATGAGGAAGTCATAGTCCATGACTGTGCTTTCATTCAATATGGCTGCTCACAACAGTCTTTTGTATTCAGAGTGAACTCCCAACTTCCCTTTTTCTCTGTGCCTCATTTCATCTGCCAACTCAAAATTTCCTGTGTACTTCTTTTGCTAAATTTCTTTTAGTGAATTATAATCTACTCACAAAAACTGGTTACAAATTGCCCAACAAAATTAGAGTGCTCCATAATCCCGTGGACTAAGAAACAGCATCCCCAAGGCTCTAGAATTTGTTAATTCTCTTCCCCCCCCCAAAGAAACTGCGACTGTGTCTTGTAACACTATCTATTACATTTCTTTCCTGGTTTTTGAACTACACAAAAACAGAACCACAGTGGTACCTCAGTTCATGAACTTAATTCTTTCCACAATTCTGGTTGCAAACTGAATTGGATGAGAACCAAATCATATTTCCCCATAACATTGAACCTAACCATTGAATTTGATTCAGTTCTCCTCCAACTCGTACTGTGATCAGAATCATGGAAAGAATTAAGTTCATGGACCGAGGCACCACTGTGCATGTATCATCCACATTTGGCTTTTTACTAATGTTTTAAGATCTATCAATTTTGTTAGGTATAGCTGAGCACCACTCATTTTTATTGCGGCACAGTATTAAACCTTGTTATGACACCTGCAATTTAATTTATCCAATCTACTCTTGATGGACATGTGGGTTGGTTTCAATTTTTTGCTTTAATGAATAGTGCTGCTCTGAACATTTGTGTGCAAGTCCTTTAGTGCAAATGTGCCTGGATGTCTGTTAAATATAAGCCTAAGAGCGATGTTAATATTCATAATATGCATATTTTAACTGGGGAAATTACTGCCAAGTAATTTTTCTAAAGTGCTTAAATCAACTTATATTCCTACCAGCAGTTTATGAGAGTTCTCTTAACCATACATACATTTGTTGTCGGTATTTTTATTTTTAGCCTCTTTGGTGGGTGCGAAGTGGTAGCTCATTATGGTTTAATTTGCATGTCCCTGATGAATAATAAGGTTCAGTACCTTTTTATGTGCATGCTGACCGTTTTGATACCCTCCTTTGAATAGTGTTTATTTGAATTTTGTTACCTATTTTTTTCTTGTTTTTTTAAATGATTTTTTAAATTATTTGTATCTTCTGGATAAGAAAAATTTTCCAGTTATTAATTGCTATGTACAAAACCAACCCAAATGTAGAGGCTTAAAACAAAATCTAATTTGTGACGGTCAGTGTTTCCATGGGTCAGAAACTTGGCGAGGACACAGCAAGGATGACTTATCCCCGGCACCTAGCTGCGTGTGTCTTGAGTGTCTGGAATCATCTCAGTTTCTTCACTCATGCATCTGTCACAAAGGATGAGATGACTAAGGGCTTGGCTGGCTGTGCTACACGTGGTCTTTTCATGTGACTTGGGCTTCCTCACAGCAGAGCTGCCTCTGGAACGTTGGATTTCCTACATAGTGTCATTGGGTATCAAGGTTGAATATTCCAGCAGCACAAAGCAGACATTTACATTACCTTATATGATTCAGCCTTAGAAGCAACACAGCTTCATCTCCAGTTTATTGGTCAAATCAATCCCAAACCTGCTCACATACTCTTGATGGCAAGAGTGTCAAGGGATTTGCTGCCTTGTGTTTAAATCATCTCATATTCCTCTCTTTGGCTACATATTATTTACATTCCTTCCGTAAGAAAACACACTCTGTCTCTCCCAGCAACCCCACCTGCACTCTATCCCAGATTCCTTCCTGTTCTGGCCTGAGGCCCAGGATCTTATTATTGAAATCAAGTCCAGATATCAGTGAGACTGTTCAATTTGAGCATACTGTTGATGAGAAGGTCTGCAAACTGAAGTAACAAGTTACCTGTCTCGCATGATGCAGTGGTGGGGCAGGCATAGGCTATCATCTATAGCCACTCTTGTCACAAGAGTAGTGGGAGGCACCTAAGTTTCACCACTCCACAGCAAGTCTGAAGTCAGGTGGGCACATGCTGCCAGATGTTTGATGAAGGCCAAGTCCTGCTTCCTAGGAGCAATTTCCTCAGCCTTTTGTTTCCATCATCTTTGCTCTTTGTTTTGTTCTGCAAGTCTTCCTTTCCCATGAAAGTACCCTGGTTTCCTAGCTCAGCAGTTGTTTTTTTTTTTTCAACAAGGCTTCCTGACTAGAATTTGAGATGGAGTCCAAAGATTTCCTTTTATTATATATTCTTTCCATCCTATTCAATGTATGCTGGTACAATTGCTTTAAAAGCTTTTTAGAGATTTGTGTATCAATTTATAATCAACCTCATTAGAAAAATGCTAAACCCACAAATCTCTTCAAGAAATTACCCTTTCCTTGGTTTGGATTTATCACGAGGCAGTCCTGTTATAATAATGTCTTCAAAATTCTTAGAAATCCTACTGTTCGTGAGACATTTCCCTTGTTTAAATACAAAGATTTAAATATAAAGATTCTTATAAAATGTCTGATTTTGTCTCACAGGGTCTATGAAACTCTACACCTTAAAATTTATGATTCTTAAGAATTTGACAGTCATATCTTTAGCTTCATCTTTATACTGAGACCATGTTTTCCTGGCAACACTCTGGATTACTTTGAGAACACCTTAGTGCTTACAAAGACATTTTTGGATTTTGTTATATTTCCTTCAAACTCATGTTTTAAAATACAGTTGTTACTACTTCCTTGCCTAATTATGTCATAGCTCAAATCTAGACCAAAGTACTAAGTTGCTATACCTTATTTGATATCTTTTTGGATTTACACAAAAATATTTCCTCTCACAAAGTCTTTGCTGCTTGGAAAGCTAAGATGAAATGAACATTAGTGAAGACAATAGATCTGTTTCTAAATATTTTCTGAAGGAGCACACAAAGGAATGGGAATTTAGCTAACACTTCCTGTAAAAATCTCAGGAGGAAAACGTTGTTCCTGTTTGCAAGCCCTTTCTCACATTGCTTCTCAAACCTTGAATCCTGATGCTTTCTCTTGTGGGATATGTGAGCTGGCACGGTACAGGAAAGACAAAGAACATTTCTTTATTTTTCATCCTTTGATTGTCCCCCCACCTAGCACGAGCCTGGAAAAGTTCCAAGGTTGGACTCTCACCAACTGTTTCCCTCTGAGGGGCTATAAAACAAAGATCATACAGCTTACTCAGCAATGTCTGTTGAGCAGTTCTGAATTGTTTCACCTACGGCAGAAGCCTGTGGCTTGCCTTTACACTATTGTCATGCTATCTCTCAATGGACAAAAGCCCTGATTTTTTATATACTCTAATTTCCAAATCTTTTACTTTATAACTGTAAGCTCTTGCCCTACCTCAAAGCATCATGAAGGTATTCTCCTAACAACTTTACTGTTTTACTGTGCTCATTTAGATTTGCAATACATTTGGGATTTTTTTGAGTTAGGAGTTAATTTTATTTTATTTTATTTTTAGCCACAGATTCCAATGTAGTCAGATTAATATACTAAATTTTTTTATGTATGTCAGCATTCTCAAAAATAAATTCTCCTAATATGTATGTGTGTGCCTTCAGACTCTTTGTTACATTTATCTATTTGTCTTGTGATAATAACACTGTCTAAATTGCTATTGCTTTTGTAAGTTGTTTTAATAAATTAGTTTATTAGTAGTAGTATACAATTATATCCCCCAAGATTTACCTATATTAAGTGTGTAACTTGATGAGTTTTGACAGTTGTACGCAGTTTCCTAAACTCCCATGATTAAAATTTAATCACCAAAGTCAGGGTCCCTTTCATAGTCTCATATGATATCTTATAGAAGTTTTAAATTTTTTATCTTCCATTTAGGTTTGCGACCCATTTTACATTAGCTTTTGTAAAAGATGTAAAACTTGTGTCTAGATTCATGGTGTTCGTTTTGTTTTGGTTTGTTTTGCTTGTGGTTGTCCAGATGTTCTAGCATCATTTTTTTTTAGTTATTCCATATTATTTTATACTTTCCTTAATATTCCCCCATTTGTTTTGATTCATGATGATTCTTCATCATTGACATTACTAATGTCCCTGCATTCTACATATCTTGTGGAGATTAACATCTGGTAGTTCTGGATAGAGTTTATTCTCTGTGTGATGAGCTTGGTTATCCAATTAATAACACAGGGGCCTATTGTAGCTAAGGCTAGCAAAGTGAGTAGTGGTTCAGCAAGGACCCCTAACCATGGTTTCCATTTAATTACCTTAGATTGGTTTGGGCAACAAACTTTGAATCTTTAGGCTTGTACATACTCAGTTCAAAGTTCCAAATTCCTGTATTTACCTTAAGCATATGAGAACACAGAAAAGTGGGATGGTACATCAATGTGTGATAGCAAGGCAGCATTTTTGGCAAGTGCTCCAGTCTTTTGGGGCACTAGCACTCAGAGCAATGCCAAAGAGGAACCCGATTAGAACTAAACACACAGCAATAATAACAAAACAATAATAAAACTAAACAACAACAATAGTGAGCAGGAAAGTCCCAGTCAACGAAGTGGTACAACTATTTATGAGCTTTTCGCTGTACTTCAGTCTACCAGTAGGGCTTTTGAGAGCACTATCTCCTTTAATTTCTTCAGCCTTGTGCATTGACCTGATTCTGGAGTGACAGGAGCAGGGCTTTGAGAGCGCTGTCTCAGCAGGGTCACCTTCAGTGGGGTTACTGGATCTGGCTGCCATGTTCAGGAGTCTCCTGGATGAAATTCCTTGATTCTAGAATGATAGATCCAAGGCTGGATTTCTGTAAGTTTTATTGTTGTGGGAGTTGTCATAATAACATAATGCCCTTTTTACGTTGGGGTGAGGGAGTTCTTTTTTTTAATCTTTTGTATAACTTTGGTCCCCTGACTCAAATAAATGAGCAGGAGTGTCCCTGGGAATATTATCCCTTTTTCCATAATATTTATGTAGCTGATGAAAAGCCTGTCCTAGAGCCTCAAGCTGTTGGTTAAGCATTAGACTTTTTATTTTGTGTGTATTGCCCCTAAGCCTTTTAATCAAAGGTGGTTGCCTTTTAAACAGGATATCAAATGGGGAGAACTTTCCTTTGTTAGGCACATTTCTAATTTTTATCAAGGCAAAGGGTAAGAGATCTACTCGAGGGGCCTGGGTCTCTAGGCAATACTTAGTGAAAGGTGACTTAATAGTTCTGTTCATCCTTCCTACTTCTACCATTGTCACTGCCGATGGTCAAAGGGAGTCCACATCTTGGAATTATCTCTCTCAACAATGTTCTGCACACTTCAGAGGCTTTCTCGGGCCTCATTGGAAATGCTTCCAGGAGTTTCAAAATTACAGCCTTATTCTTGATGCCTTTTCCTTCTGCTGTGAGAAGTCCCCATTGCCAGTAGATGGTGCATGAACGGTAGCAAAGGCATATAAAATCCGTGTAAATATTGACTCTTTTTCCTCCCACCCAACAAAGTGCCTGGGTTAGTGCCCAGAGTTCTGCTCTTTGTGCTGACCATCCCTGAGGAAGGGGTCCAGCTAGGGTCACCTCTTTAAACCCAGCTCTGTGGCTTCCATTTTCCATGAAGCTACTTCCATCCGTATACAGGACACACTCAGCATTTGGAGGTGGGGTCATCTGGAGATCTGGTCGAGTGGAGCATCATGGGCAGGAAGGTAGCTGGATTTAATGCCTTTACCGTTACAACATTCAGGTGGGGATTTTCACACAATAGGGCTTGGTATTCAGTGACGCGGCTATTGGAGAGCCAATTCTGGCCTTTGTTATTTAATAACTCCATTATTGAATGAGATGTATACATAGTTCTTGCCCTAAAGTCAGCTTGTCAGCTTCTTTTATTAATATGACTGCGGCAACCATAGCTCATAAACAGGGAGGCCAGCCTCTTGTCATGGGGTCTGAAGTTTTTGAGAGGTAAGCAAGAGACCTTTCCCAAGGGTCCATCTTCTGAGTTAAAACCCCAAAGGCAACCATTTTTCTCATCTAAAAACAAGTTGAAGGGTCTGGTGACATCCGGGATGCCAAGTACAGGAGTTTTGCCTGAAGCCTTTTTTAGTTCTCTGAAGGTTGAATTTTGTTTAGTCCTTTTCCTTGCCTTTTAGCATCTCATATAGCGGCTTTGTTTTCTCCATGAACCCTGGGACTCAGATTCTGCAGAATCCTGCCTTCCCAAGGAATTCTCCAAGCTTCTTTTGGTTGTGGGTCTTGGCAGAGAACAAATGACTTCCTTTCTCTCTGGACCTAGTCTCCTTTGTCCTTTTTCTAAGTCAAATCCCAAATACTGCACTTTGGTCTGACAAATTTGTGCTTTTTTCCATGAGACTTTATATCCTGGATCTTGCAGGAACTTGAGGAGAGCCTTGGTTCCTTCCCTATAGTCCTTTTTGACTCACTACAAAGGAGGAGGTCATCTTGTAACCTGTTGGCTCTAAAAACCCTTTGAACATGACCAGTGTACACACATGATAGTAACATATATAGAATTTAACCCTTTGATGACAACCAATGTAAACATTTAAACTTTTATAACAAACTTGAAACCAACAAACAAACATACATATTTTTTGATAAATCACTTTCGCACATCTTTTTGACATACCTAGGCCTTCTGGTCTTGTATATCTCTTTTTATTTTTCTAACAAGATAAATATACAAAATTTTATATCAAAATTGTATCTCTTTTACTTACAGCTTTTAATATTTTTTTATCTCACTATAGACCTTTTATCACAAACTTGCCTTTGGCTGTTAAAATTTTAAAGTGTTCCTTTTTTGTTCTTAGATTGTTACACTTTAAATTTGGCTGGCTGCCAATAGAATGGTAGTAACCTTGAGTTTTTTTTATCAACAAGGTACAGAAAAGAGCAAGTTAACCCTATAATTACAATTGAAGAATTTGCAATGTACAAGAAATATTTTAAGCACACCAATTAAACATCAACTCAAACTGAAGCAAAGATACACTTATCAATTAGCTAAAATTTGTAACTTGATTTCTCTTGTAAATCTCTTTATGTTTGGTAGAGGACAGTTGTAGTTTTTCTGGCTTTGTTTTGGATTCCAGACCTTCGCAGCAGCATTACGCTGATAACATAGCGTTGGCCTTGGCTTGTAAAGCCAAGACTGTTTTTTTTTTTCTTATGCTCTTCAGAGATTTCTTAGCTGTTTTCAATCCATTACTTATATTCTCTTTTCAGTTTTTTCCAATTTGAGTGTAAGCCCTATTCGATCCTCTCTGAGTCTGACCACAACATACACCTTCTGGTGCTCTAAAGCCAAGCAGTTCTCATGTTTTTGTCCCCACCTCCTCCACACCTGTGAATTTAGCAACTCAAGCAGAGGAGGAGGCAGCTTAACCCCATCCAAAGGGGAGCCCTGGGATTTGCCTGTAACGATGTCACATTTTTGAGAGAGGTGAATCCGTGGTGTGAAAGACAGCAGATTGGCAAGCAGTTGTTTTAAGATGGAAACTAAACAGTTCTCATCAGCCGCTGACTGCCATGGAGCAGAGGCTTGAGAGGCTCCCAGGCTAGGTGTGCAAGGCTCCAAGCTGTCAAGGTCTCAGTTAAAGTCTCAAGGGAGATAACTTTTTCCGTTTAGCTGTCTGGATGTTATTTTTGACATGCTCCCTTAGTTCCACTGTTTTTATTTGCCTCATCTTGGGGTACCTGGGTCTTGGAGCTGCTGGGTTGAATCAGGCAAGGCTCAGGCCAGGGCCACAGGGGCCGGTGCTGATGTTGTAGGGGCCCAGGGAAGGACCGGGGCATTGGGGTAAGGAGAGGAAAGTCTAAATTCTCTTGGACCGGGTCTGAAAGGACCGGTTTCTTTCCAGCATCGTCCCCTTTCTGACGGAGGACCAGGATATTGCTTTTTGCTTCCAGGGTGCACATATGAAGCCAAAGAGGCCTTCTGTGGCACAATTTAAGCCATAAATCAATATAGGGAAATTGATCTGGATTTTCCTGTCTAGCGGTGGTGACTGTTAGCCAGATGGACCAGACAAGACCTTCATCTAGGGATCTCTCAGTTGACCAAGCTGGGCAAAGCATGGGCCATTCTAACTCACAAAAGGCTCTAAGTTTTTGGGGTTTCATCTTAATACCATAATTCCCAGTAAAACCTTTCTTAAAATTCCTAAGCAAGCATTCCAAAACAGTAGGACGTGATGTTTCTGTCCCCACAATCGGCCGATCAGAGTGTTGGTGTTTGTAGGGGTACACTTGTATAGAGACGCAAGACAAACAAAGGAGGGTGACCATCAGAGATGATCCACACAGGTGCCTGTCTGGCTGCCTGGCCAGCACTTTCAGGGCCGTCCAGGCATAAGGGTGTATTTTTCTCATGGAGAGAGCACCCACTTAGCCCTTTGTTAGACGCATGCATACAATTGCAGATCAGGCCCACTCATGTCTGTAACGTCAGGGGGATATTTAAGCACAGAGGTGCCCCCCCTTTAGTCGTGGACACAGATGGATCAGCCCATTTGTTACTCTGTCCATTCACATTCAATCACACAATCACACACAGTCATTCAGAGGTTAAACATTCCCACCCACTTGGGATGGCCCTAATTCAGTCTTCACAAAGTGAAAGCAAAGCAAACGAGACTTTAAAAAGCCCCTACCAGACAGGAATGAGATATTCCCAGTTAAGAGGTGATCAGGCCCTTCTTCTGACTTGCTTCAGGAAACAGATTAAAAATTGAATCTTGGGCTTTTCCCAGGGTGGCCTACCATATCCGTTGTCACCAACACCCGTGCCTCTTGGTCTCCTTAGATGGGTTCATCCTTACCACTGGCAGTGAGGTAGCCAGAGGGCCAAGGAATAATCAGGTCTGAGGGGTGCCACCCTGTCCAGAGGGTTGGGAGGCCAAATCTCGGTTTGTCAGGGTCTGAAGCAACCAACCAAATGAGGGTCATGAGTAGTTTTCAGTTTCCAGGCCAACCCACCAAATGTTGTGGATTTTGCTGGGAGTAACTGGAAAAACTCACAGAAGACAGAGGAGCAGGGGTAAAACAACAAAATTTATTTGCTAGCAGGCCAGCCCCACAGGAACATGCCTTCAAGGACTGACCTATTCTAGCATCATTTTGAGGAGTCTATTGGACCATTAAATTTCCTTTGCTCCTTTGCTGAGGATCAGTTCAATACATTAGTGTGGGTCTGTGTCAATGCACAGGTTCTCCATTCTGTAACATTGACCTTTCTGTCTATTTTGTCAGAGGTACCACCACACTGTCTTGATTATTCCTGTGTAGTCTGACTTGGATTCATATACTTTCAATCCTTATACTTTATTCATCTTCAATGTTGTGTTGGCTATCCTAAGTCTTTTCTTTTCCACACAAACTTTAGATTAAATTTTTCTATATTTAAAAATAATTTTGTGGACTTATATTGAAATTGCATTGAATGTATATCATATTGGGAAGAACTGATAACACAATTATATTGAGTCAATTCATGAATTTGAACTATCTGTTTAGATCTTTGATTTTTCAGTTATTTAGTTTTCTTCATAGAACTACTGTATATATTTCGTTAGATTGATCCCAAAGTATTTTGCCTTGTTTAATTCTAATGTTCACATTGTTCCATCTTTAATTTTAAATTCCAATTGTTATTGCTGGTATATAGAACATCAACTAGCTTTTGTATATTAACCTTATATCCTACAACCTTGCAATAATCCTTTATTCATTTCATGAGTTTTTCTTTTGTTGTTGTTTTTGATTATTTGATACATTCTACATATACAGTGTCATGTGTTCTGTGAAGAAGGGCAATTTTATTTCTTCATTCCCAATTTGTTCTTCCTTTCTTTCTTTCTTTCTTGCATTATTGCATTGGCTGAAACTTCCAGTGTGATGCTTATTGAGAATGGTGAGAAGGGTCCTTGCCTTTTTCCCAGTCTTAAGCAAAAAATGTCTTCTTTCTCATCACTCATTATGTATCTATCCTGTGGAGGTAGCTAACAGCACCCAGGACATCTCCATCTGAA
Organism: Heterocephalus glaber; assembly: GCF_053883595.1. Classification (NCBI taxonomy): domain Eukaryota; kingdom Metazoa; phylum Chordata; class Mammalia; order Rodentia; family Bathyergidae; genus Heterocephalus; species Heterocephalus glaber. Next base: position 567,097 of record NW_028258205.1, on the reverse strand, counting down.
TAAAGAAGAAAAAGTGAGCTTCACAAGAGTCACCAAGGATGGGCAGGTTTTTGATAGGACAGCAGGGCTGGGACAAACTGGAAAACCTAGAAATATGCTAGAAGTCATTAAAAAACAAAACAAACAATCAGCAAAATGTTTGCTCAATGCCAGATTTACATGTGACAGGGCCCAATCCAGATACCTTGGATAATAAATGTCTATTTTCCTGCCCTCAAAGCCCCTGTGAACCTTCTTCCCCTACCTGCTCCCATGCTGCCTTCAATAAATCTATATCCTTGCCACCTTTTCTTTATGTCTTGCCGAATTAGTCATTCAGGCTACCAAGGACCTGAAAGAATGCCCCAGGAGGCCACATCTGCTAACAAGTTGGGATTTGTGATTGCTGTGAAGGGAAATTTAAGAGGATCTGGTGATACATCCTTTAACTGAGAAAGAACTAGTGCTGATTCTCTTCTCCTTTCATCCAAATTCTTCCATCCTCAAGGAGCTGTGATTAAGTATGGAGACCATGCACATCATTGCCAAGGAAAAATTCATACAGTGTTGAGAAAGGAATACTGCCTGATGAGAGCTAGAATTCACAGTCCCATGAAGACATCTCTTTTCCTAAAAAGAAATGTGCTATTTGTCTAGTGCTTAGTCCCTGAGACTAGAGAGCAGCAAAAAGATGGAGTTGTTATCCTAGCACCTAACAACAGTCCAGGTAGCCCCAGGCCGAGGGACTGCTGCTTCTGCAAGCCCACTCAGTTGCACTTACCAGCATTTGGCTGACCTGTTGGCAGTTTCTTTTATCTGGTATTAAGTGGAATGCATCCTCTGATTGGACTTGACAAGTAAAATTTCCAGCTGCACAATTTCTGTATGTTTAAATTGTCCTAGGTAACCTTTTCTCCTGCCCTTTTACATCCAACAGAACTGTGTGGACGAAGCTTGTCCGGCATTGCCAGCTTTTAGGAGCTAAATTATAATCACAAACATTGTCACGGGAAGTTTGGATGGCAATTTTCATAGTGACTTTTGTAACACTTATTCATAATGGCAATTGTTAACAAAGATCGCAGCCACAGGAAGCTCACAATCACATTTACGACAATGAATCAATCTTTAAAAATGTTGAAAAGGAGAGAGTGTCTACAAAAGGTATGAAAGCAACTGGGAAGGTTGAGCGACAGACACATTTCCTTGCAGCTGTGATAAATACATAATGGTGTTGGAACGGGGATTTAGCTCAGTGGCGCCCCACCTGCCTTGCAAGTTCAAGATCCTCAGTTAGATCTCTGGTACTGGAAAAAAACAACAAACAAACAAACAAACAAAATATATAATGGTGTAAGAATCAGTGCCCACCACTGTGGGACCAGCTGGTGATAAGGATGGAAACATCTCCACCAAAGATCATTCACTGATTGACACAATGAGAGGATAGATGGCTGTGTCCTTGCCAATCTCCCCAGGATGTCAAAAAGAAACCTTTTCCCTAGCTGAGTGTCTTGTTATAGTAGCCATTCACTGGTCTTGAGTAACCTTTTTCTCTAGTCTTCTTCTCTTTGCTTTCTCCCATCAAGCTCTAGCTGACAGAACTACTAGCAGTTCATTCATCTTTTTATTTTCTACTAGGTCCTATTTAACCTTGAAAAGTTTAGCCCCAATTCCCACACAACCCCATCCTGATCTTTAAGAAAGGTATTACTACAGGTAAGGGGAATCCCTGGAACAGACTGGATGGCTTGGCAATGATTTTGAGCAATGCCAATGCCCACCCTAAGGCCAGGCTCTGGCCAAATGTAGGTGGCTGAAAAAAAAGAAAAAGCAGGAGTCAAATGGGCTAATATTAAGAGACACAAAATGAGTAGAGGGGATTTTGAGTTTCCCGAGTTAATTTCAAGGACCCCATGAATGGGCTACTTTAAATGCATTCCTTTCATATTATTCATGAGTTAGCTCCAGCTTTGTGGTGGGTAGAATTAGTCTTTCCAAAGTGTTTCTAGTCACCATGATCACAGAGAAAAACTGTTTGGTATTGTGGTAAAGGGTTTGCTCTCTGGAGTCAGTCTGACCAGTTCAAGTATTAGTGCTGCCACTTACTAAGAATGTTATTTGGGTTAACTTACCTAACCAATTTCCACCTGAATCAGATTGTGAAACAGGACAATGGTAATGACAGCACCCACAACCTGGGGCTGTCAGAATGAGTAATATGAGGGCTGTGTGTAAAGTGCTCTAGACAGCACCCAGCCCTCACAGGCTGTTAATGCTCAATGGCTGTTACCAATGACTTTTAGAGAAGTGCAGGATTGGAAAGTGAAGGAGAGCCAGAGAACACACGCATGGGAGAATGTGAATGAAACTGATGATTGGAAATTGTGCAATTTAGAATTATTCTTTGGACTGATTTCTCCTAAGCTCTTCTCTCTTCCATGTTGTGTGATATTTTGAAAAAAAAAAAAAAGATTCCTTTTTTCTTTTTTTCTTTGCCCCAGGCTCAAATGATACAAATTCATCATGTTTCATCCCAGTATCACCTGCTAGCCCCACTCTGCTTTTGGGTCTACCAAATCCTTGCAAATTTGCAATTACTGTTGTTGTTTTGAGATAGGGTCTCCCTATGGAATCTAGGTTGGCTTAGAACTCTTGGGAATCCTCCTGCCTCCTGAGTGCTGAGACTACAGGCATGTGCCACCACACCTGGCAATGCTGCTACTGCTTTCTCCATCCTCACTGCCCCTCTTCCTTTCTTCAGTTTAAACCCTCGCATAGTTCAGAAGTTTCCCCTCCTCAGCCATCTCATTTCCCCTGGCCAGATCCTGTCAGGAGCGGGGAGGAGAAGAACTCGTGCTGGAAGAGCTATCCAAAAGCTGGTTCTCAGCTATTTCGCCAACTCAGAAAGCCCTAGAGACAGACGCAGTTCATTCCATTAGTCATTTGTTGGCTCCTTGCTCTGCCAGGCCCTGTGCCATGTGCGAGGGATGTCTGTTCCTGCACACGTGCATGTGTGTGTGTATGTGTGTTTGTGCATGCATGCACATGCCTACATGAACGTAAACAAAGTATTCCTGTAGGGGACACAGCACCAATCCATTCCACTCAGAGGTGAGGCTCTGAAAGAGGTTAATTTGACCCATGTTAAATGCCTACTTATCCTTTTCCAGTTAGCAGCACCCCAGTCTCAAAACCTCCACCTGCCCTCCTTTTCTTGTAAGGCAACTTGGGGCCACACAATCAGCCCTGGGAGGGCAGCTATCTCACCAACTCCAGATTTCTCTGTAAGATTTCTTTCCAGTCTCCAACAGCACTGGCCATAACCAACCTTCATTCTATCAGATAAGCTAAACTTTGCTAGAGTTCCTCTCTTTCTTCTTTTTTCATACAGGATGGACACTTTTCAACTAATTCTCATGACTACTTTCTGAGATTCAGGCAACAGAGGAGCCCCAGGAGAGCATATGCTCAACAATAATCTCTTCAGCAACACACCACAAAGACAAACTCCTCAAGAAAATAAGGGCTCTGAGGAACTTTAATGCCTCCACAAAATACTTCCTAGCCCTATCCTTGGATTCAGCTGTTCTCCAATCAAATCTTCAAAGCCAAGTCACCAAATGAATGAGATATGAAAGTGAAAAACTGTGCTAGATCGATCATCTAGCTCAATCCCATCACTGAACAAATGGGAAACAGAAGGAAGTGACCTCATTCATAGAGTAAATGTTGACAGTACTAGACCAGGACAGGATCTCCTTCTCCAATCCCAACCACACTTCTAGCTCAAGGCCCTTCATACCTCTTATTCACTGAAAGTTATCTGGAGCTACAATTTTTACTTCTGAGCTCCTCCACTGAGGACATGAACATTAAGACTCACCCCAGAACATCTGAAAGGATTGTAAAGCTTGGGCCAATTATCTTTAAAGAGCCTCTGATGGAATTTAGATAGAGGAGTGAATCATGGGTCTTTTGGCTTCGGGGCTACTGAGATGAATCAGCTGCACATGTGTGGGCTGCAGGGGAGAAGGAAGACTCTAACTCCCAAGGTATAAGTGGGACTGTCGACTGAAATGGAAAGGCCAATTAGCTTTTCTGTTAGCCTTCTGAGCCTATAACATTTATTTGTGACCTGCTGAATAACAAGGACAGCTAGAGAATAGAAGTATGTGGCTCAGGGTTCTTAGTTGCAAGCAATAAAATTTCACTCAGACTTAAACACCAAGGAAATTAGCTCAAATGGAACTGAGTAACCCACCTGCTTTTAGGGGTGCACCGGTGAGCCAAACATGGAGACTTCCCACAAATGTGAACAAGGTCCCAACTGAGCGAGAGAGGGTACCCATGCGAAACCTTACTATGGAGGTGCACAAATGCAACATCTTGAACCACTGATGCAGGACACAGAGAGCTGGTCCTAGCACCATGACAGTCACTGCTGCTTCAAGCAACAGGTCTGCTAGCTCTGCGAGTTCTGCTGCTACCACATACAGCTGAGCGGATTCTGTGTAACTACTACTTCTCATCTCCAGCTTTGCAGTTAGAGTCTGGGTAGGCCAAATGAATGATAACTATTCATTAAAGTTCACCATTTTGACTTTTTACATTAATCTCTCAACGTACACACACGCATATGTAACTTTTTTCTTAAAAATAATGCCACTTTAACACTGTTACAATTAAACAGGCAACCCCCAAAACATGAATCCAAATGCTCATCAGTTCATATATCCAGGTCCAAGTCTAGAATTTTGGGTGATGCCCATTTCTCCCTTACTCTCATTAGGGTCCGACATTCTTGTACAGTCATATGTCACTGGACAAGGAAAGACATTCTGAGAAAGACTCTGTCAGGAGATTCTGTCACTGTGAACATCACAGTGTATTTGCACAAAGTCAGTTATGACATAGCTTTGTCATGCAACCAGAAATCACAGAAAATATAAGATGGATGAGGCTGCTGCAGGCATAATATTGCACACTGTCTTATAATAGACTTTCCCCCCTTAATTCAAAGTACACCCTAAACTAATGATAGAGAGTAGCATAGTAAATGCCTAAACTGGTCATATGGTTGTTTTTACTACCAATATCATCACTATGCACTGTACATCATTTCAACGTGCAGTGCTTTTTTATATAACTGGTATCACAGTAGGTTTACTTACACCAACATTACCAAAAACATGTGCTACATTGTGACTATTATCATGTCATTAAACAAAAAGAATTGTTCAGCTCTGTTATAACCTATGGGACCAGTGTCATAGATGCACTGTTGACCGAAACATTATGCAACATGTGACTGTACCATAGCCTATGGACTAAATTGAGGAAATAGCAATTTTCCACCACTGCCCATACATATGTCTTGTTTGGTTACAAGACAGGAACTACATCAGTATTTTAACAGCAAGAATATGATTCAAAGAACTGTTCATTACATATGACTTTGTTAATTAGGTAACTGAAATTGTAAAAAGAAAATTAAGCTGGTATAACAAAAGGAAGAAGTTGAAACTATTAAAACTTAGAAACTTTCAGGAGTTTCTTCTTGTGGCTGAAACTCAGACTTCTGAGAAGTGATATTCATCTGGTTGGTCCTGCTGTCTCTGAGCTCAAGGAGGGGCTGGGACTGGGACCCAGACTTCTAGCAAGGTCCCCTGGCACCTGGCACTATTTTCTCTGAGCTAAAAAGAGGGATTTGTTGAGGTCTGGTGCAGACCTCTCAGGGAGAATGGCCAGGAGGCTGATGATGGACCCTTTAAGAGGGAAGGACGATGCTGTTTCTACAAGTACTTGACACACTGCCATCTGAATTTGGCTGTCGTTATAGAAAGGAATCATTGTCGCCCACTGAAGAAGTGCTGCTAGGGTGGTGCTCACAGCAGGAGACAAACAAACAGATCCACAGAAGTTGGTCAAAAAGGAGTAAGTTTCTGCTCCCTCTTTTAGACTTGTGAATTTCATTTAGCACCCCTTAGGGGCAAAGCAGAAATGAGATTTTGTCAGTGTCTCAGGCCCTGCATCATGGAGCAGAAGTAATGAAATATGAGCTTGGAGTTGGAAAACAATTACTTAATATCTGACATAGTTTATCCTTTTGGCTACTGACTAAATATCCTTCTGCACATCTAAACCATAGTTCTCAACTTCCATAAAAACAAGAAAACAACTCTACATGTCTGTCTGGTAGATCCAACTACCCTTTACCCTAAAGAAGTCATCTGTACCCTTCCTCCAAAGTGAGAAGATAGAAAGACTCCAAAATTACTGTATTTATTCCTGGAAAACAATTACATAACCACCTTTCAGATTCAACCACAGTATTGAGTATTCTTTTATGTAAAGTTCAAATTTTACAATTAACCCCCAAGTAAATGTGTATTGCTGCTGCAAGATAGGAGAAGAGAAAGAAAGGAATTTTGAACGAACGCTATAGTCCATGTTTCTATACCTGGTCAAGAGACTGTAGGTGACAATTTTAATTTCTTTCTTCTGCTTCTCATCCTATATTTCCCTTGCTCTCACCTATGGTCTCAACTGGTTGGGATTCTTTATCTGGTAATGTGACTCCAAATTTTATTCCTGGAGACTCAGAAGCCTTAATGGTTATGTCTTTGGGGGTAGGGGGTTATTATAATTGTCCATTACTTTTCATTTGAGGTTATGAAAGTATTTTTTAAAAGCACCGGAGAAATTCCTGTGTTCCATAGTGTTTTCTGTACTCACTGTGCAGCAGCCCAATAAGTATCTATTACCACAGCCAATGTAATAATTCTCTGTTTCTTGATTCGGTAGAAGGAAGAGCCCAAAAGGGTCAGGTACTTGCCTTTATTGTTAATTTGTTGCTGCTACTGCTGCTGCTGTCATTGTCATTGTTGTTGTTGTTGATGATGATGATGATGATGATGATGATGATGATGATGATGTTGATGATGTTTCATCCCTTGTGAAAGCATTACTCTTTGGGGAACCAAGATTTCCAAACCAGAAATAGACCAGAAGTAGACCATCACCATAAATGGAACCCTGCTGGATCCTTGATTTTGGATGTTCCACCATCTAGAACCATTACAAAACAAATATCTGTTGTTTAAGTCACCAGTCCATGGTATTTTATTATGGCAGCCCAAGCAGACTAAGACAACCAGCCTTTGCTTCAAAACATATACCACATCCTGTGAAATAGAATCCCATCATTTCAGGTTGTTTTACTCCAATAGTATATATGTGAATAGAGTGACAGTTGCCTGTTCATGCAAACTACCCATATTTTCCAGATCTGCTTCAGATTTACATGTTACATATCATTTCCTCTGGATGACAAACTTCTGATGTGCATGCCAGTTTCATGGCTTGTTGGGTCAGATAATACCTAGTTCATGAAGGAAAATGATTATTGTACTGAACAATCCTCTGATGTTCCATCATTAGGTGTTCATTCTATGCTAAGGTCCATAGCAATCCAAGAATTGTTCCTCGAAAGATAAGTTATCATCAGAAAAAAAGCATAGATTTTTTCCAAACTGCTAGAGAGCGGGTGTGTTATTCTCTTACTGGAGTTTGTCAAAGGTTTCATGAAGCATCCTTGTAATATAAAGCCAAATGGAAAAGAGATTTGGACTTGTTGTAGAGCAGTGATTTGTACCCCTATGCCTTAGAGAGACTCTCAAGATGGTACAGACAATTTCAACTCCAAGACATTTCCTTGAGATGTTAAAGCTCTGAGTTTTCATGTTTTTTCTCCCACCCTCTGGATCACGTATGTTTTACCAAGACATGTAAAGTACTTGATGCTACCTGCACTTCCTGATTGTAATATATGATCAGTGTAACATTGTCAGTATAGTAGACTAGCATGGAATATATAGGCTCTGTATTTTGGAAGACAGCAGTGGAGTTAATGTAGCCTTAAGGAAAGACTGTGACCATAAACTATTGATTCCTTCAAGTAAAGCAAATTTTTACAGATTGGTATGAGGAGAAAGTATTTTAAAGATCAGTAGACAAATACAAAAATTGCAGGAGCTGTGTAGACTTGTTCCAGAAAAGATACTGTACCCAAAACAGCAGTAGGAATATGATTAAGATCATAGTAATCAACAGCCATTCTTCAAGATTAATTCCTCTTCAGCACAGGCAAAAAAGGATTCATTAAATGAAGATTTAAAAAGTTGCATGCTAGGGGTGGTGGCACATGCCTATAATCCTAGCTACTTGGGTGGCTGAGGAAGGAGTATCTCCAGCTTGGGTTAGACAAAAAGATCCTATCTTAAAGCTAAATAAATAAATAAATAAATAAATAAAAGGGCTGTGGTTGTTAGTCAATAGTAGAACACTTCCTCAGCATATGCATGGCTCTGGGTCAATCCCTAATACCACAAAAATGTATAACTATCCTTGAATTATGAAGAGGCTGTTCAATTTAATTTATAATGTTATAATTTTAGAACCTGCTTTATTTTCAGTAGTATTGGGCCTATGGTTATAAGAAATTATTTTAGGGCCACCATAGTAACTGTCTGGCTCTCTGACTGATTTGAAATGCAAGTTTATGTGTTTGAACTTGCCATTATTATTCTGTACATGTGTCATTATACTCAAAAGGATTCACCCAGGCCTACTGTCTTCGTGGCCATAATTAGTCTCCTAAATATTCAGTATGCCAGTAGTTTGGGCCCCAAATTGTGTGTGTTAATAAGTATCCTATCACCATCAACCAAAGGCAATATATGGATTACTAACACCCCACTTTCCATTGACATGGAGTGCAGCAGTATGTTCTGTCCCAAGGATACAACCAAATCAATCTTCAAATCCAGGAACCATTCATATTGCCACTTTATTTCTAAATCAGGAGATAGAAAGTGAAAGAAATAGTGCACACGTGTAAATACTGAATAGTTTCTCTGGTGTGAAAAACTAAAAGTGTAAATAAGGATCAAAATGTAAAATTGATATTGTGAAGTAGGAAGAAAAGGTCTAAAGGAGTAGGGGAAGTGGGAGGGGTAGGGGAAAGGAAAGAAGGGAAAGGAAAAATATGAGAAAAGGAAAAAAATGGAAACAAAATCTTTGTAAATAGGGAAGGGTGGAAGGGGTGAAAGGAGGGCAGGGGAAGGGGGAAAAAATAAGAATCAAGATGCATCATGTAAAGGTACAAGATCCCAACGATGAATGTAACTGTATTGTATACCTAAAATGTACCAACAAACTTAATGGAAGAAATAAATAAATTGGGAGATAGAAATGACATAGAAGAGAGAGATTTACTATAAAGAATTCTTCTACTCTGTACAATATTTCTCCTTTATCCAAGCTTCTGTTTTCCATGCTTTCAGTTACCTGTAATCAATCACAGTTGAAAAATACAGTACAATAAGATATTTTGAGACAAGAGAGCATACTTTTATTATTAGTTATTGTTATTAAGCTTTCTCTGTGACTGAAATTAAACATTATAACAGATATATATTCCACAAAAGTACATATATTAGGAAAAGAAAAACTAATAACTATTTTAATACCAAATTTATTAAGACATCATGAGATTAATACAAGTTATCTTTTGCCTCGACAATTACAAGAGGCTCTCCAAGTAGTGGCCATCAGCTTCCAGGCATTTGTTAGTATGGTGAACTGTTGAAGTGTGTGTACATTTTTTTGGTGGACTCATGACTCAGCACTAGCCATGATTTGAGATATCCACTGGAGGGGCTTGGAACAAATCTTCTCTAGGTAAAGGAGGATGAGTACATAAAATTGTTAACTACACAACCTTAAAATGAGAGAACTCTAGGGGGTTATGGGGGTAACAGCTCCAGGAAGAGTAGGGCTGATGGAACAAAGGGGAAAGGTTGAAATGATTAAAACTTATTAACATATAGGGATTGAAAAGAGTGGCCTTGTGGAAGTAAAACTCAGACTTACGATGAGAGAAATTTCTCAGATGCTAGTGTGGCCCTGAGTTGGAGATCCAGCCTTCAGAAGAGTGGCTTAGCCAGTTTCTCTAAAGGGAGTGCCGTGAAACGAATTCTTCAAGAATTGGAATAACTGAAAATGGATCCACCTGTTTCTATTGGAAAGAATGTCACCTGCTTAGGGGAAGAAGCACTGTCAGGGTGTTGTTTAGAGGAATTGAAAGAAATCTATAAGAAGCAGCTAGGAAGAAGTTATTTTCTTCTTTCTTCTGTGTCTTAGTCTCTTTCCAACACCTCCTGTTGGCAGAGCTAAACAGTGAGTCAGCAGGAAGTGCAGAAATACACTGTACAATGTCCTCCACTCCACATCTCAAGGCAGACTTAGGAGGATATGTAAGAAAGAGGAAATTAATAAATGTATTTTAAAATATATATGACCTATATATGACCTTGAAGGGAATGGAATTAATATGAGAAAATGAAAAAATGGAAACAAAGTCTTTATGAATAGGGAAGGATGGAAGGGTTGAAGGGAGGGCAGGGGAATGGGGGGAAAAATAAGAACCAAGAGAGATTATGTAAAGGTGCAAATTTCCAATGATGGATGGCATTATATTGTATACCTAAAATGTACCAATAAAATTCATTAAAAAAAGAAATATATATATATCCTAGTAAGAGAAAATATGAGCAGATAGTCTTCATTTCTGAAACAGGTCATGAGGCCATGGGTGATATTCATGACTTATTTTCTTCATTACCATTTCATGTTCCCATTTAAAAACATTTAGATTGAAGTATTACACACATACAGAAAAAGTAGAAAAGTTGCAGGTATAAAGACCCCAAAATTATCACAAATATATCACACCAAGGTTATAAAACATCAGGTCAAGAAATAGAATATGTGATGTGATAAAAATGGTCCTTTACCTCTATGCCCCCCCCCCGCAAAAAAAGGAAAACAACAACAACTACAACTCCAGTCTCATCATGACAAAAACATCTGAAAAACCCCATTTGAAAGACATTCTGCAGTATACTTGACCATTTGTCCTCAGGACTATCAAAGTCATCAATAATATGAAAAAGAGTGAGAAACTACTTGAGCCAAGAAGGGCCTAATGAGACATGGCAAATAAAGGCAATGTAGCATCTTTGGTGGAGTCCTGGAACAGAAAAGGAAGAGTAGGTAAATACTAAAACAGTCAGAATGAAGTATGGGCTTTAGTTAATGATAACAGATCATGATAGTATTGGTCCACTAATTATAACATATGTACTATTGTTATATCAAATGTTCAAATATGAGAATTGCAGTGGGGTAGGTATTTTGATTTCTCTGAGCTGTATCTTCCTAATTTTTCTGTTAATCTAAAACCGTTGTAAAAATAAAGATCTATACAAAAGAAAATAGTATTAGAGCAGAACAATCATCCAAGAAATTCTCTATATTAACCAGCTTTCTTATTGCTGGGACACAAAACTATACCCCCACAGTTTAAAGAGATAGGAGCTTATTGGGCTCACGATTTCAAAGGATCAGTCCATGGCTGGCTAGCTGCAAGGCAGAAGAGTGTGGTGGAGCACAGATGTTTAGTTCATGGGGCCAAGAAGCAAGGGAATAGGGCCAGAGAGGAAGGGTTAGGGAGCATATATAGTACCAAAGTTACACCTCCATAGCCCATTCTGATATACCCAGGAGTGGGCTTTACTAACTCCCTGGGTAGATCCCAAAGCCAATCGAGTTGACACTATCAAGCTTAATTGCCATATGCTCTCATGATTTTTCTAATAATTCCTCTATCCAATCAATCAGAGAAAATCATTACTTTGATTTTAAATATAATTGTTTTACTTATTTTGAACTTTATATAGAATTACACAGCATGCATTCTTCTCTGTCTTTTGTTCTGGATATATTTGTGAGATCAATTTATGTTGTTGCATATCACAGCAGTTTATGCATTTTCATTGATATATTGCATTCCATTATATAAATACAGATAGATTTATTTTGCCATTATACTATTATAAGTCATTTGGCTTGATTCTAAATTTAGGATAGTCTAAGTTCTAGTAGGAGCATTCTTCCACATCAAAATTTTGGTACACATTCCTAGTATGTATATATCTAGGAGTAGAATGGGGGTATCCTAGGATATGAACATACCTAGCTTCAGCAGATACTCAGAGTCTTTTCAAAAGTTTTTGTACAAAATTCTATTTCTATGTACATTATAAAAGCTAGAAAAAGCACTGCTCTCACCTTAGCACCAAGAATAGTAAGAGAAAGTATAATAGCCTAATATTCCATTACATAGTCAGAGGCCTGAAGTGATGGGGAGAGATGGATGTCTGCACTGGTTCATTTGGATCAGAGCTCAGATAAAGAAGTACTAGCAGCCATACAAGCAGGTAAGATAAATGGATACATTTTTCACAAATTCTAAAGGCTGAGCATGGCTATTATGACTGGATAGAATGCTTAGGAGCCCCAGATGCCAGAAAAGTTTTCATTTACCCATGAACTCTTCTCCTTGGACTCTTACTGAGTGCTGGGTGAGAAAATAGAGTTCACCTCAGTGATGGAAACATACAGGAGACAGCAGATACCACTGCACACAAAGGAAGAAACATGAATACACTCTTCAACGTCTTTTTTCACAAGATGTGAAATACTTAAGTCACTGGAAAAAGAAGCTGATTATGTTATCCACTTGGAAAAGGTAAAGAAATTTCTGCTTGGGGGTGGCTTATATCCCCTGACCCACCCCCCAAAATAAAACCCTAACATGAGAGAAAAACAGAGACAGTTCTGAGCTAAGGTAGTCCACCAATATAATTCAAATTCTTTTATGTCAGAACACTATCTCTGTCACAAATGCAATGCAGAGTTTGGCTGCCATGGGGAAGAGGGGCAAGAACACAAAGGAAAACCCAAACTCTGAGATACAGACACAGATCGTGTCTAAAACTGAAGTTGAACCAAGGCTTCCTTTAATCAGTACCCTAAAAAACACTAAGCTTCCACCTTAAGCAAAGAAGCAAATTAAATTTAAATCAAGCAATAGGACTGCAAAAATAGTCAGTAATAATAAAGATAAAAAAATCAATGACATTGAAAACAAAAACACAGAAAAATCAATGAAATCATGTCCCTTTATAAAGTTATATGTTAAATTTTCATTTGCATAGCAGTTATCTGAGATATTCACCTTATAAAAAGGCTCATTTTAGCTCTTGGTTTCAGAAGTTTCAGACCATGGTCTTTTGTCCCTGTTGCCTTGGGGTCTATGGTGAGATAGTGCTTCATGGCAGAATCACATGGCAGAAGATGCTTTCACATTATGGCCAGCCAGGAAATGCAAAGAAACAGGAAGAGGAAGGGTCAAAGTTCCAATATCCGCTTCAAAGGCACACTCCAATATGACTGGAAGATTTCCAACTAGGCCCCACCTTTTAGAGTTTCTACTACTTCTTAATTGTAGAGTTCCCACCAGCTCCATGGGTTGGCGACCAAGCCTTTTAACACATGGCCTTTTTGGGAACACTCCAGATTGAAACTAGCACAAATTTAGCAATATAAAGAATGAAAGAGAGACTGTTAGTATTTCAGATTACACAAATTTTTTAAAGATAGGAATACGACTGAATTTTTAAAGGAGGAATACCACTGAATTACAACATGGATGAAATTCAAGAGCTTTATGGGAGGTGATAGAAGCCCGGCAAAAAGACACTATGCATTGCATGATTTCATTTAGGTGAACTCTCTGAAAAAGGCAAATCAATAGAAACCAAGAGTGGATTAGCATTTGCTTGAGTCTGGAAATGGGAATGGAGATTGACACCAAATGGACATGAAGGTTCTTCATTAAGTAATGAAAATATCCTACAACTGGACTTGGGTGGTGGTGGGACACCTATATAAATCTACTAAAACTCATGAAGTTGTATGCTTGAAATAATGACGTTTACAGCATGTAAATTATTTATCGATAAGGTGTTTAAAAGGAATAATAAGGATTTCATATACTCAAATTTACTCAAACTTGATAACTGAAGAGAAGGGAAGCAAATTCTTTGAGAAACATAAACTGCCAAAGCCTAGTCTAGAAGAAGTAGATAATCTAAATAGTTCTAAACCTATTTGTGAAGGATAAAGGGAAATACAATATGATAATCTCAAAAGATGCATAAAAAGTGGTTGACAAAATCTATATCGATTCATGACAAAATTCTCAGCAAATTAAAATTTAGTGGGAACTTATTCCACTCAAAAATGCATATATGAAAGTTCTACAGTTAACCTCACACATAATAGTGAAAGGCACTGCTTTTCTGCAAAGATTAGGAACAAGAAAAAGACATGCTCGCTCACCACTCCTATTTAACATAATTTTAGTTGTAATAACCAGTGCAGTGAAGAAATTTTAGAAAAGATACAGATTGGAAATAAAGGAATAAAACTGTGTATATTGACAGTTGACAGAATTTTCTACATATAAAATTCCAAAGAATCCACAAAAAAGTTATTAGAACTAATAAGTGAGTTTAGAAAAACTAGAGTACACAATTTCAATGTTCATAAATAAAGAGTATTTCCATTTATTGTTAATGAATCATAGGAAATTGAAATTGTAAAAAAAGTGCCATTTCCAATAGAACTAAATTATGTGAAATATTTAGGGATAAATTTAACAAGACATAAGAAAGGCCTGTATGCTAGAAAAATCTATAAAACATCAAGATGAGGCATAAAAACAGGCCTAAATAATTGGAGAGCTATGCCAAGTTCATGTATTTGAGACTCAATGTTAGTAAGATAGCAATTCTCCCAAATTTACTCATATATTTTATACAACTCAAATAAAAATATCAGCAGGGTTTACCTTTTTTAAATTGAAAACTACAAGCTGGTTTTGGAAAAGCAAGCAAAATGAAACAAACACGAACAAGAAAAGCCAAAGTAATTTTGGAAAAGAAGAACACATTTGGAAGATTCTCCCTCCTTGATTTCAAGATTTATTCTAAAGGTAATACAATCAACATCCTGCAGTAGTTTTTTAAAATTCTGAAAAACTTTTTGAAGAAGGAACAATTATGTATTTATTTTGCTTCAGAGGACATTGAACTACTTTCCCATTATTAAGTCAGAAGTTATATAAATATCTTCAAAGTACATAGTATGTGTTCAAATATCACAGAGAAATTCAACAAAAATAAAATAATTCACTTCTTCAAATTTAAAAATAATTTTTAAGATCACTAAAATTGAAACCAGACCTTAAAATCACATGCTTTTTTAATAATATAAATTTTATTGGCTGTGCTGAAAATGTGAAAAGCCTTATGTTGTGTTTCTTTTTCAAATAGTTATTCTGAGGACCTTCCAGCTTCAAATTTTGATGGAAATTTTCCTGAGGAGACAAAAAATAAGTGTCTTCGAGTGCTGATAAGGTTTCACTTAAGGCCCACCAATGCACAATTTCAGCTCATATAAACTGCACACTGAAATTTTCAGACTTCCACAGGAAATTAGCAAAATTATTAGGAAGACCAGACTACCATGACCAAAGATTCTGCAGATTTCCACAGACTTCTAAAACAGCAAGTGTGGAGTGGTTTTCTTTAGGAAACAAGTCTACCAAAAACCAAAATGGGAAACAAGTGACTTAAAATATTCAAGACATATTAAGTGCATGACTGTGACCCCAAATTGCCATTTAGTATGCTTTGCATCGTGGGACATAAACTAATCCCTATGCATAAACTCTTTTATTCAGTTTATTTTTATTAGTATATGTTTGACATATGTAATGATTGCATTCATCTTGGGGAACTGGTACATATACATATCGCACCTAAATCATTTTTATTTCTCTCCCCTCTCCCTTCTCACTCCTTTCCCACCCAAGACACGATGCAGAACATCCCATAATTCAATATCCCAATTTTTTTGTTGTACCAAAAAAATAAGCAATCAGCAGATGATTTGATTTCTAAAACAAATGATTTGAGCTTTTAAAATGAGATGAGGTGGGATTCCTTACTTTTTGTAATGCTCCCTGCGCAGCTAGGGAATGTGCATTTACAGAACAGTGGATGAAAGGACCTCTCTGGGCTGTAGCAGAAGCAGGAGAGGGAACAGGAGAGAGCAGGAGGAGCCCCGCTGTGTGATTAATCAAATTGGAGTCTCTCACTTCTCAGAGGCTGCACATTGCACTCTGCCTTTGGTTTCTCCAGTTTCTTGGCTAGCCAGTTCAGGCCGTTTTCTCTTTATTCTTCTTTCCCCTTTTCTTTACACCTGCTCATCCTGCGTTTTCACTTTGGCAGGAGTGGGTTTTGCGCCTGCCTGGCTGGTCCTCAGGGGCCCCTCCTTCTCTGCCCAGCTTCCCTTGGGAGACTGCAAAGCCCACAGCCACTGCTCCAGCCTCCAATTTAGAAATTCATTCACGAATGTTTAGCGGCAGATTTGACACAAGTGAAGAAAGTATAATCAGGAAGATAGTTTGGAATAAATGTCCACATTAATGTCAGAGTCAGAAGGCTGGAATTTACAAAGAGCAGCATACCAGACATGGAAAATAACCATGTTTTCGAATGTCACAGTGGCTTCTATTGCAACAAATATCACAACTAGGCAAAAAGAAACATAAAACCTGGTGCATTCCCTTTCCTACTGCTGTTGTTACAAATTACCACTAATATAAGGGTTTAAAGCAACATGGATTTAGTTTCTTGTGTTTCTGGAAGTCAGAAGTTAGAAATAAATTTTTAAAAAAGTCGAGGTGTTGGCAGAACTGCTTCCTTCTGGAGATTTCAAGGGGGAAAAACCTTCTTTTCAATATGTATATGTATATAGAATTGATATATGAAATATATATGTATATGGAATTGATATAGATAGTTCTCTTTAATGTGCATGTATTATCAAGTTTTCCTGTTTTTGACTTAGACTAACCTGGTTTTATTACTATCTGAGATTCAAAACCCAAGAAGGTTGATATCATAAGCTCTTCTTATTCAAGACCACAGTCCTTTGGTGGTCCCCCGTTTTGTTTGGAAATGTATCTTTTTAGGGCTTTTACTTTATTTAGGCTCTGGGATTTGTTTCCTATTTCTTTCACTCCAAGCAAGATACCATAAACCCTAAGGAGAAACACAAATTTGGGGACTGTAAATACACCCCGGTAAAGAAACAGCTTCCATTCTTGCTTAATTTCTCACTTTTTTCTATTCGACCTGCTAAATTCTACATTATGCAGCCTTTTGGTTTATAGCAATTTTTAATACTTTAAAACTATTTTCGTTGTCTTTAAAGGGAAGTTACAACTACATAGCCTAGCCTGCTATTCCTGGAAGTCTGCAGCCTTTTTTCTAAACAGAGCAAATATATTGTAAAAAATTTATACACATATTATCGTTATAATCTATCATATGCAGTCATTCACAATTGTCAGTCTTTAGGGAAAAATCACTTTAGGCAGCTAAACCCCTGGCTCTGGGCATGAAAGTGTCATTAAGGGGCTCAGCTTCACAAATGGGGATCCAGAGGAGAAAGTGAGGTGTTCGTGTCAGAGTCAGAGAGCCAGTGCCTTGGGGATGTTGGGGTGGGGCTGGAGCGAGGGTCACCCTGGGCACAAGCACTTCCCTCCTCTTGCCAGGCAGCCAATAGGCACTACGTAAGAGCTTGCACTAACAATGACTTGCTGCTTGGAGGAATCAAAGTTCTACCAGAGTCCAAGGCCAAGCTTTTTGGTTTGGAGGTTGAAGCTGATTGTTACAAATCTTGAATTCAGCCTTTCATTTATAGTAATGTGCTTTGTCGTTTCATTGAAAGCCCCGGACAGGTTATAGTGTAGCAGAGATAGAGGTGCCTTTTGGGCAGCTGCTCAAGAACCATTCCAGGGAATGCCCAAGTAACATAGGCCACAGGTCTTCTGCTGCCCACGGAGCCTGACCTCTCCTCCTGCCCCCCTCCCCATCCCAGGAGCTTCCCAAAGCCACACAGACAGTAACAAAGTGCTAAAATGTGTGGTGGCATAGAACACAGGCATCTTGCTTTCTGGTGGAGGGCTGACACCTTACTGCCCACACCTTACTGCTTCCCTGTGTATGGACAAAGGAGCATCTGGCCAGGGTGGGGAGGGGGCAGAGAGCAGTAGGCACCCATGATGCAAGAGAGGTCAGATGGTGGCCTGGGCTATATTGCGTACAGAGAGAAGTGGGTTGGTGTGAGATAAGTTTCAGAGGCTAAGGCAACTGATCTTATTAATGGCTCAGGTGTGAGCAGTAAGAAGAGGCAAAGGGGTTGTCAAAGAGGGCTTGCAGGTTTCTGTCTGTATTCACTGAAATAGGACAATGATTCTCAACAGGAATCATGATTTAGAACACAGAAAATGGTAACATCTGCCTAATAATATACTGGGGTAAATCAAAGGACAAATGCAAGGAAGGAAAGGGCAGCTCACCCACCCTGGACGGCACAAGGTGTGACCATATACTGTGGTCAGCTGCTGAGAGCTGGAGGGAAAGATCTGTGAGGCGCCCACTTGAAGGGAACCCAGTTTGGTGCAGGCTGGTGAGATAATGGAGAGAGGAGTAGAATCCGAAGTAGCACTGGACTTGGCAAAGTCCGAGAGCTTATGAGACACCCAACATATGCAGTGAGAGGCAAGAGTCTGCAGCTGGAGGATGCACATTGTGCACTGCAAACTGATTGATCTTGGGGAAGCAATTACCTCTCTCTGGGCCTCAAGGAACAATGTTTCCTATCCCACCAAGGGCAGGAACTGGCATAGGTGAGCCAAGTCCGAAAGCTGCTGTGAGCGAGGGGAGTCTACTCTTGTGCAGCCTCTGTTTCCCAAGTGAGGGCCAGGATTCAGGGGAAGTCCCCAAAAGCAGTGGTAGAAGAGTCCAGGAAGGGGAGCTTCCTGAGTCTATTTGGAATACTAGAACAACATACCTTACACTGGAATATCTACACAACAGAAATGTACTGTTCTGGAAGCTAGGAAATCTGAGCTCAACGTGCCAGCAGGTTTGGAATCTGTGTCAAAGCCCATTTCTCGCTGATGGTGTCTTCTTGCTGGAGCTTCACATGGCAGAGCATCAAACAAACTACCCTGGGCCTTTATTACAAGGATGTGAAACGCAGTCACCTCTCAAAGCCCCCAAACCTTAATATTATTGCATTGAGGTTTGGGTCTCAACATACAAACATTGAAACCAGACTAGGAACCGAGACTCCAGAGAGGCTGACCAGATTTAGAACAGCTCCTCTGAACTTGTACAGAAACTGCTCAGTGGAGCAACAGATGACTCACTTCCCCTGGGGAACTGACTGAGAGCAAGTTTTGTGGGGGAATTTCAATAGGCAGAGAGACAATGACAAGAGTAGACAATGACAACAGCCACCAGCAAGGGAGAGTGGGGAGGAAGAGAGGGTGTTCCACAGAGCGAGCGTGCAGCTGGCAGTTTGAGGGTGACATCTGAGGGGAGACGGAGGCCAAGGAAGAAGGCACAGGAGGCTGAGTGTAGTGAGCAGGGGCCCAGCCCCTCCCAGGCTCTGCAGAGACCTTGGTGAGGACACAGACCTCACTGCGCTGCGAGGTGGCACTAATGGCCATTTTCCTCCTCTGCTCCCTCTCTCCTTCACAAGGGTGCAGGCCCTGTCTCCCTTCCCCTCCCCTTTCCTCCCCTCCCCTCTCCCCTCGCCCCTCTCTGATCCCAGGACTTCCCTGCCTGACCCCAGGACTCCCAGAAGCTTAGCAGCTGCTGTGGGCCAAGCAGAAGGGGCCTGGCCCTCAGGAGAAATCTAAGAGCCCCCGGGGATCGGCCAGTTGCACGGGGCCTTGGCTGGCTCCGCTGCTGCCCGGGTGGGGGCACCTTGGCTGGAGTCTCTGCCAAGGCCTCCCATCAAGGGTGGAGCTGTTACTTCCAGCTCCACCCCAGACTCAGGCCCCTGTGCTCCAGAGCTCCCTAAGGGGAGGGAGGTGCTAGCCATGGGGCCCTGGCATCTCAGCTCTGAGCTCCTGCTGTCATCTTTATTGTGGCCTTGATTTCCTTGGCCCCAGGGACTGGACACAACTGAGCCTTTCCCATCAGGCACTGGGCTGCCTCCCTGGCCTGGCCCAATGAGGATTTGGCTTGAGCCTTGCTCTGTCCTTTGCTTCTCCACCTGTAGCCCAGGGGCCAGCACCAGTGGTGTCACCAGAGAGCATGTGAAGTGTGTGATCTTAGGCTGGCCTTAGACCCCCTGAGCCCGAATCTGCATTTTAGCAAGATCCCGGGGGAGTCACAGGCACTTTGCAATGTGAGATGTAGGCCTTACATTCTAGTCTTTTCCTCTCAAGAATTTGTCAATCTAAGCTGATTCATTTTTGAAATCCTGAAACTACCTTGGCGTTAGCGTTTGGGAGCAAATTGCTGGAAAGGACAAATGCCTTAGGCAGCATTGGCCCCAACCAGAGATTCAACCTGCAGCAGGTGGGTAATATCTGGCCTCAGGCAAAGCTTAGGAACTATTATGCTGTGATGGACTAAGGCACAAATGTGCGGTTGCTGACAAAAGCAAGCTGGCAGTCCCCTAAATGAGTGGCCTCATGGTGTCCTGCCCTGTCAGTGGCCTCTCTGTGCGAAGCCTATGCTCTGGCCCTGGAGCCTGCCCTGTAGCTTCTGCCTCATGTATGTCGTGCTCTCGGTCTGGAGGCAGGCCCCACCCCCAGACTTGCTGCCGTCATCAGAACCACTAGGGAGAGTGGAAAATCCATACTACGGGCACCCTGAATTCAAGAGCTGGGGCCATGATCGGCCTCTCTGGGTGCTACCCGACTGGAGCCATCTTGGGTCCAATCCCTGTGAGCTAGAAATTATGGTCTAAGCTGTTTTATTGAGGCATGAGTTCAACTCAGAGGGGCTAAGAGGCCAGATGAGGTTAGTCAGCTGGTGTGCGAGTAGGACTAACCCACAGAAGTTTCTGACTTATTTTCTTCAAACTGGGCCACAGGACAGACCATTTTCTGCCTTGCCCTCCATTTACAGAGCAGTGTGCTTTCTAAAATGTGGACTCCAGGCTAGAAGGCCTTGAGAATCTAGGTTCTTTGACATCCACAGTATCTGCCTGTTGGGTGTTGACAAGCATTTCCTCAGAAGCCCCTCCATGAAGAGCGTGGCCTTTTGTGCTTCCCAAAAGTATAGCAAGGCCCAGGACTGGCAGCTGGACCTTTCTAAGAGGGAGCCCAGAGGAGTTCAATGGCTCCTACACCTGGGGTAGACCTGCTTGGCACTTATTCTGGAATCTCTATTTCTGGTAGTTGCTACAAAGATAATAAAATGTAAGGCTTTTCAAAGCTGCATCAGTCATAATGAGGTCTTCAAAGCACTTCCTTCTCTTAATATTGCCCCATCCCCAGCTCTAATCTTTCAAATGCCTTCTCTGCATGGCATCAAGAAGGCTGGGGGAAGGACTTCTTTCTCCTTTTAAGGTCCCGGCTGTTTATCACCTGTTGCCTTGGTAATTGCAAATTGTCACCTTCACATTGTCGGTGCCTCGCAGAGATTAAAAATCCATCCAAAAACCATTAATTGCCTTGATCTAATAATGACTCAGTAAACAAATAGATTGGGTTCTTAGGCTGTGATTAACCCACTGTTAATTGGCCCCCTGGCTTGGCCAAGTACAAAAGTCCCAACCTGTCCTTGCAAACCTGCTAGAGCCTGCTTCCTTGGGGTGGCCAGGAGCCAGGACTTTATCAAAGAGGGAGGCCACAGGCGCAGCCTCAATTCCAGCTAGTGCCAGTGGGGGCAGGAGGAGGGCTTGTATGTCAGCCAGCCACGGCCTTATATTCTGGAGGTGTAAAATGAAGATCCTGACATGAGAATGGCTTGTCAGAGCATGTGAGCCACGGAGATGTCACTTCTCAGGAGTCAGGCAGAAGGTTCAACAGTTCCCCCAGTGCATTCTGGAGTGGAGGTAGTGAGGGTTGAGAGGAGTCAGAATTTATGCCAGGCAGTGGGCCAGGTCCCCAGGCCTGAGGAACTGAAGGGGGTGGGTGTATACAGACCACTTAAGCAAATCTTAGGGTGAAAAGGAGCACACTGTGTCTTCCTCAGTCTCTCTAAGTGAGTTTCACTGCACCCCAAGCCCATAACCTTCAAGCCAGGATTTCCAAGCCCATATGTCCAGGCCTGAGGGCTCAGTCCAAAGTCATCAAGTGGGAACATAGGTGAAGGGTCACTTCAAATTTCTGACTACGTGTGACACGCACAGCCACATCCCTGCAGCTCTCCACTTGCTCTGACACAGCGAGTGTGAGCTGGGCAACCTACAGGGCAAAAATGATAAATTCTCAGCAGAAGGGCAAAAGATGTCAACTCTGAAGAGGCCACGTCTGTGAGAATCTCCCTGGTCCCTGCTCTGGACACAGTCCTTAGGGAGGGTGCTTCCTGCCCACTGCCCTCGAGAATCAACCTTGTACACAGATGCCCACTATTTCTGGAAAGAAACTGCCAAGTAAGCCTGACATCAGCACGCCCTCATCCACTTCCTTCCCTCCGGGAAATGGAACTTGTTCAGTCAAGGCCTCTCCCTTATCCCTAAAACATTGCGGAAACCCACTTGAGCAGTATCTTTGCGCTGGAGAAGAATCCAAGGAGAACAAGGCCTTGTCTTCTGGGAGCTCACAGTGTAAGAATGAAGACAGATCACAACAGACCGGGAGCCTGGGAGGGTTCTGGGTGTAAAGGAGAAGCAAGCAGCTTGCAGTAGCAAGACCAAAGGAGCTGACCTTTGAGCAATGAGTGAGAATTCATCTGGGGAGATGAGAAAGGGGGCTTAAAGAGATAGAGTAGCAAGAGCAAAGCCATAGTGGCAGTACACCAAAGACATGCTCGGAGAACAGCTGGATGTCTTCTTAAATGTCAGCAGCACAGCATAGAATATGGACGGGAGTTGCGTGGCAGAAGACGAGCCTAATAGAGTTGAATATTTGCCTCTCTAAGCCCTGTGCTCTGCTTAGTGCTGCACCACAAATAACCTCAAGACCCAGTTAATTAAAACAGCAGCCATGTTATTGCATAGTACAACGCCATGGGTTAGGGGTTCGGGCAGACCTCGGAGTGTTCAACCGGCTGATAGGTTGGTCTAGAAGGATCCGGACACCAGACAGCTTCACTCCTATGGCTGTGTCCTGTTTGGCACGGATGGCTGGAAGGCTAGATTCAGGTGGTCTGTTAGCCAGAGCACACACCTGTGGCCTCACCAATGCGACGGTCTCAGGATGGTCAAACTTCTTTTGTGGCAGGTTGGGGCTTCCAGAGACCATGTTCCAGAAACCCCTGTGGAAAGGCACATCCTTTCCTGATGCGGCCTCTGGAGTCACACAGAATCATTTCCCCTGGGCTTTATTGGTTGAAGGAGTCACAAGCTGACTGAGGTTCAAGTCCACTGAGGGTCACTCGAAAAGAGGGGAGTATTCAAGAATTTGCAGTATTTGATTTCCTTCAGGAGAATGAATTGGCTATGAAAGGGTTCAAGATTTTCCCAATTATTGCCTGTCTCTACTTTACGGGTCAAAAGTTTGGGGAAGCTGGCTGTGGAGGCACTCCGGGAGGCGGGGACAGGGGCAGCACAAGTTGGAGCCCAGCCTGGGCAACTTAACAAAAATGAAGAAAGTGCTGGGGATGTGTCTCAGTGTGAAGACCCTGGGTTCAACACCCACTACTGCGCAAAAAATAGTTGAGTGAGCTGAACTGGAAGTTGGTTCATTCTACGGAGCCTGCTTTTAGAGAGAAAGCTAGAGGAGACAAAGGAGCCATGGCGCATAACTGCCCTGCACCCCTATCATATCTCAAGGCACTTCGCTTCTTGTTAGCCAGAAAATAAATTGAAAGTGGTGACTAATTTTTATGCCACTCTTCCAGAACTACTGGGGAGAGCACAAAAGAGGTGGCCCAGTAGGGGGAAAATGTCTTGCCCTGCGAATCTAACACTGACTCTCCAAAGAACTTGGGCAAGTCAGTTTCCTCTGTAAGCTTTACCTGCGCATTGCAGTAGCAGTGATGATTCCTAGAGCAGGGATTTGGAGCAGCAAATAGAACTTGCAGTAAATGGCGTGCGGTGCGTAATGTCCATTTTTTTTCGCAATAAAGAAGCTCTGGGGCTGTGAGGCTTGTTCCTGCTCAAAATGCTCATAATTTGTGATGCTGTTTGCATTCTCATGACTAATGCTACAGTTTCTCTGCCTCTCCTTTGCTCTCTCTTCCTTCAATGTTTGTCATTATGCCTTTCAGACTCCCTCAAAAAATATCCTTTCCCTATGGCAAGTTTTTGTTTTTGTGGGATTTTTTTGAGTCAGGGTTTTGCTAGGTAGTTCAAACTGGTCTTGAACTCACTTTGTAGCCCAGGCTGGCCTCAAACTTGCAGCAAACCTCCTGCCTCAGCCTCCCAAGTGCTGGCATTACAGGGATGCACCACCACATCACACCCAGCTCCTATGGTGCTCTTAAGTGAAATCTGAGGTTATTTTCTCACATCTCACGGGCCATGAGGTCTAGAAATGGCTTTGCTCCAGGCCATGACTCCTCCGTCTTCTTCTAAAACAAAACTAAACAAAACAAGAAAGAGATTTTATTTACACAAGTCCTACACCAATTAGATATATTTGTCTTTACTTTTCTAATCTGCAAATCTTTTTCTAATGTCCCATGCATGGTAGTTCCATTTATTGAGTATTTGACAGCTGGCTCAGAGTACTCTTCTGCACCCTGAGCTCTACCATCTTCTTGGATGCCTTCAGCACCCAGATGTGTGATTAATTCCCTCAAGCTCTAACTTCCAAGTTCTCCAACTTCCTTATTTCCAGGTATTCTCGTTTCATTTCGTTTTCACCACCCACTCTTGCAGTCACATCATAGACCTTGTCATCTCCTGTTATAGCCCACCTCCGGAATCAATGTTTTCAGCACCCCACTCTTTGGCCACACACACTTCTGGATCACTGGGTTTGTTCTTCTGCATGATTGTTCTTCACCATCGTGGGGCTCTGTCAGCCCTCGAATTCCTCTGCCTGACCCTTTATCCCAATTGGGTTGCCTGTCACATCACATCCATTCAGTTACTCTCTTCCTAACTAAGCTCTCTTGCTTCTAACTTTTTCTTTCTTTCTTTCTTTCTTTTTTTTTTGGTACCAGGGATTGAACTCAGGACCTTGCAGTTGTGAGGCAGGTTCAGTGCCACTGAGCTTCTAATTTTCGTTAGAACTGAACTGAACTGCTTGAGCTGAAATATCTGCTTTCTCTGTGCCTGAGCCTCAGCAGGTGAATAGTTCTGGAGAAAGTTGGACTTAGGGAAGCAGAATGCATGCTCGCTGTACGATTAGCAACTGTAATCTTCACAGTCTCTGGTCAACTTCCCCTCTGTTTCTCCACAGCAAATATCTCAGACTGTATCTGCCATCTGCGAACCTCTAACTCTCTCACCTAATTCCCCCTCACTTCTGACCTGACACACATACACAAAATAGAAACAATCAGAAGCCAATGCCCTATGGGATAGCTGCTAGACCCCTCCATATTCACTTGCTCTCTTTGTGTTAGCAGAGCTGATCATATCTTCTGTTTGGTTGAATCGCTTGCATCTTGCTTCACATGACACTTGGCCCCAGTCTCTTGTGGACTTGTCCTACCAATTAACCCTTCTCTCTCTTGTACACTCACCTCTGCCCTGGAATTGGAGTAGTTATGGAGCTGGGCCTCTAATGATGGCTAGGCTGTTGTTTGCAGCTGACTTTTATTGGAAATAAATGCAGTGGTCCTTAGTGGTCATGGGAGTGATTCACTGCAGTGTGAGAAAGAAGACACTATAATTTGTTTCTTTGTCTTTGGATTTTAAAAATCAGACAGAAATGTACCTTCTTGATGTGGAACGTTCAAGTTAATTTCTTGGCCTGTCTTAGTTTTTATATTCACGCACCAGACAATCCTGAGTTTTGTGCTGTGGGAGAGGTACCCCAAGAAAAGGGAGGAGATGATGCAGTGTTCTAGCATTGAGAGCAAGGGCATCATAACTGCATGTCAGTGTGCTGAGCAAGTCGTGGGTGTTGAGTTAGAGTTACACACCAATTTTTATTGCAATTTTATTGAGATATAATTCACATACAGTGAAATTAAAGTATACAATTTTGTGGGTTTTACTACACTCACAAAGTTGTGCTACCATCACTTCTGTCCAGTTCCAAAGCTCCCACTTGCAGTCATCCCTAGACAACGCTGAACTACTCTCTGTATGGATTTGCCTCTTTGGGCATTCCATATAAACACAATCATATAACACACGGCCTGTCTTCACCTTAGCATTGTGTTTTCAAGGCTTGTTTATGTTGTAGCATAGCTCAATAAGTACTTCATTACTTTTCATTGTTAAATAATTTTGTATTTTATGGATATATCACATTTGCTTATCCATTCATCAACTAATGTACTTTCTGGTAACACTGTTATGATCACTCATGTACAAGTTTTTGTGTGGACATATATTTTCATTTCTCTTGAATACATAGCTAGGAGTGGTATTTCTGGTCACATGGCAAATGATGCTTACCTCTTGGATTAACTGTCAAACTGGTTTTCCCAAAGCAGCTGCAACATTTGACAGCCCACCTGTACTATATGAGAGCTCGATTTCGTCACAGCCTTGCCAGCCGACAGCATGGGAAACAATATTCTTAAATTAAATATGTAATAAACAACTTGGATCTAGAATATCAAAAAATCTTACTAGAATGTAAAAAAAAGACAACTCATCTAGCTAAAAATGCTCAAAGTACCTGTGTAGACATTTCTCCAAACATAATATTCAGGTGTTTCTCAAACCATTTGAAAAAGTACACAGTGTCAGTAGTTTTAGGGAAATGTAAATCAAAACTATAATAGGATACTACACACTCACACCCAGTAGAAAGACTAAAATCAAAAAGATACCCAATTTATCTCAAGCCACCCTCAAAAAGCAGGTAAGTGCCTTGAAATGTTTCCAGAGTAAAAGCAGATTGAAGCGAACACTAACGATTCAAGCATAAAGGAATGACAAGAAAATGGCACCCCTAGTACATCAATGAGTCTGAGAACAAGCCCTTTGTAAGCTACATGACAAGATAATCAGATGTGACAAAGAACCTGCAAAACTTGAAATCATCACGACAATATGAAAGTGATATTTCATCAGAAATGTTCATGATGAACCCTGCATTAAATGCGAATTATGCCTTGAGAAATTAGCAAAATTGCAGGGTAAAGCTATCAGGATTTGTAAAATATTTATGGATTTTACTTAGCTCCTCTTTAGACAATACATATCAGAATTGAAGCCTTGAATATGCTATACAATATACTAATAATACAGAGATTTCCAGTAGTGTATTATCTATATATAAATAATCACATATCTGAGATAGATGATCAAGAAAATTTAACTGATGGGGTAGACAATCAAAAAAGTGTGAAGATAATTAGTCTACAATGTGAACCTAAATTTGTGTCCTTCCTAAAATGCCTACTAGCTGGTTGAGCTTGAACGAGTTACCTAGCCATTCTGTACGTGGCCACTCACATGAAAAGGGGAAATATTAATAACATGTACTTCATGGAGTTAGTGGAAAGATTAAAAGGTATAAAGCACATTAAACAATGCAGGACTGCATGTATTATGTGCTCAGTAAACACCATGCAGCTGCAGCTGATTCTGCCTTGGGGGTGAGTACCAGAAAGGGATTAGAGCACCATACATTAACAAACAAGAATTAAATAAGGGACCCAACTGCCCTCTGCCCCAGCTCCACCCTCACCCCCACGGGCCTGTATGCTGTTTTGTTTTCATCTTCCCTAAAGCTCTTCCACCTCCTGTCTAGGTCCCCCATCAGTTCTAGAATTTGGAAACTTCATTCTTCCTGGATCAGCAAAGGAGAGGGACAGACACTTGTTACTTTCTTACGCCAAGGGATTGAATTCATTTAGCTCTCATCTCTTCTACCTCCACTGCGCCCACTGGCTCTGCTTCTTATGGCCACATGGCACCAATAAAATGATTTTGTAAACAAAGGCTCTTGTTTCTAATAAAATTCAGCTTTCCTCCAGGGTTAACACGCTCAAACTGCAACCAGCTCTTAAAATAACAACTGTTTTCCTCCTGCCGTAAATGAACAAATGAATAATTGAATGACTGTGCCATCTTCTCTCCCTGCTGAAAGACCTCAGGGCCTCCTTTCCAATCAAATAAGCAGCACACCAGCGACCTCTCAAGTCCCCTAGGAGCTGCCCTTCATTCTGTCACTCCAGGCTAATTTGACTTTCTTAAATTCTTCATGTCACTCAGAATGTCAGTGCCAGCCTCATGCAGGGAGGTGGGGGAGCTGGTGACTGGCCTTGTTTAATTTCTAGAGGAGAAACAGTTGGATTTAGCGATATGAGCTGTTTTTCAGGGAATTGGAAACCTGGGTGAGAGACTCAATTCTTCATGAATAAGAAGTTAACTTTCCTGGATTTTCGTTGGCACAATGAGGAAACAGAAGTAGGTCGTGTGGAGAACTTTGCACACCTCACATGAGTGTGGATTACAGCCCCTTAGGACTGGAGGCCGGGAAAAGGGCTAAACTCTACTGAATTCGATTATCTAAGAATAAATCAGACACAGGGAGGCTTAGCCACTTCAAATTGGCCACCCACAGTGGTTATCCTTGGATGGGGAGATTAGAGTAGTTGTTATTTCCGTCTTTTCCCTTTTCATACTTTTCAAAACGTACATAATTTTCATGTGCCAATTTTCTAATCAGTCACCATTTAATGTCAAGTGAAAAACTCAGGATGCAACTTTATACTGCCTGGTCCTACTTTTGCATAAACATTGGCACATATGTATAAGAAAATGCCTGGAGGGAAAAGGAGTCCAAAAAACCTCAGTGTTTTTCTCTGAGTGGTAGCATGGTGGAGATGTTATTTATTTTCTCTATACTTTTTTCTATGTTGCAAATTTTAGGCAATGTGCACAACTTTTGTTTTGTTTTGCTTTTGAGACAAGTTCTCAATATATAGCCCAGGCTGGTCTCGAACATATGGTAATTCTCCTCCTTGCCCCAGTGTCCCAAGGGATGAGATTACAGGCATGTGCCACCTTACCTGGCTAATATACACAACTTTTAACCAGGGAAAAATAAAACATTTAAAAATTAAATTTAAAAGCCTCTGCTTTGCTACCAAACTGACAGCAAAATGAACCCCAGCCCTTCCCCCTGCTCTTTACTCAGCAATGAGCCCTGGGCCGATGTCCACTTCTGTGTTATATCCCTCACAGGTCAGAGACCAGTGAAGCCTACCAGGCCTTCATCACAGGGCAAAGCCATCCAACTGGGCTTCTGTCTGCTAAGGCGCTACCTCTGCAAATCTTGCATAGCCGTAACAACAAAGGAGGCAGAAATGTTACCACTTACATAATGCCACCTGCTTGACAACACCCTCCCCCTCTGAGTGGGGACCAAGCTACCTATAGGCCCTGTAGATCTTGAGAAGGAAAGCTTTAGATCTTGGCACAGTTCCTAATGCCCTAAATGCTCATCTTCTTTTTCCCTTTGGCTCCAGTGCTTATATCAATGCTGATGCAAGGTTTTAGAGAGATGGAGATGCCACATGGGCCCTCATGCACATCAATTTCCATGTAGCCTGCCACTCTACTTGTTCACAGCAGCGCTCTCAATCTGTGACTATACTTTCTAGGTAAGTCAAGAGCAGGAGTGATCAGGAGAGATCCTCCATGTGCTATCCTCTCCACACCTACTTCCTACAACTAACTGTACTTGTATGTTCTTCCTTACCTTAGTACTCTAAGCCAACTCCCTCCCATGGTTCTAGCTCTATCAAATTGCACACTAGATCATATTTCTGTCTTGTGTATCATTAATTCTTCATTCATTGTTCCTTCCCATCCATATACAAGCATGTCTTTTGTTCTCCAGCTTATTCTCTCAGATCAACAAAATATTATCTTGATCCCATTCCCTTGCCAGGTACTGCCCCATTTTTCACGGTCTCTAGTGTTGTTTGAGCCCCATGTCTAACTATCTAAAACATCTCATCTCCAATTTTCTCTTGAATCTACTCCAGTCAGTCCTTGTTCCCTATCCATGACAACACACACACACACACACACACACACACACACACACACACCCTGTCGTAACTGCTCTTGACAAGGTCAATAATGACCTCTACATCACTAAGTCTGTTGATTAAATCTTAGTATTTATCTTGCATGACTCAACAGCAGCATTTGTCACTGTTAATCACCACCTCATCCTTGATACACTTTCTAATTCAGTTTCCCTGGTTACTAAGCAATCTCAGTTTTCCTACTATCTCATTGAGGGCTCAATCTCCTTTGCTTATTCTTACTCTCAGGCAGGAACTTTTTGGTGTTGAGGAAATGCAGGAAACAGTCTCTGAACTACTTCTCCTCTATATGTACGCTACGTTTCAGTCTCTTGACTTTAACCACTAACTCAGTTTTATATCTGAGGTTCACTTTCTCTTCCAGACTCTATACCTGTACAATCACCTACTGAGCATCAACACTTGGAGCTTTAATTGACATCTCAAACTCAAGATGTCTAAAACTAAACTCTTGATTAACTCCCATAATTTGCTCTATCCACAACCTTCCTCTTTTTCACATTCCATTTATGATCCTTGTGTTGTTGCACAGAACTTTAAAATTTATCTAGGATGCTATCAATTCCTAACCACTACACTGCTGCTACTGTTGTCCAAGCCCCTATCCTGCACTGCCTGTGCTGATATACTTTCCTGCTGCTGAATGTCCTCTCTTGTCCACTCTTCCCGTCTAACGTCTCCACTTGTCACAGTGGTCAGAGTGGACATTTAAGAAACTAAGTTTTAGCTTTCAGCTGTGATCGGGTAACTAGTATTAAACAAGCAATTCAGTTATTAATAACTACGAAACTATACTGGATAACCGCGACAACTCTTTTCGGGCTTCAGAGAACAGGAAACACATGACTGATAGCTAAGATAAAGAAAACCTGCGAGGTAAGCATTGGATTCACCTAGCTCTCTTGTCTACAACAACTTTTCCCATCTCAGTGAGCTAGGATAGAGACAAAGCCTGACGCTCCCACAAAATGACCATGCAGGACACAGGTGAAGGGAATGGGACCTGGCTGAAATCTGTGTGCTAGAGAAGAGAGATCTGCAAAGAGTACAATGTCCCAGAAGCTCACGTGGAGGGACCTCTATTAGTCTTCAGCTAAAGGCTGAGCTGTACATAAACAGGAAAATGACCTGATGGTCAACAGAGAAGTTACTGAGAGGTCAAAGATATCAGTGTGAGCAATTCAATGGGGCATGAGAGTCCTGCCCAGTTAGAAATGAGGGATCTCATTAATATCTTGCTAACACCCAGGTGTTAACATCCAGGGTTGTCCAAGTGAGATACAAGAAAGATTTGCATAACAAGGGCAAAAGCCCATGCCTCTCCAGTGATACCCACTCTAGCTCCTCCAAAACTGAGTCTCAAAATATCTTTGCAGGATAGAAAATGTTTGAAGACTGAGTCCCAAGTTACATGGTCATTTAAAATATCTTTGGCTTTCGCAGATCCTCCTAAACAAGTTCTGTGTGACTGGCCAAACAATCAGAGCAAAAAGTAACTGTCTTCAAAGGAAAAGAATGGATTTTAGAGAGAATACAATGTATCAATGTCTTTTATACAATTAAAACTGATTGGATATGCAAAGAAACAGGGAAATGTGACCCAGAGTCAAGAACACAGCCAGAGATTATCCAAAAATGGATTTAGCTGACAATACTAAAGATTCAATGAAAATACATTTGAAACATTAAAGAAAATATGATCTTAAGCAGTAAACAACTAGAAAAATCTCAGTATACAGTATTACTAGGGAAAATGGGAAGAAGCAAATGAAAATTCTAAAACTGAAAAGTGAAATAACTGATATATATAGTGTATTATGTTCAAATAATATGTTGAGTATGTGTGTGCATATGTTTATGTGTGTAAAGATAGACTTACAAGTAAACTGGGAATAAAAGAGAGCTCAATAGAAATTATCCAACATAAAGAAATGAGAGGAGAAAATTATTAAAGAAAAAGAGACTCGGGAATCTTAGAGGACAATAAGAAGTGGTAACATGTAAGTTTAGTTTCATTAGAAGACAATTATTATGAGGCAGAAAAATATTATTCTCGAATATGATATAAATAAATAAATGGGCAATTTTTCAGGAATGCATAACTGGAGATGTAACTCAGTGATAGATTATTTCCCTATTGCTTGGCTTATGAGGTCCTGAATTCAATCTCTAGTTCCACTACAGAGAAAGAGAGAGAGGGAGGGAAATGCATATGTGTATGTATGTATGTATGTGTACCCCAAAACATATAAATGTTTATAGATAGATAGAGACAGAGAGAGAGAAAAACAGAGAGGGAGAGAGGGAGAGAAGGACAAAGGGAGAGAGAGAGGGAGCGAGAGAGAGAGAGAGAGATTCAAAATATGTCAGCCAAAACTCAAGTTAAATAAACAATCAAACTTACACAGAATTGAAGATTGTAAAGTTATTCCCTTGGTGACTGATAAAACAAGCAAAGAAAATTCAATGAAGACCTGAACAATAGCATTTAAAAGTATTATGATCATCTACTGCAGACTGTACATAGAAGACTTATAAAATGAACCATATTTTGAACCACAAGACTCAATTTTTCCTAAATATTAAACTCTTATGCAAATATTGTCTGAAAAAAACATAATTTTGAAATCAATAACATAATATCTAATAAATCACTAAATATTTGAAGATTAAATAAAGTTCTTCTAAATAAGATACATGTCAAAGAAGAAATTACAATGAAAAATGTAAAATAATGTACATAAAATTATAATGAAAACACAATATCAAATTTGTGAAATGCAGGAAAAATTTTAAAGGTAAGTTTAGAGATTGTAAAACATGTATCAAAGTAAAAATAGAAATATTTCAAAGTAATGCTCTATATTCCTACCTTAATGAGACAAAAATAAAAATAAAAAAGTAAAGTAACGCAAAGAAACAGTAAAGATGAGAGCATAAATAAAATAGAAAAATTATAAAGTAAATTAATGAAGGAAATATTGCTTCTTTATAAAGGTTAATAAAAATGAAAATCCAAACTAAGACTAATAAAAAAATTAAGAGTATATGTTATTAATACCAAAAATGAAAGTGTGGGTTTCACTAAAATACCTAGATACTTTAAGAAGATAATAAGCAAATATTATGAACAACTCTGGGCCAATTAATTTTATAACATAGGTACATTGGTACACATTTCTTGAAAAACCAATTTACCAAAATTGACAGAAGGCTTATACAATCTAAACAACCCATTCTCTTAAATATATTTATTTTATAATAAAAACTTTTTGCAAATAAAAATACAAGCTAAAATACTTTCACTGGTATATTCTTTCAAACAATGGGTAAGAAATAAAACCAATTGTATACAAATCTTTTCAGAAAACATTAAGAGGTGGCACAGTTCCATATTCTTATACAAAACCAAGCAAACCTTTCAATAATGGAAAAATATGCCCTAATATTTATGAATATGAATTCAGATATCCTCAATGGAATGTTAGCAAATTGAATTCAACAATATATAAAAATAATAATGTATCATACCCAATAGAGTATATATGATGAATACAAAGTTGATTTAACATTTAAAACTCTCCTTAGACTTCACCACACTAAAAAAAAAATGAAGAAATATCATATGGTTATCTCAGAAAAATTAGAAAAAGCAAAAGTCAGCACTCTTTTATGACAAAATCTTTCAGGAAACAAGAAATCTATGGAAATGTGCAATCTAATAGGACAGATGAGTGGTTTCCTCCTAAAATCAAGAACAAGGTAAGGATATTCTCATGAACCACTTCCACTAAATGTACTAGATTTTAGGCAGAAGAATGAAACAAGAAAAATTAAAAATCACACATGCTTGAAAGGAAGATGGAAAAACCAACTTAACTCCATTCAAAGAACAGTCTAAAGAATCTCACTCATGCACCGATAAAACCTATGTGAATTCACGAATGAATTTAACAACTTCCAAGATACATGATCAATATGCAAACAGCAATTGTATTTCTATATGGTAATAGCAAGCAATTAGAAATAAATATTAAATGCTTTTACTAGTAATATAAAATTATGTATCACTTAGGTTAAATATAACAAAACTTATGGTAAACTTCCACACTAAAAATGCCCCTGAAAGAAGTTTAAGATTATATAAATGGAAAGAAGTGCCATGCATCTAGATTGAAAGATAACATTGTAAAAACATTCACTACTCTCCACATTTAATGCTACTCTAAAAAAATTTTCCAGTAGTTTCTCTTTTTTAACAAAAATTGCTTAGTTGATTTCAAAATCTTCAGAAACTCTGCAGAAAATATTCATAAACTTGGGGTAGGCAAGTATTTCATTGCCAAGATAGAAAAGACACTAACCATAAAAGGAGAAAAACGGTAAATTGTGATTGATCAAAATTAAGATCTTCCACAAATCAAAACAAAGCAAAAGGTCTACACTACGGGATTTGAAGTCTACATTAAAGAGAATGTATAAATGTCATAATGATTGACGCATAGATCAATGGAACAGAATTGAGAGTCCAGAAATAGATCTATACTTAAATCAGTCATTTGATTTTCACAAAAGTTTCAAAGCAAACCATGGGTCAATTAAACTAGGTGCATTTCATTGGGCTTAAAAAGTATCTCAAAGTAGATTCTTAAAATTCCCACTCCAGATCATGACACTCCTTTGTCAGACCGTGGCTCACCACTTGCTCTGAGGGTAAAAGGTAAAATCCTTCCAGTGGCCTAGAAGTTCCTCATGATCTGCTCCCCTCCACTGCACCAACCCCTCTGACCCCAAATCTTAATACCCTTGGCCTTCCTCACTTCACTTTTGACACACTTGGATCTTTGCTTTTCATGGAATGCATCAAGAATCTAATCATTGTAGGGGCTTCACACCCACTCTTCCCTCCATCTGGAATGCTGCTTTTCTGATACCCAGAACCTGGCTCACCGCTTGTGTCTTTTGAGTGTTTGTTGTTACTTCCTAGATGATGTCCTAACTGACTATCTGGTCATAATTCAATATGTACACACACACACACACACACACACACACACACACACACACACACCACTCCTACCACTCACAGTACACACCCTGGCACCTTCTCTTTTTGCTTTTTCATCTTAGCATCCTGGTTGCTTTCAAATAGTACATATTTTACATGTCATGGTTGTCAATCACTGTCAGCATCCCTGTGAGAATGTGAGGCTCACGCTATCACCATTTTTGGTGTGTTTTTCTCATTGCTGTGTTGCCAAAGTCTACAAAAGTGCTTGGGACATACCAGATTCTCAGCAAAAATTTGTTGAATAAAGAAATAATTCTCAGGCTGGCATGAGGATCTCCCTGTGAGGGGGACTGTGAGAGGGGACACTTGGCAAACTGTCCTCACAGATTTGTTATGTGTGGCAGGAGTTGGCTTTCTGTGTGACTGTATAGCAGATCCCAACAGCTCCACAGGATTTTCCCATGGTAAAATGAACAGTCTTCATGAGGCTGGATGGGAGAGTGTTTCACCTCCCAGAGTTTGGAGAGGGGACTGGTGGAGCTGGGCTCTATTTTGAACCCATCTGTAAGGCTTGTACCTTCAAATGTAGAGTTGGATTATAAATTTGAGAAAGGTCTGGTCAGGTAGTATCCCTGGTCTGGAGGAGAGCAAAAGCCCCTTCCTGTGGGATAGTTCAGGCTTTGAGCTTAGCCTGCTAGGTTTCACTGAACTCAGTAAATTAGTCTGTATTGCTACATTTGTGATTTTGAGGGAAGGAGCCCAGGAGAAGGTTGTCAGCTCTGGTAGAGAAAGGGGTGGTATGGCAGGTGGTGCCCTGTTCAGGGAGGGAAGCCTGGCAGATGGAGGAGGCCTGAGCTCTGCAACAGGCCTCGGGTGATGGGAAGGGGATTAGTAGTCTGATCTCAAAGGGGCATTCTCCTGAGAGTTGGCTTTTGCTCCACAGTTCTCACCTCCAAGAGCACCTCTGAGCCTCATTTTCCCTTCTCACAGCCTTGAGGAGTCAGAAGAAATGGCAAAGCCTGTGAAAGACCTTTTGATGCTGGATAAAATCAGAAATGCTGTGCCTCTTGATGGAACAGGTTAGATGTTGATGGAACAAGGTAGTCCATGAGCTAGAATCTGAAGATTAGGGTTTGAACCAGAATGCAAGGGTTTTGGCTTGAAGCCTTGGGCAACCCATTTTCCTTTATCAAGTGACAATTTGCTCATCTGTAAAATGAGATACTCACAGCAGCACACCAGCCCTAAACTAGTATTAATGTGGCAAGTAAATGAATATGTGGCTGGGAGGCATTTTGTATTGGTACCTGAGGCTATTTTCGGCAACTTCTTTCAGGCAAACACTAACTTTGGACTAGCTAGCCAACTGGAGCAATGGTATGTTTGATGATAGAAAGAACAGCCTTCCAGCTCACCTGACCCTGGAAGAAGAAAGTGTCTGGTGTAACCAAGAAGAATTATCAACAGGTAATGCTCTCTTGAGCCACCTGCAGCAGAATCCTCTTCTCCAGGTCTAATGTACCAAATATCCAGGGCAGGGCCCAGGAGTCTGCATTTTTAACAATCTCCAATACTTATCTCTGCAGAAATTTTACTAAAGAAAACACTTGTTTCTGTAGGGGTTGACCTATCACACAGACCATTTTGTTGTGCTACTAATCATAAACAGGTAGCCTGATTGCTACCCAATTTGTTTGCCAGATCACAGCTTTAGGTGAAAGTATTCAGAACTATTCACCAAACTTTGCTGAGTCACCTGCATGATCTTTGTCATATAGCTCCTTAGAAAGTCACAGTTGGTGAGAGAGTTCAGCCTTTGGAATTTACTAAATTCCTACTGAGAGTCGTCGAAGACCCCCAAAATGTTTTTTGTCTTTCAAAATATAATGCCAGTTCACTCTTCCCACATATACAGGTTTAATGCCAGTGGGGCCAGGGGACCGGGAGGGACAAGGCTGGTGAGAGGTACTAGGTACAGTGCTTTTATTAAGCTTTTATAGATGCAGGATGGCCAGCAATTTTGACTCAGAAGGCTAGTGGAATGGAGTCAAACTCATTCTCATATGTGTCTCTTTGGTGGAGGCCCCAACTAGTTAGATGTAGCTCAGTGGTTTTTACTTAGCAATTCTTCTAAGCATGCCAAGAAAAAAAAATGGTGAAAGGACAATTTTTGTACAAAATCCATAGACATAAAAAATAATGTCCATAAAGTCAGATTTTCTGTTTGGGTCTGAGCAAGGGCAGTAATTAGACAAGAAGCTATCAACACTTATGCTTATCCCAACAACGCCACTGACTTGTGCGGTAATAGGCAAGTCCTTTATGCTCTCTGGGAATTATTGTTGCCCTTGTTATACCAACAGGTTTGAGTTCTGAGCCCTGTAGCTCAGTAGTGGAATTCTCAAATTCCCTCATGAGCTGCTAAATCAGGAGCATGTCTGTTCCAGCCTCCAGAGGCAGCTTTCGGAAGACATTGAGTAATCCTCCTAAATTGACCTCATTTACCCCTAAGAAAGCTCGCTAGTATTTGTTCAGCTTCTTTTCTATCTCCCTAAATATCCTGATATAAAGGGTGATTTTTCTTGAAAATATAAAGCAGCCTAAAGAATTTGGAGATAGCCTTACCCTTGGGCATTCCTACCACCAAGGTGCTCTTTTCATATGAGTGAAGGTGCTCTATTTAAAAGCCTGCACCAACCTGAATACAGACTGTGGATGATACAAAAGTTTAGCAGCCTAGACACACAACAGGCCTGGGAGCCTGCCTGGGAGCCTGTCTGGTGTGTTCAACAAGTGCTCAAAAATCAGAGCTGGGCCTGAATCCTTTCCAGCTGCTTTTGTTCTCTCCCTGAGACCCTCCTATAAGAGTAACTTCCCTTGAATGACAATGTCTTAGTTAATTTTCTTGTTGCTGAGATAAAATACCTGGCACCCAAAGTTAAAGGAGGAAAGATTTATTGTAGCTCACAGTTTGTAGAGGTTTCAGTCCATAGTTGGCTGGCTCCAAGGCAGGGCAGCATGGTAGAGGGGCGTCAGAGGAGAAACAATCCATGGCGTGGCAGGCAGAAGGTGGTGGGAGCAAGCCTGCCTTGTTTCTGCCCCTTTATATCCCATCCAGGCTACAAGCCTATTGATTGGTGCCACCCACACCCAGGGTAGGGCTTCCATTGTCCACACCCTTAATCCACATTCACACACCCTGATCCAGCCACCTTTGAAACTCCCACCTATGACTGTGTCAAGTTTTGGGGGGATACCTAGATAAAAGCCATAATAGTTACCAGTTACTGGCATGACAGGAAGTGCTATATGTAGACACTTTCTTTTGGGTGAGGCCAGATAAGAATGTGATGATCATAAATCTTGAGGTAATTGTTGACTTCTTCCTAGGGTTTTGTTAAGTGTGAACTTCCAAATTCCAGATTTTCAGTTGATGAGAGAACACAAAAACTGAAGAGCTCCAACCTCTTGTATTAGTTAAATTAAACCTAAATTACTACAAAGAAGACTAATAATAGAGCAAGTAAAGGTAAGTGTGTATGTATACATAATATTTATATGAGTGCATAAATATGTGTGTATGTTTTTCTTTCATATAATAGTCTCCATGTGAATGATCCAGCTCTGAATCACAAAGTCCTCCTGGGATCCCTTTCTTTCAACTCTTAGGACATGTTATCTTTTACGTGAGTCAAATACCACAGCTACCACAAAAGGATTTCAGCCAGTGAAAATGGAAGAGAGTACATCCACTGTCTCAAGGCCTGGCCCAGGAGACCATAGTACATCTGCTTGTAATTTATTGGCAAAAATCATTATGCACATCTAACTTCAGAGAGTGTCGGAAAATGTGGCAATTATGTGTTCTCTCATGATGTTATTATAGCAGAAGAACCATAAAGTAAACTTTGCTGGGCAATAAATAATGTTCATTATAGTCCATCTGTCTATCCAACTCAATATCGAACGCACCCCTCTTTATAAGCAGAAAGGACAGTCTCCACAGACAACAATCCACTGCCTCAATTCTTCATTCCCTAAAACCTACATTTGACACAACATTGGAGAACATATCTTTTATGATGGCTGGTTTAAGATTTAAGCAATCAAGAAATCTGGAACAATCAAGAAAGCTGGAGGACCAGGATTGTGGTTTGTGTGACTGTGTAACAGCTTTAAGGAGGTATAATTTACATATTATCCATTCACCCACTTAAAGTTTACAGTTCAGTATTTTTAGTATATTCAGGGAGTTAATCAATCATTGCCACAGTGAATTTAGAGAATATCATCAGCCCTAAAAGAAACCTGTACCCTTTAGCTATCACCCACCCTTAATCCCACCATCCCAAGGGAAACTCTATCTATATTCTTTCTCTACAAGTTAAACTATTTTTATTTCTCATGTATGACATCATACCTTTTGTGACTAGCTACTTTCACATTAACATAATATTCTTGAGGTTCATATACATGGCAGTATATAGTAATCCTTTATTGATTATATGGCTAAATAATATCCCATTATATGAAATAACATATTGCTTATTCATTTTTCAATTGATGGACGTTTGGGTGGTTGCAATTTCTTTAGCCATAATTTTCCCTCAAGAATATGTAAATATGTTATGGATTTGAAAACTCATCATTTTAGTAATACCGACTCTCCAAAAATTGATTTATAGACTTAACAAACTTTCAAATCAAATTTCCTGCAGGAATGTTCATGTATAAATTGGCAATATGATTCTGATATGTATATGGAAATGCAAAGGTCCAAGAATAGCCAAGGCAATCCTAAACAACAAAGTTAAAGACCATCACTACAAGATGTCAAATCTGTTACAAAGTTCTAATAATTCAGACCAATGTTATTGAATAGGGACACAAGAAATAAATCCACACAGATACTGTCATTTGGTTTATGACAATGGTGTCCTTGTAATGCTGGATCAAATTGATATCCATTTGAAAAAGTGAATTGATGTCTATATCACACTGTATAAATCAATTCTAGAAGGTAACATATCTAAAGGGAGAAATAAATTAATTCTGGAAGTATACATCAAATGCAAGAGATAAAAGTGCTGAAGTTTTCAGAAAACAATATAGGAGCATATTTTCATAGCTTGAGGACAAGAAAATTATTTTAAAGGCTATAAAAACTCCAGAGTGAATGAAGACATTTATATATATTTTATGATAGGTTCTTATATAGACTATGCTGAAAACATTTTAAAATCCAAAACAAAATGTAGGAAACCTAAGAGAAAGTAGACAAAACAAAAATTAATGAAATAGAAGATATCCAACCTGCCACCCCTGCATGCATGTGTGAAAAAAAAAAAAAGAAAAAGTATGAAAAGGTGTTCAACAGCATCAGGGAGATGTAAGTTAAAAGCACGATTTGATACTACTGTGCTCCCAACACAGTGGTTAAAATGAAAAACCTGACTATACAGAGTATTAGTGAGGATGTGGAGACACAGGAACGTTAGTAGATTCTTTCAAGGGTGTGAATTGGGGCAGCCCTGTCAGAGAACTGGCTGAATATACATACACATATTCTTTGACCTAGCAATTCCAGTTCTTGAAACATAACCAGAAGAAATACACATACGTATCAATATGTAGAGGAAGTTTCAAATAGATTTACTCATAGTAACTCCCGCACTTGGAAATATTCCAAATGCCCAATAAAAGTAGAGTTAATTTTTAAAGTATATTCATAAGGTGCAACATTATACAATATAAAAGAAGTAAACTACTGGTACATACAATATGGAAGAACCTCAACAGACATTATGATTATCAATGAAAACCAGACATTTTTGCTTTATATATTTCACTTATACAAAAATCAAAACAACACAGTTATTCAGTTATGACAGAAGTCATTATTATGTGGTTGTTTCCTTAGGACAGTCAATTACTTTGAAATAAGCACAAAAGGTCCTCTGGAAAGTTGATAGTGTTCAGCG
The DNA here is from genome assembly GCF_053883595.1 of Heterocephalus glaber. NCBI lineage: Eukaryota > Metazoa > Chordata > Mammalia > Rodentia > Bathyergidae > Heterocephalus > Heterocephalus glaber. Next base: position 525,977 of record NW_028258205.1, on the reverse strand, counting down.
TCAGGAGATGAGTGCCAGTTCCAAGAATATGCTCACTGAGCTGTACTCATTCTCAGAGACTGAACATTTCCATGGCAATTTTTTAAACTGAAAACTTGGTGGGCATGGGTACATTTGCTTTAAGTTTTTCACCGTGCTCATAGACGCAGTCCGTAAGTTTGCCTTACCTTTGTACTGCTGTGCTGGGCTCATGATTTTCTGCACATTGGAGTTGTAGCTGTTTGAAGTAATCTGCAGTAATAGATTTGGATGCTAAAGCAGCTCCCTTAGTCTAATTTTTCTTGTCCTCTGTCCCTTTGATTTGCCAAACATTCCAGAACATTCTATTATGGAACTTGAGAATACCAATCTTCTCTCTGGTCACTTGGAATTATTGTACTTTGGTAACTACCTTTCCCAAGCCTAGGGGCCACACATACTTGGAATGTCTCTATTGCTTTCCTTCTCAGATTGCAGGTTAAAGAAATTCTTGCCAGAGATAACCTCTTTTTAGTGTTCATGTAAAAGCATAATTAATTACTCTCTCTAGAACTACAGTCTTAGCGGGCATTGGATTGCAGGAACAGTTATTTTAGATGACAGTTTCACCATGTTTTGCCATGACATTAAAAGAGTTACTCGCGAGAGCAGTCGCAGGTGACTGCGCACTGCTCTGTCTGGCTTGCTCCGCCCACTTGTGACCAGGAGACTATGAGGACCCCCCCCAGGCACCCCCACCAGCCACCTGCTTAGCCACGTAGGTGCCTACAACAGACACACACACACCTCAACCCACCCCCGCCTCTGACCTCTTGGCTGTGCAGCTACCTGGTTCCACACTACAGAGGCACAGGGGGACATATAGGCCATTGTCCTGAGCTGAAGAAGTGAACAACAGGGAGAGGGCCTCTCTCAGGCTCCCTGATGAAAACTGAAGCCCACTGGAAAAATGAAGAGAATCTCTGCAATAAAGGCACACCAGACCACCATGCTTGGTAAATTGGAGGGATCATCACCTCTCATCGGAACCTGGCCTATCTTCAGGGGAAGGGCAGCTGGAACCTGCAGCAGAACCTTGCAGAGTTCAACCTTGCAGGAGGACAGGGAGCTCAACTTGGGCCTTGCAGCCAGAAATCTGCCTGAATCTCACGGCTCTGTGACTGGCTTACTGAGACTCATTGACTGATAACTGTACACTGCTGCCCACGTTGTCTATTGTGACAGCAGAGACATACCCTGAAGGAGGCCCTTCATTTTTATCTTTTATTTGTTATTTTCAAAATTGCCACTATTTTTTTTGCTCTTATTTTAAATTTTTTTCTTCTTTTTCCAGTCTTTAAAACTTTTAGTTTTCTGTTTTCTTTTTCTCTCTGCCTCACTCTCTTGTTGTCCTACATTGTTCTCCGCCTCCTTTTGTCTTCCTGTTCCAGCCCTAATTCGTATTTCTTAATTATTTTTCTTTTTTTCTACTTCCTTCTCTCACCTGTGCCCTCTGGCCTTACTGCTAACCTTCTCCTATCCCTCTACCTACCTATTCCTGCCTTCCCAACTCCTTCCAACTCCCCATCCCGAAGGGTAAAGTTGCTATATTGAAGAGTTTATTCACTATAAACATATGTTGGGTTGGTCTTTGATCTTGATTTAATTCACACAGTTAAAGGTGATAGGTTAATAACTATCACAAATTGTCATTTTCTAAGAGGTACTTGATGTTATTGTGTTGCTGATTGTGTCACTTGGGCTAAGGTGTTGTGATTGATCTAATCATTTGTACATCCTGTTATAATGAAAATGAGATAGTCTCAGAGCCATTAGAGACTCAAAAATCTAAAGACCAGGTATACCTTAAAGACACCTCTGAGAAGCTATCATTCCATAAGGGTTCTAAATACATCAACAAAATACTTACAATAAGCAACTTCAAAATATCAACCCAGGAACTAAACCAAAGACAGTACCAAAAACAAAAATGAGAAGACATTTAAGCAAGTCACAAACTCTGACTTCCACCCCACAAAAGGCAAATTCTGGGGGAAACAAGGTGGAAAAGTCTGATAATCAACCACCTGGACACCCAGAACTGATAGCACAGGAAGTAACAAAACAGATGAATGAGGCCCTAGAAAAATTCAAAGCAGAAATAATCTCCCAGATAATTACAGAGATGGTGAGCAGAGTGAAAGACATGATTAGAGACTCTAGAACAGAAACTGATAAAAAAAATAGATGAACTCAGAAACATGCTGGAAGCCATGAATGCACAGCATAAGAAAGAAATGGAAACCATGATCTCCCAACATAAGAAAGAAATGGAATCCATGAAACACATTCAAACAGATATTCAGGAGATTAAAAACTCCACTGAAAGCATGCATAGCAGATTAAGGGAATCTGAAGATAGAATATCAAATATAGAAGACAGGATTGAGATTAAGGACCATGAAAACTGAGATTTCTTAAAAATAGTAAGGGACCATGAGAAATCAATCTAGCAGCTGCTAGATGATGCAAGGAAGAATAATATAAGACTGATAGGAGTCCACAAAAAAACAGGGGAAAGTACAATTGACATGAAAAAAAACTGGTCACAGAAGTAATAGTAGAAAACGTCCCAGACGGAGGTGAAGAATTGGACATACAGATAAGTGAGGCATATAGAACTCCAAGTAGCCATGATCAAAAAAAAATCTACACCTAGACATATAAGAGTCAAGATCCCAGAAACCCAACAGAAGAAAAAAGTCCTACAGGCAGTTAGAGAAAAGAAACAAATCACCTATAAAGGAAAGGCCATCAGAATCAAGGCAGATTTCTCAACACAAACCCTCAAATCAAGAAGAGCCTGGAGTGAACTATTTGAAGCCCTAAGAGAAAATAACTTCCTACCTAGACTGTTGTATCCTGGAAAATTATCTTTCAAAATTGAGGGGAAATTAGATACTTCCATGACAAAGAACACCTGAGAAATTTCATGAACACCAAACCAGCACTCCAAACAATTCTAAGCAATATCCTAGAAAAAGGCAATGAAGGTCACAACTCCATGAGGCCCAACAGAGGGAAACCACCAGGCAAGGTAAGAAACTAAATGGAAAGGGGGGAAAATAAGAAATAAAAGAGCCAACAAAAGTAAAACATCATCACAAGGATGAGTCAATATCTATCAATTATAACTATTAATGTTAATCACCTCAATTCACCAATCAAAAGAAATAGACTGACAGAATGCATTAAGAAGCAAAATCCAGCAATATGCTATATACAAGAAACACACTTAACTCAAAAACAAATACATAGACTGAAAGTAAAAGGATGGAAAACAGTTCTCCACTCCACAGGAATCCAGAAAAAAGCAGGGGTAGCAATCTTTTTGTAGACAAAGTAGATTTCAAACCAAAATTAATTAAGAGAGAGAAAGATGGTCACTACATCCTTGTGAAGGGAACAGTCCAAGAGGAAGAGATGACAATCCTATATATATATATGCACCAAATATGAATGCCCCTAACTATATAAAACAAATAGTAATGGACATGAAAAACCAAATAAGCACTAATACAATTGCATTGGGGGATCTCAATACCCCATTATCACAAATAGACAGATCATCTAGACAAAAAATTAACTGTGAAATTCTAGAATTGATCCAAGCTATTAAACAAATGAACATAATAGATGTTTACAGAGTGTTCCACACCACAAAATCAGAATACACATTCTTTTCAGCTGCACACAGGTCATTCTCCAAAATAGACCACATGCTAGTTCATAGGACATGTCTAAGTAAATGTAAAAGATTTGAAGTTACCCCCTGTATATTATCAAACCATAGTGCAATAAAATTGAAGATCAATGACATAAGAAACTGCAAAACTCCTACAAACACATGAAAATTAAGTAATACCCTCCTGAACAACCAATGGGTCACAGAGGAAATTAAAGAAGAAATTAGACAGTTTCTACAAGGAAATGATAATGCCAGTACAGCCTAAAAGGAATCTATGGAACATGATGAAAGCAGTTCTACGTGGAAAATTCATAGCAGTGAATGCCCATATTAGGAAAAGAGAGATAACTCAAATAAATAACCAAATGCAGAACCTCAAACTACTACAAAAAGAAGAGTATAGCAAACCCAAAGCTTGTATAAGAGAGGAAATTATAAATATCAGAGCAGAAATCAATGCAATGGAGACTAAGAGAATGATACAAAAAAAAATCAATGAATCAAAGAGTTGGTTTTTCAAAACAATAAATAAAATCAATAAACGCTTAGCCAACCTTATCAAAAAAAGGAAAGGAAAGGTTCAAATTCATGCAATTAAGAATGAAAAAAGTGAAGTCACAACAGACCAGCAGAAATCCAGAGGATCATCAATACCTACTTCAAGAACCTGTACTCTAATAAAATGGAAAACACAGAAGAAATGGACAGATTCCTAGATACATATGAATTGTCAAAGTTAAATGAAGAAGATATAGAAATTCTAAACACCCTAATTACAATGAGTGAAATTGAAAATAATAAAAAATTTACCAACAAAGAAAAGCCCAGGTCCTGATGGCTTTACTGTTGAATTCTACAAGACCTTTAAAGAATAACTATACCCATTACTCTTTAAACTCATCAAGGAAATTGAAAGGGAAGCAAAGCTTCCAAATTCATTCCTGGAAGCAAGTATCACTTTGATTCCAAAACCAGGGAAAGACCCAACCCAAAAAGAGAACTACAGGCCAATCTCTCTAATGAACATAAATGCAAAAATCCTCAACAAGATACTGGCAAACAGAATACAGAGGGTCATCAAGAAGATCATACACCCTGACCAAGTCGGATTCATCCCAGGGATGCAAGGATGGTTCAACATCCGTAAATCAATAAATGTAATATACTATATTAACAGAGCCAAGGACAAAAACCTTATGATCATCTCAATAGATGCAGAAAAGGCATTTGACAAAATCCAACACTCATTCATTATAAAAACCCTTCAGAAAATTGGAATAGAAGGTCTTTATCTCAAGTTGATTAAGGCCATCTATGAAAAACCAACAGCCAACATCATACTAAATGGTCAAAACCTGAAAACTTTCACAGTAAAATCAGGAACAAGACAAGGATGCCCACTATCACCACTCCTGTTCAATATAGTTCTGGAAACATTAGCCACAGCAATTAGAAAAGAGAAAGAAATAAAAGGAATAATGATAGGAAAGGAAGAAGTTAAACTGTCATTATTTGCGGATGATATGATACTTTACCTAAAAGACCCAAAATACTCTGGCAAAAGACTTTCAGACTTAATTGACAGATTCAGTAGAGTAGCTGGATAGAAGGTCAACATTCAGAAAACAATAGCCTTCTTATACACAAATAACAGACTCACTGAGAAAGAAATTAGGGAAACAATTCCTTTTACAATAGCATATAAAAAAATGAAATATCTATGAATCAATCTAACAAAGTACGCACAAGACCTCTACACTGAAAACTATAGCACTCTGAAAAAGGAGATCGAGGAGGATATACAAAAATGGAAAGACATTCCTTGTTCCTGGGTAGGAAGAACCAATGTCGTGAAAATAGCCGTACTTCCCAAACTGCTATATAGACTTAATGCAATGCAGATTGAAATTCCAAAAATATACCTCACAGAACTGGAGAAAACAATCCAAAAATTCATTTGGAACCAGAAGAGACCTAGAATAGCAAAAGCAATTCTAGGCAACAGAGACATGGCTGGGGGTATCACAATCCCCAACTTGAAACTATACTACAAAGCTACTGTGATTAAAAACAGCATGGTACTGGCAAAGAAACAGAACTGAGGATCAGAGGAATAGATTAGAAGATGCAGAATCAACTCCACACATACTCAGCCACCTCATCTTTGACAAAGGAGCCAACCACCCTCATTGGAAGAAAGATAGCCTATTTAATAAATGTTGGAAAAACTGGATTTCAACCTGCCAAAGATTAAAACTAGATCCATACCTATCACCGTGCACTAAACTAAGATCAACGTGGCTTAAAGATCTAAATATTAAGACAGAAACACTAAATTTTCTGGAAGATAAGTAGAACTCTTGAACACATTGGGATAGGTAAAGCCTTTATGAACAAAACCTCAGTAGCACGTGAACTACCACAAAGAATCAACAACTAGGATCTCATCTTATTAAAAAGCTTCTGCATTGCAAGAGAAACTACCAACAGAGCTAAGAGACAACCTACAATGTGGGAAAAAAATTTCAGCAGCTGTACCTTACGCAAAGGACTACTATCTAGAATATATAATGAACTTGAAAAAAAACAGACCCCTCAAATTCAAAGACTCAATTCAAAAATGGGCATCTCAAATGAACAGACATTTCTCAGACCAAGAAGTAAAAGCAGCAAATAAATATATGAAAAAATGTTCACCATCACTGGTCATTCGAGAGATGCAGATGAAAACAACACTGAGATTCTACCTCACCCCAGAAAGAATGGCTGTTATCAAGAAATCATCCAATAACAAATGCTGGTTAGGGTGTGGGGAGAAAGGAACCCTTCTCCACTGTTAGTGGGAGTGCAGACTGGTGCAACCACTGTGGAAATCAGTATGGAGATACCTCAAAGAACTAGGGTTAGAGGTCCAATGCGACCCAGCTATCCCCCTGCTGGGCATCTTCCCAAAACAATTAAAAGAATCATGTGACAGCGATATATGTGCACCCATGTTTACAGTGGCACAGTTTGTAATAGCTACAGCTTGGAAACAGCCCAAGTGCCCATCAACTGGAGACTGGATTAAGAAGATGTGTTTTTTTTTTTTTTATAAAATGGAGTACTACTCAGCCATAAAGAATGAGAAACTAGAGACATTTATAGCTAAATGGATGCATATTGAGGCCGTCCTCTTAACCTAAATAAATAGGACACACACGTGTAAATACCGAATAGTTTCTCTAGTGTGAGAAACTGAAAGTGTAAATAAGGATTAAAATGATTAAAAATGAATAATTGATAATTTGAAATAGGAAGAAAAAGTTCAAAGTGGTAGGGATGGCAGGAGGGGAAGGGAAGGGTTCAGAGTTACAGGCTGGAATCTGGAAAGAATTCATGTATAGATTGTGTTTAAAACTATAGGAAGAGATGTAGATAGAGACTAGGCTGGAGTTCATCAGTGGGTTGGGAAGGAAGAGTCACTGAGATCAAAGGAGAGGAGGGTGTGTTTCCAGAAGAAGCACATACAACTATGTACAGTACACAGTACTTGATAGTGTGATAGATGACTGTTACTGTTTTAGGTACTTATCATAACATGCTGTGCTTTTCACCCTTTAGAGCATAATCCTACTTATATAAAAGTTTACTGTAAAACAGTGTGCTGCTATGCCAGTGGTAGCCTAATGTATCTTGTGTTTAACTGCGTATTTGGATCATATCAAGGGGCCATCACAGATGATTGACCTGTACCTTTTCAGTTGGAACTTAGAAGTTGGCACTCTGTGCGGTACTTTGCGATACACACGGATGAAATTGCCTAATAACATATTCATCAGATTATATTTCCATCACCTGCCACTGATTGTATTGAAATTTAAATTTAAAAAGTTTGGCCTATGTGGTGTTTACTAGCTAATTAGAATTTTTTTCCAGACCCCTATTTGTTCAATATTAGTTTTGAAAATCTTTCTAAAACAAATCACATCCTTTGATGTCTTGTTAATGCTTGAGATGTTTTTTGAAATTATACGGAAGATGTTTAAATACTTTTCAGTTTTGCTTTGGATGAGCTCTATTATATTTGAATATTATTATAGTTTTTTCCCTTGTATTTCTTTTCTTTGAATAATTTTAATTTTTGTATATATGTGTGTTTAGCGAGTGATAATAAAGTTATGCAAGAAATTTAAATAAAAAAGAGTTATTCACTTTCAAGTTTATAGTATCAATACCTTTGTCCCTGCCACCTAACTGCTGTGAGTTTACTCTAATAGCACCCTACTTCAGGATACAATCCCATTTCAGTTTGGATAAACCTAAGCTGTTATAACTGAGACCCAGAAAGATAACCAGGCAGTTTATTTCTCTCTCACTTAACAGTCTTGTTATGAATGACTCTGCTTGGCAAGTGGGTCTTCCCTTTAAAATCATTCAGGAATTCAGGCTCCTCTGAGTTGGTGCTTGGATATTCATTATGATATTGATACCATAGATATGAGTGGCCATAATATAAGGATTTTAGCTGGTGGGAAGGGAGACAAGAGCAAGGAGACCCATTTGTGATCTCGGGATTCAGGACAGGAGTGATCTGCATCGCTTCTGCTTGTATTCCACTAGTGATAATGGGTCATATGACAGCATATAACTGCAAGAGACTCCAGGAACTGTGGCTTAGGTGGACAGCCACTTGCCCAGCAACAGTTTTATTAATATGAAAGAAAAGGAATAAAGATTCAGGTGCACAGGTAGAAGTTTGGCCCACATCAATTTCACCTTGCTTGCTCTACACGCTAGAAGTGAGTCTGAACCTTTCACTTGCATTTATACCCAAATATGTATGTACCCGAGCAAGCATTTCCTCAGTCTTTCACCACACCTGACTTCCCAAACAGCACAGTGAGGCAGGTGAGGTGTGAATTTGGGGACTCCAAAGATAGAGAACAAAGCCCAACAAGTTGCATGCATGAGGTTAGTACCTCAAGCTGCCCAATCCAAGAACCTGTAATTTTTCACTATTTTATATTTCATCTTCTTTCCCTTTAAAAAACTCATCTGCTATATTATTGTTCTTAGCTCATTCCATTTGCTTTTCTACTTTGCCTTACCAGTTTGATGGTGTGTTCCCAATGGGGGTTCCTTGGGCAAAGCTAGACCTAGATATTGTCAGTCCTTTGCACCATTGTTTAAAATGTGTTTTTAATCGTATGGTACATGTCACTCACTCTGTGGCACATCCTCTCTTGTGTTCTCTTCCAGCTACCCTCACCAACCCCTTCAAATCTGGTCCCAGACACACTTTGGAACAAGATATATCTGCTCTCTCAGTATTCATATCCACAGGCCATTTATGTGGCCCCCTGGTGCCTCAACTGTTCATTCTTCGTACAGCAGCCAGAGAGTTGTTTTTAAAGTTAATTCCTAGCTGGGCTTTGTGGTTCATGTCTATAATCCAAGCACTCTGGGAAGCTTGGGCAGGAAGATTGCAAGTTCAACCCCAGCTTAGTGACAACTTAATGACTTAGTAAGTTCCTGTCTCAAAATAAAAAATAAAAAGGCTTGGAATGTAGCTCACTGTGAAGGCCCTGGCTTTAATCCCTAGTACCACAAAAAAAAAAAAAAAAGTTAAGTCTTGTGTTAGTTTGCTAGGGCTGCCATAACCAAACGCCACAGACTGGGTGACTTAAACAACAGATGCTTATTTTCTCATTCTTGGAGAGTCTGTAAATCCAAGATCAAGCTCTCCAGGCTTAGTTTCTTCTGATCCTGCTCTCTTTGGCTGGTAGATGGCTGTCTTTTCCCTATATCTTCACATAGTCTTCCCTCTGTGTCTGTTGGGCCCTTAAGCTGTCCTTTTATTAAGGACATCAGTGATATTTGTTTGGATGACTTTTTAAAAAGGGTAGAATCACTTGCCAAGTGTGCTTGGATCCTAATGTTCTCATTTGACTGGAATTACCTCTTCAAAGACTCTATCTGTACATATAGTCACATCTTATGATACGGGATGAGGACTTTGATATATGAAATTAGGGGGCACATATTCATCCCATAGCACCATTATCATGCTCAAAATCTCTTTAGTTGTCTCCTATCACATTCAGAGTGGAAACCGACATCCTTCCACTGGCTCCACGGACATCTCAGGTTCTGGTTCCTCTCACCACCCTAATCAGATCTCCTGCCATCTTCCCCCTTGCCTACTGTGCTTAGCCACACTGCATCCACTTATCCTTCTCAGCGTCTGAGTATTTCTCCTTCTTCCTGTAACATCTTCGCCTCTAATATCCATATGTCTCCATATTCCCTCCCTCCAGTTACCTTACCAATCTCGACATCCTATTAAATATAATGTCCTGTACCCTTGCACTACGTCACACCTCTACCCTGCTTCATTTATCTTCCTGTCACTTTCCATCTTCTCATATCATGTAAAGTGCTTCCTCACACTGAACAAGTGCTTCATAACACCAAGGGCCTTTTTTGCTTACTTCTGTACCTCGGCTCCAGAAGAATCCCTGACTTCTGTAAGTGCTCAGAAGATATTTACTAAAAGAAGGAATAAGCTGTGCTTAATAAGGAGAGAGAGAGAGAGAGAGAGAGAGAGAGAGAGAGAGAGAGAGAGAGAGAGAGAGAGAGAGAAACTTTCAGAGTAATTAAAATTGTGATCATGAAACCCAAATTCCACATTGCAAGCACTTTTCTATCAGAGGGAGCCCCTCAGGATTTCACACAGAGCTAACAAGCTTTAGTTTACCTAAAATTCTATGAGCATATGTATCTAAATTCCAATCTCAAATGAATGAGAACTATCAGGAGAAAGTGGATTCATGCAAGAAGCAGGCACACTGACAGTCATGAGAAGTGGCAGTTGACAGATTAACAGCAAAGGAAAGAAAGAAGCCCTGTGAAAAGAAATATACAGGCTCAAAAAGTGCATCCATCTGGGGCCATTTTCCATAGGATTAAAGTGACTACATCTAAGTAGCAACTGAAAAAATTACTGTAATAGTCAAGGACAGAATGTAAAGTTTCCAAGAAGTACCAGGAGCCATTAGAAAGAGGTTACATCTATCTGGTGTGTGTCTGGTAGAGAAATGTGCTCTATCTGGAGGATGCATTTCCTTCCTAATATAGTTTAAATGACTCCTTTCAAAAGCCATGATGCTAAAAGCAGTGAACTTCCTTTAGATACTCTCCTGCACATTTATTACTCCACAGGCTGGGAAAGGTTAGGTAAGAAGCAGAGTTTCCCAATGCAATTCTGCTCCCTGCCTTCTCCTCTGAGTATCCAAAGAACAGCCACCCATTTCCCTGAGGGTGGGAGCCAGAGCTTTCATTGGCTTCTTTGCTACCTCCCCTCCAACTCACCCCTAGTCGGGGAACACTTGCCTTTTATATTTTTCCTCACTGCCTCCCCACAAAACCATCAAGAGAATTGTCCTGCGGTCAACAAAGTTCTCATTTCTGTTTAAAATGTCCTGTGAACTTTCACTGGGTTTTGTTTGCCAGTCAGGCAAACAAAATGACAACCATTCCCCCATGACTTGCTAGGCAAAAAAGCCAGCCTGAGAAAGGGTGAAGAAATGTGGCTGAATTCATTTGTCCTCTGTTACACTCTCCAGGCACTGGTGCTCAGAACCCATAGCTCAACCAGCCTACCCCATGGTCAAAGTTCAAGACCCAAATGGGGAGGCCCAGGGCATATCAAGGAAGTCAACAGTTGAAGGATTCATCCAGGAGTCAGAACCACAAGGCACAATTTTCAGAGCCATGATCCAAATTCTAAGGCAGAGCCAATGAGTTTAGTAGCAATGCAGAGGAGAGGAGGGAAGTAGGTATAGGTATAGGAGGAGAGCTAAGGAGGCAAACGTCCAGCATCCTCAAGACCAGGAACCTATAGACAAGATAGAGAGGATAGTAGAATAATTCATCTCATCTGTGGATCATAATTCTACAGGCCCAGCTGCGGTCAGCCATATCTACTTGCATGACAGCTCCAGAGTTCCTTTTTCTGCCCAACTCTCTGCTTCCTCTCAATAAAAGATCTAAGCAATCCCCACCCCTTCTACTTCTATCTGTGTTGGGCAGATTTAGTATCTGAGGGGCAGTGGGAAATATGCGTGTGACCTTCAACACTGGAGGACCCACATTCTAGTCCCAGCTCTGTTACTTCCTGGCTGTGTATTCTTAGGCAAGTCATCTAAATCCTCCGGGACTGAGTTGCCTCAGTTGGGCAGGGGGAAAATAATGTCTCCGTCATAAAATTGAGGTAAGAATGAAATAAAATCATGAAGATGAAGGAGCTTTGAAAAACACATGAGCTGTACAAAATTATCCTGAATATTAATACGTCAATCTCTAACTTGGACTTCTGTCCCAAACTCCAGCCCTATGTTGTAGGTGAGCCTGGTCCCGAGCCCTCCTTTGGAGCAACACCTCTGGCTCACCCGCCCAGCCTTGTTGCAGAACCTAGACCCACTACCTTGTTCTCCCTGACCCAGGGGGGCAAATGAGGATGAATGACAAAGAGACACAGAGTCAGTTTAACTTGTGGGGAGCCAGGGGCCTCTCCACCCCATGCTGGGTCTGGCTCATTTTGCCTGTATTCACCCAAACACGGGCACAAGCAATCAAAGTAACACAAGATTCATCTGCTTTCCAATGTCCATTAGTACACGCTGTGGTAAACAACTTAACCTCGGCTGTCTTAGGTTTTCCCTAGACCCTGCAATGTGCAGTCACCCCTGAGTGCAATCTTCCTCCTTTGTGCTCACAGAGGAGGCCAATTAGGCCTCCACTGCCCTCTGGTCTCCAACACTGCAGCCTGGAAATGTGCACCTGGACTCAGGGTCAACAGAGCTCATACTGCAAAAATGTCTCCTGGCTTCCTATCACATGGCTTCCTGTCTCTTCTGAAGAGCACGGCTCAGTGCAGGGCACCAGCCCTTTGTCCTCTTCCCTCTGCACTCACCCAGGTGAGACCCACAAGGTTCCTTTCCAAAGAGATCCACTGACCCCTTACCATTTCCCATTCTGCCATAGTGTGAACCTTACCATGGAGTCAGGTTCCTCCCAGAGTGAAGGGACTTCACACCCTATTGCCACCAGTGCCCGACTAGATAGCGTTCTTTAGCTTTCAGTGCTTACTTTCCCCAACTCAGACTTGCACAGGAAGCAACCGCTAGCCGGACATGGTGGCACATGCCTGTCATCCCACCACTTTGGGAGGCTGAGGCAGGATTGCAAGTTGAGGCCCAGCTAGTACAATTTAGTGACTTTGTGAGTGAGACCTTGTCTGAAAATTTAAAAATAACTTTAAAGGGCTGGAGAGGTAGCTTAGTGGGAAGGCCCTGAGTGAAACACCCAGTATTGGAAGAAGGAAGAGAGAAGAGGAGGGGGAAGAGAAAATGCCAATTTTAAAATATGCACAATCGGGAGCCCACATAGCCAGTGACAGAAATGGCCATTAATCGTCATCCTAGGCCTTTAAGAGCACTTCTCCAAATCCACTTACCACAGGAAAGGACTAAGTACAATGTGCTGGTGGTGAGATGGTCCTCGATGGCACTATTGAGCTGGTGAATTCAGCAACACAGCCGCCCACATATGTCTGGACTTCCTGTTATAAATGTTTTTGTTGTCTGAGTCAGTGTAAGAGTTTCATTATTTGCAGCTAAAAGTGGTGTAAACGTTCCAACACAGTAGCTGACTTAAACAATAACACAGGAAGGAAATTATCATCTTTCTCACATCAACAAACAATCAGAAATAGAAATCGAGCTTCAGAAGAGGAAAATAATTTTCCTTTTAAAAAATACCTTAAAATGCTACAAGTAATTGCATTGATTGTTAACAGTATTAATAACTATCATAGTCTGGCTTAGCAGATGAGTAAGCCCTGCACCCTTCTAATCTTGTTTTCATTCTGCTGTGGACTAGGAAAGCAGATTACCATGGTGTAGTTAGACCTTTATGTAGAGTAAGTGTAAATGGGTCCCAAGTGAAGCCAAAGGCCTTTGAAGCCAAGATAGGAGCCTTAATGTGGACTCTGGGATGTGCAGATGAATGTGATATGTCTAAGTACTCAGCCATGGTTACTACAAAACGTCAGAAGTGAAAGTGAGTAATGAAGCTGCACAGTGGCTAGCTCCATGGCAGGGCTGTCAAACCACTACTGCCTGCATACAACCCTCACAGGAATGGTAGCAACGGGCTCTCTAATTTCAAGTTCCTCTGTCCCAACCAGTTCAGGGTTGAAAAGTATGGAGAAATCCAATTGGCTCTTCTGCTTTCTGACAGAAAACTCTTCACTTTGTGCATCAAAGTATTTCTTTTCCATGGAGCTTACCCAAAAGTGACACAGGTGTCCTGTGGGGGTAGCGGTCTCCCCACTCCTGTTCCAAACCACTTTGTGGGAAACTAGGGAAGAGGCTCCCAAGCAGGAAGAGGTTATGCTAACCCCACGGAAGCCCTTAGGGTCCCTCCTGCAGCCAGGCCTAGCAGGCTCCTGGAGAGGAAAACCTTCTTCGTTGTGGTTTTTCTGTGGAAGTTGCTGGTAGAAACAGGAGGTGTCCAATTCTAGCCCCCTACTGAGCCTCTCCATTTCGTAGGAGGCCACACTTGCCCCAACAATTTTGAAACTGAGGCCCAACCAAGACTACGCATCAGAAAGAGAGAACTGCTGTTTCAAAGACCTTTTGCGGCTGAAGCTACATGCTTCCTTGGTGAGTTCACCCCCTTGATTCTTTGGAACAAATCCCTTTTACAGAACAGGCTCCTGCACACTCTTGCTCCCACGGCAGAGCACTTGAGCAAGCTCAGCCCTTCCCACTGTCAGTAATCAGCGCAGCTGGGCCCAGCAGGCATAAAGAGCCCACAATTGATTTCCCACGTCCTTGGGAGGAGAACGCTTCTCATTACATAGACTGCATTGGACCAAGGCACCAAGGAAAAGGGGTCTTTCTGGCAATGCTGGTGGAGGACTCTAGCCTTTTCCTCTTAATGTGTAAGCCAAGGGAGTGGGGCTGGTGAGGGTAGGCAAGGGAAACAGACTCTGCAGTGTAGCAACCAAGCCCTGGGAAACCTTCATCTGCACTAGGGGCCACCTCGCTGCCAGTCACAGGGGATGCATCTCTCCATTCCCATGAGGCCTTTTGGGAAAGTCTCGGGACTGTGCTGAAGAAGTCCAGGTCCTCAGTTAGTCAAGCTCCGAAGCCTTGTGCCCCGGACTTCAGGCTCAGGAAACAGGCAAACCAGTAAACAGTGGGGACTATCTGGTGTGAAGTCCTGCAGTTCTGAGGGATGAGTCATCAGCTTTTGCCACCTCTTGAAATAAATGGTAATGGCTTGGCAGCCTCTCATGTATTAATAGCCTTGTCATTTTACCTTCCTCTCATTCCCTTTATTCTATGTTGGAATTAGAGGGGGCAAAAGTGGGTTCAGCGCTGTTTGTCCCATGTTTCCTAGCAGCACAGAAAGCTCAAGAGGAATCCCAGATGTCCCCTGTCCTCTGGCCAGGTTGACAGCGCCCACCCCAGTCATGCTTCTTTGGTCATTTGGGGAACATTACCAGTTTTAACTTCCTTGTGACATTTCGTGCTGGAAATGATGAGATGTATTTCCTTATCTGTTTCCCTGCGTAAGAATGTCAACTTCCTGAAGGCAGAGCCTTCAGCTTGTCGCTCTGCCCCTGGTGCCCAGAAGGGCACCTGTAAGAAAGGGAGTAGCTAAAAAGAAGGGTGCATGAGGGTAGGCATGGGGCAAGGGCCATGAGAAGGGGTGCTTCGATGCTCTGACCCATTCCGCCCAATCCCCGCTTACAAACCTGAGGCTCTCAGCTTCATCCTAAAGTTACACATGAAGCCTAAGCAGTTAAAAGGAACAAAATCCCAGCGAATCCAAGACAAAGGATTCCTCCTTGGGCCGGTGTCTCCACATTGTCCACAGAATAGGGCATATCTGTTGGCTGTCCGATGAGGGACACATAGCTACTCCTTCCCTTCCTTCTCCGAGAGGATAAGCAGTGATCCAACTGCAAAGGAGACTCGGCCATTGTTCCTCCTCACGTGAAGTATTGGATGAGTCCTCAGCCTGTCACAGCTGCCTGTCCTCAGGAAGGGGGCTAAGTTTTGTTCTTCCAGTTTTTACTCCTTTATCCACACATGGTTGCTGTACACAATGAGCACATTCATCATGAAGAGTTTGTACACGTGCACGATACATCTTTATTCTTCTTTTACCCCCTCCCTCCCTCTCTTTCCCCTCCCTCTCTTGATCCCCTTCCCTCTTGCAAAAGGTCTGTCTCCCTGCTCCCTGCTTCCTATTATCTGTCTTTTATTTTGCTCTTCATTTATGCTTGGGGTTTCTTTTCTTTTCTTTTTTCTTTTTTTTTTGGTACCGGGAATCGAACTCGGGTCCTTGCGCTTGCTTGCGCAGCACACGGCGAAACCACTGAGCTAAATCCCTGGTCCTTTGGTTTTCTCATATAAGGGAAACCATGTGATATTTAAGCTCATGTGTTTGATTTGTTTCACTTAATATGATGGTCTCAGGGTGCATCCATTTTCCTACATGTGACTCAACTTTAGCCTTCTTTACAGCAGAGTTAGTACTTCATGGTGTGGAAGTATCAGATTTTCTTGATCCATTCATCTGTTGGTGAGCGTACAGGCCCCTTCCAAGCTTTAGCTATTATGAGTTATGCTGCTATAAACTTGAGTATGCATGGATCTCTGTAACATGTTATCTTAACTCTTTCAGGAAGATACTTAGAAGGGGAATAGCCGGGTCCAATAGGCAAGGTGAAGGATGAGCTAGTATACCTGGAAGTCCATTTGGCTACAGATTTAAGCTAGATTCTCCATTGCCTCTATCAAGGGATGTGGAGGCAGTGTGTATACTTCAGTACAGTGTCTGTACAATGGACCCTCAAGTTATGACCTGAGTAACATATGAACAAGTTGGGTTACAACTGGAATTTTAGTTTTAACTCACAACCAAAGTCTTGAGTTATGACCCGAATGGCAGCTGCCTGTGCTTTCAGATGGTCTCAGATACAGATTGAACCCTTAAAGAGCTCTGGAAGGAACAGTACAACATCCTTTCCTGTGAGGGGTTAACTGAGAAATCCCGGGCCAGTGTCTCTAAGGACACCGAGATCTGCCTGTGTGCAGGAGAGAGACTGTGAAGGCTGTGGAGAGGAGCCTGAGCCTTCACTGACCAACTTGAGTTACAACCAGCCCTCGGGAACGAATTGAGTTCAGAAGTCAAGGGTCCACTGTACTCACACTCTGTATCTTCTTTGTAAATTACTCTGAGTTGGGAGGGACGTAGACAAGGGTGCAGCTAATCATCTCCTTCGAACTGCACCCAGACCCAGCACTCCAGCCCTGGCCTTCTGGCATGCTCTCTAACACACTTCTGCCACTCCACAGCTTCCCAGGCTCCCACTGGCCTGCCAGCACCTTGCTCTAGGAGACAAGTGCCTCTACTCTCCCAACTCCTCTCTGAAAACTGTCTCCACCTCTTTATCCAGTGCAGTTCTAGCTCCTCTCTGCCTGGAGCAGGTGGTTGTGGCTCAGCCAGGCACTCAGTCATTCATCTGGCCAGCAAGTTACAACCAGGCACAAGCTCGGGGTCCACATGCAGGGCTCCGTTTTTCCCCACTCCATGCCCCTCAGCATCTGGAGGGAGGGTCAGCAGCTTCTTTAAGGCTGCTTCCAAAAGACTACCTCTCACTTCCTCATGCTCACTGGATGCCATTGCCATCACACCGGGATTCCCATCGGCAGGTGCATGCTAGCGTTGCTTCTGTACAGCTCTCTCCTGAGTCTCCCTCCTTGGCAAGCAACTGCAGCATTTTGCCACTGTCCTCTGTGACAAAACTCCAGGCACCACCTATACTCCTCATCTCCAATTCCTACTCTGGCTTTTAACCTGCTTCAGTCAGTCATTTGTATCTCCTCTCCACCCTTCCCGACACACACAGACACACACATGCACACACACACACAGAGGGAGAGAGGCGCGCACACCATGGAAGCTTGGTGAAGACTTAGCCACCTCTATTCTCTTGCTGACCCCTCGAGCTCTCACCCATGACCTCCCTGTCCATTAAGCCAATGGGTGCCATTAATACACGACTTACTGGCATGGAGTTGGACTTGTTGGCCTCTGAGATACACACTCCCAGGTTTCGAGTTTAAGCTCTCTTCTCTCTTTCTCTCTCTGTCTTTCTATGAGTGACTGCACACAGTGTCCTTGTCACAGGACAAGGTCTGAGGACGTCTCTGAAGTGGAGATGGGACCCTTGCCTCACTCCACCCATGGGCAGGTTACATGCACACTGACTTCTATCACAGGAAAGGAATTTCCAGGATGCATCAGTAAGAGGCACAAAGAGACTTATTAAGCAGAATTTTATAAGAATACACTCAAAAAATAGAATATGGCTCCTCAGGAAGGAGACAGGCACGGGAAGACCTCCTGAGTATATTTATGGGGATTTGCAGTGGAGATCTGTGGGTCTTGTGGAACTTTGGAAAGAGGGTGTTCAACTTACAGGTGAAAGGGAAAGGGGGTATGACTCATTCATAGGTGACAGCCACCACAGGTGACAGAGCAGGGGAAGGCTCATTTTACAGGGAAAAACAGATGGTCTCTTCACAGGTGGAAAAGATCCACTTATGCTTATTGTGTCTTTAAAGATCTTAGGAAGTTTTTGACTGGGTTTGTGTCTTGAAGCTGCAGTTTTTACTAAAGACACAATTTTAAAATTACTCTTTCCCTTGTCTCCTTTTTACTCATCTTTATTTCTTCTGTCTTACCTCACACTGGCTTTGAATTTCACTCATGTGCTAGTGACCTTCAATCTACATCTCAGCCATGCCTCTCTGTTCCCTTGCATACTGGCCAGATTCTCTGAGATCTAGAGTACTGCTTCATCCACAATGTTTCTACCTTTTCAGGACATGAGCCCTTGCTCTATAGCAGATGTTCAGGCTATGGTCAGACACTCCCAGGGTGCTTGTGCTGCCATTTATCTGTTTTTAGCTAATAATAGTCATAATAAGAATGAAAGGTAATATTTGGAGTACTTATCATGTGCCAGAAAGCAAAAACTGCCTTCAATGGCTTGTGCCATCAAATGCCACATGAGATGGAAGCATTTCAATTCCTGTTTTTGCATGGATGACATTGGGGATCAGGGAGCTTTAAGTAACTTAGTGGTGGTCATTTAACTCACACCTAGTGTGAGTTCTGGGCTTTTCAACTCTTCCCTGTCTGCAGGGTAGCACAAAGCCCTGAGCACTACCCCCCACTACCTCTGCTTGCAACGCCACTCTCTCTGCTCTGAAGCCCAGTGTGCATCCACTTGCTCTGTTGCCCCTCTCAGCACTTGCCTTAGTCCTCTTGACAGCTCTTTCTCCAGTGGGGCACAGCCTAGTGCCTTAGGCACATAGACTTGTTTGAGCCTAGTACTTAACAAGCTGAGTCTTGCACCACATTTCTGGGCTGGTATTTTTCCCTTGGCCTAAAAGGAGAAGCTCATTTATGTATGCTACATTGGGGCCAGGCTGGAGCATCAACACACAGACTTTATGACCAGCAGCTCTGATTGTATCCCTGAACAATGTACATAGCAGGACACATGATGAGTGGTGGTTTGATATTGGTTATTAAACTTGATAATTCACAGCAGAGAAAGAGATTGTTCATTGCTATTCTGACCAATGGGTGGTTCGGTTTAGTTATGAAGATACAGCTGCTACATTAAGTTTTTTGTTTCCATCCAGCTTGAATATCAAGTTAAAGAATAATGTAGTACAAACAGCGAGGGCGTGGGACCCGCACCCCCCACATGCACACACACAACTAAACAATGAATGTGAGTGTTCGCTTGTGATGGAGCAGTGCATTGTAAGCTACAGAATGTGGGGATCTGTCCTCAAGGCAGTCACTGAAAGCTCTCCCTCCACCTCCTGCCTTCCTTATTTCTGTTCCGTCTCCCTGGTCACCTGCGAAGTCCCTGTGAGCAACTCTCTCCTTTGCCTCCTCCCACACTCTATCTAACGTGCCAACAGTCCTGTCAGGTGTTCCCAAAGGCTCTCTCTTGCAGCCTGCCCTTTATGTGAACTCTCTTGCCTGCCCACAGAGGGATCTTGAAACACAGTTCTGACATGCAGTGTCCCTAGTCAGTATGCTTCCGAAACATCCCATTGCCCACAGGACAGCATGTAGCCTTCCGTTCCAGCTCTGTCTCCAACAATTTGGCCTTCCTCAAGTGCCACATGTTTCTGGTTTCAATAATCCTGAGCTTCTGCCCCCTGCAAGCCCCTCCTCTGGCCACTAGGGCTCAGGTCCAAGGGAAGCATCTTCCAGGAAGCTGGGGCCTCCTGACTTGTTTCACTTGCATTACTACTTTCCAAGGCAAGTTCCTCTCCTGCCTTAGAAACATACAAGGGCCAAGGCTGTGTCTCAGTCTGGGCTGCACATTCCTCCATCACCAAACACAAAGCTCCGTGCAGAAGAGCACACAGCAAAGACTTGGAGAACTACAAAACAGGAATGCCGTTCAGCAGTTTGTGCAAGTGTGCAGCGACCCTGCAATGAGATTGATAAGGAAGACTGCAAGCTGTGATTGATCTTAAGGTGCAGGAGGAAGGCGCCTGGGATGCTCTGATGAGGGAGCTGGAAGCACCAGCCTGCACTGGCTGCTGGGATCTCGTCTCTCATGTAGCAAAGGTAATCAGAGCCCATTGGTCATTAGGCACTAGCCTTGACCCAGGAGAAGACGGGCAAATCAGACAAGCCTCTGTCTGCTAGAGCTCCAGCCCCCAGCCTGGCCGCAAAGCACACCCTTACCCCTCTCTGCAGCAACCTGGTGCTCGGGGGATGGCACATGGATGGATGGGAAGCCTTTTGCTTTTCCTGGGCACAGGAAGGCTCTGCGTTTACCTATTTCCTGCTCTGTGCCCCAGCTCCCTGGAGCAAGACTTGTGACAGGATTTGCAGGGTTCAGAAAAATGAAAGAATATGGGAACACTTGTTCCAAAAATATTAAGAAAATTGGGACTAAAAGATGGAGGGAGGGTGAGGGAGGGGCAAGGAAAGCGATGACAAAAGAATTTGGATGTATGCTGTACATGTACTGACTCCCCACGAGGAATTATGTACTGTAGACATGTATCAATGGGAGGCTATCAAAATTTGGTTAACTTATAAGTGGATGACTGAGAAAAAAATATTCAGAAATTCAAGACGGGGCCACCCACTCAGGATCCTTCCTAAAAACCCAGGAGTTATTCTTCTAATATTTCCAGTAGAAGTCCCCTAACCTCCAAAGTGAAAAAAGAGAAAGAAAGAAATTCAAAGAAATTCAAGAGGGCAGCAGCTCACACAGAGAGGTCTGCAGACTGCACAGAGGCCTGGGACCAATGTGGCTGCACACAGGCCAGTAACAAATATTCGCTGAGTGCCCAGAATTCCTCTAACTTCCAAGGATGTGCTGGATAACGAGACAGATGTATTTCGTGCATGTGCCCCTGTGCTGGTGGATGTTTGTCACCGAGCTGCATGAAGGAGACTCACTGTAAGCAAGCTCACAAAGACATCCCCGAGAAAATCAGCAGTCAGAGAGCAGTGTTGAGAAGATGACAAAGCAGAGCGAAGCCCACCGGCGGGGAAGGTGTGGAGAGCACGTATTAGATTAGCGGGACTGGACACAAGGCCTCCCAAAGAGTGTCTTAGGAGCCAAGACGCAAGCGGCTCGGCTCTTTACAGCAACAGGTTGGGAGGCTGCTGGTACTGGCGGTCGGCTCTGCAGAGACACTTGGTCCCCTGAAGGAGAGCACTGCCCTTCCCGCCTGACTGGGCCTCCTCAGTTCTTCTGGCGTTCCCCGCAGCCCCTTTGTCTTAAAGATGTGGCCATCTCCACCTCGTCTTGGAGAGGACTTTCCGAAGCCTCCAGACGAACCTGCCGCTGTGGGTCACTGCCTCCTGGGTTCAGAGAAAGTCCTCAGTGGAAGCCTGTGCCGCCCTTCTGTTGGGGGTGAACACTTGGGAAATGGGGCTGTGGACTAGCTCACTAGCTCCGGTCAGAAGTTCCTGGAAGAGACCTCAAGCCCGCCCCCCCGCCCCAGCCCCTTTGTGCCAAGCAGGTGCAGAGCTGCCCGGCTTCCTTCTGATGCCAGCAGGGGTGCTAGGAAGGAAAGGCGGGTGTGGGGTGAGATCAAGGGGCACAGGAGGGGCGATGGGGTGCAACAGGTGGAGGGGGAGGGAGCCCGGGAGGCGCGGGAGAGCACGGTTAGAGCCCACGGCCTGCCCCTGGCCCGGAGGGGGTGGCAGGGGAGACCAAGTCCACGCAGCCCCGCGGGCGGGTGGGCCGCGGCCGCCCTCCGCCAGCAGCGCCGCCCGCCGTCCCCGCCCCGGCTGGCTGGCTGCGCCGCAGTGGTGGCGGAGAGGCGGAGAGGCGGGGAGGCGGGGGGGGGGGCGGGGGGGGGGGGGCGGGGGGGGGCGGGGGGGCGAGGGGGCGGGAGGGGCCTTGGCGACAGGACTCGCGCCTCCTCTCCCTCCCGGCTGCCGCAGCGCCGTCGTCGGAGATTTCCATCGAGGCTGGGGGGCGGGCCCGGGGGGGGGGGAGTGCGGGCTGGGGCGGGGCGAGGGGAGGAGTGGAAGTTGGGGCGCAGCAAAACCCGGCACCGCGCGCCCGAGCAGCCAGACTGCGCGCTGCGACCTCCGCACAGGTGGTCGCGCCGGTCCCCCGCGATGTGGCCCAAAGTTCTCCTGGCCTTCCTCAGCCTGTTCCTCATCATCCAGTCGAGGTGAGCCTGCATCCCGGGGCCCCGGCAGCCCCAGTCCCTCGAGCGGAGCCCTCCCGCGCCCCCTCGACGCGTGCCGGCCTCCACCAGCTCGCTCTCCCTCGGGCGTCCCGGGCCTCTGAGGAGCAGCTGGGCCGCGCGGGCCGGACCCTGGCCCCGTCACTCCCGTCCCACACTTTGAGCCCCAGGCACTGGGGCGGCTGGCAGAGCGCGCCTCCCCTCGCGAAGTCCTGGGCACGCAGAGGGGAGGCGGCCCCCAGCCAGCAGCCGGCCGGGATGCGCTCCTGGGGCGGGGGGCCTAAGTGCGCACAAAATATTGAGCTGTGCCCGCTCTGCTCTCTGCGCTCGCGTTTTTCTCCGGGAGGGTTCCAGGCAACTCTGACTTTACTTGCTTCGCATCCCGCAGCTGCTCTCTCAGCGCTACTCCCAGGCACGCCTGGGTTTAGCCTTAGGGTTCCCACCTAAGGCACCCCGCACGCTCCACTGCAGTCACCCCCTACACACACACGCGCACACACACACACACGAACACACACACACACACACGCACACACGCACACACGCGCGCGCGCACACACACACCCCTTTCCTTCCTCAACCAGAGACACCCCGCGGGGCGTGGGGCTGCCCTGGCTGGAGGGAGGCTGGAAATGTTTTTCTCCTTTGAGGTCTGTGGCTTGGGTCCGGACCTGGGAATTTGCTAAAAAGGTTATCCCACAGATTTCTGGCTTTTTAGGGTGGAAGGTGACTGCTTCATTTTTTTTTTTTTTGAGACGGTTTCCCTTCCTGCTGGTGCGAACTGTCTCAAGTTCCTAGGCACAGATCTTTCTCGAAGTCCCTGGGGCTCCTGGCTTGTGGACTGGTGTTTGGCGTACCTGGGTGGAGGGACTGTTTGACTCCACTGGTTTGCTGCTGCTTCAGGGTGGGCTTTGGCAAATGTTTCTGAATGCATGCTAGGAATTTCCCGCCCCCCACATCCCCCAGGGGGGATTTGGGCTAGTTGACAGAGCAAACATGGAACATGGTGACTTGGGGGGGGGGCAAAGATGGCTGGGGGGGGCAAGAGGAGGAGGGAGACCAGAGAGGAAAACAACATGGAGGTGGGCCTACCCCTCCAACCAGGGGAGGGCTGCAGCCAGCGATGCGCATTGGCACCATGGCAGCCTGTGATGTCAGGGAAGGGAGGTTGGGGGGGGGGGGACGCTGGACCATACTGAACTAAGAAACCTCCTTCAGGTCCAGGCTTAGCCTGGACTTGGTGCACAGCCCTTCCTCCACCAGAGCCTCAGTTCTTCCATCTGTAAAGTGACAAGGAGAGCTGGTGTGGAAAAAAAAACTATATCCAGGGCCATTTCTCGAGTTCACCCTCCTCTTCTCTAGCCAGCTTGGGGCAGGGGTGTAGAGATTCAGCTCTACCCTGGGCGAGGGATGTGGATGCCTGAAAAGCCCCATGGAAAATTCCACTAATCCAGCGTATGAGTGTTTTTCAAGTTTTTCTTCTTGGTAGCTCTACAAGTGAGCTCAATAGCTGCTCTGGAGAAAGGTGTGCATTATCAGGTGCTCCTTAACCTCAAGGACCCCAGGATGAGATTGTTTGTCTGTTTGTTTGCTCTAATTGAGAAAAGTTAATTGTAAGATCAAAACAACCTCAGAGTCTGTGACATCTCTCTCCCTGCAGACTAATCGAGGGGTAGGAGGGCTTTGGTGACCCCAGTGCAGTCATATCCGTTTTGCAGTTCTGAACCTGGAGGTGGCGTTCTTGTTAATGGCTTATCAGACATCTGGAAGCTTCGCTATCAGCCCTGCTCCCAGCCACCATTTTGAGAGGTCTCAGGCCTCCATTTTCCCTCCCTGTCTCTGTGCCTCCCTCCCTCCCAAGAGTGCTGGCCCTCATCTCTTCAAAGAACTGAGGGATTAGCCTCCAGTCTGTGAAACTCGAAAAGCTTCAGGGAAGAGGACATCTTCTGGATATGGCTTTTCGGAGTAGAAACTGCTTTTCCCGAGCCCAGTTCCTCCCCTAGCCTACAGTGGGAATTAGCCACTTCAGACATGAGAAAATGGCCCCCGACACAGCACATCTGTATGCCAGTTAAGCAACTCTAAGAGCCTGAGATACTGCAGAAAAATGTATTTTGCCGCCCAAGTTGGCAGCCCCTTGGTCTGCAGTACATGGGTCATGTGTAGGTCTCCTGCTCTGTTTATCCCTTATTTTAGGAAGGAAGTTGCCTCGTGGCTTATAAAAAAAAATCCTTTTGAAAGTGTAACATACAAATATTAAATCACATAAGTGAATAAATAGCTCAGTAGATTTTCACAAAGTAAACATGTTCGTGTAACCAACACTTAGATCAGGAAAGAGAACATTAGCAGCCCCCTCCCAACACATACACAGGCACACACACATCCACACTGCACACACATACACATGCACACACACACACACACGCGCGCGTGTGCACACCTCCCTGTATAATCTCCCCAAGGGAAGCCACCCTTCTGCCTTCCAACATCACACATTAATTTGAGTTGATGGCTTTTAAAAAAGCTTTTAATTATAATTTTTTCAAAGATATATGACAGTCGAGGGAATAATAGACTGAATCTCCATGTACTCACCAGCCTCACATTTATGCACTTGTGGTCACTTCTTTCTCTGTCCCTACCCACCATCCTTTTCTGGATTAGATTACTTTGTAACGAACCTCAGATATCTTACCATTTCATATGTAGTTATTTTAGCTCTGAAGGACTTCACAAATATAAGAAAATGGCAGTATTGCACCAAATATTTAAAAATAATTTACTCATGTCTCAACTATCTTGTCTGTTCAAATCTCTACTGTTGTGTCATAAATAGTGTTTGTATAGTTTGCTTTTGAAAAACTGGGATCCAAATAAATTGTGTGCATTAGCAAATGGAACATTTTTATTTTTTCAATCCTTGTTATTGATTTAGAACCTCTATACAGAAAAATGCTCAAATCCTAAGTGTACAGGTGAGGAGGGGTCAGGAAATGACGACACTGGCATAAAGCAAGCCAG
The DNA here is from genome assembly GCF_053883595.1 of Heterocephalus glaber. Taxonomy (NCBI): domain Eukaryota; kingdom Metazoa; phylum Chordata; class Mammalia; order Rodentia; family Bathyergidae; genus Heterocephalus; species Heterocephalus glaber. The sequence continues at coordinate 500,426 of NW_028258205.1, read as the reverse complement.
GTCAAGGACTGGAATGTAACAAGAACCTCCGAAGCCCCTGGTACCCTTTCATCCCTGTCTCGAAGCAAAGTAGCACTCAACCTGAGGGGAGTGCAGACATTAACAGATGGCTTCTTTGAAATGATCACTGCTATTATTATCATTATTATTATTATTATTAGTGTTATTGACTTGGTGCCTGGGCTTGGCACTCAAGATGGATTCCTGTTGGCCGTCCATTTCCCGGATGCAGCCTCTGGGAGAAGAACTCCTGCCTTTTTTCAGTGCTGAGACAGGCACAAAGAGCTGCTCTTCTGACTTTATTCTACATTGCATACCCTTTGAAAAGCTAGGTCTTCTTGTTGTTGTTGAATAAAGAATTGTGAAAGAGAAATAGCATAGGAAGTCCTCGAAGAACAGAAAGATTTAAAAGAAATTAACCAGTGTAATCTGTTAGTGCTCCATAATTTACTGTTACCAGTTTCTAATTAAGCCTTGCATTGCAAATATTTCGGTTTGCCTCTGTCCCCAGAGGCACCAGCTGCAGCCCCTGCACAGTGGAAAGTATAGCTTGACTTTTTGTTGGTATATATTCTAGGGTGGTGGGACCTCAGACTGAACTGGAAGATGAAGCATCTGGCCACAATGACGTCATTTACGGCCCCCAGCCCCAGCCCCTGCCCCAGCCCCAGCCCCAGCATCTGCGTCTGGGCAGGAAGCTTCTCTCTAAAAAAGTAAAGCCCCAGGTTCAGCCTCAGCCCCTGCCCCTGCCCGTGCCCCTGCCCGTGCCCCCTCCTGAGGCCCTGCCCCCAGCCGTGCCCCTGCCCGTGCCCCCTTCCGAGCCCCTGCCCCTGCCCCCACCCGAGCCCCTGCCCCACCCTGTGCATCGGGGCAGGGAGATTCCCTCTAACAAAAAGAAGCCCATTGGTGCCCCTGCGGTGGTTGCCACCACTGCCCCCGTGATGGCTGCCACTACTGCTGTTACACATGCTTCGGAGGCTCCGCGAGCAGGCAGCAAACTGCCAGAAGCATCTAAAATCCTGGACGCCATGCTGAAAAACTATGACAACAAGCTGCACCCTGGCATTGGTGGTGAGTAGCAAAGCCCAGTTCCAGAAGGAGGGAGGGAGGGAGGGTTGCGGGCACAGGTGTGGGGAATGGGTGAGATGGGCAATAGGTGAGGGTGCCACGCAAGGGACGGGACATCTGCTGCTGACCTATCGGATAATCCGTATTAACTCTAGTCCCAGCTGTGCTATGAATGTGGGTCAAGACTCTTCCATTCTCTCACCCTCAGTTTTCCCAACCCTAAAATGAGATAACTGGACTACATGACTAACCTGCCAGGTGTGTGTCCAAACCTTCACCGTGCATGAGCTGATTCTTGCCATGAAAGAGCAAATAAGGAACTAGGATCGGTCCTCTTTCCTCCTTTCTGCCTGTGCCCCTGCCCCATGCCCCGGTAGACACTTATCCTCTGCTCCTTCTGCTTCCCTTCCAGCGAAGCCCACCGTGGTCGATGTCGAGATCTCCGTCAGCAGCCTGGGCCCTATTTCCATCATGGACATGGTGAGTACTGAATTTTGATTCCACTCTTTTCGAGCCCAGGGCCTGACCTATGGGGCCTGCCATGTTCTTGTGCTTTCTACTCTGTGTTTCTCTAACAACTCCAAGAGGTTTGGTTTGGTTTGGTTTTTGGAGGGAGGGGAGATTTTAATTGTTCAAACCTTGAGAATGAAGCTGGAAAAGGTAAGTCTCTTGCTGTCTGAAGAGGACCTTTGGAGTCGTGACTAGATCTTCCAGTCCTTCCTTCAAAATAAAAATAAAGCAACTTGAAACACTGCAATGGAATGGCTCTTTCTTTCTGATAATTATTTATGTGCCTTTAAGTCTACGGTTGCCAGATGTTGCTCTGTGATTGTTTCTCTAATTGTGTCCTTGTTCCTTTCTCTCTCCTGGTATTTATCCACTGGCATTTATATGAGTGTCCTTACTATCACCATTCAGGCTTCATTTGCAGAGCACTCTGCCTACCCTAGCCCTCCCGCCAAGGATGCAGCTTGGCCCCACAGTCCAGCAAGCGTGGCCTTCCATGGATCTGCCCTGCTTTACCCCTCTACAGAGCACATGCTCTGATCTATACCAAAATATGGACACTCCCAGACCACCTTGAGCCTCTGAGCTGAGCTTTGTTCAAGCAGTATCCTATTTGAGATACCATTGCTCTATTTTCTTTCTTGTCACAAGCCCTTTTCCCTCAGAGTCCGGCTCAGAGGACATTTTGTTTATGGCACCTTCCCCACTGTCCACAGCTACTAATGTCACCCTTCTTACACCACACTGCATTCTGGGCACGTGCATCTTCCTACCTTATACCTACCTCAGTTCATTGGAATGATCTCCTCTATGTCTATCTTGCTCTGTCCACCACGGACTCCTTGATCCCAAGGACTCAGTAGAAGTTAGCTGACCAAATGTGTTATGAAAGATGCTCTGTAAAGGTCACTTGTATCTGCAGAGCCTGACAGTGAGGAAAGCTTTGATCACCAACGTCATCATAGCTGTAGATTTGGCTCGGCCCAGAGCAGACACAGTTTTCACATACCCACCAGTACCCAGCAAACACCATGTGGTTGGGTGAGACTTGGCTTTCAGATGAGCCTTGCAAAGGTAAGTAACCCCGAGGGAAGGCCCAGGTATCTGCTTCTCCATTATCAGACCATGTGTTAAAGCTGCAGAAGGCCTATTTTTGCATGGCCTGCTTTCTTCTGGTATACTTGATGAGGAGGGGGACACAAGTTTCTGCTACTCCGGCATAGAACACACCATTGCCCAGAGCGCACTTGTCTGTGGATCCTCGTAGTAGGCTGGGTGGCAACCCAGGCTGCCATTAAGGATCCCTTTAACTTTCAATGGACTGGAGCCTCCCAGCAGGGTCATGAATCCTAGTGTTAGTTGTAGTCAGTGTAGTTGTTGGTGGGGGGAGTTTGAGCCCCCTTCGATCAGTCAGATGTGTCCTCTGAAAAGGCTGCCTGAGCCCAAGGCATGTGGCTTTTAATCAGATGTTTTGCCAGTCTTCTGAGTCCTGGCTGGACTCAGAAGCACCCAGTCTGAGCTTGAAGGGCAGTGGTCAGATTGGGACCAATGGCCCGTCACAGCATAACCAGTTCCCCATGCTGTGTCTGGCTGCAGTAGCTGTTGCAGGTGACTTGAATTAAGCCATTTCCTAAATTCTGAATTTCTAGTTTCAGCTGAGCTAAAAGACAAGTGATGTACATCCCAAGTTCCCTTGTCAAAACGGGGAAACATTGGGCCATTAGTTCTCGGTTGATGTGTAAAAAATTTACAATTGGTATTGTGTTGACCAGAAATTAAGTGCTTATTCAAAACACTTCATAGCAGCCCATGAGCACAGTGTGGCTGTGGAGGGGCGGGCTTCCCACCAGCTGCCGAGCAGTTCACAGTCCTGTGGACTAAGGAGACTGCTGGCCAAGCTGGGGCCTCCAGCTGCTTGGGAATGTGGGCATAATCTGAAGGCCCTTTGTAAAGGCAAGTGGGGTGCGGCCAGGCAGGGTGGACTCCGGGGCTCCCTTGCAGATGGTCAACAGGCTCTCAAGCGCTTGTCTGCTTCTCCAGTCTACTCTAGTGCAAGGCCGTGGTAATGGTGCTGGGAGTGGACAGCTCCCTATGCCTTCAGGCCTCAGTTTCCCTATCTTTAAAATAAAGAGTTGTGTTGTGACATAGTTCTGGTACGTGCTGTTCAAACTGCTTGCAGTTCTATTTCAGTCTCTCTTTCCCCTTTCAATACCAGTGGTGCAAGCTTCTAGCTTCTTGTGCTTCTTCCTATTGAACATCCTGATGTTTGACAGGCAGTGTATGGGACAGAAAGCATCTCGAGAGCAAATAATCACAGGTACATCTGTGCATATGCACCCATACATTCAGAGGTTCTGCACACTTGTTTGAAAGGCAAAACAAAACAAAGCAGAAAAATGATTCTCCTCATTTAAAAAACATGAGACTAGATAGATGTTTCTCTTATGACTCAAAGTACTTTGTTTTTTAATATAATTCTGTTTTTGGTACCGGGGATCAAACTCAGGTCCTTGCGCTTGCGCAGCAGGTGGAGAAACCACTGAGCTAAATCCCCAGCCTTTTAATATAATTCTGAGGAATGAAGGATCGAGGTTAATTAACATCAGCACTTCCCAAATAAAAGCTGAAAGGAGAAACTTGGCTGTGTACAATCAAAAGTGTGTGTGCTTATAAATTTTTCAAATGATGTTGAGCTAGGATCTCTGATTTGCCATGAGAGTGTGGGGCTGAAAGGGTATCAGCCTCGCAGGAGTAGCACCATAGTCCCGCACAGGTGATGAGTCTAGTTCATGCAACTGACCCACCATCACCTATTTGTAAAGGAAATGTGTCTTCCCAGTCTGGTACCATATCTATTTAGGAATGTCACTTTCCTTTGGGAACATCTGAGAATAGAAAACTTTTACAGTCAAACTTTGAGGCTGTTTTCCTCCATGCACACCTGAGTGGATAGCAATGGGGCCTTTGGCCACTGGTAGGGGAAGGATCTCAACATCAGGGCTGGACACTGGGTGATTTAGGGGGGCATTCCCAAATTATTTCTAGTCCCCCATTTAACAAAGAGGATAATAGGCAGACACATACGTTTCTAGTAGGTCTCCTTCCATATTCCCTTGGAACCATTTCTAGGCCACCTTTGGTTTTCTGTAGTGTCAGTATCATCTAGCTGTTCTCTATTCTGCTTTACTTTGACACAATTACATGTTCATGTGCCTAAGTGTGGACACAGTTTCTAGATGTGTCATTTTTAGTGACCAAGTCCTATTTTGTTTCTTAGCTTGCCTGTGAAATGTTCTCTTATTCATTTATAAGGAAACATGAAAAAAAAACTTGATGGGAATAGCTCATGAGCTTATGCTGATGTGGAGCCTCAGAATCTGGAATATCAGAGCTAACAGGACTTTTAAATATCACCAGATCCCACCTACTCTACTGTTTTATTGATGTCAAATTTCCTAGAAATCATTGGCATCCTTGACTCTACATACAAAGGATGATCAAAATATATGGTAAATGCTGACATTAACATTTATTACAGTAAGATACATTACCATGAATCCCCACAAAATATTCCCCCTCACTTTGAACACACTTACCCTATCATTCTTGTTACTTTCTGAGGCAGTTCTGCAAGTTCTCTTTTGTGAGTCATTATAAGGTGTGATAAAAAATACAGCAAATGCTGCTGCCAAGTCCCATCCAATGGAAAGGCGGACTTGTAAAAATATTATGGTGTGTCCTCATCCACCTTCTTCATTGGATCTGGCACCATGAAAGTTCTGGCTCTTCCGCAAAATCACAATGACCATGAAAGGGAAACATTATGAATCGATTCAAAACATGGAGGCAGCCATGACAGCACAACTAAAGACACTCAGGAAAGAGGACTTTCAGACCTGCTTCAGAAAGTAGCAAGAACAATGTGATAAGTGTGTTCAAAGAGAGGAATATTTCGAGGGGGGTTAATGCCATTGTGCTTTACTGTCGTGTTTGCCATTCTGCTGGGCAATACATTCTTTACCTAATGGTGGAATCACCCAAAGATCTGTGGTGGTTCTTACAGAGTAAACAGCATGAAGTGAGTAGTAGTGCAGCAGTGCCATGGGCTAAGTTCTATGAGATGTCTGTGTATGCTTGGAAGAGTGAGACTATTCGAATTCTGGCAGAGTCACAAATGAGTAGTCTGTCAGTTGACTCTGCAGTCCTTGCAGATCTGTTGGTAAAACAAATGATTGGGTTGAAAAAACAGAAAGCTTGTAGTCATAAATGCTCATTCTAGAAAAGACAAGACTCAAGAAGACATGATTCTAATCTTTAGATGCCTTTCATTGATTCAGTTTTGCCTCTGATTTAAGACACACAACCATTTTAAATCAGAGTTTGCTAAGATAAAGAGGGGAAAATGCAACATTAAAAATATGCATCCACTGGAAGATGTATCCTGGTTTCAAAAATTTGGGAAAAAGGCATCTTAAATTCAATAAAACGTCATTTCTGGAGATCTGCCCCCTGGAACAGGACTAGACCTACTCAGTGTGCATCCAGGGGGTGGGTGCAAAGGGAATTGCTAAGTGAAAGTAGGGCACTCCATTTAAGGGAAACCTTTGTATTCTGAGGTGTGAGATTGGTATTAACTGCTGCATAATGTGGGGGCCTTGCTCCCTTTGCTGTGGTAATCCAGAAGGGCTGGCTGACTTTTCGGCTGGGATCGCTGGACTTGGTAACCTCAGTCCCTTCCAGTCCTGACATTGGATGAATCTCTGGGCAGTGAGAAGGGACCCTATCCTGGTCTAGTGCTTCATGCATTCTACTACATTGCCTTTAGGATTGAAGGTTAAGAGGTGGCAAACAATATATTTGTGTGCGGATGTCCATTGCTCAGCCCAGAGTGTCTGGTTTTCAATCCTTCCCACCAGGAATACACCGTTGACATCTTCTTGTATCAGAGTTGGTACGACGAACGTCTTCGTTTCAATAAGACCTTTGACAGCTTTGTTCTGAGTGGTGATATGGTGAACAATGTGTGGACCCCGGAAGCCTTCTTCGTGAATTCTAAGAACACCATGGAGCATAGTGTCACCATGCCAAACCAGATGGTCCGAATCCACAGGAATGGCAAGGTGTTATATGCAATTAGGTAAGTCAAACCTTTGTTGTCTTGCCTCTTGGGAGTCTCCCTCCCTTTTGGGAATCTAGCCAATGACTTATGAGCAGCCTCTCATCCTGAATGATATTCTCAAGGAAGGGCCTATCCAGTTTTCCCAGCTCAACCTCTTCATGTAAACAGAGACATTGAGGCCTCACAATTTAAACAAAAAACAAAAAACAAAGATTCTGTTTAAAGTCACAGACCAAGTTTGTGGTAGAGCTGGGACTACTCCCCAGTGACTTGGCTCCCAGTGCCCAGCTCCCTCAGCTAGAATGTACCAGTACGATTGCATTGCCTGGACAATTCCATCCTAAGTGAGCACTGGATGCAACGGCAAGTCCACGGTGGTGGAATTGTCAAGGCAGAGCAGCAACACAGCGGTTGGAACTCAAGAGCAGGTTAGATGCTGGCAGGGGGAGGTGGAGCATCATTGGAGGGGGTGGGGTCGGAGATGGTAGAGTGGGGAGGGTATTTGTAGATCCTAGAAACTGGGCTGGGCGAGCAACAAAAGTCCATCTAAGTTCATATAATTTTATGAAGATGGAGCCCAAAGTAGTTAAATACTTCCATGCTGTACTCCTTCTCTTTTTGTCTCTCCTTTGAGCTTTTTGCCTTAAATTCTGCTGTTGCCATTCAATAGTGGCAGTCCACAGGTCAAAGCTGGATGGAAACCTAGATGCTCAGAGCCAGCCTAATGAGGCTCTTCTCTTCCTTCCAGGATGTCCATTGTCGTGAGATGCTCGTTCCACATGCTCAAATTCCCAATGGATTCTCACTCTTGCCCTCTGTCTTTCTCTAGCTGTGAGTACCTTCTTAGGTTTCGGGGAACCCAGAGATATGTTGGGCCCCTTCTTTTTCTCATCTTTGCTGTTTACATTTTTCTGCTTCTGCTTTTCTCCTAAGATGGTTCCAAAGTAGTGCCAAGCCTCTGCCCTCCACCCCCATCCTCAGCTCCTTCCCTGTGTTGCTCTACCCGGGCCTCATGCTTATTTCCTCCTTCTTCCTTGCACCTACCTCAAGTGAGCTACCCGCTTCTGAGCTATATCTCAAGTATGTCTGCTCTTCTCCATCTCTGCTGCTATCGCCTTGGTGTAGGCCTTTGTCATCTTCCCCTTGGACTTTTGCAACATCTTCCCTTTGAACTGGAACATATCCTAAATGTAATTGATTGTCTGCTCCCACCCCTGCCACCTGAACAAACATGTTGCTTCTGCATTCCCATCTGTCTCACTGATGCCAAAAACTTTGGTGCTTCCCTGTGTCCCCAACCTCCTGCATCTAATCAACCAACACATCCCGTTGGTGCTCCCTCCTGATTTTCTATCTACCCTTCCTCTGTTTCTATTTCTCTGTATTCTGACTGTCGCAGCTTTGATTCCTGCCTTCATTCGTTGTAATGTGCTTGAATTGCTGCACTGGCCCTTCATAGCTGGCCAACTTGCCAACCTGCTGACCGCACGTAAGAACCATAGTGACCTGAAGCAGCATCTAGACCCGGTCACTTCTTCATTTGCAATCCTTCCTTAACTCCATGGATCAATTCCAAATTCCTCAAAATGACCCTAAGGCACTTCATGCACTGGCCTTTGCTCCCTCCTCCTAAGTATCTCTGTGAGCTCACCATTTTGAAATTTTGCCATTTCCACAGTAAAGCAGGCATTTCACCTTTCAGTGCTGCTCCTCACCTTTCGGCATCATCCACATGGAAATGTTTACTTGACTCTCAAGATTTACTGGGAGTGTCACCTGCTCTAAAAAGTCTTCTCTGAGTGTGTTCCCAAGTAATAGTCCCTTACTTTGTTTCCTCACTGTTCTGTGGGTAGAAGTTTTCTAGAGCAACTCCAAAAGTCACAGTTGTATACTACTCACTGAGAATGTGGATGCTTGAGGGCAGGCTTATGCCTTGCTCATCCCTGTATTTGCAGGCCAGGGCCTGGTGCTCAGTAAATGCACTTATTGAATGGACTTCAACAACCAGGTAAGAGAGGCTGAGTCTCACAGCTGGCGAGGCCAGAGTCAAGGCTCCAGGGCATTGCTCAGGCTGACTTCATGCTGGAGGGCACATCAGCTGGGCTTCCCAGTCTCATTTGACCCTTTTTGCTTTCCAGTTTCCTACCCTGTGACTGATATGATCTACAGGTTGGAGAATTTCAGTCTGGAAATGAACAAGAATAACACCTGGAAGCTTTTCCAGTTTTACTTTACTGGAGTGAGCAACAAAACTGAAATTGTCTCCACCCCAGCTGGTAAGTGTGCCATGGGAACCAGGGCCAGGCAGGGGCCCAAGAAGGTGGTAGGGGTATGTGGAGATGGTCATGTGTATGGATGCTGTGCACCCATGCCATCAGGACATGGCTCCTGCCTTGTAAATGCTAAGCACTTACAACTGTTTGCAGAGGAAACTGAGACTTTACAACTATGTCTCAGTCTCATCTGCAAAGAAGTAAGTGCTTTGCCATGCCTCTTGAGAGGTAAGGTAAGTAAATAAAATTTTGTTGCCGTCAGATTTGGCAACCAGCTTTTCATGCAAACCCTCCAGTTTCAAGGTCTTCATTGACCTACTTGGAGCTTGTGTGACATCTCCGTATCCAGAACAGTCCAAGCTGGTTGGAAGGGAGACAAGGCCCATCTTAATGGGAGGTGGAGACTAGTGTTCTAATGGCAGCTGGGGTGGTGAAGGAGATTATAGAAGCTACAGTGCTGCCACACTGACATTCGTCTTAGAGGAGCGGCTCTGAAAAGCACACATTGCTGTCAAAGAATTCATGGTGGTTTCAGCATAGACATGGTCACTACTGGTTTTCTGGTCTTGTACCCAACAAGGACATAGGGGAGGGTCCTGGGTCTCTTAACTTTCAGCTCCCACTTAGATGTGAGCATCTTTGCTTGTGTTTCTAGGTGACCTGAATGAGGACCTAAGGGACCTTCCCAGGGTTGCTTCCAGAGCAACCCTGGAAACCCTCTTCACATGTACTGATCAAGTTCAGGGCACTGCCCTCATCATTTCCAGAATGTGGATGGAATGAGTCACCCAAACTGCCATTTGTCATGGGAGCCATATTGCTTTGCTTCTGTGTGGTTAGACAGAAAACTAACTTTTGCTTCACTCATGGAGTTAGTCACTAGGTAAAGGACAGCTCATGCTCACCTGGCTAGAGCTTTCCTTGCACAGTACTAGGCAAGGGGCAAGGGCTGCTTTACAAATGCTTTCCTTCTTCCTGGGGGTTCTAGGGAAGCAATTCTACTGCCTTTACCGAGATAGTGGCTCTTCTGCCAGCTAACTATGGGCCTGTCTCATAGCTTTCTGTACCTCGCTTTCTCCAGATAGGTGGGGACTCATCATCAAAGCTAGCAGAGGAGATAAGGCCCAGGGGCTTGTAAGTCACTAGTGGTTCCGTTTAGTAGATGATTGTGCATTGTTTCAAAATGGTGCCCTAGTGACTACAAAGCCCCATGGCCAGCATCATCACCAGATCAGTGACACTAGGTAACCACCAGGTCTTCTTTCTCTTCTGCTGGACATGGTTTTCCCGGGTCAGTGTGATCTTTTGGGCTGTTCTCAAACTGTTCCAGTCCACTCCTACTCTCTTTCTGCAGCAGACTTATGCACTCATCTCCTAATGTTTCAGAATGCAGTGCTAGCTGTCTACTCTGGTCCCCTTGGGTCTTGAACCAGAGGACCTCTGCTTCACGAGGTCTCAGAAAATCCACCTCTGCCCGCAGTGAGTGAATCATCCTCCTCTGACAGCTTTGGAGCTTCGGTGCTTCGGTGGAACCTTACAGCAGTCAGTTGTTGACTGTCTTGCAAGGAGTTTTCTTCCTTCTCTAGACAGACAGCTGAGCCCATCAGCAAACTCACCATGTTTCATCTGGAACTTCTGTTCATTGGACCTAGTTCTTTTCCACCAGTACTATCCAACTTATATTCAGCCCAGTCACTCTTACAGTAGGTCAAAATGAAAGGACCTGTATTCCCCTAGACCTAGATCATGTTCTGTTCTAGTCTCCACAGCCCTAGTTTATTTTTCTCCATTGTTCTTCAAAGCCATGGGTCCACTCATCCTTCTAGTCCGAGCCCTGTCAACTTTTTAATTTTCTCCCGCTTGCAGCACAACCATGGTCTGGGCAAAGCAGGTAAGAGTAAAACCAGAAAACATCTTTAGTATTTCTTTTACTTGCTTTGGCTCCTTGGCGCTATACGCCTTTCTTTCTTCACCCCAGTTTCTCCATTCCTCAGGAAGGAGAATGTGTGTGTTAGCATTCTTCTCATGGCTTTCAAAAACAAATTTTTATCTTTTGACAAGTGGATAAACTTCTTCTTTGTCCAGAATAAACAAGATTAAAACAGAGAAATCCAAAAAAAAAAAAAAAAAAACCTTTTGACAAGCACATGTAAACTCAGCAGTTTTGCAGGGACTGGGGTGGTTACTGCTAATTAGCAGGCTCTTAAATTGTAATCAAGACCCCAGGGCAAGAGAACTAGAAACTTGATCAATACATTCTGGCCAGTGGTCCAGTGTGCCACTTGTCTCTGCTGCATCACTGGAGGCACTTGGGTCAAAGCTTCTGCTCAGGAGCCAGGTTTCCCACTGCTCCCAGCCACTTCCTTGCCTTTTTTTCCAGAAGAGTCTGAGAAGTGTTGCTCCCTGAGTGTCAGTGCTGCCAAGGTGAGTGGGCAAGGCTTCTGTCCTTCAGCTCCAGCACACCCAGACCTATTCACAGGCGATCTCCCTTGCACGGGCAGGTTAGTGTTCTGGTTTGCTCTCCACACCTGTTGCGGACAGCAAGAAGGGTCATGAGCATCTACTGGTTTCCAGGCTACTCCAGGCTGGGATGGGCAGGGGCTAAGCTGCAGGGCCTAAATGAGCCACTAGCTTCAAGGGATTTCAAAGCCCACCTACTTCAAGGCCAAGGAATTGTATGGGATCACTGAAGTGGGAGTCTGGACATAAACTTCATAAATGACCCAGGACTGGAGCTCTTACAAATACATTGTGATGTTGATAGTGAAAACTGATGTTCTGTATTCCTCTAGACCTAGATCATGTTCTGCTATAGTCTCCACAGCCCTGGTTCATTTCTCTCCCTCACTTTTCAAAGCCTTGAGTCCACTCCTCCTTCTAGTCCGAGTCCTCTCAACTCAGAAAAACCCAAAGGAGCCATGGAGGCAGGATAGCATACAGAGTGTTTGGGGCAGTTATATCAAAGCACTGGAAGGCTGAAGATACAATTGGAGTTGCAAGTTGTCATCAGGTCCTGCGGGAGCCATTGGTGTCTAGGCTGAGAACCAGAGTAGGGACACATGCCCAAAGGAACATGAACACATCAGTCCCCCTTGTAGGGGTACAGGTATGCTCTGCAGACTTGACACCTAGAGGGCTGGTTGAAATGTTCACTTTCAGATCAATTTCTCTGTGTTCCTGAAAAATCCATTTGCGCTAAAGGTGCTAGACTAGACTAAGAACAGGGGGTTTGGGGTTTGAATATTAGTGTAACAATTCAAGCTATCTCAGAGAATCTGAGAACCAATGAGATTAGCTGTATGGTGTGTGTGTGTGTGTGTGTGTGTGTGTGTGTGTGTGTGTGTGTCTGTGTGTGTGTGTAATCCATCAGTTGGATCTGGGTCACTTTGGGCTTTTAGTGTCAGAGTGTAGAGTTGATTCTGTAGCTCACGTAGAATACAGAGCCATTGAGCCCTCAGAAGTTTGGGAGGCAGGAGAGTACTTGCTTGGGGGACCCTCCCCTAGTGAAGCAGTGTATGTGTAGAAAGAAGACCAGAAGCCATGTGCTTCCTCCAGTCACAGCACATGCCTCTGTCCCCTCATTCCCTGAGGGCCAGCAGTGCAGGTGTGGCCCTGCAGATACACTGAACATCTCAGTGGGCATGGAGGCAAAGTCAGCCTTCTGCATGTCAGTTGTGTGGGCCTGATAACAAGAGGACGAACTGATTTTTTCACTTTGATCTGACTCTTCTGCCACCCTGAAAAGACAGCTCTTGGGGTGGGACAGTGAACTGAAAAAGCAGTGATGAATTTGGCCTTGGCATAGCCGTCTCCCTGGGCTCCTTCTGGTCCTATGTGTGTTGCATGGAACAGTTTGCCTCTGTTGTTTGACTGCCGCAGGGAACCCTGTGAGTTGAGCAGTAGGGTTCTCACAGTATATGCCCTGCTGTATATCACACTATGGGGTTTTATGTTTTCCAGGTGAATTCGTGGTCACGACGTTTTTCTTCAATGTGAGTAGGCGGTTTGGCTATATTGCCATTCAAAACTATGTTCCTCCTTCTATGACCACAATGCTGTCCTGGGTTTCCTTTTGGATCCAGAGAGACTGTGCTCCAGCCAGGACCTCCTTAGGTGAGAGGGTAAAAACTGGGCATCCACCTGGCACGGGTGACCCTGGCTCAGCTCTGGCTGTTGCCACATCCTGTGGGCAGCGTAGCACGTGGGTCAGGCACTCCTTTTCCTCGCAGGGATCACCTCCGTACTCACCATGTCAACTTTGAGCACCTTTTCTCGGAAGAACTTCCCACGTGTCTCCTACATCACCATCCTGGATCTCTACATCACCATCTGCTTCATCTTCTGCTTCTGCGCCCTCTTGGAGTTTGCCATCCTCAACTACCTGAGCTACAGCCACAAGAAGGCCCATGCCTCTCCCATACTCCGCCATGTACGAGCTGGGTGTAGGAGTGGGTAGTGGAGGTGTAGCCGAGGGCAATGAGGTTATAGTGCCCCAAGGTTTGGGGAGTTAGCAGGAGCTGAGGGAGAAATCAACTTGCTGCTGTGATTGGAATGCTGGTGTGCCAAGGACAGAGTTTGCCGAAAACTGTAACCCATAGGTGTGGCTCACCTTCCCCTGACTCTTCTCTTTCTCCCCTTTTCTTCTCTTGTCCAATGCAGCCTCCTATCAGCAGCGCCCGCGCCCGTGCTCTGGCCCGTGCCCGTGCCCGCCAGCAGGAGGAGGTGTTTGTGTGCGAGATTGTCACCTCTGAGGGAAGTGATGGAAAGGAGCAAATATCTTGCTCCTTCCAAGAGCTCCCCGCCCCAGTTGCCCCCGAGCCCCCCCGTGGAAGGTTCTGTGGAAGCCGCAGGTGTTTCAGGAAGTATTTCTGCATGGTCCCTGATTGCGAGGGCTGCACCTGGCAGAGGGGTCGCCTTCGCATCCACCTCTTCCGGCTGGATAACTACTCCCGAGTTATTTTCCCGGTCACATTCTTCTTCTTCAATGTGGTCTACTGGCTTGTTTGCCTTAACCTGTAGGTGCCAGTAGGTTCCCTGTGGGGCGGACTCCTCAGTTCCCCGGGAGGTCCCAAGCCCCTTTGCCAAGGGAGTCGGGGCACAGCAGCAGCAGCAGGAGCACCTGAAGTGTTTTTCTTCCCTTGTTCTCCAAATACAAGCCTGTGAAGAGTTTGTCTTTGGTAGCCCTCTCCCCATGAGTCCCTTCACTCGTTCTTCCCAGCCCCCCCTTTCAAAGAACTTCACCCACCTCTCTTCCAGAAGGGCATTCACAATGCTCAGTCTGCAGGATCACAGGCTCTTAAGGATCAGCTCCCTAAAACCCTGCCCATCTCTGAGCAGATCAGCTCACTTCCAGCTGTGCTGACAATCACTGCCTTTTTCCAAACTCCCAGCAAACTCAGGCCTCAGCCTCAAAGTGCACAAATCAGCTATTTGCCCCATCCCTATCCTGACACCTCCTTAAAGGGCTAGATAGAGTACAGGAGGATCCCATCCTAGTTTTTCCTATCTCCCTGCCCTCCCTCCACATGCAGATAGACAGGCACTGGTATTATCTCTTTCAGAGGAGGGGAGCCAGCAAGTGGGTCTTTTGGGGACAGTATCCCTCCCTCAGCTGCTGTGACACCTCACTCTCCCCCCCCCGCTTCCATCTGCACCACAAGTTCAATGCCCTGCATCCAGTGGGTATCTGTCTGTTTTGGTGTGTGGTGATAGTGATTACCCCCTGCTTTTATGCCCCCTCTTCCTCTCCCTTGGCCCTTGTGACTCTGTAACGTACCCAGTGACTTTCCCAGCCCCGTCCAGGTGCTAGGCTTTGGTAATTTCCTGGGGCCAAGAAACGAAAGAAACTCTGATTTGCAGTGGGCATTACCCACCATTAATTGGTGCCCACCTTGGGCACAGTCGGAATTTGACAGCTTCCTTGTCCCCTGGGCCCATGAGCCAGTCCACTCTTATCCTCGGGGCGCTCACAATTACAGCCAATCAATTGAATTCCCCTAAATTTATATAGCACTTTACCTCTGGAGAAGCACTTTTGACAAATCCTTTCTATTTGGAGTCTCCTTATAGCCCTGCAACACCTCCAGGGCAGGATTCTTATCCCATTATGGTTATGCAGATGTGAACCCTGAAGCACAGATTTCTCTGGGGCTGTAGACCTCACTGGAAGCCACTCAGGAGCCCACTGTCTTGTTTTAGGCCACACCACAGGGCTAGACAGCTCTGTTCACCACAATTTGGTTCTTTTGCCTCTCCTGGCACCTCAGCATGGCAGGCTCATTTCAGCATTGGCCTGCCCAATTCCTGGGCCTGAGGTGCTCAGACTGCCCCCCAAATGGACCTTCTGCTGGCTCTAGTCACCCAGTGAGATGAATTTGAACCATCGCCCCAATGCTTTTATATGCTAAATGAAAACTGTGTCTGTGTTTTAAGGGGGTGGGTAGGGTGGGAATCCATCTGCTTTCTATCACCATCATCTGTAAAGGGGAATATATAAATAAAGAAATCAGCAAAGCATTCGAGGTGTGGCTCGTGTCTTTGGCCTTCAAGTTTGTTCCCAGTTCAGGTTTTCAACTTTTGTCTGTTCCCCTCTCCCATATATGACTCCTGGACATATGTGAGCTGCCAGGCATGCAAGGGGGACCCTTTTCTCCATATGAGCAAGGGGAAGAGAGTGCCTGGGTGTGTGGCCCCCTCCCAGATTTCCTGGCTTGCTTCTGTGCCTGTTCTCTGGGCCCTGCTTCTTTTGCCCATCACGATAGCCCTGTACCTTGTCTGGGTGCCACTGGGCTCCCCCACCCCCGGACAGATGGTGATGCTGAAGCACAAAGAAGGAGAGATTCCACTCCTGTAATACAGCCAGGCAGTAGTCCAATCCCGGAAATCCTAATGCCCTGCCTCAGTGTCCGGCAAGCCTGGAGACCTGGGTTGATTCACCTTTGGAAAGTCTGTTAAGAAGTGTTGGCCCTGGCGTCCTGTGACACTTCTAATTCCAAAGAAAATCAAGCGATAACAGCAACCAAAGAGGAAACAAAAATGGTGTCTGAACAGCTGACATCTTTGTCATAAAGTCCTCAGAATGATCCTTAACCACTTCCCTATTAAAAAAAAAAAAACCCACATCTTTACCTTGAATTGTGATGCCTTAACCTACAGAAAATTACAGGTAACCATGTTGGAACAAGGGAAATAGTTTCTTGGTTTTATTTCCATGAGAATGATGCAGGTGAGAGCATGGCAACCTGGCCCCTGAGAAAAGCAGTGCAAATTAGATTCTTTAATTTCACTGCAATAAAGCTTCGAATACAAAAAACCCATACTATTTATAAATCTTGGAAAACTCACATAATCAGTTCTTTAAAAATGAGGAAATTGAAATCATAGTTGGGTGCATATGTGAAAAATAAAGCTAATGACCCCACCGTGATGGCGGGCCCCTGTAAACCTAGCACTCTGGAGGCTGAGGCAGGAGGATCACTGTGAGTTGAGCCCAGCCTGAGGTACATAGTTCAAGGCCAGCCTGGATTAGACAGAGAGACCCTGTCTCAAACAAACAGAAACACTACATACTAAAGTCAGTGGGATGCAGCCAACACTGCACTTCAGAAAAATTCACAATGTGAGCATTTTAATTATTAAATACAGTGGTAAAAAAAAATGAGTGAAGCATTGGAAACTACAATTTGGAAAAAGGATAAAAAAGCATTACTCCTCAAAAAAGTTTTGAAGAGTAAACAATATAAGAATAATTATATCTTGTTTATATAATAATATAAATAATATAAAGACAACCAATATGTGAAAAACAATGAGCAAACTCGAATACCTACCTCTCTTTTCACATCCAAATTACAGATGTATGAAAGATTTGAAAAGTTTTTAAAGAAAACCCTAAAGGCACTCTAATATGGGGTATAGGAAATACCATTCTAAGCATGACATAAAACACCAGAAACTGTAAAGATTGAAAAAACTGTACCTGTGTTAAGAAATAATAATTGAAAAAGCCCCCAATTGTATAGCAAAGCACAGGGTCACGGGTCAGTTTTTCTGGGAAACACTCAGGGAAGTGCTGAGAGCACGATCCAGTGGAGAATCACGGAGGCTGACTGCATGGTCCTCCCCAGTTGTCACCAGTTAGGGCAAGGGGATGGACCCTTCAAGCCCTTCACTGGATGTGAGCACGAATTGGACAGACATGAACTGGGGTGTGTCTGGGAGAGATCTGGTTGAGGGTTGTCAGCCTCCAGCAATTGTAGCAGCTGGAGAAGCAAGATCTGTGCTAGAAGGGCATTGGTGGGCAAATGTTTCCGTGGTACACCACAACAACCACTATCATTCACTCTTACCTTGCTCAGGCTCATGTGTTCGTGTAGATTCTAGACCAGTTCTCCCATGGCTACGTTGTGCTCACTTTCCTAAGGAGGCACCACACACCTCCTACCAGAGCTGCTTGCGAGACTTCACTGATGTTCACCATTTCCATCTCTACTCTCCCTGTAGATTCCCCTCCTGCTCAGCCAGCATCTCTGCTGGTCTAGGTGGCTTGCCTTGTGGATGGACAGGGTCCTTCCTTCTGGAAATGGTCTGAGGCCCTGGAAACCTCGTGGTCTTCTCAGGCCATGGCTGGTGGATTTGCTTGTCATTTCTAAGGGATAACTAAGTGGGTCACTTCATCCTAGCCCAGGACTACCCACTCGGAGTACTACAAGTATTGACAGAGATGGCAAAGGCAGGACTCTCCCAACAAACAAGTTTATTTCTTACAATTCTGGAAACCGGAAGTTCAAATGTCAAAGTACTTGCAGACTTGGTATCTGGAGAAGGCTTGCTTTCTGGTTCCTAGATGTCAGTCTTCTCACTGTGTCCTCAAATAGCTGCAGGCCTAAGGGAGCTCTTCAAAGTCTCTTCCAAAAGGTCCCCAATACTCCTCATGAGGCCTCCAATCTCAAGATCTAATCACTTTCCAAAGGTCTCACTAGAAGATGAAGTCTGAGATTATCTTAACCAGCGAAGTTGGAAAGGCAACCAGGGGTGTTTCAGCTCATAGGAAGTTGTGAATGCGATTAAAAGAACAGGCAAAAATAGAGGAGCAGCCCAAATCTACACTCAGAAGGAAAGAATGCATGAACATAAAGATAAGGGTGATTTCCCAAATAAAAAGTCATGTTGCTTTGGTAGGTTCTGTAGTGAAACAACAAGCAGCAAACAACAACAGCAGCCCTCTTTTTGTCCCTTATAGTCTATCCAGGCTCCCCACCCTTGGGCCAGGTAGCACTCACACCCAGGGTAGAGCACCCTTAATCCTAGCACTGCACCAGGAATCAATCCCAGCATCATATCCTTCATCTCAGCATCAAACACTCTAGATCCAGCCACCTCTGAAAAGCCCCACCTATGACTGCATGAGAGACTTTGGGGGTCATCTAGACACAGCCACAACAACATCCTTAAGTCCTCTAAAGGTAACACTGATTTCCCTCACCTGGTCTATGAAGTTGCTTTTGATTTACTGTCTTCACTTAGAGCATTTTTGGAGGTTTATACTTGGCCTTACCACTATGATACCTCATATAACATACATCAAGGACCTAAAGTGGAATGCAAATTACTCCGACTTCCACGTATATCAGATCCAATTATGCACTCCAAGAATGGAAAGACAATAACTGGTTGGGTCTGTAGAACTGGTAGACCCACAGGTACCATACTCCAGCCAGTACTTGATTTATTACGTGATCTCCATAATCCCTCAACTCTAACAAAGAAGTCTAATGGTACTTCAGTCTATTGATATCATTGTTAATTCAAACTATTGTGTTCATTAGCTCTTAAAAATTTTAGGCAAATCCTCTTTCTCAAGTGTACAATCACCCAATGGGGATGTAATCACAGTATTCACTCATTATTGTATTGCATGATGCTTTCTGCTCCAGACCTGGCTATTATTTTGTCACTAGGTTAATGCTCTGAAAATTTGCTCAGGTCCATGAACTGAGGACAGGATGGGTAAGAGGCATCCAGAACACTGGAAGGCTTAGTAAGACACACCCATTCCAAAGAGTGTGAGATAAACTTTAAGAAGATCCAGGAAACTTCCACTTCATGAGGTTTTTAAGGATACAGTAATCAGAGATACGCCTCTTGAAAGAAAAAGATAAATCATTGCATTTTGAGTCTGCCTCCATAAGAAATAACTGATGCACCTAGTAGGCTTCTTTGGCTCCGGGGAGAAAGCATTCTACCCCTAGGATGACTGCTGTGGTCCATACATCAGGTGACACAGAGGGCTGAGAGCTTGGAGAAAGGTCAGGAACAGGAGAGAGATCTGCAGCAGGACCAGCTCCAGCTGCGGTGCAAGCAGCTCATGGGCCATCTCATCTGACAGGCCCTGCGGTGTCAGAGGTGTCCGTCTGGGAAAGGATGCAGTGTAAAGGGGTGAGGCCAGTGCCCATGGGAGAATTGCTGCCAATCAGCCCATGGAGTTCTGGAACAGGGTCATGCTGCCTGTACCAGAAAATTGGGTGCCCCTCTGGAAACAGACCCGGCCATGCTTCTGGGCCCTGGTACAGGTAATACTTGACTATAGGACACCAAGGGACTGTGTATGGAAGCTGATTGCTGTCAGACACACCAAAACATGAAGTCAGATCCAGGAGTAGTCCTTCCTAAATTGAACTTAGGCATCCCTAGAGAGCACGAGTAAATGCCAGAAGAGTATTCCAGACATTCATGGTGGAGCTGCCCAGCTCTCCTCCATCAACTCAGGCCAATGGTCAACTAAAGAATCCTGTGCAATTACCTAAAGAGGGAGGAAAAGGCAACGCTTCATTTGTAGGCACCTTGTGTTCAATTAATGGCTGTGATCAAAGAGATGATGACTTCATTACAGTCACACTGTGGAAGGATGTTAAAAGTCAGTGGAGAGGAAACATTTTCCACAGGGGTGGAGCTGCATGCAGTGAGCAACACATCATTAACTTTGGAAGGAGAACTGGAAAAAATATATATGTATATACATGAAATAGTGTGTGTGCCTGTGTAAATAGTACAAACATACTGTGTATAATAGCATATACAATTTATAGGATGGATATGTATACACACATTCTTTGAATGGGTTCTGGATTTGAAGAACAGTTCATATCCATAAACTAGGCAAGTGATCATAGCTTTTTATTGAAGTGTTCCTAATCTTCCTGATCATCTGTCTTGATTTATTTTGTACAGATGGAGCAAACGCCTTGGTACCTGACACTATGAAATGTTTCTTCTAATAACTGTCTCAGTAGCTTTCTTCAAATCAGACCCCTGACTACTCCTTTGACCTTGTTGCTCATTCTGGTAGTCATGCCTATCTTATGCTTATGTCAGTTTCACCAGCTACTCTATTGTGCAATCCTATTATTGCTAGCAGGGAACTCAATTCTGTAGCATCATATTTTACTGTCCACTTCTGTCTACTCTGACCTTCATATAGCCATCATATAGCCACTGAACCTTTATTCCCTAGTACTGAGGATTGAACTTGGGAAACACTGAGCTACATTCCCAGTTCTTTTTCATTTTATTTTGAGATAGGATCACCCTAAATTGCCCAACCTGGGCTCAAATTTGCCATTCTCCTGCCTCAGCCTTCCAAGTCATGTCTCTTTGTTTGAGTGTTTTGATCCTTGTTCCATGGTCTGTCTTGACAGTTCTGGCATTTGAACTTGACTTAGTGTGGGCCGTTGCTTTCTTCGTGGTTTTAAGAGCCATGCTAACAGCGTGGTAGCACAGTTTCCCAGGGCCCTTGCCGGACTATTAAATTATGTAGTACTTGAGTGTGCTCCCCTGCCTACAAAGTTTCCCTCATCCAGTGTTATTCTGTGTACCCAGTGATTCAGCACTGTCAGATCCCAGTCCCATGCTTAGTCTCACAGCTCTTACTAATACATGTTGGCTGGATCCTGTAGCTCCTCTGGAATATATCGTGTCTCATCTATCAGCAGATTTAACATTTTCCTGACCAGGTTATGCTGGGCCTTATTCCTAGTTATTGCTGTGACATAAAGAGGGATGAGTAAAAGCAGATCTAGAGGGGAACACATGTTTTCTTGCAGAGCTACATGGCCTCCAAGCAAGTATAGAGTATGATTTCTTTAACAGGGAGAAATGGTCCCCTCTGAAAGCCTAGGAGGTCCAGAGAAATTTGAGGAATCAAGATGTCTGAATATATCAACTGGAATGTTCTGACTCTATCACAGTTAGGATCCCAGCATTCATGTAGTTGACTTCCTGAATTTTAGAGTTTATCCTCTTCATTTTATAATGAAATGCTGGGTCTCATAGTTAGATTTTCATGCCTGCCTTCTGACTATGTGTTGCCAAGGAGGTCCTCTATATTTTACATTTAACTTCTAATGCATGACTGATAACCCTAGAGCAGTGGTGGCAAACCTATGGCACGTGTGTTGTCTTTCTTTTAAGACAAAAGATGTTAATGTATGAGTTTTTTTTTTTTAAACTAAACCTCAGTATTCAGATTTAATTGCAGTGTTGGCACTTTGAGATAAAGAAGTGCATTTGGGGTTGCAGTTTGGGCATTTTTCTCTAAAAGGTTCACCATCACTACCCTAGATCTTTGATTAATTTTATACAATGTTTCTCTTGCTCCTACTATCATATTCCTCTTCCAATTTTCTTCTATTTATTATTTTCCTGCATTTCTCAAACACCTGATATTTTCCACCTGTGATGAATTCTCTTTCACTGTGTGACACTTCGGTTCACCACCAATGAATGTTAGCAATTTCACTGCTGTATCAGTCGCTGCTCACTAGAGAAACAGATTTAATGCAAGATATATAAATATATAAGAATTTACAAGGTAGGCTTACAAGGACCACCCACAGAGTTTAGTATGGAAGAGAGCAAAAGGGCTAGGTGTACACTGGAGATCTAAAGGATCCAGTCAAAGATCGAAGGCCTAGAGCTCACTTCAGAGTCCCCTGCAAGTCCGTATCAGGAGGCTAAAGGGTCTGTGATGGAAGCTAGGAGATGATGTCCAAGGTGAAGGTGAAGACTGGAGCTCCTCCAGAGCAAGAGAAAAACAGAAATGAACCTCCCTTCTTTATTTCCCTTTCATACCATTCAGGCTCTAAGTCTATTGGTCAGTGCCACTCACACCCAGGATGGGTCTTCTGACCTCAGTAAATCCCCTCAGCCACAGCCAGACTAGCTGATCCAATTTAGTTGGGCATTTTTCACTCAAGCTGACACAATCAGTTAACACTCACAACTGTTATCAAGTGCTCTACTCACCTCAGTGATGGAGCTCCTGTTTCCAGTCTCCACGTGGGTCAAATGGCCCATCCAAAATCCTGTTTTAGACTTGGTTTTCTGAAACCAATCCTGGCACCAACTGTGGCTGGTTGGGCTATCTGGGAAACACACTGAGGTGAAGAATCCCGTGTATTGGAGAGTACTTTCCAAATCAACATTTTGGTAAGGAAGAAAATAATCAGGCTTACACAGAAGTGGAGATCAGTAATATAGCATCTACTCAATGCACTGTTAGAATGTTAGGAACACAAAAAACAAATTGTAAGATATTTGCAATAAGAACTACTGACTAAGTTATCAGTGATTTAAGGAAATTAAAAACAAGGCAATGACATAGAACATAGCCAAGGAAATGAAAAGAAAATTCATAATGTGAATGGCAAAAAAGTATGAAAAAATGTCCAACTTTATCAACAATCTGAGACACACATACACACACACACACCCATATATGTAGTTAGTGAGGGTGAAAAAATTAATGGTACACAACGAAAGGAAAGGTGTCAAGCCATAGGTATTTTCCTTATAGTCGGTAAGTTGGTGTAACCTTTTTGGAGGAATATCTAGCAATATGTATCAATGTATAAAATACACATAGGCTTTTATCTATCTAGTATATTAGGCAGAGTACTCTAGAGGAGTAAAATTAATAGAAATATGTTAAACAAGTGCATTTATTAGGTAGATTTATTATCGTCTGGATGCTGGAGAACCAGAGCATCCAGTAGCTGCTCCATCTAAAATACTGGAATCTGCAAAACAAGAGGGATCAAGGATTCAGTGCGGGTCAGAGGCTGAAGGCCCAGGAGCTCCTTGTAGACTCAGTGGTGTTGAGTCTGCATTGCAAATCTGAAGAAACTAGAATCTCATGTCTGTAGGTGGTGATGGTGGCAGCGGCAGCGGCAGCGGCAGCAGCAAAAATGGCTCCTACTCAAGCAGAATTGAGATTCAAAAAAAAAAAAGCACTCCAAATTCCTTCTTCTTTCACTTTGCTTCCATCCAGGCTACAATCCTGTTGGACTGTGCCCCCATGCTCAGGGTGGGTCTCCCTCCTCCCCAGTGTGCTGACCTACGTGCCAGTCACCCCACAAGTGAGCCCAGAAGTGTGCTCTGCTAGTCTGCTAGGTATCTCGTAATTCAGTAAAGTTGAAAAAATATAAATATAAATAAAAATTAAGCATCACACTTAATTTATTACATCCCTAAGACATTACCTCATGGAGATTATAGGACAAAAATACAAAGATATATGGAATATATATATTTTACTCCATTAAGTTTATTGGTCCATTTTAGGTACACATTATGATCACACTCATCATTGGGAATTTGTACCTGTACATGATGTATCTTGGTTCTTATTTTTCCCCAATCCCCTTCCTTCCTTTCCACCCCTCCACCTCTCCCTATTTCCAAAACCTTTGTTTCCATTTTTTCCCTCTTTTCTCATATTTTTTCCTTTCCTTTCTTTCCTTTCCCCCACCCCCCACTTCCCCTTCCCCTTTGCCCCTTTTCTTCCTATTTCACATTATCTATTATACATTTCATTCCTTATTTACACTTTCAGTTTCTCACACAGGAGAAACTATTCAGTATTTATACATGTGCGTCCTATTTATTTCACTTAAGAGGATGGCCTTAATGTATAGCTTTGTGTTTAAGAGGAGGCTATGACATGACTTAATTTTCCACCAAGAGATTAGTAGTTTGAGTCCATTTATGGTATATCCACACAAAAAAAACTCTCTGTAGTTAATTAAAAAGTCTAAAATGCATTTATGTTGACATAAAAGACAGTCACAGAATTACTAAGTGAAAGAATCAGATTGTAATATATCAGGTTTAGTAATATATCATTGAAATAAACTGTTACTCTAAATAAATCATATAATTTTATTTTGTTATTTGTAATTTTCCATATTATCTCTCTTCTCTATTGGGGGCATGTGTTTACAATCAGAAAGTATATCAAAAGAAAGCTTCAAACCACAGGCACAGTGAGGAGGGCAAGAAAAACTATGGCCAGCCTCCTAGTGAGAGAGGGTTTAAAAAAACTAGAAAAATGAAATGACCCAAAATGCACAGTAAGCCATTTATTTATTTATTTATTTATTTATGCATGTATGTTTTGGTACTGGGATCGAACTCAGGACCATGCGCTTGCCAGGCAGGTGGCGGAACCACTGAGCTAAATCTCCTGCCCCTGACCACCTCAGCCTTTTAGGGTGCTAGGGTTATAAGTATGTGCCAGCACACATTCATATCTTTTGGGTGTGCGGCAAGGCAACACATCATGGCCAGAACCTGTGGCAGAGGAGGCTGCTCACTGCATGGTGGCTGAGAAACAAAAGAGAGAGGAAATGGAGAGGCCACATTCCTGACATTCTCTCCAAGAGCATGCCACTAAAGGCCTAACTTCCTCCTACTAGGTCCCACCTCTTAAAGGTTCCACAACCTCTCAATAATGCCACTGCTGGGAATTAAACCTTTAACACACAGGCCTTTGTGGGGACATTCTGGCTCCAAACTATAACAGAACTAAAACAAATAATTGTTAATATGTTTCGAGAAACAGGAAATTATGTGAGATAATGCAAGGAAAATTCTAAAATTTTCCTGATGATAAGAAAAAAGTGAAGTATAACAGGAGATTCATCACAGAAGAAGAGTTAATAAAGTAGGAGATGAGTCAGAAGAAATCAACCGAAGTAAAGCAGAGACAAAAAAAAAATGAGAATGCATAAGATAGGGTAAGAGACATAGAGGATACAGGGGTAGGTACAACACAATATAAAAGGAGTCCAGGAGGAAATGAGAGAGTGCAGAAGACACAATATCTAAAGAGATAATGGGTAACAACTTTTCTATAATGACCAATGACATTAATTCAAGGATCAAAAAGTCCTATGAACACCAGCAGGATATAAATAAATAAATATTGCAGGAATAGATTTAATAAAACAGTTGTAGAACAAAGCCACAGGGAAAAATCTTACAGGTTCACAGACTGAAAAAAACACAGTAGATTATTTGCAGTAGGCAAATTGCCACAAACTTGGTAGCTTAAAGCAAAGGAGATTTGTTTTCTCACATTTCTGGGGTTTAGGAGCCCCCAACATCACAGTCACTGGGTGAAACCTAGCAGCCCCTAGAAGATAATCTGCTCCTAGTCTCTCCCAGGTTTTGGTGGCAGCCAGCACATCCTGACTTGGAACTGATCACTAAAATCTCTGCCACTGTGGTCTCAGGAACTCATTGACTTCTTCTCTTTTGTCTCTTTTATCTACCTCCCACACTCCCCACACAGGTTTAGGGCTCACCTGGATAATCCAGAATAATCTTTCCATATCAAAAACCTTAAGTTGCCACAGAGGGTAACATTCATAAGTTACAGCAACTAAAAATGAGGTATCTTTTTACCTACTTTGGTTTTATATGTTCAATTTTTATATGATCATTAAACAAACACAAAATTTGAAAAGTTATAGCTTCTTGATTTGTTGAATATGAATATGTTAGCATTAATAATTTTTCCTTCTTATTTCTAGTAATACTTTTAACCACAAAGTATACTTTGAAATTAATGTAGTTTTACTGACTTGCTTTTGATTCATGGTTCTATGACATATTTTCCAATTTCTCTCTCAACTTTCCTGTATCTTCATATGATAGAAGTGTCTTCTGTAAATAAACATACAGTTTTGTCTATGTGGTACTCTATCTTTGCATTTTAATAGAATGTTTTTATTACAGTCAATGTAATTAGTGAAAGAATTAGATTTAAATCAGTCATTTTACTTTTTACTTATTTTTGTCTTATCTATTCTACATTGCTTATTTTCTTCCCTTGCCCTTTTGATTGATTGTTATTGGATTTTTTCGCACTATTAATTTGGAAGTTCCAATCTTACTATGAGTTTTATGTTTTGCAATATTAGTTACTGATAGATGAAGTAGACAAAAACCAAAATGAATGGAGAATCATGCTGTGTTCAGGAACTTTCTCAATATAGTGAAGCATTCCGTTGTCACCAAAATGACCTGTACATTCAAGGCAAAAGCAATCAAAATCCCAGTAGAATTTTTTTGTAGATAGAGGTAAGCTCATCCAAAAAGCTTATCAAAGGACAAAGGGAAACAGAAAAACACAATGAAAAAAAGTAAAACAGAGGTGAAGAAACAATTGTATGACTAAGGTATAGACACATAGATCTATGGAACATAATCCAGAATTAGACGCATATATATGGCCCGTTTAGTTTTTACAAAGAACTAAGTGGTTGAATTGGAAAATATTAGCTTTTCCAAAAAGTGAAAGACAGCATCAAAAGTCAAGCTTTAAGTGAAGTGGGTAGAAAATATGTGCAAGTCATCTATCCAATAAAGGTACTATATGGAAAATATAAACAGAACTCTCAAAACACCATTATTTAGAAAGGAAAAAGACACTTTTCTAATTTTTTATGAGTGCATGTTTGCAGCACACAATGATCACATTCCTCGTGGAGAGTTGGCGCATATCCATAATACATCTCAATTTTTTTCATCCCTTTCCTTTTTCCTCTTCCTCTCCCTATGCCAAAACAGTCAATAGCCACTTCACAATGTGGACATTGGATATGATAAAAGAATCAACCCACTTAAAGAACATAATAAGCCTAAATGTGTACACATAAAAGTACAGCCTCAAAATACATGAAACAAAATGTAACAGGACAAAAAGAGAAAGAGCCAAATCTCAATTTTGTTTGCAGCCTTTACCACTCATCTCTGAGTGAATGACAGTAAACAGAACAATTACAAGTAAAGAAGGACCAGAAGGACATTGTTAGCTCACACAAGGATATACATTATCTTCAAGTATATGTGGAATGTTCATCAAAATAAGCCATGAAGTGGTTCTTGAAATGTTAAAGAAGTTGGAATCATACAAAGTATGTCCATGGTATGAATGCATCATCAAAGAGCATGTGCTGTAAACTTAATCTCCAGTGCAGCAGCGTTGGGTGGTGGGGTGTAAGGGGAGATGCCCAGGTCACCAGCGTTTCATCCTCATGAATGGATTGATGCCCAGTATGAAAGGTCTGCAGGCTGCGCGTTTGGTCACTTGCTCTCTCTTGCCCAGTTCTTGCCCTTCTGCCTTGGAATGAGGCAGCAAAAAGGCCATGCCCAGATGCTGGGGCCTTGGTTGTGGATTTTCTGGCCTGCAGAATTTTCATCCAAAAATTTCTGGTTGTTAAAAAGTCTCTAGCAGCACAAAACAGACTACAACAGCATGTCTTCTAACCTTAATGTAATTAAACTAAAAAAAATATAATCTCTTGGTTACTTTTTTACTGCTGAGACATAATACCTGACATCTACAAATCAGAAGAGGAGAGATTTTGACTTACAATTTATAGAGTTTTCAGTCCATAGTCAGTCAGCTGGCTCCAAGGCAGGGTGGCATGCCAAAGGAGCGTGGTGGAGAAGAAAGAGCTCAGGGCACAGCAGCAGGAAGCAGAGGGAGATCGAGGGAGGAGGGAGGGAGACAGACCTTTCTAGGCTATGCCCCCGATGACCCACCTCCTCCCACCAGCCTACACCTCCCAACATTACATTTAGCTATAAACTCATCAACAGACCAATCTCCTGATGAGTAGCGTGCATCCATCATTTAAGAGGCTTTAGTGGGACATCTAGACATAAATCATAATGTTCCAACACTGGCTCACAAAGGACTCATGTGCATCTCTTTATGCAAAAGGCATTTAGTCCAACTCTAAGCATTGCCAAAGTCTCAACAGTTTCAGCATTAGTGAAAAGTCCAAGTCCAAAGTCTCCTCTGAGATTTAAGGAAAACTCTTAGCTGTGAGTCCCTGTACAAATGAAAACAAAGTTAAACATTTCCATCATACAATGGGACAGGATAAAAATAGGGAAATAAAAAGGAATGGGACCAAAGCCAGACTGAAATCCAGTAGGGCAAACGTTAAATCCCATAGTTCCATGTCCAGCATTTAGGGCAATCTATGGCGAGATGTGAACTCCAAAAGGCTTGGTGGCCCTGTCCTTATGACCCTGTTGGTGGTTGTAGTCCTCGTGGCCTCTCTCTTGAACTGGCTTTGGTCATTCCTCCTGGCTTTCCTCAGATGATCCATGCTCCTGGCTTTTCCAACTTTCCCAGGTCTCCTCTGCACTCTCAGCTTCATCCTCACAACTTTGCACTGACCTGTAAGAGGCACACTGCCTGGCCCACCAGACCACCTTCTGAAATCTAGGTGGAAGCCTTCCTGATCTCACAACTCTGTCTTTGTAAAACCAGCACCAAGTGGATGGCACCAAGGTATGCTGTCAGCTGATGCAGTAGTTGAGCCCTTTTGCATCTTGCTAATAGTTGTAGAGGCCTCTGAGTATCTGGATGACTGAGCATGAGTGAACTAAATTCTGGGGAATTGATTCCCTTTCCCTAGGCTGCCACCATTCTGGAGCATGGTGCCCGGTGGCTCTCTTCTAAAAACAAAGATTTTCACCTTTGCAATTTTGAGTGTGCAAACAGTAGTGCCCTGTTGGTTCTTGTGGTGCCATCAGGCCATCTTTTCTGTTGTCCTGTTCCAAAGCACTTGACTTTTTAATGCTAATCTTTTCGGCAAGTAGGTTCTCTGCACCATCATTGCAGGCTCCAATTTTACCGGAGCTTGCTTTCTGGCCAAACTCAAAACATTTTAAATCATTGTGCTGGGCTGTTTGCTCTTGATTCTCAAGGTAGAGGTGGTTAAAAGGCCCCAATAGTAGCAGTGCCACCATTTCAACATTAGACTGCCTTGAAATTTCTTCCACCAAATCAATTAGCCTGCCACTCTTAATTTCAGTTTCCTACAATGTCTCAGGACACAAGCCAAGTGCAGACAAATTTTCAGCCAGAGGAGAACACACATGGCCTGGAGTCCTTCTTCCCAGCTGAAACCTCTTAAACCTGGTTTCTACCAGCTGCATTTCTATCAGCATTCTGGGCTTCGACCAGAATCTCCCAACAAGCTTGTCTCAGCTTTCTAAGACAACTTCTCCAGCTGGCATCTCCAAACCTTTCCAAATTCCTCTGGCAAGCCAATTCCAATGGCTATTGAACCACATGGTAACGATGCATCAGCAATGACCTCAATTCTGGAAACAAAATCTGTCATAGTTACTTTCACACCACTGAAACACAATATCCAACAACCACAAGTTAAACAAGAAGTCCATTTTGGTTCACAGTCTGAAGAGGTTTCAGTCTGTAGGCAGCTGGCTTTAAGGCAGGGTAGGATGGCTGAGGGTCATTGCAGAGGAGAAACAGTCCATGGCAGGGTTGTGAGAAGCAGAGAGTGATCAGGGGAGGAAGGGAGATAGACTCTTCCAAACCATGCCCCCAGTGATCACCTCCTCCTATCAGGCCTCATCTCCCAAATCATATTTACCTATCACACGTTCATGACCCAATCATCTGCCCAAATACCCTCTTATGAGTGGAAGAGGCTTTGGGAGGATATCTAGATATAAACTACAACATAAAAAAGAGTTATCTATACATTTCTATGTATTTGGAATTTATACATTTACTTTTTAGCAACCCAGGTTTTAGAAGAAATTATTCAGTGAAAGTAAAAATCTTTTTTTCAGCTTAATGAAAATAAAAATACAACATATCAAAACTTGAGTGATTTGGCCAAGGCCATGCTTAAAGAAAAACCTATGTCATTAAGTACATATACTAGAAAGAAAGGAAAAATTCAAATCAACAATCTAGGCCCCCAAGGTCAACAAACTATATAAAGTAAAATATATCCAAGGCAATGCAAATTATCTCAGAGATAAGAGCAGAAATTAATTAAGCTAAAATTAGGAAAAATAATGGATAAAAGAAGCAAAACTCTAAACTTGTTCTTTGCAAAGAGCAAAGAAGCTGAAATACCCAATGTCAGCCTGAAATATTTTAAAAATAGTGTTGTTGAGAAGCAATGGTTTAGAACACAGATCAAAGTATAAGAAGCTGTACATATAAGGCAAGGGATACATGGTACAGAATTTTGAGAAAGGGAAAAAATGTAAAAGCACCTAATATAGCCTTAAATCAATACATATCTTATGATCTAGTAGTAATGTGATATTTAAAACTATGAAATACTCAGCAAATCTTTTAGACTTACATTTCCTAAAGGATATGATATAAAAACATGGAAAAATAAGAAACAGTTTTTATTTTTCCAGAGTAAAATGCCATTTGAATTTATATTTTAAAGGAAGAAAAACAAAAATATAAGATTATTCTATGGAAAAATAAATTACATGCACAAGTTTTATAACTGAAAATCTATAGAAACATTCAAGATAGAAAAAAACTTTGTTAAAACCCAGGGTTGTAGAAGTTTTAGAACAAAAGCTATGGGATATAAGAAAGTGATTACAGGAAGAATATAGATGTGCACTTCCTCTAGAAGGAAAAATAAGAAAGAAGTAATATGGTGATGAGAAAATTACTGAGACACCAAAATGGAATTATACTAGTATGAGAGAGCATTAATGACTTTGTTAGAACAGTATGGGAATGAAAATGTTACGAGGAAGGAATTGTGGCTGTGGAAAACAAGAGTGTAAGAAAAATACATAACATAGTTCATGAAGAAATATTACCAAAATCCAGGATTATAATTCTCTTTACTTGGTATTGACTTTGTTAAAGATAATCATCTATGAAGGAAACTGCTCATCATTGTTATGAAAATCTTAAATCATTCTTTTTATTAGCACATGTTTGCAGTACGTGCAGTTTACAATCGTCTTGGGGAGAGGGTACATGTACATACCTCAGCTTGTTTTTTTTTTAAATCTCCTTCCCCTTCCCTTCCATCACCTTCCTTCCTCCTATAAATCCCCATTCCTCGTTTTCATTCTTGTTGATATTTTAATTTTGGCTCATGTTTATGATATGTAATGTTTACGTCAATTAAGTTATTAGGTTCCTGTACATAGCATATCTTTAATCTACTAAGTTTCTCTTCCCTTCTCCCTTTTCCCTTATCCTCCATCTCCTGGACTCTTACCCATTTGCAAGAGATCTATTCCATTGTCTTCTATCCATCCTTTATTGTATTCTTTGCTTGTATTTTGCCTTAGTCAAGTGAGAGATACTATATGATATTTAAGCCTATCTGATTTAGTTCATTAAAATATTTTAGGTGTATCCATTTTCCTACAATAGTACTCCATTTTGTATAGATACCACATTTTTATATCCAATTGTCTCTTGATAGATATACGGGCTACTTCTAGGATTTAGCCCTTATGAATTGTGCTGCTGTAAACATTGGTATGCTAAAATAGAGGATAGGTATGAGGAAGTAGGAAGATCTTTTTCTAATGGGAAGGGGAACATGAGATGGGGGTATGGGGAGGTAGACAGAATTGACAAGAGGGAGAGAAACTAGACACCAACTAAGTCAAAACAAATAGAAGAAAAAAGTAAACAAAAGTGAAAACTAAACAAATGAACACAAAAATAAAATGAAAGCAAAAAACCAACCAAACAATGCCAAACCAAACAGAACAGTATAACACACAACACTCAGAAGATATCTAATAAGGTTTCCTCGGATGTATGCCTGCCCGCTGGAGTCCCCAGTCCCGCTGCTCTGCCAAGGGGGTGGATGGGAGTCCCTAGCCCTAGGTGAGCACTGGTGGACATTCTGCAGCTCCTTCTTAAACACTATGCCAAAGAGTACATGAGTCTGCACAATTCCCCATTTGCAGTCTGGTTACCAGTGACTCCAGAAGTGTTCTCCACAGATGGGCTCATTCTCTGATGACTGGGATCATGCACTGGTGTACCAAGCAGCAACAGAGCCAATTCAGCTTGTACTCAGGGCTGGTGCCTGTGACCCCGCAGTCCAGTGGACATGCAAGACTCGTGCTAGGGTGTTCAGTCACGTTGCCTATGACCTGGCTGACCTGTGTGCTGCAGAGCTGGTGCCATCTGCTCTGTGTGCTCTTCCTGTGACTTGGCAGGCACTTTGGGCAGGAGGACTATTTAAGCAAGTGCTGGGGCCCCTGCACAAGCATGCGGGTGCATAGGCTGGCTGCCTGGCTGGGCAGGCTTGGGAGCTGTGCCAGCTCAGCTAGGGTGTCATTGCCTGTACACCCTTTCTCTGGCCTGCACTGGAGGGGCAGTGTGTGCTGGAGCAGAGAGCACAGGGATGCTGCTTCCTCCAGTGTTTGGGAGAGGGCGCTGTACATCTGAGGCCAGTGAACACACTCTGCCCCACAAGTCTGGTCTCTGCAGCACTAGCTGGGTCCCTCAGACTTTTTGCTTCACTGTCCAAAAGGGCTGCTTCCCAGCTGAGCAGAAAGTAGGGGCCAGCTCACCTGCCAGGGCAGCACTGCTTCCCTTATTTGATTCTCCATTTGTTGGGCTCTATCTGGTATCAGCTTTCCTTATTAATTTTCTGTTTCAGCATGGAAGCCCCTCCCTGTTGAATATCCCCCTTTTCCGTGGATCTTTTCTGAGCTTTTCTCACATGAGGCCTCTAGTCAGCCATATTGAATCCATTATTCTTATGAAAATCAAGGAATGCTTTGTGTTTTTTTTTTCTGGGAATCAAATTCAAGGCCTCTCACTTGCTTGCCAGGCAGGTGCTGCACCGCTGAGCTACATCC
Organism: Heterocephalus glaber; assembly: GCF_053883595.1. NCBI lineage: Eukaryota > Metazoa > Chordata > Mammalia > Rodentia > Bathyergidae > Heterocephalus > Heterocephalus glaber. Next base: position 467,468 of record NW_028258205.1, on the reverse strand, counting down.
CCAGCAAGGAATGCTTTTTAAAAAGTACATTTTCAGTGTTGTTTTCATCTGCATCTCTCGAATGACCAGTCATGTTGAACATTTTTTTCACATATTTATTTGCTGCTTTTACTTCTTTGTCTGAGAAATAGTTTCTCTAGTGTGAGAAACTGAAAGTGTAAATAAGGGTTAAAATAATTAAAATGAATAATTAATAATTTGAAATAGGAAAAAAGGTCCAAAGAGGTAGGGGTGAAGGGAGGGGAAGGGGAAAGGAAAGAAGGGAAAGGAAAAATTATGAGAAAAGAAAAAAAAATGGAAATGATGTCTATGTAAATAGGGAAGGTGGAGGGGGTGAAGGGCACACAGGTAATGGGGAAAAAATAAGAATCAAGATACAACATGTACAGGTACAAACACCCAATGAAAATGTAAACGTATTGTATACCTGAAATGTACCAATAAAAGAACTTAAGAATTTTTAAAAAAGTACATTTTCAGGCATTATTTAGAATTAATGGCAGTAATAACTGAAGCATATTTAAAATTTTATGTATTATGAACACAGAAAGAGACATAAGCAACATGCCCAATAATAATATAATCATGAAAATATATTCCATGGAGATTGCATACATATAGTCCCTTATACACCATTAGATGCAACCATGTCATGTAGAGTATGATTTAAATATAGATGCAATTTTCCTTTAAAAACACCAATTAATATTTTCATACAGGGAAGGCTCAAAAACAAGGTAAAATTTTATCTTTGTAACATTGTATTTAAAAGTCTGGGAGAAGTTAGGTGAATGCAAATAAGCTTACAAATTGTATGGCAGAGTACTTGTTTATTTCTAATTGCACAATTGGTAAGAAAACCAGAGGCTATACAAAATCAAGCAAGAGATTTATCAAGATTGAAAACTAACCATCTAAACAACACGTTTATTTTTCTTAGTATGATTCACATTATAAAAATATTTTATAATTATGAAGGTAATTCATATGTGTTTCAGAAGTTTTGGAAATTATTAAAAGTACAAGTAAGAATATTAAGAAATCAACTATATTTCCACCAGCAAAAGAAAAGCCTTGATATTTGCTATGTATTCTTCCAGGTCTAAATATGTCTTTTGGTGGGGTATCTCAACTGGGTCAACTTGAGTGATTTTGGAGTCTCTAGAGATTCTAGGGGTTAATGAAGCACACTTATGAGTGTGCCTAAGTAGGTCATTGAGGCACAACCTTCGGTATTAGTCTTCTTCTCTGGCACTGTTCCCCTGCTTTGTTTCTGTCCTCCGTGAACTAAGCATTTTGGCTCCACCATGCAGTTCTGCTAAGATGTTCCCACCTTTGATCCAACTAACCATGGACTCAATCCCCCGAACCCATGAGCCAAATTAAGCCTCTCCTCTCATTAGTTGTGGTTGTCAGATATTGTGTTCCAGCAACAGAAAAGCTAATGCATGTCTACATGAACATATATAGGAGTCTCACAGCCTTTCAACTCTGGCTTTAAGTTGAATAGATTTGAAATGGTGGGGAATTTGTCATACATAAAAAATTTAGAATTAATTTTGGGTATAGAACTTCTGGGTTTTGACAAGATAAAGTAATAGGAAACAAATTTGTACACCTATCTTTAAACTTTTGAGAAAAGACAAAATATACAAACCAACACTTTTCAACTTCTTGGATATTAAGCAATAAAAATTGGTGCTTTCTGATATATGGAAAAAGAAGGAAATAAGACCTATAATGGCCTCCAGATTGCTTCATAAAGACAGACTGCAGCTCACAGTGCATAGGGGAGGAACCTGACTTACATTTGCATTGAAGAGATAAAACTGGAGTTGAGGAAGTTTGAGATGGCCGGAGCTTGCTGTATGGAATACTGAAAATGAGAAAAGTGCACACAGAAATGTCCTGAGCGTAACAAAAGCTGGGGATAGTTCCCATACCTATCAGGTAAAGTGCAAAACCTCATAACTGATAGGAGGTTGAGCTAGAGCACTCAGAGGAGTTACATCTTCTGATATTGATCATAGATCAAGGACAATTCTGATCTCACTTAAGGAAAATTAAAATGACTCAAAAACATCATATTATTTCTAAGTCATTTAATTATGTCCCAGAAAAAAGCTCAAGAATATTTATTTAAAGACATAAAAATACTCAGTAACTCAACGAGGTGAAATTCACAATGTTTATCATTTGATCAAAATTAGCAGGCATTCAAAGAAAGAGTAGTAGGATGAATAATTGAAAGGAAAATCAAGTGCTATTACTGACATACAAATGAGACAGATGATATCTAATAGATAAGGATAATAACTCAATTACTAAAACTGAATTTTATGTGCTCAGAAATAAAAATTAAAATTAAACATGGAAAACAGAGACATAGAAGATACAAAAAATCTCAGATATTCTTTGAAATGAGAGAACTACAATTTCTGAATTGAAAAATTATACTGAGTGTACATGGCAGAGTGGATGTGACAGAGAAAACAGTGAACTTGAAGATTCAGCAATAGAAACTGCCAAAATGTAACAGAAAAAGAAAAACAATGAACAGTCATTTTTGAGCTATGAGGTAACTTCAAGTGTCCTAATATAGATGTATTTGAAGACCCCTGAAGGAGAGAAAATATAGGGGAAATACATTTGAAGGAATGCTGATTGAAAATTATCCAGAAAAACTGCAAACCCACAGATGCAAGGAACTGAAAGAATTGCATGAAAAAACATGGAGAAAATTATAGGACCCCCTAATAATTAAATATCTTCAAATCAGTGATAAACAGAAAATTGTAAAAGTAATCAAAGAATTTTTTTGTCAAAAACAATGAAAGCCAGGGAAGAGAGGAACAATATCTTTAAAATGCAGAAACAAAAGTATTCAACGTAGAATGCTATACCTTGTGAAAATACATTACAAAACAAAAATGAAATACAGTGCTTTTCAGAATTAAATACCAATAGATGTATATTATACCTAATATTAATTCCTCCGAGCAGAGCATGATACCAGAGAGAAATCTGGAACTAGACAAAGCAGTGAACAGTGCTGGAAATTTCAACTATATGGATACATACAAAGATGATTTCCTTAATGTGTCAATGGGTTTAAAAGATAAGTATTTAAAGTAAAAGTAATAGCAATGCATAGTGAAGTTCATAACATGTAGGAGTAAAATGTGTGCTTATAATAGATGAAAAGCTGACAGAGGAGAATAGAGATACACATTTGGTTTACATATGTCTGTCTATTCCTACTTCCAAACGATAAAGGTCCTAGTGCAGTGACTAGAGGAGCCCACGAATACCAGACATTTATGTGCAGTTTTTTTAATGAGAAGGGATCGCACTGTGTTTACCAGGCTGGCCCTGAACCCCAGGGCTCAAGTGACCTTCCTGCCTCAGTCTCCTGAGCAGCTGGTCCACCACAGCCAGCTTCAGACATTTATCCAGCACTCGCCACTCACCGTGTGAGCACAGCATGGCTTGAGGGGACACTGTGCATCCACATCACAACTGTTCTCTGCTCTCTGTTGAAAGAATTCATATGGGAATCACTTCACCTTGGGTTCTTTATGAGAACTAAGAACATATCTTTAATAGGTTGTATTAGTTTCCTGTTGTCACGGTAACAAGTTACCAAAAACTGGCTGGCTTCAATCAACATAGTTTTTAAAATTTTTTTAACTGATATATAAAATTTGTACATATTTATAGAGTACCATGTATGGTTTCACTACATCTATACATTGGGCAATGTTTAAATCAGAGAGAACATAGCTATTTTTTCAAACATTTTTTTCTTTATTTCTTCCTGGTAAAAACATTCAAATTTCTTTCTTCAAGCTTTTTATTTTGTAAAAAGCTGTAATCTACATTCATCCTACCATTTAATAGAACACCAGAATTTATTTTTCATATGTAGCTTAGTACTAGGTGATCAACTTCTCCCTATCTCTCTTCTTCTACTGTTCCCAATCTCTGGAATCCACTATTACATGCTGAACTCACATGAGATTAACCGCTTCAGATTCCACACATGAATGAGATCATGTGTTACTTTGCGGTTTCATCCATGCTGCTGCAAATGACAGGACCTCATTTCCTATGGGCGAGTGTCTTCCATGGTGTGTCTCTGCCACGTTTAATTTATCCACCCATTAGTGGAAGGACACTCAATAAGCTTCCACACCTCAGCTACTGTGAACAGCTCTGCAGTGGTCTTGGGGTGCAGACGCTTCTTCAACACACTGCATCCAAGTCCTTTGGGTGTATACCCCGTGGAGAGATAACTGGGTGACATGATTGTTCTGTGCTTGACTTTTTTTAGGAACCTGCATAGCATTTTCTGCAATGACTGTGCTAATTTACATTTCCACTAAGACTCTGCTGGAATTCCCCTAGCCAGCACATTAAAGCAGTGCAAAATTTATTTTCTTAAACTTCTAGAGGCCAAAGTCCAAATGAGTCTTATAGTGCTGAATTTGGCAGGACAAGGGCTGGGATGTAGCTTAGTGATACAGCCCTTGCCCAGCATATGTGAAGCCCTGGGTTCCTGGTTCCATACACAGCACCAAAAAAGACAAAACAAACAAACAAACAAAACCACATCAGGGCTGGTTCCATTCAGCTTCTAAAGCTATGAGCATTCCTGATCATGAGATCTTATCTAGTGTTTGTTTTTGTATCACAATGCCTTGAACTCACTATATAGCCCAAGCTGGCCTCAAACTTGCAGAGATCTTCTACCTCCTGAGTGCTGGGATGACAGGTTTGCACCACAACACCCAGCATCCATTTCCTTCTTCTATGGACTCTTGTGACCTCTTCTAGGGTTATTCACACAGTACAGAAAAATCGCTGTGTATCACAATCCTTCACCACATCTGCACAGTCCCAATTGCCATGTGCGGTCACATTCACAGGTCCCAGGGATGGGGGTGTGGGTGTGTCTGAGAGGTCACCAGAGGGTTCCACATGCTGATTCAAAATGTAGGGCCTGCACACAACTGGGTCGTCTGCCTTCATGAGGAAACCCACAGCTCCCTCAACTGTGCTCCCTTCCAGAATCCCCACAGGAAACTATGACTGAGAGTGACCTTGTGGGTGTCTCCTTCCCAGGTTCCCAAACCATCCCGGAGATGGGAATGCTCTTAACCAGGTCGTGTGATGCTACTTGCATTGCGCTCTAATCATCTACACCAGTTTACCAAGGGAGTGTGGGCCATCTGAGGTTTCCATCCACCGTGCAAATGTCCCCACCTTGGGCCAGCCCTCTGTCCCAGACAGAATCCGCGGGCAGTGCTGGCCCACAGTCACAGCCGCAACCCCACCCCTGGAGCACCAAGAACTCAGAAACCTCAAGGCCGGCTGAGGCAGGAACACCATCTGGGCCATGTCTCAAGCCGAGTCCACAGCCGGCCCTTCATCTGCAGAGGCCGAGGCCATTGGTCCCCAGCATTTTCCCTCCTCTGGCCCCCTCCATGCGGCCCAGCACCCCGTCCACTGCTCCGTGGTGTTCCTGGCCTGTCTCAGCCGTCAGTCTCCAGCCCACTCCCTCTCACAGTGGAGCTCAGAGGGGACAGAGCACCCGTCTCCAGAGGGCGTCAGGGCGTCTCCCAGGTCTGGTCAGGGCCCGGGGGCTCTGGGACACTAGAGAGGTCCAGAGATGCTGCTGCTTACCCAGCTGACAGAGAGGGCCAGCTTGGCTCTTGCTGACAGAGTCAGGGGACCCGCACAGAGGGTGGGGTGTCTGGTGTGCCCTGGTCCATTCTCCCAACAGGGGGTCTGCCCAGACCTCACTGCCACTTCCGGCTGGTGGTGATGAGTCCCGGATGTCCCAGTCCTATTCATGTCCTCCCTGGTCCACTCCTCCACTCTCCCTCAGCCCCCTCCCTCCGTGCTAAGTCTGTATCGAGAGCCCTGAGTGACAGCTGGCTGGGGCTCTCCGAACTGATTTCCATGTGGTCTTGTTAGGGTTCAGGTCTAGAATGTCCCCCAGTCTCACGTGCTCAGAGTTAAGGTTTATGGAAGGCCGTTGGACCATGGGTGTGCACTGCTCACCAGTGCATTGAGCCAACAAGGACTTCATACCCAAATGTGCTGGTAGGAGGTGGGGCCCTGTTGGAAGGGATGTGTCACTGGGAGTGCATCTGCGGAGGGTGTATCTCCCTCCCGGGCTTCTCCTTTGTTTAGCTCTCCTTCCTGCCTGGCATGAGAGTGAGGAGCTTTCCTCTGCAATTTCTGCCTAGGAGCCAACCAACCATGGAGTGAATCCTCTGAAAGCTGTGAGCTGAATTAAACCCGTCCCGCTTTAAGTTGTGGGTATTGGGTATTGTGTACCCGCAATGGAAAGGTGAGTAATACAGCTCTCTCATAGATGCTGGACGCAACTGTACTCTGGATGCTCCCAGAGCCCCTCTCTTGCCCCGGGCCTCCTGCATGCTTCTCTTTTCAGCCTCCTGGATAGTTCTAGAGAATTTTTTCTCCTCAACAAGAAATGGGGAATATCCTAGGGGCCAGGAATTTAGCTCAGCGGTTCTGCTGCCTGCCTTATAAGCACAAGGACCCGAGTTCGATCCCCGGCACTGTCCCTCCAAAATGGGAAATGTCCTGTTGACATTTCAGAAATTAACATAATCTGTGATTTTTATGAAAATGTAAAGTAGCTAGGCATTACTTGAGTGAATTTTGGCAATATTTATAAAAAGTTGATATATTCGTATCATTCCACTTCAACTACATGTGAATATTGTTACCCTCTTAGAAGAAAAGACATAGATTTGCACAAGAATTCATGTTCTAAGATGCTGATTTCAGTTCTACTAATTACAGCAACAAATGGAGAACAATTTATGTATCCACTAGGAGAGTATTTTGATTATTTATGGCTCTTGAATTCCTTACAGCAGGCTCAGGGAGTGTTGGGACACCAGAGTGTTCAAGAGAGGTTGCTTACTCAGAATGAACAAGAGGCCAACCATGCTCTTGCTCACAGAGACAGAGGAACCCCAAAGGAGGGTGGGGTGTCTAGTGTTCCTTCCTAACAAAGGATTATGGAGAATAGTTACATAATCAAGTTAGATCCACATATGGTGTCACAGGAAGATCCTGCATCCATTGTATTAAGTGTTACCGGCAGATGCAGATTGATACACACATCCTTACCCATTGTATTAGTCATCTATCCCATTGCTGGGACACAGCACTGGACACCCACACTTAGAGGAGGAGAAGCTTAATTTGGCTGATGGTTTCAGGGGACTCAATGCATGGTCACATGGTTGAAAAGCATGAATATCATGATAGAAAAACACAGTGGAGAAAAGAGGTTTACTTATCGGTGGTTGGAGAACAGTGCCACAAAGGAAGGGGTCAGCGGCTACATATATCTCCAAAGTCCATATTCACATTATCCTCCCAGGCATACCTACAGGACTGTTTAGTAACACCACGGGCAGCTCTCAAGCCAATCAGGTAGACACAATTAGGATTAACCTTCACTCACATGTATGTGGGATGACCAATATATTTTAATAGCACATCCATACATGAAAAAGCTTGAAATGAGCCTTAAAATAATAAACACTACATTAATCATTGAGGTGACCTGTGAAGAGAAGAGGAATTATGAAAAGAGGAAGTTATGATGTATCTGTATTGTTAATTTTTTAAAATAATTTCAATCAAAATATTTAAATAAAGTAACTGCTACCTGATGCAACAGACCAAACCTGGAATTTCAACAGTTTAACACCATAAGTTTGTTTTGTGTGTAAATAAATTCTGCTGTGTACTGCAGGTGCTCTCTGCTCTGAGAAGCTCCAGGGGTCCTGGCTGCTTCCTTCTTGTGGTTCCCTCATGTGAACAAAGGGTGGCCATATTTGCTGCAAAGGAGGAGAAAGGATGGGAATGCAGACTGGCTCTCAAACCCCGCAGGTGACCCGCAACACTTCCAACATGTTTCACTGGGAAGGAAGTGTCACAAGCCTTTTTGTGATGACAGAGCGACAGTAATGTTTCCCTGGGCCCAGGAAGGACAGGAGAACATGTGGATGGCTGCTTGTACTCTCTCCCACGAACCATCACAGAGTAGGTACTTAGCAAAAAAGCAACTGATGTCCTTTGTTAGGCAACATCACTCCTCATCTCTTGGAGATGCTTCTGAGAAGACCAGATTTGCCTTGACATTCTCTGAACCCTGAAGTGCCTACACTGTAACGCATGCTTTTAAATCCTACATTGTCCCATGTGATCTGAAGAGGATCATGTAAAAGCTAGCAAAGAGCAGTCACCTTCTTTCCACAATAGCAGTTTCCTGCACTTCCCTTTGCAGTGCGGATTTTCTCCTTGCATCTGATGCAGGCCTTAAATCAACCTGTGAAGCTCTGTCCCCTCCACATGACCATTCCTACCTCATCACCTGGACACGTACATGAGTCACTCGGGAAGCAGGTACTTTTCTGAGAAGCAGGTGCCAGAAAAGAGGCACAGGAAAGACGGCAATTGCTTTTTCTCTTCCAATCTGAGCCAGCATGTCCATGAAGGAACCATTTCTCACCTCCAAGAGGACTGTGTGGTCTCTAGAAACTCAGCTTCAGGAAATGTTTGCTCCTCATCTAGCACTGATGAGGGAGAGCTTTAGGTTCTGCTCCCAAAAGAAGCCAATCCATCCGTTTATGTGTTCAGTTTCCAGCTTCAAGTAAGAAGCTCATTAAAATCCTATACAAATATTGGAATAGCCTCAAACACCTTCCCTGTACACTCAGGGTTATAGCCCAAGAGCCAGGAGATTGGCAGCCAAGTCAAGGACTACTCAGGCCCACCGGGAAAACAAAGAAGGTGATGGCTCCCAGGGACAGATGCCCAGGTGTCTAAAGTCACAGTCCTGAGTGACTTCTCTGGCCAAGGGCCTTGGCTACCAGAGGAGACCAACATGAGCTGGCAGAGCCAGGGACTCCTGAAGGGCGTAGGGATGCTGTGTCACGGGGAGGGCAAGGACATCTGTGCAGCCTCTAGAAGGGGCAGCAGGGAAGGGCTGAGCATGGAGCCAGGTGCCTGAGCTGGAAGGGAAGCCACGTGGGGGACAACCAGGGAAGGGGTCGTGCAGCAGCAGAGTGCTGGCACAGGTCGGCCCTCACGGGACCCAGCTCAGATGTCCCCACTGTGTGTGACTCTGTCATCTCGCTAGGACAGCCTGTCCGAGGCCTCCCAGGGTCCTTCTCTAGGTTAGGAGGGACACGATATGCTGGGCTTAGGGACGATTGGCAAATCCCAAGTTGTAGCAGTGGAGCCAGATGTGCTCACAGCGGGACACTCACCCAGCCCTGTCCCTTACCAGCCAGTCACCTGGGAAAGTCCCAGCCCTGGGAGACCAGGGCTCTTCATCTGTGAAGCGAGTCTGACCAGGCCCGTCCAGTAGGACTGCAGGAAGGTGTGCACCGCGTGGAAAGCACCCAGCCCAGTGCCTGGCTGGAGCCGTGACCACACTGAACGGCAGGTGGCTGCTGTTTCGAACAGGACTGGATCCACCCCGAGCACTTGTCACTGCTCTGCAGGACATATCAGAGACTATGCAGCTCTACAGGACATGCAGGGGTTAATCGGCCAAAATGGGAAATTTCAGGAGTCAAATTGGAAAACTCCTCGCACTTAGAGGACATGTGACAAAGTCAGTGTGTGCAGGAGTCTTCCCCGGGGGATGCAGCTCAGCCTCCTAGAATGAGTGAGGGACCAGCTCTCCCCCTCTGAGTTACTTCTTTTCCCATCAGTCAAACCCCCGTTTTCATTCAGCTCCTCCCCACCCAAAACCCACCCATGTGTTGAGCTGTCCAACAGCTCCGAGTCACCTCATTTTAATGCTCCAGTGGACACTGCTCTGGCCCTGCCAGGCAGGGAAATTGTGTCCCTCTGGAGCTTTCTGGGCAAGGCTTCAAAGAAATACCACGTGTGCCCCCAGTCTCCCTGGAACTCCTCTCCATTGCTGGGCATACGTGACCTAGTCCTTGTTTTGTGTCCAGCTGCACTGAGCTCAGGACGCGTCTCATATCTTCGCCAGATAGCGCTTCTTTTCTGCTTTATCTGGGAGCCACAAAACACTGCTGCCAACAGTCTTCCCTTTTTAGTCCCAAATTCCTCATCTGAGTGTGTGACCCAGGCTACCACGCAGTTTCACTGGAATGCTTCCCGCAGAAGGAGCTGCAGCTTCCCCAGGCTCGGAACTACTCTGCTCACATTCCCGGGCTGCTCCCCTCACCCTTTCCCTGGTGCTTCAGGCCCTGGAGGAGAGGATGTCTCCCCTCTCCCTGTCATGGCTGCTGCTCCAGACCCCAGCATCCCGTGGGAAGGGCGAGCGCTGCTCAGCCTCCTTCTCACACTCAGGTAGACGCCTGACTCTGGGCCTTCCAAGGAGCACTTGCTCACTGCACGTTTGGGGTCAATGCACCAGGTGGCAAAGGGATGCTTCATGGAGACTGAATTTCCCCAATATTGGTGAACAAGCGAAGCACATACAGGCATATTTTTGTTAAATTTTACAGAGCAACGAAGTAAAAGAGATAAAGGTAAGAATGAACTTTCCCCCTTGTTTAGGGTCCCCACATCATTTACGCAGGACTTCCTTCACATTTCCAAGAAAGCTTTTATTCCAGTGACAAGTGATCTTGTTCTAGATCTCAAACTAGGACGGAAGATTTTACAACTTGTTCAACAGCAAAACTCTTAATATATTATAAATATACGTGCAGCCAATGCCACACCTTAAAACCTTGAAGTTGGAAGTTACATAAATCTACTGAAAGGAACAACATGTGAGAAAATATCGCAAAAGAACAAATCTGCAAGTCGCTCACACTGAACAGAAGTGCAAACACGTTACACATTTCATGTAGAAAAGTGGCTTTTTTCACATGCAGGTGGCAGAATCTGCCTCACAAATTGCAGGGGGCAGGAGAAGCTGCTGGATGCGGGCCTGGGAGGGGCCCTGGCCCTGGTCATCACCAGCCTAATGGGTCTGGGAGGGGAATCTCTCCTCTTCCTCTCTCAAAGCCTCCTCATACCAGAAACCAAAGGAGCTGGGGGTGGTACCTTCGACCCTGGCCAGAAATTCCAGGATGGCCATCTTGCTGGTTTCAACGTGGGCCCTTGGGCCCCACATGAACTCGTAGTGAGCAGGATCACTGTTAGGCACCTGCTGGTACACCAGGTAACGCTCCAACACCAAATCCTCGGTGATGAACTTCCTGGGCTCCCCATAGATGATGTGCTCCTCCCCAGCACGCACCCCTATCCCTTCCAGCACATTCCAGATGACCTCCTCACTGGCACGGTTGCCCTGAAGGAAGATGACACTCAGGACGAGTATCAGGAGGATGGTCTTGGGGAAGCTTAGGCCATGGTCTCCCGTCCCATCATAGGTGAAGCCCAGGGCAGGCATAAGGGCATAGCAGGGGCTGGTGGGGGCCACTTTCTGCACTTCAATGCCAAAGACCAGGTACAAATACCGAGTGATCTCCTTGAAAGCCTCAGGGAAGTACTCCTCATAACCTTGGAAGGCAACCTGCAGCATTTCTGCCTCGGTGGTCAGTTCCTCACTTAGATACTTAAGTAACAGGAACAACACCAGATTAGCCTTCTTTCTACTTATGGTATGACCCACCAAGGACCCAGTGGGGGGCAGGGCCTGCACGGGGAATGGACCCGACTCTTCATCGCCACTGGAGTCCGCCTCAGAGGGGCTCACAGTGCTGGGAGCCATGATGGTGGGTGATGCGGAGCCTCCCTCAGCATCCTGAGAAGGATTCAGCGTTTCCGGATCAGAAAGCTCCTCTATGTCACAGCCTAGGATCAGACAAGAGAAGGAAGAAGATGGAAGGAGGAGAGGACATGAGAGGGCCTCGGAGAGGCGGCCTCGTCCTACACAGCACAGAGAAGCTGCCCACACACTGACCCCTGTGACTCACTGAGGCACTCGGGCTCTTCCACCGGTTGGTAGTGCTTGGGAGAGTCAAACATGATGACCCTGGTATGGACCCACTGGCAGAGCTCGGTGGCAGGGACTCAGAGGCCTGGGGAGAGAGGGAGCCTGAGGGCAGTCTCAGCTGAGAGCAGCTCTCACAAAGGCTGGTTAGCAGACTGCTCTAGGGCCTGGCAGGCTCCTGTCCTCCGGGAGGGCCTGTCCCCAGGGAACCTGGGACAGGAAGTGAGACTGCTCCTCCAGGTGCAGCTGCCCACAGAGGACGAGGGTCCAGGGCAAACAGCAGGGTGAAGGTGTCGGGCACCACAGGGTCCCCACTGTTCTGGGTGAGTGGGGCCAGCACCTCAGCTTGACTCCTGACACTGCCAGGCGTCCTGGGCTGTGGGACCTGTGGGGGCTGCCTCTCACCCAGACCTTCGCTGCCTGGCTCCTGGAGCTCCTGTAAGAGAGATAAAGGGGCCCCAGGCCACAAACACTGTCCTGGTCCCCAGCCCACACAGGAGGGGGTGTGGACTCTGAGCTCACAAGTGTTCCGGGTGGAGGGTCCCCTCCGCTCACTCGGGGTCCTCTACTGTCCTTTCGCAGAGCCTAGACCCCAGCCCACTGTGGGCCTGAGGGAAACTCTCAGAACAAGTGGCCACCTCCCTGCGAGGGAACAAGAGGCCGTGAGGGGACACACATCTGGACAACCTGCCAGGGGCAACAGCAAGAGGCACTGAGGGTCAGGGGATCCCTGTGACCCAGGGAGGGAACTTGCTGGGTCCTGAGCTGGATGCATGGCGAGGTCTGGACGCTCCCTGGGTGAGCTGAAGCCACCTCCTTTCAATGAGTGCCCTGTCTCTGTTTCTCACTCAGAGTGGAAATGAAGGGAAGCCAAACCACGCACTGTCCCCGGGTCTGAACCCAGGTGACAACAGAGACAGAGTGAGGCTGGGGCACTCTCTGAATAGATAAGGGGTTCCCTCTGCCCTCATCTAGACTGAGACAGTGCCTGGGCCACCCGGGCCCCCGGCCAATAAGAGCTTGACGCCAAGGTGTGATGTCCCTGAGACAAAGCAGAGAGAAGGAGGGCTGGGGGACTGCACCTCCCGGCACCGGGCCCAGGGCGTGCCAGGCTGACAGCCAGGGCAGAGATGCTCTCTCTCCAAGATGCTCCTCTAGTAGGGGGCCCTCCTTCCTGCCTGCAGTCCTCACCTTGGTCCCCGGCAGACACAGAAGCCCAGCCCTGCTTACCCGAGTGTGCCCGGTCACACCAAGGCTCTGACCTGCAGGTGTGCTGGGGTCTAAGGTGGGGATGACCTCCTTCCTGGACCGCTGTCCTGCCCCGACCTCAGTCTGCTGCCCGCAGACCAAGGCTGTGGCACCCAGGGACCTAAGCAAAAAGGGTTCGGGGGGGGGTGGAGTTGCCTCACAAGTCAGCCCTGGGGCCAACGCTGACAACAGAAGCAAGGAGGCATTACTGTAGGACCCTGCAGCTGGGGAGGGGCTTCCTCACTCTGCCCTCAGCGTCTCACCTCGACCTAACAGAGCCTGGGCCCTCTCAGCTCCCCCATCTCACCCCTGGACCCCAGAACAGGGCCGTAACTCTCTCAGGTCCCAGGGAGGCGAAGAGGGTGCTCAGCTGAGAGCTCTGCACTGGACTGTGCGGCGCTGACAAGGGTGGCTGATCTGGGGTACTGGGGGACCCTCTCTGCCTGGGCAGGCTTCCTCTGTCCTCCCACAGCCCTCACCTCGACCTAAGTGAGCCAGGTGCTATCTGCTCCCCAGATTTGCAGCACGGACCCCAGAGAAGACTCTGACTCCCCTGTCAGGTCACAGAGAGGCGAAAGGGGGCGCTCTCCTGAGACTTCCGCCCCTCTCTCTGAAGGGCAGGAAGTAGCTGCTTTCTAGAATGTTCCAGGACCTTCTCTCTGGACGCGGGTTTGACAGGCCCCTCGGCCCGCACCTTCACCTAACTGAGCCCGGGCCTCTCTCCTCCCGCCTGGAGCCTCGGGGCTGGGCTTTGACTGCTCTGGGTCGCCTCGAGGCCGAGCGGTCCCACCTGAGAATTGGTCCCCGAGCGCTCACATATCAGCGCGTGTGTATGTGCAGGTCTTGCTCCCTCCTCTGGGCCGGGGCTTCCTAGCCTCCCCCAACACGTGCCAGAGAACCCTACCTGACCCGGCCCTCCCTCCCGGGGCACCTCAGAACCGGCCTCCAGTCACGAGCACCCCACAAAGTCGGGTTCAGTGGACAGCACCTCCGGCCGCGAGCGAGCCCGGGGTCTCCCAGGGACGATGGAAGGAACGGAAGCAGACTCTTTGGGTCCCCTCCGTGCTCCCTTGGGGTCATCACCTTGGTTCCGGGCAGAGCCCGGACCCTATCCTCCGCGGACCTGAGTTGTTCCCTTCAGAGCAAGGCTGACTCCAGGGTCCGTCCTACCCCCCCCCCAGCCTGAGGTGGGGAGGAGCTCATTCTGAAACGTCTGTCCTCCGCAGCTAACAAGGAAGGCAGATCTGGATTGTTTGGGGGCCCTGTCTATGTGGTGAGCTTGCTCAGTCTGCCCTCCCTCGCCTCTTAAGCTGACCTGACACAGCCCAGAGCCACGCTGAAGCCTGAAAGGCGAACTCGTCCCTCACCTGGCTCCGAACCCCAGAGTCGGGAGGCGGTGCACGTCACGTCCAGCGATGTGTGCAGGGTCTGACTGCAGGGGCAGAACCTGATCCTGGGCGTCCCGTTGTCCTCCCTGGGGTTCACACTTCAGTTCCCAGCAGTGGCTGGACCCTGCCCTGCCCACCAAAGTCAGCTTCCCTCCATCTCCAGGAGTCCCCTCGATGGCAGCCATGGGAAGGGAGGAGCATGGCCAGGCACGGGGTCTGCGGTGCTGACCTCCCGGGCCAGGCTGAGGAGCCCAAAGTTGCGTGATCTTGTCAAGCTCAACTGCCCCCTCCTATGAGGTCTCTCACCAGCCAGAGGCAGATCTCTCCACCTTTCCTCCTAAAAGACTGATGCTGAGTGGGAAGAGCGTGAGCAGCAGCAGGGGACCGGGGTGCACCCTGCATCTGTGAAGTGACCCCACTCTTCATAGTGCAGAGCGTGATCTTCACCTTTCAATGCTCACGTAGGGCCAGGAAGCCCTGTCACCTCTCTACCGAATGACTCTGTGGGCTTTATATGGATAGACAGAGAGAGTGTACAGAGTGTCCGTGTGGACCATACCCATGTACAGGATCAGAGTCCGATGTGTGCATGTACACTGTTCATGTATATATTATATATGTCTGGTGGACATGTGCTCTAAGTGTATATTTATACAGCTATATCTCCACGTGTTTGTGTGCAGACTGCATGTACTCATTTGGTTAAGAAGTATCTGCTGTTACTCTGCATGATTCATTTTTTACTTGCTATTCTATCTCTCATGCGTTCCTTACCTTCCATTAAGATAGTGACGGTTGTGAAAGCCAGTCCTCGCCCACTAGGGTGGGTTCGGGTGGTTGTTAGCTCAGCCTCTGCAGCCAGGCTGTCTCCTTCTCCTGCTGTCTGATGTTACCCGTAGGTCACTGGCATCTCTGGTATGTGGTGCTGCCTCAGCCCATGCAGTGACAGAGGCAGGAGTTTCCAAACTTTCCTGACTGATGCTATCATGTGCTACCTAGGCAGGCCCCAGCTTCCCTGCCCCTCCCCACATGCAGGAACCAGTTCCAGTCTTCAGTCTCCCCCAGGGTGTCCTCATGCTTTGTTGTTTACACTGAATTGCTTTTGTATGTCTGCTAGGCCTTCTCTCTCTCTTCTGGTGTTTTCCATGGTTAATTCAGAAGCACAGGACAGTCACCCACACTTGTTTGTAATTTTGACCTCTACAAGTAAGGCACTGATTTCTAGGAATTTATTGAAAATTGGCAATTGTACCATTCTGTTCCCCATAAATAAATGTGCCATGCTGCTGTGCTTCAAACTCCTTTCCCCTGAACCTGTCAGTACATTTCTATAGTTTATACTCTTTTGTTCTTTTCTTCTCTATTGTAGCAGCTAAGAGTCCTTAGTGTGATGCTTTGGAGGAACGGTGAGAGGCAGCACACTTGCCTTATTCCCTCCCAATGAAATCACACTGTGATCATCTCTTTGCCTGTGCCATACACAACCCCACTACCCCCAAACCTGCAGAGACAGGCGAGCAGGGAGCTTATCGGAACACAAGTCCAGGACTGGAAGCCTCTTTTGTAGCCAGCAATGCGGTTGAAACGTTAAAGTAATTGATGAATTGCTAGCGTCTCAGTGGGACAAGCTTGAGAGTTAAAAACGATCTTAGGCTGCTTTTGAAATGTTTTTATTTGAGTAATTTTACACGGCATAAAATTCATCCATTAAACTGTACAGTTGCAATTTAGTATGATGTTGGCCTCTGGTTTGTCATATATGTCTGTTATCAGTTTGAGATAAGATGGTCTATTCCTATGTTTGTGTGTGTGTGGGGGGTTAATCGTGAATGGATGCTGGATTTTTTCAAGGGCTTTTTCTGCATCTCTTGAGTTGATGGTGTGATTTTCGTCCTTGCCTCTGCATTGCACGTAGGACACGCAATGTATCAAGTTTGTTGATTTCCATATGCTGAGCCATCCTTGCATCCCTGAGATGAAGCCGTCTGTCTGGACCATGTTGTGAGATCTTTTTAATGATTTGTTGCCATTTACCATTTTCTTGTTGAGGATTTTGCATCTATATTTGGAAAGTAAATTGAGCTGTAGTTTTCTTTTCTGTTGCGTCTACGTCCAGGCTTGTTATTAGGGTAATGCTGGCTCCCAGGAATCCATTTGGCAATGTCTGTTCCCTTTCAACTTCCTAGAGGAGTTTGAGGGCTATCAGGTTTAGATCTTCCCTGAAGTTCTGGAAGAATTCAGCAGTGGATCCATCAGGACCTGGGATTTTCTTAGTCGGAGGGTTTCTATTACTGCGTCTATTGCATTGCCTGTTACTGGCCTATCCAGGGTGTTTATCTCTGCTTGCTTCCATTCCCGTAATTCACCTGTGTCTGGGAATCTCTACTTCTTCTAGGTTCTCCGATTTTTTGGAATACAAGTTGTAGAAATAGTTTCTTATAATTCTCTGGACTTTAGTGGTGTCCATTGTGATTTCACCTTTTTTGTTTCTATTTGCATTGCTATTGCATTTTTCTTCTTTTCGTAAATTCAGCTAAGGGTTTATCAATCTTGTTTATTCTTTCACAGAATAAACTCCTTGGTTCATTGATCCTTTATCTCTTTGTAGTCTCATTATCATCAATTTCCACTCTGATCTTTATCACTTCTTTCCTTCTACTAATTTTGGATTCTGGTTGTTCTTGTTTTCCTAGGAGTTTAAGGTGCATCGTTACTATGCTTCCACAGCTGTATTTCCCTCCTTGATGTCTTTCTTCTGTCTCATATCTTATGCTTTGTCGTGCTTCTGTTGTCATCTGATTCTAGGGACTTTTTAAATATTTTGCCATTGCAGCAATGCAGATCTAAACAACAGTAGATTTCCATTTTATTCCAAAAACAATGGCTGTCATCAAGTAATTGATAATAACAAAATGTTGTGGAGCCTTTGGGAAAAGCCACCCTCCTATAGTCTTGGTTGTATTGTAAACTAGTACACCTACTATGGACATCAGTATGCAAATTCCTTACCGAACTAAAGTTAGAAATTCCATATAACCCATCTATATCCCTTCTAGACATCTTCCTCAGAGCTAAAGACATCATATTACAGTGATATATGCATATTCATGTACAATTTATGATAGCTAAATTTTGGAAGTGGGCTATATTCCATCAGCAGATGAATGAGTAGAGAAAATGTATTTAAACACAATGGACCTTTGTTTGAGGAATAGCAGGTGAAAATTTTTTCCCACATTGTGGGTTGTCTCTTCACACTGCTGGTGGTTTCTCTTGCTGTGCTGAAGCTTTTTAATAAGAAGAGATCCCACTTGTTGATTGTTTCTGCTAGTTCATGGGCAACTGAGGTTTTGTTCATAAAATCTTTTCCTATACCAATGTCTTCAAGAGTTCTACCTAACCTCTGTTCCAGCCAATTTAGAGTTTCTATTTTAATATTCAGATCTTTAATCCATTTTGATTTCAGTTTAGTGCATGGTGAGAGATAAAGGTCTAGTTTTAATCTTTGGCAAGTTGAAACCCAATTTTTCCAGCACCATTTATTAAAGAGGCTATCTTTCTTCCAGTGAGAGTGTTTGGCTCATTTATTGAAGATGAGATGGCTGAGTTTGTCTGGAGTTGTTTCAGCATCTTCTAATCTTTTCCACTGGTCCTCAGGTCTGTTTCTTTGCCAGTACCATGCTGTTTTTATCACAGTAGCTTTGTAGTATAGTTTCAAGTTAGGGATTGTGATATCCCCTGCCATGTCTCTGTTACCTAGAATTGCTTTTGCTATTCTGGGTCTCTTCTTGTACCAAATGAATTTTTGGATTGTTTTCTCAAGGTCCATTAAGTATGCTGCTGGGATGTCAATTGGAATTGCATTGAATCTATTAGCAGTTTTGGAAGTATGACCATTTTCACTATATTAATCCTTCCTACCCAGGAGCAGGGGATTTCTTTCCATTTCCTGATATCATCTTCAATCTCTCTTTTCTGAGTGCTATAGTTTTCAGAGAAGTGGTCATTGATTTCTTTTGTTAGGTTGATTCCTAGGTATTTCCGTTTTTTGGATTTTATTGTGATGGGAATTATTTGTCTATTTGTCTCTCAGTGAGTCTGTTGTTCGTGTAGAGGAAAGCTATTGATTTTTGTGTGTTGACCTTGTATCCAGCTACATTACTGAAATTGGTTATTAAGTCTAGATGACTTTTGGTGGAGTTCTTGGGGTCTTCTATATAGAGTATCATGTCATCTGCAAATAATGACAATTTGACTTCTTCATTTCCTATCTTTATTCATTTTATTTCTTTCTCTTGTCTAATTCCCTTGGCTAATGTTTCCAAAACTATATTAAACAAGAGTGGTGATAGTGGACAACCTTGTCTTGTTCCTGATTTTAGTGTGAAGGATTTCAGTTTTTGACCATTTAGTATGATTCTGGCTGTTGGTTTTTCATAGATGGCTTTTTTCGGTTTGAGGTAGAGACCATCTATTCCCATTTTTTGTAGAGTTTTTATCATAAATGCATGTTGGATTTTGTCAAATGCTTTTTCTGTGTCTATGGAGACAATCATATGGTTTTTGTCCTTGGTTTTATTGATATAGTGTATTACATTGATTGGTTTATGTATGTTGAACCACCCCTGCATCCCTGGGATGAATTCTACTTGATCAGGGTGTATGATCCTCTTGATGATCTTCTGCATTCTATTTGCCAGTATCTTATTAAGGATTTTTGAATCTATGTTCATTAGTTAGATTAGCCTATAATTCTCTTTTTTGGTTGGGACTTTCTCTGCTTTGGGGATCAAGGTGATGCTTGCTTCCAGGAATGAATTTTAGAGTATTGCTTCCTTTTCAATTTCATTGAAGAGTTTAAACAGTAGTGGCAGCAGTTCCTCTCTAAATGTCTTGTAGAATTCAGCAGTGAAGCCATCAGGACCTGGGCTTTTCTTAGTTGTTAAGTTTTTAATTACGTTTTTAATTTCATACTCACCATGTCTTTTGATACCATCTTGTATAGCATATTTTGTTTGTCCATTGACCAATTTATTGACATTTAGGTTGTTTTAACTTTTTTAATTATTGTGAACATATTTCTATCAAGTCTTTGTGGGGACAAAACTTTATTTTCTCATGGATAATGGAATTGCTGGTTGTATGGCTGTTTACGTATAATTTTTTGATAAGAATACAATTTGTGAAAAAGAAACCTTCTTTGTTGTTGGTAGGAATATAAGCTAGAATAACCACTATGGAAAAGAGTACAGAGATTCCTTAAAAAACTGAAAATAAAAATTCTATTCAATTCAGCTATTTCCCTTCTAGGTCCCGTCCCCAAAAGAGTTAAAATTACCATGCCATAGTAATACATTAATGCATATGTTTTTAGCAGCACAACTCATCATAGTTAAATTTTGGAAGTGGCCTATATGTCCAACAACAAAATGAATGTATAAAGAAAACATGATATTTATACACAATGGAATACTACTCTGCCATAAAGAAGGCACCTTGAGACCCTAATATTAAGTGAAATATATCAGACATACACATTTAAATATGGCATAGTTTCTCTTATATGAGAAACCCAAAATGTAAATAAAGAGCAAAATGAAAGATACATAATAAGAAGTAGGAAGATCTTTTTCAAATGGGAAGGATAACAAGAGATGAAGGGAGAGGGGAAGGAGGGGAGGAAAGGGAGGTTAAAAAAGAATTGAATAAAAAATGGAAATAGAGCTTTTGCAAATGAGAAGAGGACCAAGATTTGGAAGCAACAAGGAGGGATGGGAAGAATAGGGGATGATTAAAGAATTAAAATGTGTGATGTATGTGTACCAACTCTGCCTGACAAAAGTAATCATTACAAGGGCCGGGGATTTAGCTCAGAGCAGGGGATTTAGCTCAGTGGGTCTCCTACCTGCAAAGGCAAGGTCCTGAGTTTGATCCCCAGTACCAAAAAAAAAAAATCATTACATACTGCAAGCATGTACTAATAAAAAATAATACAATTTATTTGTTTATTTCAATTGAAAGTATTTTCAAAATGATACATAAAATATACAAATTATACATATTAATGGGTAAACAATATTTTAATACATGCATACATTGTTTAATGCTTAAATCAGATTAAACTTATCTCCTCAAACATTTATTGTTTTCTGTGAAAGCATTCAAAACCATTTATTCTAGCTTTCTGAAATACATAGTACACTATTGTTCTCTACACCATCCCATCATGCAATGAACACACCGGATCTAATTGTAACTTAGTACACATTGATCAAATTTTACCCCTCCCCCCTTTACTGTGCCCAGCCTCTGGTGGCCAGTGCTCTACTCTCAGCTTCTATGAGATCAACTTTTTACAAGTCATATATGAAGAAAATCATATGGAACTTGTGTTGCTTTGCCTGTCTATTTAAATTAACATAATAATCTTCAGTTCTAGCCCTGTGATCCCAAATATCATGATTTCATTGTTTTTGATGCTGAATAATATGCCATAGTGAATATTCCAACCTAAACAACATAGTTATTTCCACTTTTTGCCTATCACGAATAGTGCTGCCATGAACACGGGAATGCAGAAGTCTCTTCAACATACATAACGCTTTCATTTGCTTTGGATATATACCTAGAAGTGGAATTACTGGATAATATATGGTAGGTCCACTATTACTTTCTTTATTAATTTTTGGTACATTTTAGGTATACAATATAATGACATTCATCATTGGAAATTTGTACCTTCACGTAATTTCTCTTGGTTCTTATTTTTTCCCTATTCCCCTGCTCTTCCTTCAACCCCTCCATCCCTCCCTATTTACAAAGATTTTGTTTCTATTTTTTCATTTTCTCATATAAATTCCATTCCCTTCTTTCCTTTCCCCTACCCCTCCCACTTCCCCTTCCCCTTTGCCCCTTTTCTTCCTATTTCACCTTATCTATTACACCTTTTATTCCTTATTTACACTTTCAGTTTCTCACACTAGAGAAACTATTTAGTATTCATATGTGTGTCCTATTTATTTCACTTAAGAGTATTGCCTCAATGTGCATCCATTTAGCTGTAAATGTCTCTAATTTCTCATTCTTTATGGCTGAGTAATACTCCATTTTATAAAAAAAAAAAACACATTTTCTTTATCCAGTCTCCAGTGGATGGGCATTTGGGCTGTTTCCAAGTTTTACCTATCACAAACTGTGCTGCTATGAACATGGGTGCACATATATCACTATAGTATGATTCTTTCAGTTCTTTGGGGAAGATCCCCAGCAGTGGAATAGCGGGGTCAAATGGGACTTCCAGTCCTAGTTCTTTGAGGTATCTCCATACTGATTTCCACAGTGTTTGCACCAGTCTACACTCCCACCAGCAGTGGAACAGGGTTCCTCTTTCCCCACAGCCCCACCAGCATTTGTTATTGGTTGATTTCATGATAGCAGCCATTCTTTCTGGAGTGAGGTGCAATCTCAGCATTGTTTTCATTTGCATCTCAAGAATGACCAGTGATGTTGAACATTTTTTCATATGTTTACTTGCTATTTCTACTTACTTTTCTGTGAAACGTCTGTTCATTTCAGATGCCCATTTTTGAATTTGGTCTTTAAATTTGGGAGGTCTGATTTTTTAAAGTTCTTTATAGATTTGAAATAGTAGACCTTTGTCTGAGGAAGAGCAGGTGAAGATTTTTTCCCACATTGTAGTTTGTCTCTTCACACTGCTGGTGGTTTCTCTTGCTGTGCAGAAGCTTTTTAATAAGAAGAGATCCCACTTGTTGATTGTTTGTGCTAGTTCATGGGCAACTGAGGTTTTGTTCATAAAATCTTTTCCTACACCAATCTCTTCAAGAGTTCTACCTAACCTCTGTTCCAGGAGATTCAGCCTTTCTGTTTTAATATTTAGATCTTTGATCCATCTTTTTTGAAGACCCTCCAGATCATTTTCCATAATGGCTGTACTAATTTACATTCCCAAAATCAGTATAGAAGACTTCATTTTTGTGCACATCCTCACCAGAACTTTTAACTTTTGTCTTTTTGATAATAGCCATTCTTGCTGGAGTGAAGTGATATTTCATTGTGTGATCTTAATTTGCATTTTGGTGATCGCCGGCAATGTTGAGCACTTTTCAGGTCTTATTGGCCATTTGTTTTGAGAAATGTCCATTTAATTCCATTGCTCATTTTTAAATCTGTTTTGTTTATTTATTCATTTTTGCTACTGAGATTTGGAGTTGCTTATTTATTCTGCACATTAACTCCTTCTTGGATGTGTGATTTGCAAATATTTTCTTCCATGTTTTAAGTTGAGGGTTTAGTCTGTTGATTGTTTCCATTGCTGTGCAGAAGCACTGCAGTTTGATGTAATCTCTTTTGTCTATTTTTAGTTTTGTTTCCTGTGCTTTTAGGGTCTCATAAAAGCAACAACAACAACAACAAAAACAGACACCTATTCCAATGCCCTGAATTATTTCCATTTTCTTTTAGTAGTTTCATAGTTTCAGTTATAACATTTCAATTTTTCATTTATTTTGAGTTGAGCTTCTTTAAAACTGGAAAATCTAATTTCATTTTTCTTCACGTGGATATCTAATTTTCCCACCATCATATATTGAAAATACTTTCCTTTTCCCCCTGTTTTCTGTTACTATAACAAAACAACCTTTTCAGACGATGAACATATAAGAAATAAGGGTTCAGTTTGGTTCAGAGTTTCCGAGGATACAGTCCATGGTCGGTAGGCATAGCTGTGATGCCTGTGCTGAGGCAGTAAATCAGGGTGGGGCACGATCTGGATGGAGTGCTTCACCTCATGGCAGCTGGGAAGCAGGGAGAGGGAGGAGGAGACCAGCAGCCCACAAGCCCCTTCAAGGGCGCTCCTCCAAGGACCTCAGACATCCCAGTATGACCCATCTCTGAAGTTACCTCTCCTCTCAGTGACCCAGCAGCTTGTGCACCAGGCCTTGGACCCATGAGCCCTTGGGAGACACACAAACTTTAGCAGATGAGTTGGCTGGAGTCAGGGTGCAGGTGAAGACAGACTCTTGTTATGACAACACCTCAGTTCAGTGTAGTTATGAAAGACATTGATTAACAGAAATACTCCCAGTAGGAAGATCTTCAGAGAGTGCATCTGATGATCCATTTTATACATAAAAAGGAAGTGGATAAGTGGCTAAATCTTAGAAAATATGTGCAATTATGGACATCGGAAAATGTATTAGCCAGCTGGTCTGGGATTTAGACTGAAAAATGTTGGAATATTGAAACAAACAGACTTGGGGGGTATGTTGATGGGCCTATGGGAAAAGACACTACATCTGAAGGTATTTATACCACATTTTACTACTCACAAGAGCATCCATAACAAAAGAGGCACTAACAATCAAAACCATATGTGTGTAGCATGTTCATGCTACACGACAGCCTTATGTGTAGAACAGTCACTCATCAAACCATGTGCAGCTACTGCTGCTGTCAAATGTTTAACTTGCCAGGAACACCAACCAATACTGAACCCCCAGTATGATACCATGCCTCACAGAGACAACCCAGCCGCACATGGTTGATTATATATCCTGGACAGCATAGAGATTCTTCTTTACTGAAAATCAAACACTGGTCAGGAATGGGTTTCATTTTCTTGATTTAATGCTCTGTCTGGCACCACTAACAGCAGCTTTAAAGAATGCTGGCTTCATGAGTACACAATATGTCACACGGCCACCTGGACCCAACCTGAGGGACCAGTTACAGTGAGGCTGGTCATCAGAGGGCACATGACAGGGGATCCACAGTTGCTGTCTCATACTGGACCACTCAGAAGCTACTGGTGTTCTGGAGCAACAGAATGACGTCTTCAAAGTACAATGAGGTGAAAATTTGAAAGTGATAGCCTGTTAAGATGGGATGTCATCCTCCACGGTACAAATAATTATCTGTCACCAATAGATAAAATACATGACCCGCGAACCATGAGAAGGAGTGACTTTGCTTACTATCGCTTCCAGTGTTGTGGCTTAGATCTAGAACACCCCAGCACACACCTCGTGTGTTTGTAACATGATCGGGATTACAGGAGAATTATAATCGGCCTTCTGTTAGGAAGTGGGGTCCTGTTGGAATAGGTGGGCCATCCTGTGGGCATGACCTCAAAGGGTGTGTCTCCCTTCCTGGCTCCTTCTTGGATTCTGTGCTTCCTGGAAGCCTGGAGGTGAGCAGTTTTCCTCACCCCTGGCCCTTTCATCATGCTGCTGCTGCTGCTGCTGCCTGGAGCAGATCAACCATGTAAGGACTGAGACTTCTGAAACATGGGCCAAAATAAACCTTTCTTCCTTTAAACTGCAGGTGTTGAGTGTTTGTCCCAGAAACCAGGTAAGTGACTAAGACACCCATTGGTTTCCATGGGAATTTCACTTCCTGAGATTGTCTCATTTGCACAGCCCAGTAGCAAGATTAAGTGGGCTTCCATCCATGGTTGTGCCTGAGCCCAAGTCAAGCACTCAGGGTCCCTGCTGTTGGAGTTTCTGACCGTCCACAGGGAAGGTGTTTGCCTGTGGCTTCAGCCTCAACAGTGAAATTTCCAGATCTACCTTGCATTTCATTCTGGCATTCATTTCTGCTGCCATTTCAGAGCACGGTGGTCACAGTAAATTGTGAAAAATAAAATCAGCTGGGAAGGCCCTGTAGCAATATCCCCTACTCATATGGTGGGATCGGGCCTTTGTACTTCTAAAGTGAATCCTCATCCTCGACTCCCCAGTGGAAGGGAGCTGGCCACGGCCAGGCAGTTCCTGTAACTGAGACAATTCCTGGAGAGGACCGTGGCTGTGAGTCATCATCAATGCCCTGGGCAGCTGATGAGACAGCTGCATGGCACTGCCACACCCACTACAGCCCATCATTTGTATTAGCTCAAATTGCTACTTTCATATTGCAAGTTGACTTCCTTTGAGGACTTCTCCTCAAAGAACCTGGTTGATCTCTTCCTAAGGCAGCTCTCACGAGAAACGACAGTGGATACATGAGGGCTGTCTGTTGCAGCCGGCCTCTAGCCCACAGGTCTTGTCTACTGTCCACCCGAGTCTCCTCTGTCCCAGCTAACACCTCTGCTGTTCTTGGTAACTCACCTGGAGGTGTAACCCACACCTCCCTCCCTCAGGGTTCGAACCACTAGTCTCTATGCTCTTTCCAGGCTATGATGAGTGACCTTGCCTGTTTACCATAGAAACCAGGCAGGGTGTCACCAACACAAATTCCAGGGGACCACCAGAACACCTCTTTAGTTCCATATACGTAAGAGCATCACTGCCTACTTAAATGACTGGGGTCATTGCTTCAGATAGAGAATCAATCTCATTTGCATACTATTGTAAAAATACTACCAGGAGGGTTCTTCTTCACTCACCAGCTCTTGTGTGTACTGCTCTTCACTGTAACCTCCGATCCTAGCAGGCTGAAAATTTCCTCCTGTCTTCAGACTCATGGCCAGTCTGCTACCTGTGAGCTGTTCCTACAGCGCACACGACTGTCCTGGTCCGAACATCAGGACCAGCACCCTTCCACATATTGAAGATCACGACTTCCCTGTGGGGAGGGACACAGATCAGACAGAGATCACGGACACCATTTTTTTTCACAGGCACCATTTTTATACTTAGATTGGGTTCTGCAAAGAAGCACTTGCCACCTCCTCAGAGGACTTCAGGGTTAGAGGAATTCAGCCACAGCAGATATTTTTCTTTCCTCTACTATGGTGAGCATGGTCCTTCCTCACCTACAGCTTCTCGGGGAGCTTTGGGTTTGGCCACCTACATAAGTTATACATCTGTTCTGTGATCCTTTTCTGGTAACTCA
This sequence comes from Heterocephalus glaber, assembly GCF_053883595.1. Lineage (NCBI taxonomy): Eukaryota > Metazoa > Chordata > Mammalia > Rodentia > Bathyergidae > Heterocephalus > Heterocephalus glaber. The sequence goes on along the minus strand of NW_028258205.1, from coordinate 441,002 downwards.
TTCCATTAAAATCCTACAAAAATGTCAAGATGGTCTCAAAAACTACCCTAATACCAAGATAAAGAGTAGACTATGCTCCAGGTCAAAACACTTATCACCCTTTTGGGAAAGCCTGAGAGTGTGTTATTTTGCTTCACAGCCACACAACCCAGGGTGTAAGCCTCATAGTCCAAAGTTAACTTTTATGTCAAAAGGTCTGTTGCTATTGGAGGGTTTCCATGGTGAGCAAAGTGACAGCCAGGGCCTTCTACATGCCTTGGGCGAGGGCAGGTGACTCTGGGCAGTTCCCAGGGAGTAGGGTGCACCCATCACCCGCTCATTCTACATTCTTAATTCAGGCCAGATCAGTGCCTTGGACACGGGGACTTTCTGCACCCTGAGAGGTATTTTCATTTCTCTGAGTACAGAGCTGAACTCAGAAACAGAGCCGGGTTGAGGCTGGGAGGAGTGGGAACAGGGTGGCCTCTAGATGACCTCACACTGAGAGTCCAGTCCTGGCCTTGTCATTTACCACACAGGGATCCTGAGAAGTTCCCAAGCCCAGTAGGCCTCAGGTTCTTCAGCTTTAAAATGAGTTTCATACACACTGTTTGTAGGGCTGGTGGAATGTGGAAAACATATTAAAACACTTGGCCTGGAACCTAGCATATTTGCATATTCAGGGATTGGCAGCTGGTCTTGGTATGACTTTGACCCCAGATGCTACTACACTCTTCCGTGGAAAATTTTTTGTGTGTTTCCTAGGGAAGCTTCAGCTTCATAGGGCACTAAATAGAAAATAGGCAGAAGATGCTACTCAGTAAACATTTCCCCTAATATATTCCCTCTAATAGGATGTTATTTGAATAGGTACTGGAGAGCCTCCCCTTGCTATGTATAACTAACTTAAAGCTCCTAGAATTTCACTCAAGAGCCCACCTGTCCTCCCTTCTCTCTTCCTTTTCCTCCCTTGGAACCACTGTTTTCATTCATATCATCTCCAGCAAGAAATGAGTCTTGGAGCTCAAGAGGCATCTATGACAATGGGGCCTAAGGCCCTGCCATTCTAGAGACAAGGCCAGCTCAGCACTGATGCAGCTCCATGAACCTTCAAGCAAAATTACATACCCTGACATCATTAGCATAAACTTCCTTCACAACGTTGAAAATGGGCCCAGACTAAGTCCTGGCATAGGATGGGAGAAGACTCCCCTGAACTCTGCGAAGGGTCTCTGGAGGGAGCGCCTCTTGGTCAGGCTGTTATCTGGCCACTCGCTTACCTGGCCTGCCCCATGCGGTAGATCAAAGAAAGTGCGCTGTCAGCAGAGACTGCCTGCAAAGAAGATGCTGTGTTACTCACCTTTGAGTCAAACTGGACTAAATGTGAGCAGTTGCCCCAGGGCAGCAGTCACCTGGGCACTGCGAGAGTCTGGAAAGCAGACACTCCCATCAGACAGCAGAGCACCTGGCCAGGGACTCTAGCACCTCACTTCACCTGAGAGTCACCCTTATCTCTCAGGAAATCCTTGTAGCTGGGGCATAAGTCCCCTGGTTCTTGCCCTCCATAGGACCACTCTCCTCACAGCTGTCCCAGGTGAGGATTCCTCCCAGCTTCATCCATGATCTAAAAACCCTGCTCAGAGCAGTCTTCCATCCTCTCAGGCTTTTACCTCAGGCCCAAGACACCTCATCTGAGGGTCTGTTCTTCTCCACCAGGCAACTGATGCCCCTAAAGTAGGAGCTACAGTTTCCCAAGCTAGAAATTTCCCTGGCTCCACATTCAACCTTGGCTGCTGCCTGCTATGCCCCACCGCCTCTCTGCTCTTCCTTGAGGATTTCTCTCTGTCTCCCAACATTGGTGGTTCTCCTGGATGCCACCATTCCGTGTTGTAGATATGATCCTGCTCCCTCTGGTTTCCTCATGTCTCTGCCACAGACACAGGGCCTTCCAGTGGGCACATGCACAATGAAGGTTTGGGGGTCAGTGTGCTTCTTTATTAAGAGTTAGTTTCCCCAGTATTCTTCAAGAACCAAAGCAGATTCAGGCACACATACATATATTAATTGTATAGAACAACAGGAGAAAATTGATAAGAAGCCAAGAATTGCCTTTTATTTTTATGTCTCTATTTCTTGACCCCACCTATCTTAATGGAAACTTCTTACACACTTCTAAGGAAATTCCTATTCCATTGCCATAGTATCTTGTTCCATATCACAATGTAAAAGGAAAGGTTTCCCAGTTGGCTTTACAAAATAGCAAAAACTTATTGTTGGGGGATAAGTCCTCATTATTTGCTCTGTTTGGGACCACTCTTTATTGTTGGAATGGAAAAGCAAAATACATGTGATTGATGTCACACAAAATCACAATCACATCACAAATTGCAGTCAATAATCAATGTCACAAAAGCAAAAATACATGTGAGAACACTACCATTCATCAAATAAGATGGGCACGCTACTTCAGTCTTTCAATAAATAAATAAGAATTCAAAAATTCCTAAGAAAACACAAGTCAAATCCCAAATAAGCCAAATAGGACAGATAAAATGATGACATACACCGTATTTCCCATATCCTCCCCTGACCCTTCAATACTTGGCTGACTTCTCAAGCCGACAATAGATAGAGTCTGCCTCATTTCCCATGGGGCAGGACTTAAGCTAATGCCATGGCTCTGCGGCTTTCCCTGCCCCCACGGCACCTCCCATATGGGCAGCTTCTTGCTCCTCTCTCAAAGCCTCTTCATATAGGTGTAGTTAGGACCTGGGATCTCTCTTATTAACCTTGGCCAAATGCTCCAGGACTTTCATCTTGCTGGTTTCACCATGGGCCCTTGGACCCCATAGGAACTCATAGTGAGCAGGATCACTATCGGGCACCTGTAATATTCCAGGTACCATGTACCACTCCTGCACCAAACCCTCAGTGATGAACTTTCTGGGCTCCCCATAAACAAAGTGCTCCCTCCCAGGATGCACCCCTGTCCCACTCAGCACTACCCACATACCCTCCTCACTGGCATGGTTGGCCCTAATGAAGATGACCCTCAGGATGATTATCAGGAGGCTGGTTTTGGGAAGGCCATGCTCATCACACACCATGAGATTATAAGGGGAGACCAGGACAAGGACAAGGACAAGGACAAGGACCTATGTGTGGCCAGAGGCATCCACTTCCTTCACATCAGTGCCAAAGACTGAGTACAGTAACTCAGAGATTCCCTGAAGACGATAGAAAAGAGCTCCAGGTAACCGTGGTCAACACTGCGCCTTCATTCTATACTTGGGGAGCAGAAATGGCACCAAATTAGCCACCTTCTTTTCCGAGTCTCACAGGAAGGACTCGGGGCTTTCCAGGTCCTGGGAGGTGCTTGGTCCTTCCTCTTCTTGCTTGCTGGAGCCCTCATTGGAGGCCATGGCTGTGAGGAGAGGGAAGACTCTCTGAGGACTCTGGGGATAACTTGGTGCCCCAACAGTGGGCTCTTCTTCTGTTCCCCCGTTTCAAGTATAGGAGGAGGTGGTGGCTTCCATTCCCTCCCCTTCAGGCTTGTGACTCTGCACACTCTGCAAGCCCTGTACCCCTCCTTGGGCAAGAGAGCCGCCCTCTGACTTGCAGAAACTAGGATGCCTATGGGAGAGGGAGCCTATGAGCAGCCTTGCCTGGCTGAGAACAGCACCCTGGGCAGCTCTCACAAAGACTGGCTAAGGGTCTTCTCTTGGGTGACCTCCAGTGCCCCATAGGCTCCTGTCCCCACGGAACCTGGGACAGAGAGTGAGACTGCTCCTCTGGGAGCAGCTGCCCACAGAGGATGAGGGTCCAGAGTACACAGCAGGGTGAGTGGAGCGAGGCACTACGAGGTCTCTTTTGTTCTGGGGCAGTGCGGCCCTTGGTACACGTTCAGGGCCGGCACCTCAGCTTGACTCCTGACGCTGACGGGGCGTCCTGGGCTGTGTGACCCGTGGGGGCTGCCTCACACCCAGACCTGCACCATCTGGCTCCTGGAGCCCCTGTAAGAGGCACGGAGAGGCCCTCAGGCTGCACTCCACAAGCACAGTCCTGGTCCCCAGGCCTCACAGGAGGGGCGGGTGGACTCTGTGAGCTCACACGTGTTTCTTCCGGGTGGAGGGTCCCCTCTCTGCTCACTCAGGGCCCTCAACTGTCCGGGGACAGGACTTGTTCCCCAGCAAGTGCAAGGGGTGCCGCACCCCTTTGTTGGCCTGCGGTAACAGGTCAGAACAAGAGGCAACTTCCCTAAGAGGGTACAAAGAGCTGTGAGGGGCTTCACATCTGGCCACATCTGCCCAGAGGAAACAGGGAGAGGCGGTCAAACTCAGCGGGGTCCGTGTGCCCTGGGAGGAGGAGCCTGCTCCGTCTTCACCTGGGTGAATGGTAAACTGTGAGACTCTCCCTGGGATGACCTGAGGCTTCCTTCTTCAAAGCACAGCCCTGTCTCTGTGAGACACTCAGGGGGAGTGGGCCATGGTCCCTGGCTCTTCCCGTAGGTGACAGAAGAGATCGGCTAGGCTAGGGTCCTGTGTGGCTGGGTATGGACTTCCCTTGGCCTCATCTGCACTCCCACCAGGGCCTGGGATCCCACTCTGCTCTCCCGAGTCCCACTCCTCCTATCTCCTTCACCTCCCTGAGGTCAATGACCTGGACCCCAGAGAGCAGCCCCACCCTCCCCGGGCTTCCCGGGAGGAGGCGGGCTCAGGGGACCTGTGTGCAGCACCCACGTCTGTGTCCGGGGCAGGGTGCCCAGGCCTCCCTTGGGGTCCTCACCTTGACCCTTGTGTCTGCTGGGCAGAGGGAGATCCCTGTGCCTGCCTGCAGACGCCCTCTCAGAGCGAGTCCCTCACCTCCCTGAGATCCCCAGGATGCTCTAAAGACGTGAGCAGGCACCCATCCTGTCACCCCTCCATGGGGACTCCACGACAGACAGCAGGACCTGTGCCCGCCTCTCCTGTGATGAGGGAGCCCCGTGTGCTTCTGTCCTTTCTCCATCTTCCTCCTGTTGGGCCTAACCTTCCTCATCCCCACCCCACCTGAGATGAGCTGATCTCCCCTTGAGACCCAGACCTCATCCCCTGAAGACGGCCCACCTTCCTGCCCGGGGAGAGGGGAGCATGCTGACCCCAGGGGACAGGCACAGCCTATGGAGTCCTAGGTCCTGGGCTGCAGACACACTCAGTCCTCAGGAAGGGCCCATGGCTTGGGGCTGGCAGCCCCTGGGGTCCTCCGCCTGCTGACCATGTGCAGCTCCCTCCAGAATACCATGAAGCTGAAGGGAGGACTCTTCTTTTATTCAGAATATGTGATGCTACTAGGAATCATGCAACCTTACACTCACTATTCTATTTCCAGTGGATTTTTGTATTCCATTAAAATAGTAATTGCTTTAAAAGCCAGTCTTTGCCCAATAGGGTGGTTTCAGGTGGTTATCAGCACAGTCTCTGTAGCAGTAATGTCTGGCTTTTCCTGCTGTCCCGGTGTTGCCCTGGGGACATTGGCATCTCTGATGTGAGGCATCTCAGACTGTGCAGTGGTGTAGAGGACTCATGCTGTCATGTGCTACCTATGCAGGCCTCAGCCACCACCCACTTCCCTGGCCTGCCCACACACAAGTACAGTTCAGAGGTCTCCAGTCTCCCCCAGGGCTTTCCTAGATAAATGTCTTTTACATTTAGATGCCGGTGTATGTTTTCTAGATTCTTCTCTCTCTTCTGATGCCTATGTATGTTTTCTAGATTCTTCTCTCTCTTCTGTTTTCCAGAATTAATTTGGGAAGCACAAGACAGCAGCCCACACTTGTTTGTCATTTTGGCTTCTACATATAAGGCCCTGAATTATATGTACTTTTAGGGAAATTAGGAGTTTTGAGTCATTCTGCTTCCCTTCAATGAATATGGCATCCTGCTCTATTTATTTCAAACATTTTTCCCCCGAATCAGTCAGTACAGTTTTAGAGTTGTCTTTATAAAAACCTTCTACATTTTTGTTAGGCTTTTAAAAGATGTTTCTGGGATTCAGCTGCTGACGAAAATGGCATATTGTCTGTTAATTGCTCTACTCAGTTCTTTTGTGTGGCAAGGGTTTTAATTTGCTATAGCAATCAGCTGTCCACCTGGTTCTAAAGTTTCATTCACTAGACTCTTCCATGCCTGGTCCTTTGAATTTTCATGATAGATAATTATATTGACACTAAACATTATTTCTCCCCTATATTCTTAGCCCTTATTTATATTGATATTCATAGCTTTGGCTTTGTGTCTCAGTGCTGTTTTGAAATATACAGGAGACAGATAGCTTACATCTGCCTTGTTTCTGACTTTAACCATAATTCTGCTAACACTTCCCATTTAACTACGTTTGCTGCTGATTTTAGGAAGTGGAATTTTCTTTTCGTATTAGTTGAATGAATGTTTTTAGTATGAACTTACATTAAATCTCATTCAAAATCTTTTTTCTATACTATCTATTGACAGGACCAAATGTATTTTTCTGATTCAGATCTATTTCATACATAAAGCATTAAAATGAAAAGATTTTTTCTGTTAAATTATACTTTCATTACTTGGGCAAAGCCTGCCTGTTCATTACTTCACTACTATGTTATATATGCTACTTATTTCTGCAGAATATTTGCTTCTATATGAGACAGTTTGCAGCAAGGGTTCTTATGGAATGGGCTAGGGGTCTCATTTGGGTTTTGAATCCAAGAGGGCTAGCCTAGGAGGATGAGTTGAACACTTGCCATCTTCTGCATCCGATGGAAGGATTGACCTCAGATGGTGATTAGCTTTCTCTGAACGCTGGTGGAACTGATTTCCAAAACAACCTTGTCCTGAAATGTCTGAGGGTGGCTTGAGCTTTGAATACAGTTTCACTTGTGCAATTAACATTTTCTTTACTTCTTAGACCAGTTTGGTCATTTATTTATCTTATTGATAAAAAGTGCCCAGTGTCTCTTAGGATTTCACTTGCAGTGGACAATATTTGTCATGAAAGCTATGCAAAGCCTCAGACATACAGTAGAGAAGATACTATCTGGAATCCAGTACACCTGACACTCAGCACCAGCAACGTTACAGAGATGGCACCTGAGATTCCAGTGAGTCCCCCCACCTACCTACATCACAGCCACTGGAAGAACGCAGAGCAAATTGAAAGCATCTCACTATTTCCTCTCTTGATATTTCAATATGCAGTTCTGAAAAGTAAGGACTCTTTATGAGAATAAATCCAATAGTTATAATTTCTAAAAAGTGGATAAATGATCATCAAATGTCCAACTATTTTACATATTTTTGAATGACATACTTTTTTTAAAGGTCGCTTCTTTAAATGGTCTGCATACAGTAACTTTTTGTTATGCCCATTAAATTTTTTTCATATATAGGTTTCCTCCTCATGGTCTCTTTTCTTGCAACTATTCTTAGTTGTTGCAAAGAAAAAAGCTTTATATTATTTTCTTTTTTGCATACTCCTCTGGATTCTTCTAAATGTAATAAACACTTGTATACAGTGTATATATATATGCATATATAGAGAGAGAACCATTTATGTATTTATATCTAGAACCATTTATATATGTAAACTTCTGTTTCTACATTAAACTGAGCATGACTTTGTACTGATGTCTCCAACTATAAACCATTTCCACAAGGATCATTCTGGCACCCTCCTCTACATTATCTGTAGCCTCTCAGTCCATCACTGAGAATGCTGGATCCCATCCACCCTCCAGCCTCCATGTAGTTAATGGTTCAGTTCCACTACAGGCAAATTACAGAGTCAGAATTGTTTAACTCCCCCATGGGAAAGCCTTTGTCAATTAGAGCACAGTGTTTATTTCTTGTTCCTTTGCCCTTTAGTCTCACAGACTCCACTCATTTCCAACAGTATTCAGGTCACTAATTTCCCCTCACCTGCTTCAATGACATTGTGCATACACTTGGAATGCACTTAGGGTTTTCTCCGGTGACAATTCTATGATCTATGTTTGGGTTGCCCACTTCTTAAATTTTCTAAAAATTTGTATATATTGAGGTTCACTCTTTGTGCTATAAAGTTCCTGGGTTCTGACAAATGCGTAGCGCCATTGTCTTGGTCCTTCAGTGCTGCTATAAACACATCAATGATTGGGTAGGTCAGAAACAAGAGAAATTTATTTCTTTGTTTTGTTTTGTTTTTTGGTACTGAGGATTGAACTCGGGTACTTGCGCTTGCACAACAGCTGGCGGAACCACTGAGCTAAAGTCCCTGGCTCCCCAGAAATTTATTTCTCATCGTTCCCAAGGCTAGGGGTTCCAAAATCAAACTGCAGGCAAATTCTGTGTCTGCTTCCTAGTCCACAGACAGCTTTCGTTCCTTGTGTCTTCACCTGGCAGAGGGACAAGGGATTTGTGTGAGGTCTCTTTTATAAAGGTGCTCCTCCCGTGCATGGGTGCTCTTCCCTCCCAACACTAACTGGGTTAGGATTTTAATATAAGAACTTTGTGGGGGACAGACATTCAGAGCAAAGCACCCGTGTATCCACTACAGTGTCCATTACTCCTTCATCAGTCCTCTGTGCTTGGCCCACAACCCTTTGGCAACTACTACAATTTTACCTTTTCCAGAATGTCACACATAGAATCAATGTATAGCCTAGTCAGACACACTGCCTACTTTCATCTAGCAACATGCCTGTAAGATTCGTCGACGTCTTCGTGGGGCTTATATCTTCTATCTTCTTATTGAGGAGTAAGTAGTATTCCAATGCATTATGCCAGAGGTTTTTTATCCATTTACCTAATGAAATACATTTTGATTGGTTCTATTTTTTGGTGATTACAAAATAAGTCACTATATACATTCATATGCAAGTTTTTATGCAGACAGGGTTTTCAAGTCAGGTGAGTAAATGTCTAAAAGTATGATTACTGGATTTTATGATAACATTATATTCGGTTCTTTTAAGAAAATGACAAACTGTCTTCCAAAATGGCTGTCCTATTTTACATTTCCATGAGGAATGGATCAAACTTTCCATTGCCCATATCTTTACCAGAAATTGATCTCGCAAGTATCTTTTTTCTTTAATTCGAGACCTTCTTAAAGGTGTGTGGTGCTATTTTATTTTAGTATGCAATTCTCTAGTAGCAAAGATTGTCAACATTTTCATTATGATTATTTGCCATCTACCTTCTTAGGTGAAGTGTTTTTTCAGATAGTTTGCCTTTTATGCTGGGTTATACTTTGTTGTTGAGTTTTAAGAGCTCTGGTATATTTTAGAGATAAGGTTCCTTTTAATTACCTATATATATTGGAAATGTTTCTTCCTATCCTATGGGTTGTTTTGATTCTCCTAACAGTGCTTTAGAAGAGCACAAGATTTTTATTTTAAGAAAGTCCAATTTGGGGGGGCCGGAGATTTAGCTCAGTGGTTCTGGCGTCTGCCTCCAAGCGCAAGTTCCTGAGTTCAATCTCCGGTACCAAAAAAAAAAATCGTAAATACAGAGAAAGTCCAATTTGGCAAATTTTTCTTTCACATATCACACTTTGGTATTGAATTTTAAAACTCAACACCCAACTCAAGGTTTCTTGTTGAAGTTTCATAGTTTTGTATTTTTCAATAAGTCTATGTTGCATTTTAAGTTAGTTTTTGTGAAAGGTGTACAGATTTTTCCAGATTACTACTATTATTATTATTATTATTATTATTTTCCTGTGGAGATATCGTTGTTCAGGTACCTTTGTCAGACTCATTGCCTTTACACCTTTGTGGAAACTAACCTGATTATACTTCTGTTTCTGAGGTGTAATCTATTTCATTAATTTATGTGACTATTCTTTGTCAATTCCATAACATTTTAATTACTATAGCTTTAATTACACCTTGAATTCTGATGTGAGTCCTCCAACTTTGTCTTTGATATTTTATTGGTTATTCTAAGACTTTTGGTTTTTTCTTGTTTGTTTATTTTTTGGTTTTTGTTTTCTGAGACAAGGTCTCCCTGAATATTTCAGGCTGGCCTTGAACTCACTATGTAACCCAGGTTGGCCTTGAACTCATGTTCCTCAGCCTCCCAAGTATTGGAATGACAGGCGTACCCCACCCGGCTTGGCTACTTGACTTTTCTTATAACTTTTAAATATTAGTTTGTTGATACCAAGAAGATAGATTGCTAGTATTTTAAGGGGATTTCATAGAATTTATAGAATAAATTAGGAAGAATTGATATACTAACAATATTGGATCTTCAAATATATGAATGCCACGTATGTCTTTATTTAGATAGCATGCATTTCTTTGATTCATATTTTGTAATGTTCCACATACAGTTCCCATACATATGATTATTAGCTTTGTATTTAAGTGTTAAAAATTCAGGGAGCTATTATAAATGGAATTTTTCAAATTTAAAATTTCAGCCTTTCATTGCTGGTATACAGGAAAGCAATTGACTTTTTAAATAATAACATATCTGTGGCTTTGCTATATTTGCTTATTAGTTCTAGGAGTTTTTGCCAATTTCTTGTTATTTTCTACCTATACAACCATGTTCTATGCAAATAAAGAGAGCAAGCATCCTGTCTCTCATCATTAAACATGATGTTGGCCACAGTTTGCTGTATTTATCATGAATGTGTATTGGATTTTAAAAGTTCTTTCTCACATTCAGTTGATACAGAAGTTTTCTTCTTTACCCTGTACATGGTGAATTTCATTTGATGGATAATTAAATGCTGAACAAGACTTGAATAAGTAGAATATTCGTATGGACTTGCTTTACTTTGTTGAGGATTTGGGAGGTCTATGTTATAAAAAGACATTAGTCTATCACTTTCTTTCTTATAATATCTTTTTCTTGTTTTGGTTTTGAAGTACTGTTGGTCTCATAGAATTAGTTACAAATTGTTCCCTCTGCTTCTATTTCCTGAGAGATTTTGAATTAATATTAATTTATCCTCAAATGTTTGAGGTAATTCATCAGTGAATAATCTTGGCCCAATACTTTCTCTTTTGAAGAACATTAGTTACCTAATGTTCTAAGTTACCTAATAAGTATAGGACTATTCAATTTACCTATTTCTTCTTTTGTAAGTTTTGGAAGTTTGCAAGTTTCAAGTTATTCATATCGAAGTTGTAATGTTTGTTTATTATCCTTTTAATTTTCACGGGTTTAATGAAAAATACTCTTTACCTGTGATACTGGTAATCTGTATTTTTGTTGCTGTTCACATGGCAAGAAGTATTTACATTTTATTAATATTTTCCAAGACCCACTCAGTCTTAGGTTTCACCTACTTTCTTCTTGCTTTTCTGTTTGCATGCTTGTTGATCTCTGCTCTAATAGTCATTATTTCTCTTCTTCTGTTTGCCTTAGGGTTAAAAGTCTCTCTTTTTTCTCTATATTCCTAAGGTTATTCATTTTAGATATCTTTTTCAACATATGAACTTAGATTTATAAATTTATTTGCAAGAAATACTATGCTGCATCCCACAATTTTGGATAATTTGTATTTCATTTTAATTTATGATACTTTAAAATTTCTTTTAAGGCTTCTTTTTCGATCTGTGGTGTACGTAAAAGTGTGTTGTTTAGTTTTCAAGTATCTGCCAAGTTTTTTTGCTATTCTTGATGTTTAATTTAATTCCATTCCAATATTTGAGCATGCTTCACGTGATCTTTATTCATTTATGTTTTAAGGGTGAATTTTGTGGTACAGAATGTGATTTATCGTAGCAAACATTCCATGTGGCTTCAAAAGAAGGTTTTCTGTTTTGTGAATGAAGTATTTTAGAAATGATGATTAAGACCAACTTGATTGATACTGCTTTTCAGATCAGCTACATCCCTAATGGTTTTCTGTCCGCTTGATCTATCAACAACTGACAGAAAGGTGTTGAAGTCTTCAGGTCTAATTGCTGATTTGTCTATTTTCCTTTGAGTTCTATTAGAACCAACATCATGTATTCTGACACTTTTTGTCAAGTATGCTCTCGTTTACGATTTTGCGTCATAAAGAATTCACTTCTTTATTATGGTGTAATACCTTTCTTTGCTCCTGGTGATTCCTTTTTTGTGCTGAATTCTGCTTTGACTGATATTAATAAAATTATTCCAGCTTTATTTCAACTAATGGAGGCATAGACTATCCTTTTCCATCCCTTTATTTTTTACTCATCTGAGTACAGTACTTATATTTATACTTGATTTCATGCAGAAAAATCATATGCTTTTTTCTTATTAACACTGATAGTTGAAGTAATGTATTTTGTGTGATTAGATCACTTGCATATAAAGGAATGAGTTATATAGTAAGACCGATTAATATCTACCGTGTTTGCAACTATTTTCTATTGTGTTCTTTTGGTCTTTATTCCTTCTCTACACTTTGCTGACTTGCCTGCTTTCAGTATATACTGTACACACACTGGCAAGACCATCACCATGACTGAGGTATGTGGTAACTGTAGTGAATTTCTAGAGCCTGGATCTGGGCTACCATCACTGCAGTGAGACTATTGAAAATAGTGAATATATCTTTGACCCCTAAGAGTTATCCAGACCTTAGTAATTCCTGTCTGCTTTCCTCCCTTGCACCCTTAGCTCCCAGAAACCATTGATCTTTTATCTGACAATAAATTTGCTTTCATTTTTTAAAGTTTTTTATAAATACCCAAGAGATATGACTGTGGCATTTATTAGATGCATGCTTAATTTTTTTCAGAAACTACCAAATTATTTTCAAAACTGCTTGTGCGATTTCACATTATCACCAGGTGTATTATGAGAATTCTAGCACCCTCACCGACACTTATTATGGCCTGGCTTTCACACTTTATCTACTCTAATAGGCAGACGGTGGTATCTCCTTATGGATGTGATTTGCACTTCCTGAATGACCAATGATATTGAGCTTCTACCCATGTGATTATCATCTATTATGTCCTTTAGGGGCAGTGTCTGTTCAAGTTTTTGCTCATTTTTATTTAGTTGTTTGATTTCTTCTTATTGGGTTTTGAGCATTCATTATATTCTCCATATAGGCCCTAACTAAATACGCATTTTTCAAATATTTTCCCATTCTATGATCTATCTTTGCATTGTCCTAATAGTGTCTTTCAAAGTACAGAAGTTTTGAATTCTGAGGAAACATAATGAATCAATGATTATTCACTAATGGGCTGTGTGTTTTTGTTGTTGTAATAAACGGGTGACTAACTTACTAAGGACTAAAAGTTTGTATCCCTGCAACATCCATTGATTGAAACCCTAACATGCAATGTGGCTCTATTTGAATATGTGGCTTCTAAGGGAGTAGTGAAAGATAATGAGTTCATAAAGATGAGGCCTCAGTCCTAGGAGATTAGTATTCTTGTAGCAAACGACACTGAAGAGTTCTCTGTGCACATCTATGAAGAATGGACACCCAGCACATGTCAGCAGGAAGGTTTTCTTCTACAAGTGAGGAAGAGAGCCTTCGTGAGAAGCGCACTCTACCAAGCCTTGGTCTGCAACTCCAGAACTGTGAGAAAGCAAATTTTTGGTTTTTTAGCCACATAGTTTATGGTATTTTATTGTGGAAACCTAAGCTAAGACAGATTTTGATACCAGGACTGCAGTGTTGCTTTAACAAGAACCTAAAACTGTGGAAATAGCTTTGGAATTGAGGTACAGGTAGAGGGTAAAGAGGTTTGAGGTAAATACTACAAAAACTCTAGATTTCCACAAAAGGGTTGTTGGTAGATAAATGGATGCTAAATGTGATTCTAATGATTTCTCAGGAAGACATTAAGAGAACTATAGAAATTTTCATTTTAGAGATTACATATATCATCATTAATAGAATGTTGGCAGAAATTATAATGTTAAAGGCCATCTAGGGATGTCTCAGATAGAAATGGAGACCATGTTACTGGAAAATGGAAAATAAGAAACCATTGTTAGATAGTGGCCAAGAACTTGGCTGAATTTTGTTCTAATGCTTTCTGGAAGATAGGTTAGTGAATGATGAAGCTGGATATTGAACTGAAGAGATGTCTGAGCAAAAGTTGAATGTATGGCCCATGTCTTTCTGAGTACCTATAGTAAAATGCCACTGTAGAGAAATGAATTGAAGACAGAATTATTAACCACAAAAGGAAACAGAACTTGAAGATTTGGAAAGCCCTCAGCCTATCTTACAAAAATGAAAACTTGTTCTGAAAAGAACACTAAGGATGTGGCTGAATGATCATTTGATAAGATTAGCTTGAGTGTCTTTCGGTTCAACCATCTATAACAAAGTATCCTAGACTGGGTAGCCTAGAAACAACAGAAATTTATTTTCCCAAGTCTGAAGGCTCAAAAGTCCAGGAATAGTGCATGAGCAGATTTCATGTTTGTTGAGGGGCCACTTTCTGGCTCACCATGCCTTGTAGCAGTGTCCTCATGTGGCAGGAGGTACAAGGGAAGTCTCTGGGGTCTCTTTCCTAAGGCCACTAATCCCATTCTTGAGAGGTCCCCTCTTGTAACCTCATCTACTCCCGAGGTTCTCACAGCTTTGTACCATAATGTTGAAGATTAGGTTTCAATATGAGAACTTTGGGAGAACACCAACGCTCAGACCTTAGCAACGGGTAAGAACCACAAATTTAACCAAGCACTTCAACGAAATCTAGGACTGGAAATGGGGTTATATAAGCAATGTGAATTGAAATAATGGGAGATGGAGTGAAATATAAGGAAGTTGTCTGACTTCTTGCATTTTATGGGGCCGGACAATCGACACACCTGGCTGAAAACATGTTATCCTTCAGGAAAAGGAAGGAATGATCATGAAGTCTAGTCACAGAATGTCAAGGCTACCACTCTCCCCATAGTTCCAAGGGAAGGGCTGCTTTCTCCTGGGTTTCAAAAAGTAAGGCCTCTGGTTTAAGGGTGCAGGATTTTACTGCTTAGTGTCTTGGGGTTGAAGCTGTGGCCCAGGGCCCCAGGAACATGGCCACCTCATAGAGTCATGGGGGTCACATTTGCACCTCAGTGGATCTGGAGGGCAGAATACTGAACCACAGAGCATTATTTTTAGCCTGAAGATCAAATTGAATTTGTATTGCTATGTTTCAGACTTTCCTGAAACCCATCATCTCTTCCTTCGGATTTTTCCTTTTTGAAATGAGAATGTCTGTCCTATGCCTGTCCTTCCGCTGTATTGTGGGACCACATAATTTGTCTGATTTCACATGTTTTCACATGATTTCTCATCTGAAAAAGAATTTCATCTCAGTATAAATGCTAACTCTAGTTTGTTTCATACCTAATTTAGGTGACATTTTGGTGGCACTTCAGATTTTAGAACTCATACTAGAATGAGTTAAGGCTACTAGAGCTGTTGCAATGTGAGAAGGACATGAATTTGAGGGTCAAGGGTGGAATGTTGTGGGATAAATGCTTACATCCTTCCACAAATTCAAATATTCAAGCCCTGACCCACAGTGTGCTCTATACGGAAACAGGGCCTCCAAGAAAGTAATGAAGGTTGAATGAGGTCATGAGGTTGAAATAAGATTCGCATCCTTCTAACAGGAGAGAGAAAAGAATTCTCACTCTTCTCATATCCATGTATACACACTGGAGAAAGGGTATGAGGACATACATTGAAAAGCAGCATTCTACACACCAGGAATCGAGCTAGCTCCAGAAAGCCACCCTGCCAGACTTTGGCTGGTGACTTCTAGCCTCCAGAATTGGAAGAAAATAAATTTCCATGCCAGCCATGAATCTGTTGCATTTTGTCACAGCAGCCTATGTTAACTAAGATATAACCCAGTGAAGTGAGATTTTCCCTCTCTTTTGTACCAGAAAGTTCAGTTTTGAAATTTAGACCTATGATTCATTTTGAGTTACATTTTTCTATGGAGGAAGGAATGTGCCATGGTTAGTTTTATGCGTCAACTTGGTCAGACTATAGTACTTTATTATGTAATCAAACACAAACGTAGATATTGCTGTGGAGATATTTTGTACATGTGATTAACATTTGCAATTAGTAGATTTTCAGTAAAACAAATTAGCTTCCATGTTATGGGTGGGCCTCTTCTGATCAGTTGAAATCCTTAAGAGCAAATGCTGAGGTTTCCTGGAAAAGAAAATTTGTTACAAGATTATAACATAAAAATGCTTATGCAAGTTAAAACTACAGTGAGATACCATGTTACCCTAGTTAAAATGGCTATTGAATTGACAAAAAGTGAAAAATAACAAAATGATAGTGAGAATGTGGAGAGAAAGAAACTCTCATACAATGTTGTTGGGAACGTAAATTAGTACAATCACCGTGAAAAACAATACAGAAGTCCTTTAAAAAATAAAAATAGATCTAACATATAATCTTGCTATCCCATTTCTGGTTATGTACCCAAAAGAAATTAATCAGAATACCAAATACATACTTACACACTCCTTTTTTTTTTCCAGTGGTACTATTTACAATAGCTAAGACATGGAATCAACCTTGGTTCCCTTAGGAGGATTAATGGGAAAGGAAAATACACAGGAAACTATTATTCCTCCACAAAGAAGAATGAAATCCTGTCATTTGCAGCAAAATGGAGATCATTATGTTAAGTGAAATAAGCCAAGCACATAATGGCAAGTACAGCGTGTTCTCACTCATATGTGGAAGCCTCAGAACAGTCCATCTAAATGTACACCAGTGACTACCAGAGGACGGGAAGGTCGTGGGAGAGAGTGGATACAGCAAGGGTGGGTTTGATGAGTGTGCACTGAATCCATGTGATGAAATATCACACTGAACTCCCCATTAATGTGTACAATTTATACATGTTAATCCAAAGTAAAGTAACATATTTTAAGAAAAATTAAGAAATGCTGTGTGAATTTCTGACCTGCTGGCCTGCTCTATAGATTTCAGATGTGCCAGACGCCACAGTCACATGATCTGAATCTAAAGTATCTCTCTTACTGTATTTGTTTCTCTCTTGCTGGAGCAAGAAATAGAAAGACACATAAATTGGTATAGATGGATATGGATAGAGATAGCTATAGTGTGGAGTGAGGTTTACTCTTTGCATATAGATATCCAATTGTTTCAGACTCTCCTTTCTTTCCTGTAATCTTCACTTACATCTTTCCCATAGTTGGTTGTTGTACATGCAGACACATGTGGATCTATTCCTGCACTTCATTCTGTTACACTGATGTATTTCTAGAATTATATCACTGTCTCAATTATTGTTAGTTCATAGTCCTTGAAGTAGAGTAACTCCTTCAACTTTGTTCTATGTTTAAGCTTTCACTGACTGTTCTAGGCCCTTTGAATTTTATATGAATGTTAGAATTACCTTTGCAATTTCTATTTAAACATCTTTTATAATTTTATTTAAATTACATTGAATCTATCAATGCATTTGGGAAGAAGTGACATTATAACAATATTCAAACTTCTAAGTAATAAAAAGTTTATATCTTCATTTATTTAGATCTTCATTAATCTTTTCACTGTTTTACACTTTTCAATGTATAGGTCTTTTGCACTTTTTTCATATTTCTCCCTTTTAATTCATACTTTGTAATCTTACTAATCTTACTTTAAATTGTACTACTTTATTTCAATTTCCAGTTGTTTTCTGCTAATATAAAAATGCAGATTTCATGACCTTGTATCACATAACATTGCTAAACTCAATTATTAGTTCTAGAAGCACTTTCTAAATTTTTAGGCACATGCTTTGCTATTCTCAGTAAATAAAGTTTTACTTCTCCCTTTCCAAACTGGAGATCTTGTTTAAAAACTTGTTACACTAAAAAGAACCTCAAGAACAATGCTGAAGAATCCCACCAAACCCCACCTTGCTCTTTGAAATCATCAGTCTTATGGTATATATTACTCAAGCCACCATGGAAACCAGGTTCCTCAAATTGTTTCTCTCTAGGAAAAGATTCTGCATAACTTCTGACACCTGAATACCTGCACCGTCTCTCCTAAGCTGTAAAACCCAGCTACTACACCTATTGGGACAAGCAAGCTCCTTGGATTATAAACAGGACTAGGATGTTCTACTCATGAGAACATGTTTATTCGCTGCAATCTTGACAGGATGAAGCTAGGGATTTCAAGCATTAAACACACAAAATGAGTGAATCCTAAGGGAGCACTAGGAAGAGGAGATGAGATAGAAATGCTCCTTGGTAGTAGCCAAAACATGCTTTGACTTCAAGGTGCATAGAAGTATCTGTGGGAAGGAAGTGGGATGATCCACATCTCCACATAGCCTGACATGTGGCAAAAGTAGCATGGAAGGATTTCAGATAAGCCACATGAACTAGGTAACAGAGGAAGGGGAAGAGAACATAATGTACCACTGAAAGGGCTGTCTTTGGGAAACGTGGAAGGAACACCCTCTCCCTGCCACATCACCCACCAAAATAGTGCTCGGGGAGACGAGGAAAGGTGGCAGCTCAGTTTGGAAGGCTCTTAAGATATACTAAGACATTTCCTCCTTTCTCCGACCAGACCTTCTTGGCCACCTCATCAGATTCCCTTCCCCACGTGACTGTCCAGGTGGTGCTCTGTGATGTCTAAGCCCCTCCACCCCAGGGCTGGATGGGCAGGGGGTGGGGCTTACTGACCCAACAGAGCACAAGCTGTGGCCCCTCAGTGTTCTGGGGAAGGGTGGGTAAAGGCAGGTCAGAAGCCCTCTGGTAAACCACTGGGAAAACAAACACTGCAAAGATGGATAGAAACCCACCAGTGTCCCGTATGGATACTGAACAACTTAGCTGAAACACCCAAGGGAGGGAGAAGAGCAAGACTCCTCCTCAACCCAGTCCCAAAGCCAAGGTGAACAGAACCACACAAGCTCTGCCTCTCCAGCCCCTTGCGTTCTCCCATCAAGACTCTTCCCCTGTCCTCAGACTGTGTGCATTCTCCTGAAGCCCTGCTCCCATCCCTCCTCCATCCAGTGCCCTTCTGTAATCTCCATGTATCCTTCCAGGCACCCAATACAACAATAAAGGTCAAAAGGCTGCCACAGAGGGTTCCTAGGAGAAACCTTACTCTTCTTCCTTTACTTTCCAAGGGTGGAAGTTTAAGTTATCGATTTTAGATATTTTCCAATATAAATATTTAAATATGCTATAAAATTTCTCCAAGAAGTAGCTTAGCTGAATCAAACAATTTCAAATATATAATGTATATATATTTAACGGTCATTTAATTTAATGTATTTTAAAATTTCTCATGTGAGTCTCTCTTTAACTCAGGTATGTGTATATTTTAAAATTTCCAATATTGGGCATTCGGCAGATATCTTTTGATTTTGAGCTTTAGTTGAATTACATTATGTTCTTAGAACACACTTCTATTATTCTATTCTATTCTTTTGTTTTCAATGTGTAAATTCTGTCTTGTGACTCAGAATACATGCTACCAAAATATTTCATGTACACTTGAGAAGAAGATTTATTCTTTAATTGATGGGTACATCTGCATTGGATTAAAGTGGTTAATGATGCTTCTCAGGTCATTTTTCAGGTATCTTTCATGATTTTGTTTACTTTTTTTGGAAATACTGAGAGGCAATGCAAAGTTTTAACTTTGTCCTATCTTTTAAAACCTTAACCACAATCAAAGGCACAAAACATACCCATCATTCCTCAAAGCTTCTCCCTTGTCTTATGCAGTTAGCCGTCCTTCCAATAGAAGTGCCCTGAGGTGAGCAGAAGGGTGCGTCTTCCCTGAGCACTGCCCCTTCCACAGCAAGGCAGCAGACACAGGTGGAGGCGGTTGCTTTCCATGCAGGCAGAATCCATGAGGAAACTACATCAGCAGGACCACAGAAGGCCACCTTGCTCACCTGGTCCCAGGCTGTCTTTCCCTATCTTGTGCACCACCTGGCCCCACATCTAGCTCTGCTTTCCTGACCTCCCCAGGCTTAGCTTGGTGACCCATCCTTTCTCTGCAATCATGACTGAGAGAACTGCAATCTTGCCTAACTCCAAGCTGCTTTTTACCCAGCATGTTCCAAGTGCTGTTCCATTACTGAAGTAGAGCTCCCAGCCTGCTTTGGGTACAGCCACATGGAGTTGGGTACTAACATTTTCCCGAAAAAAGCACATCAAGAGCAAATGTATCAATCTTTTATTTCCTAATCCAGATGCTATGCAGGAGGCACAAGTGACAGGCCTTTTGGCATCTTGTAGACACAATCTGGGTGCCAGAATGTTGCAGATAAAACATTTGGTGAGCCTGGTAAAAGAGACCATTGCCAGATGACAGAGTCTTGCGCACTGCCACATTGCAGCTCAGGCACAATCACCCTCCCTGGATACCATATGGATTAAGGCCCTTACAGGTGACAGTCCCATGGTTTCACTCCATAACCTTTGAAACACTCTCTGTCTGAAACTGCATCCCAAAGAGGGATTCACACGTTGAAGCTAACACTTATGCAAGGCCTTTCATGTACACTATTGCCCAAATCTGATCTATATTTAGGAGGGAAACAGAAGGAGGCTCTATGTTTCCATTTTTCAGTCTGAAACCAGGGCATCAAGGTGGTGATATGTCTTGCACAAGGTAAGCGTCCAGGGTACTGCTGCTTCTGCTGTACTGTGAGACCTTTTCCACAGCTGTCTTAGTGGCCCAGCTGGGCCCGCCAGAGCCTACTCTTGAGCAGCAGTGGATCCTCTGTTCTCTTTACAAGGAACATTGTAGAGACCAAAGAACAGTTGTGAGTGGCAAGTAGGGGGACCTGTAAGGACCATCAGAGGTCTTTTGGCTTTTTGATATATGAAGAAGGACATTGAGCCTTGCCCAAGACTACCAGCAAATCCCTCAAAGGCAGAGTTGAGCTGCTGAAGCTTGTGAGACTTGGGACCTTCCCACAGCATTACTGCTCCCTGTGTTCTTCTAAGAGAATGCTGCTCTCCTCGGGTTCCCTTTCTCTCCACCTCATAGTTCATATCAACTGCCCAACAAACTTCTCCCCGCCATCTCCAGCATCAACTCCACTGGTGGTCACAGCTCCACAGCCAGGAAGAGGCTCTTAGGTACCCACAACCCCACAGGTGACTGAGAGGAGAATACCCTAGGAGGTCCTGGGACAGCCTTGGTCTTCCTTAGCAGAGAGCCCCCTTCTTCAAAGGCCACAAACTGACATGCTGGGCCCCTTTCTCCGGATGTTTCGGTGGCTTCATTGAGCCTTCCCAACCGCCTTGAGAAATGGAGTCTCAGGAAGGTAATTTCCTGGGAGTCTTAGCTTTCTCCATCAAATCACTAAGTGTGGGTGCTGCTACGACTCAGGTGCTCCTATCCTCTCATCACGGTCACCATACACTCCCTGGCTAATAGCATCCATTTCCCCTCTCCAGTCTAACCTCTCTCTTGGGCTTCAGAGCTGACCATATGGTTATCTCCCAGGTCCCATTTTCTGTGTCTTCATCCTAGGGGTGGTGCAGTTTCCTGCTGAGTTGACTCGTCTTATGTGATTTAGCTCCTTAGTAATTCCATCTGCTCTGAAACCAGTTCCCTGCATTACAGTTATCCTTTTATAAAAAATTCAAGTGGCTTCTGTCTCCCTTGCTAGACCCTGGCTGATACAGTCCTTATTAGTTTCAACCTGCCTCATTGTTATAGCTTTTCAGTAAATCATTCTGACTTTCACTCTCTTCCTCCCTAATCTGCTCCTAACATTGCTGACAGAATAGGATGTCTTAGGCTAACTTTTCCTAGTACTCTTCAGTAGCTCCTCATGGCCCATAGAATGGGGTCTTTGCCTTGGATTTCTCTCTTGTGGTGAGATGGAGTAGAGAAGGAACTGTTGCCAGTATTTGGTGGCCAGAAAGGGACCAGGGCAGCTAGGGATGCCCCTTAGCTGCTGGCAGAATTTCTTAATCCTTCTTCACAGAAAGGAAAGTGAGTGGGCTGTTAGAAATAGCCTTGGTGTAATAATGATTTCAAATCCAATGTTAGATACAGACCATTGGAAGCTCCTGATTCAGCCACTTGCTACATTTTCAAGAGATTCCTGTCCCAACAACAGCTGAGAATTCTATAAAATCAATTTAAGCAATTACTTTTATTTTATACCTCCCATTTGTATCAGTCAGTATTTACTAGAGAAATAGATATAACACAAGATATGGAAACATATATGAATTGACAAGACTGGCTCACAATGGCCGCCCACGGGGTAGGATGAGGAAGAGTGCAGAGGGTCTGTCTGCACACTGGAGACCAAAGGATTCCACTGAAGGTCTGGAGCTCACTGCAGTGCCCCATGCAAGTCCACATCAGGAGGCCGATGGGTCTGTGATGGAGGCTGAGGGTCTGCACCTGAAGACAAAGAGTCTGCGCTGGAAGCCAGGAGATGACGTCCAAGGTAAAGGTGAAGACTGGAGCTCCTTTTGAAGAAATGGAAGCAGATTTATCCTTCCTCATTTCCCCTTTATACCATCCAGGCAAGGAGCTGCTCTAGGGTGGGTCCTCCACACCTGAGGGTGTGGAATTGCTGACCCACTTTAGTTAAGCTCCTCCAAACCAAACTTCTCAAGTTGACACAATCAATCAACCATCACACCATTGCTTCCAATGAGATTTTTAAAAATTAAAGCCCTGAAATACAACTGGAGTTTTAAAAGACTGAGGTGTCAGGGATAAAGCAGAATAAGAGAAAAAAAAGATGGAGGGAGGTAAATTAGCACAGACAATGCGTGCTATGTAATCTGGAACTTTCAGTCTAGCTTGGGATTTTTAGGAGCCAGTGTTAGGAAAATACTGCATCGTGTGATGTCTGGGTTTCAAAAGATAAAAATTGACCTGCTGTTCATGGAAGCATAACTATTTCCAGTGATATGAAACAGTAACTGCTTCTGGGTCACCTCATAAGGAGGACAAGATGGAGCATAGTGAGCAGTAACTTCTGTCCGAAATGGAGAACTTCCTGGATTCATGGCTTACGTGTGTTTGCTGGTGAGGGATGAAGAGACTAGAGTTGTGATTTCTCTGCTCAGTACTTTTTGCCATTGTTCTCCAAGGCTCCAGTGGTGCTGCCCTTATTAAAATTTTGTGACAGCCTAGAACCCTGTGCCTTTGCCTCTCCCTTGATAGACATGCTAGGTCTATGCCATTTGGATATTTACTCATTTATCCAATGACCATTTATGTATAACCTAACAGGCTCTGGTAATACAATGGTAAAGAGGATAAATTTGCTTCTGCCACTATAAAATTGAAAATGAAGTCTGGGAGGAAAGAAGATAAACAATCAACAAATAAATGTGGTAATTTTCTATAATTATGATGGCTTGTAGAAAATAAAACAGAGTAACAGGATATTGTTTGAGGTAGTGGTGGAGAGATGCTAACTAATTTGTATGAGAAAGGGAAGGTCTTGAGCTCAGACTTGAATAATGGGAAGAATAAAGCCACATAATGTTTTTTACAGGGACATGATTTTAGAAAGAGACAATAAATGCAAATGCCTGGAGGCTGAAAGCAGCTTATTCAAAGAACAATGGGAAGAAGGTTAATGTATCTGGAATGGAACAACATTGCTGCAGTAATGGCTTGCCTCATATCCATGTGTCGAATCTGTAGAGCAGGAAAGGACATTAACCGTAGAAAACTCCCAGGCAAGAAAAGGTCCTGGAGTCCATTCTAATTGCAATAGCCCAAGTTACATGCCTCCCTTAGAAGAAATTGTGGTGACCTAAAGAATGGAATGTATTAACTACCTTGTGTTAGGTCAAATATCTCTCATCAAGATCAAGGGGAGGGGGCAGAGATGGAATTAGGTTTCCCGGAAGCATGGGAGGTGAGAAAACTTCTGTCAGAAGCCTGGAGAGATCTGAGCTGGAGATAGACATCTGCGAGTTTATAGTTGGCACTGAAGGCCACTGGGATAGATGGACATTGGACAGATAGACCCTCAGAGAGCAGCAAGAACAGAGAGAAAAGCAAGGAGGCTTGAGAACTAATGGCTTAGAAACTCCTGCATTTGGAGGTAAACGGAACAATCAAGAGATTGTAATGTCCTGGAATTTAAGAGAAGCATGTGCTATAGGAAGGAGGGAGCATATTAGAGAGTTGAATATTGCGGAAAGGTTGTTGATGATGAAGACGAAAATGTGACCTGGATTAAACAACATGTTGATCATTCACTGTCTTCACAAGTGCCGTAGAGGCTTTGTGAGGTAAAGCCCTGAGAAGAGAGAAAGTGAGATGAGACAGTACAGGCAGCGAGCAGAAATGACTGTCAAGTAGCTTTGCTGTGAGAGGGGGCATGAGCTGGAGAGCTTACACCCTGAGAAGGTAGGGTCTTTGAGGATGCCATCTAGGACTATGTTTTCTTTGCTGAATCTCCAGCACTTAGAGCTCTACTTAGTATGAAGTAGGTGTCCCATTAATATTCTTAAACGAATTAGCAGTGAGGCTGGAGATGAAAGAGTGCCCTAGAGAAACACTGGGCACATTCATATCCAGTAAAGTCCCAGCCCTTCTGTGCCTCTAGGAAAAGTGTCACAAGGTGTCAGCCCTCACAGGAAATTAGAGAAGACCTCCCAGAATTAAATATCCAATGTAAAATTAAAGGTCTCTCCGGCAACTGATTTCTCTCATCTCCCCTGGAAATGTAGTGCCAGTTCTTGCAGTGCTAGTGTGAAGCCAAACCTGAAATAGGACCAGGAAATGTTATGATGGGAAAAGAAAGCTTGCCCTTGCATATGTGAGTTATTTATAGAATACCTCTTTGGGAGATAGACTGGAGACATTGCCCAAGCTCCCATGAATCCAGCCAGACAATGGAAAAATCAAAACTATGGCCAACAAATTTGTGAATCAGAGCTGTATTTGTTTATTTTTAAGTTACCCACCAAGTTCCTGATACTAAAGTGTGTATCCTAGCATCATTAACCCACTTCTCTGTAGACTGTTTCTCATGGCTTAGGGGGTTGTAATAGCCAAGGGGAGAAATATTGAGGCCTGGACTAAAATACTGGCAGTGGGGCTAAAAAGATGAGGACAGACTTAAGAAATGTTAATCAAAAGGAAATCGTCAGGATGCACTAGCTACTTGGACACCTCCCAGAATCACAGTGGTGGTGAGGACGATGTAATCATTCACTTAAACAAGAAAGACAAAATGGAGTTAATTTGCATTGAGTGGGACAAGAGGAATATAAGCTCATTTTAGACTTGCTGCGTTTGATATGCCTGTAGAATGTTCAGTTAGAGATGTCAGGTGGATTGATTGCTATCTATACTAGGAGCTCAGGACAGTTACAAGTCATAGGGATAAGTTTGGTGAAAGGAAGGCTGGTCTTGAGTTTAAAGATGGTAGTTGAAACCACGATAGTGGAGAATATCCAGAGAAAAAGTTATGGGCTTGAGAAAGGAGCCGAAGTGACCAACATTTGTACAGATAGTTAATAAAGTAACAATCGCAAAGAGGAAGAAAAGAAATAGTATTGCAAAAAGTAAAGTGTTATTCCATGCTCCTAGGGCACAGAAGGTGAGCTGCATGGGTGCCAGAAGCACCGCTACCCCCTCCTCCCATGGAAATGAGAAGACACATAAACAAGACACAAAAACAGACTTCCAGATCACCTACAGCAACCCCAAAGGGAAACAAGATGGAACAATCTGATACTCAACCACCTGGACTCCCTGAATTGGCAACAAAAGAGGATCTGGAAAAAATGAAAACAGAAATAATTTCTCAGATAACAGCAATGATTGTGCCCATAGTGTAAGACAGGATTAATAAATCTAGAGAGGACACAGATAAAAAATAGAGGATCTGAGGAATATGATGGAATCCCAACATAGGAAACAAATGGAATCCATAAAACAGATGCAAATAGATTTCCAGGACATGAAAAACTCCATTGAAAGTCTACACAGCAGAATGAACCAATGTGAGGACAGAATTTTAGACATAGAAGATAAGATTGCAATTAGTGACAAGGAAAAGCAAAATTGCTTTAGAATTGTAAGGCACCAGGAGAAATCAATCCAGCAGCTGCTAGACAATGCAAAGAAGAATAACATAAGACTGACTGGAATCAATGAAGAAACAGGAGAGAGTGCAGATGACATAAAAAAGCTGTTCAAAGAAGTGATGGCAGAAAACTTCCCAAGGAGGGGAAAAGAACTTCACATACAGATAAGTGAGGTACATAGGACTCCAGCTAGCCTTGATCAAAAACAATCTACACATAGGCATATAATAGTTAGGATTCCAGAAACCCAACAGAAGAACAAAGTTCTACAAACAGTGAGAGAAAAGAAACAAATCACATACAAAGGAAAGCCCATCAGAATCACAGCAGACTTCTCAATGCAAACCCTCAAGGCAAGAAGAGCTTGGAGTGATGTATTTCAAGCCCTAAAGGAAAACAGCCTCCAACCCAGACTGATGTACCCTGCGAAACTATCTTTCAAAATTGATGGAGAAATAAGATACTTTCATGATAAAGAGCACCTTAGGAACTTCATGAATACCAAACCAGCAATCCAAAAAATTTTAGACAATATCCTGGGACAAGACAATGAGGATCACAACCACAGGAAGCCCAGCAGAATGAATCCATTGGGTGTGAAAAATTAAATGCAAAGGGGGAGACTCCAACAAAAAGAAAAAGTCATGACAAGCTTTTAAAACTTTTAACTTCATCTCCCTAATGAGTATATAATTAAATCTTGGTATTGTTCATGATTAGTATTTTTCTGATTCTACTGTTGCACACCTTTCCTTGTGCTGTACTGGCTATTTATCATCTTCTTATGTCTACTTTTTAATTGGGTTGTCTATTAATGAGCTATAAGAGTTCTTTATATATTCCGGTCATAGGCTACATGCATTGTAAATATGGTCTGTTTAAGGACTACTTTTCATTTTAATGATGTCATTTAAAGTTCTAAATTTTGATGGAATCTCATTTATCAATTTTTTTTCTTTTATGCATCATGTTTTTTGTATCCTAGGAAGTTCTTGCCTACCCTAAATTCATAAACATTTTCCCTTATAATTTCTTCTTAAAGTTTTATACTTTTAGGCTTTCATATTTAGGTTCATAGATCCCTTCAAGTTATTTTTATGTATGGAAATAAAGGGTTGAGGTTAAAACTGAAAACACTATCTTTTCCTTGGCTCTTGAATTGAGTTTATATTCTATAAAATGCTAACATTAAATAATCTCTCAAAACTCAGTGGACCATGTATGTGTGGTTCTATTTCTAGATTCTCTGTTTTATTCAAATGATCTATATGTCTTTCCTTACACCAACACTGCCTTGATTACTGTAGCTTTAGAAGAAGTCTTAAAATTAGGTACTAAACGTCTTCCAACACTGTTTTTTCTTTTCTTTCTCTTTTTCTTTCTACTTTTCTAGGTCCTTTGTACTCCTACATAATTTTAAATTTCAATATCAAATTCTTCATTTATAGAAAGTATACATAGACCTGAATTTTTATATATACCTTGTGTTTTCTAATCCTGCTAAATTCAAATACAAGTTCTAGGGGCTCCTAGAGATTTCTTAGTATTTTCTCTGTAGATGATCATTTCATCTACATATAAAGATTTTGCTTCTACCTTGCCAATCCTATCCTAATTGTGTCATTTTATTGCCAAACTATTTTGGTTTGGGCCTATGTTTCAGCATTTAATGGACAGATGAAGAGTAAGCATATCTGCCCTTGTTTCCCACCTTAAGGAGAAAGCATTGTATCTTCTCCATTCATATAAGGTGTTTTTGCTGGAAGTATGGAGTACATGTCTTTAATCTGTTGAGAAGGTTCTGTTCTACTTCTGGTCTCCTGATAGCTTTTACCATGAACAGCTGTGGAATTTAGTCCGATACTTTTTCTCCAATTAGTGACAGGATCATATGGCTTTTTCCTTTCCTCTGTTAAAATGATGACTTTTGTGGGTGGATCTTCCAATGCTGAACCAACACTGCCATCCCTGTAATAAAACCACTTTCTACATCCTGCCAGATCTGACTTCTAATAGTTTGTTTTGTTAAACAAATTTCTATGTTCATACTTTTTTCTTCTATTATCTTTATCCAATTTTAGGATTAGCACAATGTCAATTTCCTAAAATGAGGGGAGAAGTGTTCCTTAGTTTTTTCCTGCTTTAAACGTTTGATATAATTTATCAGTTAAAATGTATATGAGCCTGTTGTCATATAGGTAGGTTTTCAAGCTAGGACTATACTTTCTTCAATAGGTGCTATTCAAATTTTATATTTCCTCCAGAGTTAGTTTCCTTAATTTGTCTTCCAAGGTACTTCTTAGAAGTTGTCAAATTTATTTCAAAACAGATTTTTGAAATATGCTTTCTATATCCTTTTAAATTCTGTAAAATCTGTGGTAATGTCTCATAGATCTTGATATTGTAATTTTAAAAATGTATAATTGATATTGTGCAATAGGATGTAAAAGTCTAAAGGAGCAAGGGAAGTGGGAGGGGTAGGGGAAAGGAAAGAAGGGAAAAGAAAAAATATGAGAAAAGAAAAAAAATGGAAACAAAGTCTTTGCAAATAGGGAAGCAAGGGCAGGGGAAGGGGAAAAAAATAAGACCAAGATACTCATGTAATTGTACAAGATCCCAATGATGTATGTAAATGTTTTTTATACCTAAAATGTACCAATAAACTTAATGGGGAAAAAAAAGAAGTAGAGTGTTTCAGGGAGGAAGCAGTTAACAATATTCAATGCTGCAAGGGGTGAAGTAAGAGAAGAACTGAGACTTGACAATGGATTTAGCAATCTGAAAGTCATTGCTGACCTAGGTAAGTGTGGTTTCTGTGGAGTGTGGGCAGGAGCCAGAGTAATAGAGCAGACTGATAAGGAAGTGGGAGACTGGAAAGTATTGGACACTATGAACATATGAATCTCTCCTGAGAAATTCGGCAGTGGAAGGAGTCAGGGGCAGATAAAATGGTGATAAGAATAAAGTATCATAAGGGAAATGCACAGGTAAACACATGTCCAAACTCTCTGAATTGCATACACTAAATTACGTACATGATTTGGCTTATACCTCAGTAAAGCTAGATAAAAAGAAAAACTAACCCATAGATTTATGAGTTTTAAAAATGAGGGCCGAAGATTTAGCTCAGTGGTTCCGCTGCCTGCCTTACAAGCGCAAGGACCCAAGTTCAATCCCCGGTACCAAAAAAAATGAAGAGAATCTTTCTCCCCTTAGAGTTGCAACAATTTGAATGCAATTCAAGATCAGACAACACTTTAGAGAAAAGTAACATAAAAGAGTAGGACAGAGGAAAAAAGTCATGAGGAGAAAAGGGGAACAGTTGCAGTCATAGGTACATGCACGTGTGTGTGTGTGGGTGTGTGCACGTGATAAGTGCTTACCCTTGAACACAAGGTGAGATTTGTCCCTGGAGCTGCAGGTGAAGTGGTCAGAATAGAAGACCATCTTAAATTGCTAAGGAGGAACAGTCAGGAAACAGAGATACAACTTCTTGCTTTAAATTTTTTATTTTTAACTCACATATAAAAGCATAAACATTGCACATACTCATGGGATACCATGTGATGTCTCACTACATGGATATACTGTGTAATGTTTCAGCTAGGTTAACCATATCTATCTATTCAAATATTTGTTGTTTCTTTATGATGCCAACCCCCACAGTCCTCTCCTCTCGCTTGTTGAAATGTGCCGTTCATTATTGTGATCTAGAGCCCCTACTGTGTAATGCAAGCCTGAGCTTCTTCCTCCTAGCTCACCATAGCCCACCTCTCTCTGAGGCAGTTGCAATTTTTGATGGCCTCGACTTTGCAGGAAAGTAAAAGTAAAGTTGTTTTCTATAG
This sequence comes from Heterocephalus glaber, assembly GCF_053883595.1. Classification (NCBI taxonomy): domain Eukaryota; kingdom Metazoa; phylum Chordata; class Mammalia; order Rodentia; family Bathyergidae; genus Heterocephalus; species Heterocephalus glaber. Next base: position 411,181 of record NW_028258205.1, on the reverse strand, counting down.
GTGATAGAGATGCCAATGGAAAAGTGGCTTGAGAAAAGCAGAAAAGTTTGACAGTATAGACTGGCGTGTGTAAACACTCAAACAGCTTTGCTGTCCATTTTCTTGGCAGTCACACAAGACCTCTCAGAGCTTACTTCTCTCTCAGAACCCAATGGTCCAGCTCTGTGTGCTGGACAAATAGGCAGTCACTGGGGCCATGGAAAAGCATTTCCTGGCAGAAATGACTGCTCAGCAGAGGACAGGCACTGATTTGGAGTGAGGCCAATCATGGTTGTTTGATTTTCCCCAAATAAGCTCAAAGATGAATCTAAAATCCAAGAAAGTAGATTGTGGATTATGAGTCTATCTAGGTTTGAGATTTTGCTGGGTGGGGACAGAGAAAAGAGACAAATGCAAAGGAATGTGGCATACCGCATACCACGGACAGAGTGGATCCCCTGTGAACAACCAGGCCCCCGTGACCCACCCCTTATGAGGGCCTGACCTGGGAGGGAAGGCTGGGAGGTTTGGATGAGGTTGTTTGGACTGGTCTGAAAAGCCCTGGGTCTGGAGGCCTATCTGAGAGAAAGGGGACGAGAAGGAGAGCTGAGGCTGTGAGAGAGTTCACAGAACCAGGGAGGGGTGAGATCCGACGTCTACTGTTGCCATCAAAGCTGGCAGACAACGCTCTACATCTGTCTGCCCATTGGCACTGGCTGACAGCTCCCTAGCGTCTTGCCTCAGGTCAAATCCAGCAGCAGGGAAGCCGGCAGAGTGTAGAAGAATTTAGAATACTCCCACTCTTTTTGAGATGGGGACGAAGTAAAAATGGTTTGAGAGCCAGCAGAAATAGATGGGAAAGTATTTTCAAATGTAAAAAAGCTTCATAAATGACTAATTAGGAGAAAGACATTTTTATCTCTTGGACCAACGGAGAGGTGTGTGTGATTTGGAGCATGGCGATCTTTTCATTTCCTTACAAAGAGATGGGATCACGATGGCACTTTTCATATGTGCAGGGTGTAACTGGGATAAAACCTGCTCCATTTCTCTCTCCCTCCCTTCTGGCTGCACCTTGGCTATGAGGCCTCACAGCCATGGCATCCGCTGTTTGATCTGGAGGGATCTGGGTGCCATAGGTGCTAGTCGGCTCCCTGCTTTCCTAGGCCACTCCAAACAGTGTCAGCATTGCCTCTGTGAGCATTCGAACCTATTACGCCTTTTGGCTTGTTCCTGTGGACAGATGAAACATCCCCCATGCACCTTTTTCTTTTGATTTTTCATTCTCCTTCTGTCAACTCTCTTGGTGCTTCTTGAGCTCTAGTCATTCACCATAAGAAGCACCTCTGGATTGTCTTCAATGCCAATTCTGACATAGTACGTCTGGGGTGGTGTCTAAGATCCTGCTGCTACCGGTGTGGGAGCCACACTTTGAGTAGCATAGTTCTCAACCAAGGCTTTCTCCAAAAGAGCGATTCCTTCACTCGCCACTGCCACCCCTGCCAGTGGGGATCTCGCACGTGTCAGTCACTGTGATAGAAGGTGGCATGGGAGTGGGGGACGCGAAAAGACAAGAGATACATAAAGGAGCCAGATACAGTTCCTGCCCCAAAGGGACCAGGCAGTCCCACTATATGTGGGTCTAATAGAGCGAGTGCCAGGGGACTGAGGGAACACAGAGAAGTGATTAGCTCCGCTAGGATTTCCCAGAAGGTAAAACTGAGGTGGGTCTGGAAACCTGAGTGGGAGGTCCTCAGGTAAAGAGATGCAAAGACAGTCCCATCCAAGGAAAGCGTGTGCAAAAGCCTAGGAATGTACAGCACGTTTGGGCAATGGCAAGAAGTTCCAGGTAAATAAATGCCAGTAAAGAGAAGATAAGTTGTGCATGAAAGGCAGGGTCAAAAGGCCTTGTCTACCCCACTAAGAAATTGATCCGTCAATTTTTCTGAATGTTTAAATGTACCAACCAGACAAAGGGCCAGGCAGGTAGATTGTGTGAACAGATATTTCAAAAGAACAATAATTTCCTATTGATCCCATCCTCCCCAAATGCTCATTTCTCTGGGACTGGGCCAAGCCTACCCTGGGAGAAAAGGGGAGAGGAAACTGAGAGAAGGAGACTGCACAGGGGCAAAGCATTTTGATAATTATCTTCTACCAAATTAATGTGCTAATTGCAAATGGGTCTTATTTGTATATCAAAGACGGCATCAAGGCTCCAGGATATTACTTTAGGTCTAATTTAATGTGAAAAATCCATGAGCAATGCATAATGGAAATTAATTGGCTGCTTTTTATTAAAGACTTTAGGCCCTTAACCAATTTATACAACCACTGTTTCCACTGTCACACTCCATAGCACAGTGAGGGTACAGTGAGGATAGTCTAGTTTAGTCTTCTTCGCTTTAGCAGGGTAAGGACAGCGGTGGGAGAGGGGGCAGACACTTACAGACAGAGCCAGGGAGCTAGGGAAGGAAGAAGAAAGGAAAGAAATGAAAAAAGACATTAAAATAAAAATTTAAAAGGCATTTTAAAAAAGTGCACAGATAGCTATCCCCTTGAGCAAAACCAAAACTGTGCAGAATAGTCTTATGCTCAATCTACAGTTTATACAGTAGCCACACCATTATTATTATTATTATTATTATTATTATTTTGGTACCAGGGATAGAGCTTGGGACCTTGTGCTTGTGAAGCAGGCAGCAGCGGAACCACCGAGCTGACTCTCCGGTCTCACTCCATTATTTTTAACTGCATATGGGAGAGATGGCATAATCTCCTCCTCGCTGAAGGCTTTTAAGCCGATAATGAGCCTGGTTCTGGTGAGTTCCACTACCTAGAGGACAAGCAAGTGAGATGTGACTATGACAACCAACTGGCCCCAAGTGGCCACAGCCATCAGCTGAGTATTTCACTGTTGGCACTTGGCTGTGCCCCCACAAGAAAATTACCCACATGAACAACAGATCCTGTCCTTACTCAAACTAATTTCATTGGGTTTAGCTGCATTTGGTCACACATCTTTTCTCCTCCCATTGCATGGAGTCCAAATAACTGATTTGACTAAATCTTCCCATTATCCACCAATTTCTTTGGCATAATGAAGCCACCTGACATGAAGAGATGTGAGCATATATGTGACGAGTTGCTACTTTCGACCTCTGACCCTAAATAACTATAGGAACACTGGGTAGGACCCTCAGACTCATTACTGGGTTTTGATAATATGAAGAACAGCCCGTGGAATTTGCCTAGTAACTCTTATGCCTCTTGAGGTCTGGAAGAACTGGCAAGAGACAGGGGAAGGAAGGAGATTGGTAGGCTCTGACGAAAAATTTTCAGTGTGATCTGAAGGACTGGAGAAGCAGACCTCTTGTCTGTCATGAGAACTGCGGAGCAGTACAGCCATTTGACACCCGGCTTCCAACACCAGGCAAGTTATTTCACTCTATAAGCCTTCCAGCCACAAAGTGGAGAGACTATTACTACCTCCTAGGGGGAATGAGGGGTCCCTCATTAAGTTTCCTATTTGTTTAACAAATACGTATAAGGTGTGATCAAAGTATACAGTGAATGTTTAATTTAAAAACTATATTACAGAAAAAGAGACATTACCATTAATCCTCCTCAAAATATTCCTCCTCCCATTGAACATGCTCATCTCACCGTTCTTGCCACTTTCTGAAGTAGTTCTGGAGTCCTCTTTCCTGAGTGTCTTTACAAAGTGTGATCAAAAATGTGTTGAATGCTGCTGTCAAGTACCAGCCAACAGAAAGGCAGGCTGTAAAGATGTTAAGGTGTGGCCTCATCCACCGGATTCACTGGATCTGGTGCTGCGTGACTTCTTGCTCTTTCCTAAAGTCAAAATGACCATGAAAGGTCAATGTTTTTAACTGATTCAGGACATCAAGGCAGCCAGGACAGCACAACTAAAGAAATGAAAGAGGACTTCCAGAACTGCTTTAGAAAGTGGCAAGAAAAATGGAATTAGTATATTGAAGCAAAGGGAAGGATTTTGAGGAAGATAATGGTAATGTGTCTTTTACTGCAATGAATTTTTAAAATTTATACATTCACTGTAGTTTTCAATCATACCTTGTGGGATACTACTCAGGGCCAGGTCCTGCAGAGGAACTTGGTATCAAATGTGATCACAGAAAACCTCCTTACGGAGGTGGTATCTGAGTTGAGACCTAAAAGATGAGAAAGAGCCCTGCAAAGATTACAGGGAACAGATTAAAATTAGAGAAAGTAGAAAAAGTAAAGACTGAGGAAAATCTTGGCTTCAAAGAAGAATGGAAAGAAGGCTGTCAGCTTCGCCAGAGGGACCCAGGTCAATGTTGATAATAGGTGGGACTGAAGAGGCTGCAAGGGCCTTGCAACATCATAGAAAGACATGTGGATTTGACTTAAACTGTGATGGGAAACTGCTGGAAGAGCTCAGGCGTGGGGGAAATGAAACGGTTTAGATATTTTTTTTCTTAAATTCTTCTACTGGTACATTGTAGGTATACAACACAATTCCATTTCTCATTGGGAATTGTACCTTTACATGATGCATCTTGGTTCTTATTTTTTCCCCATTCCTAGTCCTCCCTTCACTCCCTCCACCCTTCCCTATTTACAGAGACTTTATTTCCATTTTTTCCATTGCTCATCATATTTCCTTTCCCTTCTTTCCTTTCCCCTGCCCCTCCCACTACCCCTACCCCTTTGGACCTTTGCTTCCTATTTTACATTATCGATTATTCATTCTAATCATTGGTACATTTTAGGTATACAACATAATGACATTCATCATTGGAAATTTGCACCTTTCCATAGTCTCTCTTGGTTCTTATTTTTCACCCTTGCCCAGCCCTCCCTTCAACCCCTCCAGTCCTCCCTATTTACAAAGATTTTGTTCCTATTTTTCCATTTTCTCATATTAATCCCATTCCCATCTGTCCTTTCCCCTACCCCTTCCACTTCCTTCCCTTTTGCCCCTTCTCTTCCTATTTCACATTACCTATTATACATTTAATCCTTATTTACACTTTCAGTTTCTCACAAGAGAGAAACTATTTGGTATTTACACATGTGTGTCCTATTTATTTCTCTTTAGAGTATCTCCTCAATGTGCATCCATTTAGTTATAAATGTCTCCAATTTCTCATTGTTTATGACTGAGTAGTACTCCATTTTATGAATAAAAAACACATTTTCTTTATCCAGTCTCCAGCTGATGGGCATTTGGGCTGTTTCCAAGTTTTACCTATCACAAACTGTGCTGCTATGAACATGGGTACACATATATCACTGTGGTATGATTCTTTTAATTCTTTGGGGAAGATCCCCAGCAGTGGAATAGCGGGGTCAAATGGGACTTCCAGTCCTAGTTCTTTGAGGTATCGCCATACTGATTTCCACAGTGTTTGCACCAGTCTACACTCCCACCAGCAGTGGAGCAGGGTTCCTCTTTCCCCACAGCCCCGCCAGCATGTGTTCTTGGTTGATTTCACAATAGCAGCCATTCTTTCTGGAATGAGGTGGAATCTCAGCATTGTTTTCATTTGCATCTCAAGAATGACCAGTGATGTTGAACATTTTTTCATGTATTTATTTGCTATTTCTACTTCTTTATCTGAGAAATGTCTGTTCATTTCAGATGCCCGTTTTCAGATTGGGTCTTTAAATTTGGGAGGTCTGATCTTTTTAAGTTCTTTATAGATTCGAGATAGTAGACCTTTGTCTGAGGAAGAACAAGTGAAGATTTTTTCCCACATTGTGGGTTGTCTCTTCACACTGCTGGTGGCTTCTCTTGCTGTGCAGAAGCCTTTTAATAAGAAGAGATCCCACTTGTTGATTGTTTGTGCTAGGTCAAGGGCACCTGAGGTTTTGTTCATAAAATCTTTTCCTACACCGATGTCTTCAAGGGTTCTACCTAACCTCTGTGCCAACTGGTTCAGAGTTTCTATTTTAATATTTAGATCTTTAATCCATTTTGATTTTAGTTTAGTGCATGGTGAGAGATACAGGTCTAGTTTTAATCTTTGGCAAGTTGAAAGCCAATTTTTCCAGCACCATTTATTAAAGAGGCTATCTTTCCTCCAGTGAGGGTATTTGGCTCCTTTATCGAAGATAAGATGGCTGAGTGTGTCTGGCATTGTTTCTGCATCTTCTAATCTGTTCCACTGGTCCTCAGGTCTGTTTCTTTGCCAGTACCATGCTGTTTTTCTCACAGTAGCTTTGTAGTATAGTAGCAGGCTGGGGATTGTGATACCCCCAGCCATGTCTCTGTTACCTAGAATTGCTTTTGCTATTCTGGGTCTCTTCTTGTTCCAAATGAAGTTTTGGATTGTTTTCTCAAGGTCCATGAAGTATGCTGCTGGGATCTCAATTGGAATTGCATTGAATCTCTGTAGCAGTTTTGGAAGTATGGCCATTTTCACTATATTAATCCTTCCTATCCAGGAGCAGGGGATGTCTGTCCATTTTCTGATATCATCTTCAATTTCTCTTTTCAGAGTAATATAGTTTTCAGAGAAGAGGTCTTTTATTTATTTTGTTAGGTTGATTCCTAGGTATTTCAGTCTTTTGGATGCTATTGTGAAAGGAATTGTTTGCCCTTTTTATCCCTCAGTGAGTCTGTCATTGGTGTAGAGGAAAGCTATTGATTTTTGTGTGTTGACTTTGTAACCAGCTACTTGACTGAATTTGGTTATTAAGTCAGAAGACTTTTGGTGGAGTTCTTGGGGTCTTCTATATACAGTATCATGTCATCTGCAAATAATGACAATTTGACTTCTTCATTTTCTATCTTTATTCCTTTTATTTCTTTCTCTTGTCTAATTGCCATGGCTAGTGTTTCCAAAACTATATTGAACAAGAGTGGTGATAGTGGACAACCTTGTCTTGTTCCTGAATTTAGTGTGAAGGATTTCATATTTGACCATTCAGTATGATATTGGCTGTTGGTTTTTCATAGATGGCTTTTATTAGTTCGAGGTAGAGACCATCTATTCCAATTGTTTGTAGGGTTTTTATCATAAATGCATGTTGGATTTTGTCAAATGCTTTTTCTGCATCTATGGAGATAATCATATGGTTTTTGTCCTTGGCTCTATTGATATAGTGTATTACATTGATTGATTTGAGTATGTTGAACCATCTCTGCATCCCTGGGATGAATCCCACTTGATCAGGGTGTATGATCTTCTTGATGATCTTCTGCATTCTGTTTGCCATTATCTTCTTAAGGATTTTTGCATCTATGTTCATTAGTGAGATTGGCCTATAGTTCTCTTTTTCGGTTGGGTCTTTCTCTGCTTTGGGGATCAAGGTGATGCTTGCTTCCAGGAATGAATTTGGGAGTATTGCTTCACTCTCAATTTCATTGAAGAGTTTAAACAGTAGTGGCAGCAGTTCCTCTCTAAATGTCTTGTAGAATTCAGCAGTGAAACCGTCAGGACCTGGGTTTTTCTTAGTTGGTAAGTTTTTAATTACTTTTTCAATTGTATTGATTGACATTTGGTCATTTAGAATTTTTAGGTCTTCTTCGTTCAACTTTGGTATTTCATACGTATCTAGGAATCTGGCCATTTCTTCTGTGTTGTCCATCTTATTGGCATACAGGTTCTGGAAGTAGCTATTGATGATCCTCTGGATTTCTGCTGGGTCTGTTGTAATTTCACCCTTTTCATTCCTAATTGCATGGATTTGGGCCTTTTCTTTCCTTTTTGTGATAAGGTTGGCTAAGGGTTTGTCAATTTTGTTGATTCTTTCAAAGAACCAACTCTTGGCTTCATGAATTTTTTGTATCATTCTCTTAGTCTCCATTGCATGGATTTCTCCTCTGATCTTTATAATTTCCTCCCTTGTATGAGCTTTGGGTTTGTCCTGCTTTTCTTTTTCTAGAAGCTTGAGGTTCAGCATCAGGTTGTTTAATTGGGCTTGTTCTGTTTTCCTAATATGTGTATTCATTGCTATGAATTTCCCTCATAAGACTGCTTTCATTGTGTCCCATCCATTCCTATATATTGTATTGTCATTGTCATTTAATTGAAGGAACTGTCTGATTTCTTCCTTAATTTCTTCTGTGACCCAATTGTTATTCAGAAGTGTGTTGTTCAATTTCCACGTGTTTATGCAAACCTTGTGGTTTCTTTTTCTATTGATCTCCAATTTCATTGCATTGTGATCTGATAATATACAGGGGATAACTTCAATTCCTTTGCACTTACTTAAACATGTTCTATGTGTAAGTATGTGGTCTCTTTTGGAGAATGACCCATGTGCAGCTGAGAAGAATGTGTATTCTGATTTTGTGGGGTAGAAGACTCTGTAAACATCTGTTAAGGTCATTTGTTCAAGAGTTTGACTGAGTTCTAGTATTTCATTACTTATTTTTTGTCTAGTTGATCTATCTATTTGTGACAGTGGGGTGTTGAGGTCCCCCACTACAATTGTATCAGTGCATATATGACTTTTCATGTCCTTTAGTATTTGTTTCATATAGTTGGGTCCACTAGTGTTTGGTGCATAGATATTTATCATTGTCATATCTTCCTCTTGGATTCTTCCCTTTACAAGGATGTAGTGTCCTTCTTCATCTCTCTGAATCAGTGTTAGTTTGAAATCCACTTGATCTGCAAAGAGGATAGCTACTCCTGCTTTTTTTCGGGTTCCTGTCACATGGAGTATTGTTTTCCACCCTTTAACTTTCAGTCTATGAGTTTCCTTTTGAATGAAGTGTGTTTCTTGTATGCAGCATATTGTTGAATTTTGCTTCTTGACCCATTCTGCCAGTCTATTTCTTTTGATTGGTGAATTGAGACCATTAACATTGATGGTTATAACTGAAATATATTGATTTGTCATTGCCATGACTTTTTCTTTTTGTTGGGTTCTCCCCCTTTACATTTAATTTCTTGTCATGCCAGATGGGTTCATTCCGCTTTGCTTCCTGGGGTTGTGATCCTCAATGTCTGTTCCTAGGCTATTGTGTAAAATTCTTTGGAGTGCTGGTTTGGTCTTCACGAAGTTCCTAAGGTGCTCTTTGCCGTGAAAATATCTTATTTCTCCATCAATTTTGAAAGATAGTTTTGCAGGGTGCATCAATCTGGGTTGGAGGCTGTTTTCTTTTAGGGCTTGGAATATGTCACTCCAAGCTCTTCTTGCCTTGAGGGTTTGTGTCGAGAAGTTTGCTGTGATTCTGATGGGCTTTCCTTTGTATGTGATTTGTTTCTTTTCTCTAACTGCTTGTAGAACTTTGTTCTTCTGTTGAGTTTCTGGAATCTTAACAATTATATGCCTATGTGTAGATTTTTTTTGGTCAAGGCTATTTGGAGTCCTATATGCTTCACTTATCTGTATGTCAAGTTCTTTTCCCCTGCTTGGGAAGTTTTCTGCCATTACTTCTGCAAAGAGTTTTTTACGTCATCTGCACTCTCTCCTCTTTCTTCATTGACTCCAATCCGTCTTATGTTATTCTTCTTTGCACCATCTAGCAGCTGCTGGATTGATTTCTCATGTTCCCTTATAATTTTGAAACAATTTTTATTTTCCTGGTCATTAATTGCAATCTTATCTTCTATATCTGAAATTCTGTCCTCACATTGGCTCATTCTGCTGTGTAGACTTTCAATGGAGTTTTTCATGTCCTGGAAATCTATTTGCATCTGTTTTATGGATTCCATTTGTTTCCTATGTTGGGATTCCTTCATGTTCCTGAGCTCCTCTCTAGATTTATTAATCATGTCTTGCACTAGGAGCACAATTTCTCCTGTTTTCTGAGAAATTATTTCTGATTTCATTTTTTCCAGATCCCCTTTTGTTGCCAGTTCAGTGGGTCCAGGTGGTTGAGTATCAGAGTGTTCCATCTCATTTCCCTTTGTGGTTGCTGTAGGTGATCTGGAAGTCTGGTTTTGAGACTTACTTCCATGTTTTCTCATTTTGACTGGGGGGGCGGGGGGTGCTGTTGGCACCCGCCCGGCTCACCTCCTCTGAGCTGGGAGAGGTGGGCCAGGGGTCAGGAGTGGCTGTAGGGATGGTTGCCTGAAAGCCCTTCCTCTGGGCCAGGAGTGGCGGGACTGCGCTTCAGAAGCTCCTACCTCTCTGGGCAGGAATTCTTTAAATGCTGAGAACTTGATTAGCTCTAGTACAATGGTCTGGTGGTCTGGTGTCTCCTGTGTCTTTGTAGTGTGGAACCTACAGAGAAGAGGCCAAAGGAGGGGGGGTGGGGGGGGGGTCCAGTGCATTGCTGCCGGGGCGCAGGCTGATTCAATGTTTTCAGCTCAACTGGTAACCTCAGGACCACCTCTGCAGACCTGCCTGTCTGCAGCAGGCTGATTCGGTGTTTTCAGCGTGACTCCGGTTTAGATATTTTTAAAGTCCCTCTGGTTACTTTAGAAACAATGAATGGGAAGGGCCAGGAGTCACTGTAGGCTGACTGTCATAGTGGCCCAAATAAAAGATGTTATTAGTTCATTCCAATTAAATGAACCCCTTGGGTCATAGCTCTTTATTAAAGTTGATCTTATTTAGTCCAGTTTTCCCTCACCCCATTCATTACCCACTCCGGCCTATGAGCCAGAGCTTCTCTGTAGTTTTGGGCAATAGGGTTGTGATGGAACAAAGGGGTGGATGGATGGATGGATGGATGGTTATGATGGTCCACATCACCTTTCTACATCCCCACTGCCAAGTAGAGAACCTGTCACAGGATGAATGGAGGAATGCGCTGATAAATCAAAGCCAGTTTATCCCTAGCATGTGCAATCTTGGATACTGCTGATTTATTAATGAAGGAGTTGTAGGCTTCGAGTTAGAGACAATTGCAGAATAAGGCTTTGCGAACAATCTTTAGATGAGATAGTCCCCACTTGAAAAAGATAGATTTGCTGTTTGAGTAGGACTAGACTCAGAGGAAATATTTCAAAGTGATTTTAGAACATCATTTTCCATGGACACTGAACACACGCTTACTTTTAATGAAATAAGCATGAAGAAGTTGGGTTAGCTGTAAATACACTCTTCATATACCAATTTTCTGAGAGATTTTCCTCTCCATAAGTTTCCCCAAGTCAGAAACATGGCAGTTATTCTAGACTTCTCTTTCTCTGTCACTTACTACATCTAATAAATCTCCAAGTCCTCTTAAACATTTCTTGGGTCCACTTCTCACTACGTAAACTAATAGCACCTTTGCTAGGCCACTATTATCTCTTGCCTGTGCTTCTGTGAATGCCCTATAACTGATCTTTCTGCTTCCACTCTTATATCTCTACAGTCTATTATCTATCTAGCTGAGTGATCATTTAAAAAAAAAACAGATCATTTCTTCATCATACTTAAAACCTTCCAATGGCTGCCTCTACATCTTTATCTCGCACCTTTCTCTCCCTCTAGTCTATTTTTCTGCCATAGTAGAGTTCCTTCAGATGCATTTTCTGAATCTGGGTCTCCACATACTTAGCTCATTCCATCTGAAGTACTCAGGCCTCTTGTCACTTCTTCTATTGCTTAGAAGGTGATATGGATTTGGAATAGAGAAACCAAAGGAGACAGGGAGAACCTCTTCATATCTATGCCCCAACCATAATAATTCTTCTTGACTTCCTGGTCTGAAGTTGGGAGAAGAGAGAAGGGGAAACAGATGGCCAGACGATGAATGATGACATTCTGCTCCATCTAGGACCATCTGGTATCTACTCTCTTAACAGTACTTTTCTTTTTCCAGTGCCAGGGCTGGAGGTTGACCTAACCCAAAAGAGTAACCTCTTGCCTCCATGCAAGTTGTAGCAATAAGTAAGGGGGCAATATTGCCCAGGCTGATTATTCCTGATCAACCCTTTGAATCAGAGCACTGGAGAACAAAGACCTGGGATGGAGCCACTGGGGAAAATACAAGCACAATTCATATTATCTACAGTTTTGAAGGCCATGCTAGTGCAGGAGCCACACCGGATGACACCGTTTATGAGCAATACACATTCCCCAAGTCTCTCTGGTGATCCAGTTGCCTTGGAAACACAATGAGGTGGAGAATGACACATACAGCTAATGGTCGCTGCTTATCTCTATTAAATGAAAAGCTTCACTCATCAACGTTTTAAAAATTCAGGTCCCTTTTAATCTTGATCCTGCTGCCTGATGCATTCTATTCTTACACCAAGAGCAAGCAGCAGCCCTGTGTCTTTCCCTAAATGACGCAAAGCTTTTTTCTGGTCTTGGATTTTGCTACTAATTGGCTCTTAACTTTTGATCTCAGCCTACTCTTTGCAGAATATCAGGAGACAAGCGCATTCAAGGCATAGAGTGCTTGAACATTTCCTTGCTGGTTCTGTCCAAAAGCAGACTGAGATAAGAACTTGCTCATGGACTCACAAATGTATCTAGGAATGGGTGAAAAGCAGAAGCTTTAACCTCCGTTATGTAGCTTCCACCTCCTCTCTCCAATCCTTTCCCAGAACCAAAAGGTGTGGCCCATGCCACTATACCCTCATAATCAAAATGCACCCAAAATGCATTTTGTGCCTCATCATTAATATCCTTTATCTGAGCAACTGCTCTTGACTGAAGTTTACTAGGGCTAGAACCATGGAACCCTCTGGGACCTACGCCCAGATGCAATGCTCTACAATCATGGGAAGAAAGCTCAAATGTGAGAGTGGACAGAGGGCATGGCTCAGGATACGGACTGCATGAAGCATTCTTATCTTTTGGCCCCCTGATAGGCCTTCGCAACACTTTGCCAACTTATTTTGCTCTTCTAATACCTTTACACCATTGTCCTAAGCACAGGGTGTGGGTGAGATGTAGTTTCTGGACCAAGATCTCCAGGTGTCAATTTGCCAGCCTTCCTCTCTCTTAGCGGTGTGGCTTTCGTGAGTTATTTAACCCCTGTGAACCTTAGTTTCCCCATCTATAAAGTGAGGACCTTAACAGCATCCTTCCTCACAAGCTTGTAAAGGGATTCCTGTAAAGCATTAAGAATACAACGTTACTAGTGTGCAAATGACATCACCTGCTGTTAGTGCGTTTACTATTAAAATAGAGGTTGAAAAGGAAACTCTAACCTGACCTGAAACTACATTTGCCCAACAATGTACAAATATTTAGCCACTACTTCTCCGCTCGTCTTCAGGACTGTCTGCTCTTGGCTTGCCCTGAACTTTGCCTAGGCTGTTTTTGCCTAGGCTTGGACAAGAATTCTTAAACCCTGGGTGGTAGGAGCTGATGGGGCCACTCAGAGGTCCAAGAGAAGCCTTCTCATTGCCAAAGCAGATAAAAGAGTTGCCCTGAGCTGGAGCATGCTGTGAAGTGGTGACAGAGCAGAGCAAAGGCTCCTGCTTCCTGGGTCAAACTGCGGAGTGTGTTGCTATAGGCCCCCACCCCCATCCTCCAGCTCACAGGCTTCTCTCTTGCCCCGCCCCCAATCCTCCTCTCTAGCCAACACCCCCACGGGCTGTTCCTTAATCCCAACTAAACACTCAAGCTGCGCCTCAAAATATTTTTTTCTCTTATGCCTGGTAGAAAATAGGGAGCTACACATTAAAGAATTTCAAACATCAATCTTTGTCAGGATTAAAAAAGAAGTTTCAATCAAAATTCTTTTATATACAGATATACATACATATATATTTTTTTACAGATATATATTATGTCACACAGGGTATAAAATATTTTCTCAGGTCCCAGCCATTGCCACCAACATTATTTCTTTCATTCTTATTGTTCTTTTCACATCATTCCTTTCTTTCCAATAGGCCACACTACTCTTCAGCTAGGGCATACCCATGAATGAAACCTTCTGGATCACTATCTAGTCATTTATTGTTTGTTTATGTACTGTAGTGCTGGGGATCAAACCTAGGGCCTTATGCATGCTAGGAAAATGCTCTACCACTGAGCTATAGCAGCAGCCTCATTCTTCATTTCTGTTAATCCTCAATTTGAGGCTGGAAGAGCTTGATATTACCAATCACCTTTTAATTTTTCTTTTCTAAAAATAGTCTATATCCTTTTGTGTGTAATTTTCTGTTTTACTTACTCTCTGTCACTCTATAGAAGGTTATCTCTACCTTTTATGGTTTGTAGATATTCTGTATTCTGGGCAGACTGGCCCTCTTGTTCCATATGGTAAATATCCCCTCTTTCAGTACAGTTTTAAGTACTGTATCAGTCAGGACATTCCAGGTTATACTGCAGTAGTTAGCACTGCCCCATAATCATGGCATCCACTCCCATTCCAGATTGATCACAAGGAGCCTCGGTTTCATCAGACATCCTGAGCGAAGAGTGCTAATGACCACACGAGCACTGGTTGTGTACTGAACACTGCATCAGAAGCTGAGGATATGGAGGTGCACCGGGAAGATCCACTGCTGGCCCTCACAGAGCCTAGCCCTCCTAGTATATGGCGGGGTGAGAGAAGAAAACCAATACTGATGTTGTTGCAAATATGCTAAGAGAGACAGAGGGAAGCACAGACTGCCTGGTGGCACATAACAGTGAAGCAGAGGAACTCAGTCTGGGAGGAAAAAGCAGCCCTCCACCCAACCTCGGGGAATGGATATTTACAACAAGAGTAGAAGAGGGACCTGGCTCCTTCTGGATAAGGTAAATCACAAGCCAGAAGACTTAGGCCCATTGACTAGCTCTATGACCTTGGACGAGTCACTTCAGCTCTGTCAGCCTCAGTATTTTCATCCATAAAATGGGAATGATAGTTAGCTCCTGTTCTCCAGTCTACTATCTTCATATTGACTGAGCATGGGTGCCATTATATAGAGTGACTGCCGTATGGAAATTCCTGCCAGAACCTACCCAGGGGTTTCCACCATGAATGATACAGCCCCCCAAAAGACTTCTGAAAGTGGTAGGATAGTTTTGATTATCCCAGTGGCTGGGGGAACATGACTGGCATTAGGTGGGGGGACACTAAACATTCTGTTGTGTAAAGGATAGTTCCATACCTCAAAGAATCCACCCATCCAAAATGCTGATAGTGCTTTTTTGACTTATGATGGAATAATGTCCTAATGAGCCCACTGTCGAGGAGAATATGGTAAGTCTGAAGTGCACAGAACACATGTAACCTGCTGAACCCCAGTACCTTAAAGAGCATGGGTTGCAAGGGATCACACCACACAGGTCCTTAGCCAAGGGCAACATACAAACTCAAGATAGGAAGTACAGTTTCTACTAAGTGCATGATCATAAAGTTGAAAACTTGTTGTTCCAACCATTGGAAGTTCAGGGACATCTGTACTTTGTTTGCCATCAATCTGCTGGGAAACGCGCACACAGACCTCCAGCTATCCCATTGGTATCCCTCCCAGCAACTCTAGGAAAGGTTTCTGCCTGCAATCAATTTCCAAAGAATCCAGTGCTGTTTTTAATGACTTGGGTTGATGATTGTGTTAGTCAGAATAAAGTCAGTTGTGTGGTAGCAACAAACAACTGCAGCTAGTGTAGAAAAAAACAAACAAAAAAACCCCAGAAAAATGAACAAGATAATACTAGATAAAAGACTTTATTTTTGTTCCAGCTTTATTGAGGCATAACTGAAAAATTGAAATTGTATATGTTTAGGATGTGAAATATGATGTTTTTATGTGTGTATATATGGGGAAATTGTCATCACTATCAAGTATTAACATATCCGTCACTTTACATAGTTATCAGTTTTCTTTAGTATTAAGAACACTAAAGTCCTATTCTCGGCAATTTCAAGCATGCAATGCCTTGTTAGCTACAGTCATCTTGTGATATTTTAGTGTCCCAGAACATATTCATCTTCTAACTGACTATATTTTTTGATGGCTACATTTCAGTTTCCCCCATTGCCTATCCCTGTTTAGTCTCTTACTATGTGCTCAATCTTTTTATGTTACTTTGTTCATGCTGCTATAACAAAAAGTAAAAAGACTGGGTAATTCATAAACAACAGAAATTGATTTTTCATAGATCTGGAGACTGGGAAGTTCAAGGTGGAGGTACCAGCAGTTTTGGTGTCTGGTGAGGGCTGCCATCTGCTTCCAAGGTGGCGTCTTGTTGCTCCATTCTTTACAGGGGATAAACATGGTGTGCTCACACATCAGGAGGAATGGAAAGGGATGAATTTGAACCATTCATGAAGGCAAAGCCTCTGATAGCTCCCACCTCTTAACAGTGCTACATTGGGCATTAAGTTTCAACATGAATTTTGGAAGGAAAGCAAACATTGAAACCACAGCAACATATATGCACAATCATTTGGTATTTGGCTTTCTATATCTGGCTTATTGTTGTTAGCATAATATTTTCCAGTTTCATCCATGTTGTCACAAATGACAGGGTTTCATTGATTTTAACGGCTGAGTAGTATTCCACTGAAAATATGTACCACATTTTCTTATCTATTCATTAGTTGATGGACACTTAGATTGTTTCTATTCCTTGACTAATGTGAATGGTGCTGCAATGAACCTGGGCATGCAGATGCCTCTTGGACATGCTCATTTCATTTCCTTTGGATGTATAATCAGAAGTGGAATTTCTGGATCATATGGCAATTCCACTTTAATTTTTTGAGAAACCTCTATATTGTTTTCCATAATAGATTCGCCAATTTACACTCCCAATTGCATTGTGTAAGAGTTCCCTTTTCTCCATGTCCCAAGGAAACTACTTTATTTATTTTTTTAAATTTTACTGGTGCATGTTCAGAGAAGTGATGGAAGAAAACTTCCCAAGCAGGGGAAAAGAGCTTGACATACACATAAGTGAGGCATATAGGACTCCAAATAGCCTTGACCAAAAAAAATCTACACATAGGCATATAATTGTTAAGATTCCAGAAACTCAACAGAAGAACAAAGTTCTACAAGCAGTCAGAGAAAAGAAACAAATCACATACAAAGGAAAGCCCATCAGAATCACAGCAAACTTCTCGACACAAACCCTCAAGGCAAGAAGAGCTTGGAGTGACATATTCCAAGCCCTAAAAGAAAACAGCCTCCAACCCAGATTGATGTACCCTGCAAAACTATCTTTCAAAATTGATGGAGAAATAAGATACTTTCACAACAAAGAGCACCTTAGGAACTTTGTGAAGACCAAACCAGCACTCCAAAGAATTTTACACAATAGCCTAGGAACAGACATTGAGGATCACAACCCCAAGAAGCAAAGCGGAATGAACCCATCTGGCATGACAAGAAATTAAATGTAAAGGGGGAGAACCCAACAAAAAGAAAAAGTCATGGCAATGACAAATCAATATATTTCAGTTATAACCATCAATGTTAATGGTCTCAACTCACCAATCAAAAGAAATAGACTGGCAGAATGGGTCAAGAAGCAAAATTCAACAATATGCTGCATACAAGAAACACACCTAATTCAAAAGGAAACTCATAGACTGAAAGTTAAAGGGTGGAAAACAATACTCCATGTGACAGGAACCCGAAAAAAAGCAGGAGTAGCTATCCTCTTTGCAGATCAAGTGGATTTCAAACTAACACTGATTCAGAGAGATGAAGAAGGACACTACATCCTTGTAAAGGGAAGAATCCAAGAGGAAGATATGACAATGATAAATATCTATGCACCAAACACTAGTGGACCCAACTATATAAAACAAATACTAAAGGACATGAAAAGTCATATATGCACTGATACAATTGTAGTGGGGGACCTCAACACCCCACTGTCACAAATAGATAGATCAACTAGACAAAAAATAAGTAATGAAATACTAGAACTCAATCAAACTCTTGAACAAATGACCTTAACAGATGTTTACAGAGTCTTCTACCCCACAAAATCAGAATACACATTCTTCTCAGCTGCACATGGGTCATTCTCCAAAAGAGACCACATACTTACACATAGAACATGTTTAAGTAAGTGCAAAGGAATTGAAGTTATCCCCTGTATATTATCAGATCACAATGCAATGAAATTGGAGATCAATAGAAAAAGAAACCACAAGGTTTGCATAAACACGTGGAAATTGAACAACACACTTCTGAATAACAATTGGGTCACAGAAGAAATTAAGGAAGAAATCAGACAGTTCCTTCAATTAAATGACAATGACAATACAATATATAGGAATGGATGGGACACAATGAAAGCAGTCTTATGAGGGAAATTCATAGCAATGAATACACATATTAGGAAAACAGAACAAGCCCAATTAAACAACCTGATGCTGAACCTCAAGCTTCTAGAAAAAGAAAAGCAGGACAAACCCAAAGCTCATACAAGGGAGGAAATTATAAAGATCAGAGGAGAAATCCATGCAATGGAGACTAAGAGAATGATACAAAAAATTCATGAAGCCAAGAGTTGGTTCTTTGAAAGAATCAACAAAATTGACAAACCCTTAGCCAACCTTATCACAAAAAGGAAAGAAAAGGCCCAAATCCATGCAATTAGGAATGAAAAGGGTGAAATTACAACAGACCCAGCAGAAATCCAGAGGATCATCAATAGCTACTTCCAGAACCTGTATGCCAATAAGATGGACAACACAGAAGAAATGGCCAGATTCCTAGATACGTATGAAATACCAAAGTTGAACGAAGAAGACCTAAAAATTCTAAATGACCAAATGTCAATCAATACAATTGAAAAAGTAATTAAAAACTTACCAACTAAGAAAAACCCAGGTCCTGACGGTTTCACTGCTGAATTCTACAAGACATTTAGAGAGGAACTGCTGCCACTACTGTTTAAACTCTTCAATGAAATTGAAAGGGAAGCAATACTCCCAAATTCATTCCTGGAAGCAAACATCACCTTGATCCCCAAAGCAGAGAAAGACCCAACCGAAAAAGAGAACTATAGGCCAATCTCACTAATGAACATAGATGCAAAAATCCTTAAGAAGATAATGGCAAATAGAATGCAGAAGATCATCAAGAAGATCATACACCCTGGCCAAGTGGGATTCATCCCAGGGATGCAGGGATGGTTCAACATACACAAATCATTCAGTGTAATACACTATCTCTATAGAGCAAAGGAAAAAAAAACATATGATTATCTCCATAGATGCAGAAAAAGCAACTGACAAAATCCAACATGCATTTATGATAAAAATGCTACAAAAATTTGGAACAGATGGTGTCTACCTCAATCTGATAAAAGCCAGCTATGAAAAACCAACAACCAATATCATAATAAATGGTCAAAAACATAAATTGTTCATACTAAAATCAGGAACAAGACAAGGTTGTCCACTATCCCCACTCCTGCTCAATATAGTTTTGAAAACATTAGCCATGGCAATTAGACAAGAGAAAGAAATAAATGGAATAAAGATAGGAAATGAAGAAGTCAAATTGTCATTATTTGCAGATGACATGATACTCTATATAGAAGACCCCAAGAGCTCCACCAAAAGTCTTCTACACTTAATAACCAAATTCACTAGAGTAACTGAATACAAGATCAACACACAAAAATCAATCGCTTTCCTCTACATGAACAACAGACTCACTGAGACAGAAATAGGTCAAACTATTCCTTTCACAATAGCATCCAAGAAACTGAAATACCTAGGAATCTACCTAACAGAGACCTCTTCTCTGAAAACTATAGCACTCTGAGAAGAGAGATTGAAGATGATATCAGAAAATGGACAGACATCCCCTGCTCCTGGGTAGGAAGGATCAACATAGTGAAAATGGCCATACTTCCAAAACTGCTATGTAGTTTCAATGCAATGCCAATTGAAATCCCAGCACCATACTTCATGGACCTTGAGAAAACAATCCAAAACTTCATTTGGAACAAGAAGAGACCCAGAATAGCAAAAGCAATTCTAGGTAACAGAGACATGGCTGGGGGTATCACAATCCCCAACCTGCAACTCTACTACAAAGCTACTGTGATAAAAACAGCATGGTACTGGCAAAGAAACAGACCTGAGGACAAGTGGAACAGATTAGCAGATGCTGAAACAACTCCAGACACACTCAGCCATCTCATCTTCGATAAAGGAGCCAAAAACCCTCACTGGAGGAAAGATAGCCTCTTTAATAAATGGTGCTGGAAAAATTGGCTTTCAACTTGCCAAAGATTAAAACTAGACCTTTATCTCTCACCATGCACTAAACTAAAATCAAAATGGATTAAAGATCTAAATATTAAAATAGAAATGTTGGACCAGCTGGAACAGAGGTTAGGTAGAACTCTTGAAAACATTGGTGTAGGAAAAGATTTCTTGAACAAAACCTCAGTTGCCCATGAACTACCACAATCAACAAGTGGGATCTCTTCTTATTAAAAAGCTTCTGCACAGCAAGAGAAACCACCAGTAGTGTGAAGAGACAACCCACAATGTGGGAAAAAATCTTCACCTGCTCTTCCTCAGACAAAGGTCCACTATCTCAAATCTATACAGAACTTAAAAAAATCAGACATCCTAAATTTAAAGGCCCAATCCAAAAATGGGCATCTGAAATGCACAGACATTTCTCAGATAAAGAAGTAGAAATAGCAAATAAATACATGAAAAAATGTTCAACATCACTGGTCATTCAAGAGATGCAAATGAAAACAATGCTGAGATTCCACTTCACTCCAGAAAGAATGGCTGCTATCATGAAATCAACCAAGAACACATGCTGGTGGGGCTGTGGGGAAAGAGGAACCCTGTTCCACTGCTGGTGGGAGTGTAGACTGGGGCAACCACTGTGGAAATCAGTATGGAGATACCTCAGAGAACTAGGACTGGAAGTCCCACTTGACCCCGCTATTCCCCTGCTGGGTATCTTTCCAAAAGAATCAAAAGAATCATGCCACAGTGGTATATGTACACTCATGTTCATAGCAGCACAATTTGTATTAGGTGAAACTTGGAAACAGCCCAAATGCCCATCAACTGGAGACTGGATAAAGAAAATGCGATTTTTTCATAAAATGGAGTACTACTCAGCCATAAACATTGAGAAATTGGAGACATTTATAGCTAAGTGGATGTACATTGAGGCGATACCCTTAAGTGAAATAAATCGGATGCACATGTGTAAATACCAAAAAGTTTCTCTAGTGTGAGAAACTGAAAGTGTAAATAAGGACTAAAAGATATAATAGATAATGTGAAATAGGAAGAAAAGGGGCAAAGGGGAAGGGGAAGTGGAATGGGTGGGGGAAAGGAAAGAAGGGAATGGAATTAATATGAGAAAATGGAAAAAGAAAACAAAGTCTTTGTAATAGGGAGGGATGGAGGGGTTGAAGGGAGGGCAGGGGAAGGGGGAAAAATAAGAGCCAAGGAAACTATGTAAAGGTGCAAATTTCTAATGATGAATGTCATTATATTGTATACCTAAAATGTACCAATAAAATAAAAATGTAAAAAAATTGTATTGGTGCATTTTAGGTACACAATATAGTGACATTCATCATCGGAGATTTGTACCTTTATGTAATACAGCTTGATTCTTATTTCTTCCCATTCCCCTGCCCTCAGCTACTTTAAATATAGCCTTAAAGTGAGAATGCACAAAAGCCTTGCACTCACAGCTCACTCTGTCCAGGACATTCCATCTGCAGAAGCTGGAGTGGTTTACCCCCTAGGTTTCCTTACCAGGGCCCTGGGACTGCAGTGTGCCAGGAGGGTAGGGAGATGAGAAAGCAGTGAGGCCTGTAGGATGGGAAGTCTTTGGAGCCACGCTAAGGACTTGGGTCCTTCCTCTGAGTGAGATGGAGGCCACTGTAGGGCTGTAAATAGAGAACAGATGTGATCCCTTGGGCTTCTGTGTGTGTGCAGACTCAGTGTAGGGTGCAGCAGTGGATGTGGATGCTGGCGGAGAAGGCACTCTCAGTAGCCAGAAATGCTTTGGCTTTTACAGTCTTAAGATCTTCCCTTTCTCTGGGTTCTACCATTTGCCCAGGCGTGGAAGAAGACAGAAGATATGCTAAGCAGCAGATAGGCTCCCTGATATGGTGGAGGCTGCAACCCTCCCAGCTAACCACCCCCCTTTCTTCCTATGGTGCCCCAGACAAGTGCTCCTTTCTCTGAAGACATGGTATCTCAGCGCTGCCCCGGCTGTGGGGATGGATCCCATAGAATGTGCCTGTGACAAGCATGGGTTTTGCACTTGGCAGAGCAGTGCCCCTGTACCATGTCTCTAATATCACTGGGTGTTGGGTTCCCTGCTTCTTCTATCCCTGCCGCTTTGCATGTGCTTGGGGTTGGACAACTGCAAGCAGAACAAGCAAGGTGCTCCTAGGGGCTGAGTGCAGATGGGCCCGAGGCCACCCTACACATAAGCAGCCTGGAGCAGCAGGGCTTCTGGGAGCTCCTC
This sequence comes from Heterocephalus glaber, assembly GCF_053883595.1. Classification (NCBI taxonomy): domain Eukaryota; kingdom Metazoa; phylum Chordata; class Mammalia; order Rodentia; family Bathyergidae; genus Heterocephalus; species Heterocephalus glaber. The sequence continues at coordinate 388,916 of NW_028258205.1, read as the reverse complement.
ATCCTAAAGAGAAGACCTGGCCAGAGACTAAATATACTTGCAGACTACAAGACTGAAAGTACTGACTCATCTAATAGCAGCTCATATTTATTAACTGCTTACTATGTCCCAGATAGGGTATTAAGTGCTTGTAAGACAGAGCTCCCAGCAAAATTAATATGTGAGATGGAATGAAATGAAATAAAATGTAGTGGAAATACCTAGAAGAGCAAATGAGAGAAAATCAAAGGAAATGGCATTCTACTAACCATATTGTGTCCATCTGCAATCATTAGTTCTATGATCGTTTTCATGATGCCTACTCTGGCCAGGCCTCTTGGATGCCATCCTTGTGTTCTGGGCTTCAGTGCAGGCATATCAGAGCTGGGTAATTCAGGTTGTCCTTTTGACAGTACTTGCTGTCAATCACTGCCCACCTGGGCCTGCAACCTGGCAGCCTTGTTCTTTCACAAAGATCTTTGTCCACTGGCCACCTCCCCAAATGTCACTGCTCAACAAAAGTGAATGAGAGCTACTTACTAAAAGTACCCAGCAATGCAATGCCAAAGTTAGAGATATCCTGCTGTAGCCCATGGGTATATTCCAGTTCTCCATTTTCCTTTATCAGCCAGTTGTGATCATTGAGACCCAGGTGAATTCTTTGAGGAGCATTCCTGGGAACCGCCACAAACCTAAAGGTTTGGGTTGACTGGAAGAGCCCAAGAGGAAAGGGGTGAGGCAGCACCCATTGGTGTGCATGGGGGGGGGGCAGATGAGGAGCAGCCTGGCCTCGGTGCAGATGGAAGCCAGGACTGCCCATGGCCCTGTACTGAATGCAACCATCCCACAGGGCTCCCCACTTGGGGAAAGAGAAGTGGACCATGAAGTTTTCCACTGGGAGAAGGAACTTGAATTAAAAAATTTAGCATATGGTGATTTCCGGAAACTGGTTTGAAATAGGTGGTTAATGAACTAGAACACTGGCCTACATGCAAATCATCGATGCTCAAAGCCAAGCCCTGCAAAGCTTTCCACTAAGAAGAGGCGACTTAGAGCCTCCCCTCCCCGGCCATGAGATCTCATCTGCTAAGGTCCAGGGACCTAATACTCTGCAGAATCATTCTCAAAACAGTATTGTGCAAGCATCTTCCTCTACCCCCACTCCCCTACAAACCCAGAGCCAATTAGGAGAAAGACCTAGCATTTTAAACTTGTGTTCCTGAGCCTGTGGCTGCTGATTTTGAACCAGCCCCAGCAGGATGGTTGTAGCGAATGACTCAATCCAGGTGAATATATAGATGATATGATAGACAGGTAGATTTATTACAAGTAGTAGTTGACTCCACTTTAGAGGCTGAGAAGTCCCATAGTCTGCTGCATGAAAGCAGAAGCAGACAAGTTGGTGGTGCAGCTTGAAGGCCTGAGAGTTGGAGAGCTAACATCGATTCTGGTCCAGATCTAACAGCCGAGGCTCAAGAGCACTGAGGGCAGGAGAAGACTGATGTCTCACCTCCAGCAGGCAGGGAGAGAGGTAGTGAAACCTTCTTCCACCTCTTTGCTCTGTTCAAGTCCTAAACAGATTAGATGATGCCGGTTTGAGGAGGTCCATGTGCTTTATTCCATCCACCAATACAGATGTTAATCCCTTCTCGAAATACCCTCCCTGATGCACTAAGAAAGAATTTTAACCAGATATCTGGGAATCCTGTGGCTCAGTCGAGCTGACATATAAGATGAAACATAACAAATACTAAACCAGGTAATAGAGCAGGATAAAAGAGATGGAATCTGAAGGTCTTCCCACTGTGTGTTTGGTTTGTCAGGAGTCAGGACTTTCTTATCCTCTTTGCCACACCTGCAACTCCCCATCCCTAATCCAAGAAGGCTCAGTGTACTGGTGTCCAGGCTTTATGCAGAGAGGCTTCCCTGGCTGCGTCCCCATCAACTCATCACCAGCTTCCAGCTTCGCAAATGCGTAAAGCAAAGCATTTAATCCCAGCAGGAGGTGTTTGATCTTTCCATTACTGAATCCTGGTAATTGCCCCCAAAAGCCTCTAAAAGCTCCTAAAATCAGCCTATTACTTTAGGGTGTTTCACCGACAAGAAAATGAATAAAATTTCCCTCTCTACTCTACAGGTGATTTCACTGAAGTTACTGTTGCAGAGCCAAGAGCAGAACTGTGAGGCCAAGCTGAAGTCCACATAGTTTGACAACTGACAGTGCATTTGGAATCAGATGTGGCCCTGTGTTTGTTCCACTGGATAAAAAGCAGCCAAATCCCTGCCTGAGCTCTGCACTCGAAGTATAGTGCAGTGGACCATACTGGAAAGAATCTGAAGATTTCATGGGAGTGCTTTTTCTCTTGCAAAGAACTAGGCCAGCCATGCACCTGGTTGCCCCATAACACTCCCGGGGCCCCCCTTTCCAGTGGCTGTGTCTTCTTCCTCCTAGGAGATTCTTGGCAGCACCTTGGGAACTGCCTTTCTCCTTGCCCTGTTTTTTTTGGAATAGGAGGACAAATCTTGTCCATTCCATCTCCTTAATATATTATGAATCTTTCTGCTCTTGTCCAATCTCTCTTCTAGAGCCTCAGACTCTCTGCGGTTCTTCTTCTTTGTTTTTTTTTTTTTTTTTGGTACTGGGGATCAAACTTGGGACCTTGTGCTTACGAGGCGGGCGCCAGAACCACTGAGCTAAATCCCCACCCCCTCCTCGGTTCTTGATAAAACAGTTATCTTCAAATAGCACTCACTATTTTCACTTCACATGATCTATTCTCTAAACTGAATTTCCAAGACTGAAATCTGAGCCACTGGCCTGTCTCTGCCCACCTACATAGTGTTCAAACACTCTGCCTGGCTCTGGCTCACATACTGAATGATGTACTTGATAGTGTGGCTGATGTGTTGTCCCACCCTGGCTATTGCATCTCCTCTTCTGCCACCTCTTGACCCTCAAACACCTCAGAATTATTGCTTTCCCCAGAGAAGGGTTTATTCTTTATCAGTTCTTTGGCTTGCTCTTCCAATTCTTTCTGCCTGGAATGCCTCCAATGCAGTCTCCACCTCTCTAGAGAACTGATCCTCAAAACACTCAGCTCAATTCTACCTCCTCCAATAGACCTTGTTAGATTGCAGTTCCTTGATTATTTGGCTGACCCATTAGCAACTTGTAGCTCAGAGAATGTACTACTAATTTCTGTATAGAGTAATTAGCTAGCCATAGATCTACCTGAGTCTCCAAACTGTGAAATCAATAGTGTAAGGACCAAGATCCATGGCATTGTGCCCAGAGGAACAATGAATAAGGAGTCAGCAAACATCTGTGGCCTTGAAACTCATTGATAACTGAGCCCACATCCTTTTGTTCTAGATTGGTTCCACTTAGGACCAGCTCCAGGGATATGAGACTAAAATGTAGGCAGGTGGAGGCTGGGGTGGGGGGCTCATACTCATGCAGAATGGTCTGCCAAATCCCTGCCCCTCTCTCCCCCATCAGCCTGTTTGCACAGGTAGTTGGACCTTACCTACAGATGAAGCTGCAGTGTAGGCAGAGAATTACTCATCTGTTCAAGACATAACTGGGATTCTTCCAGACCACAGACCTGTGCTTGGCAGGGATATAAATACCTTCAATTTCCAGATTTTTAATGACTAGCCCTGAGTAACAACTTCGACCTGCCTCATAGATGCCCAGAGGGAAGGCACCAATCCTCAAGTTTTATATCCTGGATGAGACTTGTCCCTAGCATTGAACTTAAATCCTTAAAGCTCCAGACAGAGGTCTGATGAATAGGCTGATCCATGGGACTCTTTGGGAAGGAGAGAACATTGCTGAGTTGAAGACCCAAATAAATGAGGCAGTGAAGCCCGAGGTGAGCTTTTGCACAAATTGTTGCCTTGCCCTTTCTGACAGCTGTGGCCATATCAGAAGGGTGGCACAGCTCACATTGCTGCCTCAAGGAGAGCCAAAGCCACAACAGTTAGCTCTCAACTTCCTATTGTGGCTTTCAGAGTTCTCTAACAGGCTTTCACCTGTTCTCTAAAGTGTCACAGTATCTGTCACTGACTACAGGTGTCTACGTGAATTAAGGGATAGAAAGCAAAGAAAACAACAATAACAACAAAAACACATTGCCAGTTCCAGGAGCCTGACCTCATCTTTATTACTGGGAAAAACTAAAAGACCAAGAAATTCAAGTTCTGACCCCAGAAACCAAAGATGGCTGAAGATGAGCGAGCCATAAAAAGGACAGTGATGTGACTGAATGCATGCTCATCCCCAAGAAGGCACAATGGCATCCATCCTACTGGGTGGCCCATACTATCTTCTGATTCATTCAAGTTCAATTTCATTTTCTTGCAAGTCTTCTGCTCCACAGCTGCCCTCAAATCAGAGAGTGATGGCATTTACCTATTAAAGCCAGTAACCACGATTCTTTTAACTTCTCAGTCATCACCCTACCTCTCACCTATTTCTTTTTTTATTTTGTTTTTTTGTTGTTTTTTTGTTTGTTTGTTTGGTACCAGGGATCAAACTCAGGACCTTGAGCTTGCAAGGCAGGCAGTGGAACCACTGAGCTAAATCCCCAGCCCCCTTTCACCTATTTCATCATTAGTTACTTTTGAGTCTATCCTCTGACTGTCTCTCTCTCATGTATCAGCTTCTCCTGTATTCTGCCGTCACCACCTTAGACCAAGCCAACATCAGCTCTGGCCTAAACTAGGGCAAGAGTCTCTTAATTGGCCTTGCTGCCTCTACCCCATCTCCTCAAACCTGTTCTTTCAGCAGCCAGTGCAAACTCAACCCTCTCCTGTCTAACACACTCCAAAGCTTCACCAGGACCTGAGGCCCTAAATTCTGACTGGGACCTACAAAACAGTCCTACACAGATGACCTACAAAAATCATACACTAAGGCAAAGTTTCCTTTCTAATGTATTCTTTTGAGGATCATTCCCAGGACATGAAGAGTAAGGGGGAAAGAAGTGAGGTAAGAAAGAAAAGAAACCAAATATCAGGTGGCAGATTACGGAGCTGAGCACTATTAAAAAAAAAAAAACACGCAGCCAGTTTCTCAGCCTCATTACATGTTTGTGGACAAGTGGAATGGAACCATTTGGCCACAGAATAGTCCATCCTAGCTCTTCTTGCCTCTTGCTGAAAATTCAACTAGAGCTATTGAGCTTCCTGAAGCTCCAGAGCGTGCTGTCCACTCCTCATATTTCCGTGATGGGAATGAGATACCATGTTGCGCAAGCCACTTCATATGAGTCTGGCAGTGACAGGAGCCTGGGTAGCAGACTAATGGCCACTTCCGGCACAATGGAGTGAGCGGGGCATTTAATAGAACCCTGCCCTCTCACTGAGGGGAAGGTGGCAGTGTCAGGTGATACAGCCATAGCAGTGGCAGAAGAGACCCTTCCTGGAGAGAAATATCCTGGTGTCTGCAAGGCAAGTGGGCTGAGCACGGCTAGGGTGGCACATCAGATGAATACCTGCTTCATCCAGTGACGCGCTACCTGCTTTCTGTACTTCACTGAACTTCTACAATCCTCTAACTGTGCTAGTCAAATAGTTATGTGGCTTCTTCAGTGTAAATTTAATTTTAAATGAATTAAAATTAAATACAATTGGTACTTCTACTTCAGGCTAGATGAGTTCATAGGAATCGGGTTTATTCCCCTACCTGAGTAAACAAAACTTATGAAACAGCTATTTTCATGACACTGGACATCTGTCAACAAAGGGAAGTGGCCTTGGAGAAATGGGGAACTGTCCCAGGGTGCTGCCTTGGAGAGGTTTTTCAGCAGGTGACCCAAGGGAAGGAAACCACACAGAGTGTGACAGCGTCCCTGAACTGAGCAGATGGAGCTCAGGGCCTGGGAAGGCAATGGCAGCTCGAGTTCAAAGTGCAGAGTGTGCAGAGGAGAAAGATGCCTAGAAGAGCAGCCCAGAGATCTGCACAGGGTCCACCTCAAGTGTCCAGCTGAGTCCTGGTCAGCCTGTGCCTGAGAGGAAGCTCCTCGAGATGGGGTAAGAATGATCTCAAAGGATGAAAGCCAAAGACTCTGCACTCACTCTGGGTAGGGTGCCCCCGTGCTGCCAGCGGACAGCTGAATTCACAATGCACCTGGCTTTGGGCAGGGTACGTGGCAACGTCTTGCTTCACAAGTGGGGAAGCAGTAGCACTAGGATGCTCAGTGGTCCCTTGCTGCTAATAAATCTTAAAAGCAAGACCCAAAAGGATCACATTTTTTCTCATTAAATTAGCTGCATTCCAAAACAAAATTTGAGAATGTTTATAGGAATACAAAAATATTTACCAACTGACAAGGTGAAGTCAAGATGTCTGATTCCAAGCAAACATTAGCAGACCTGCAATGAACCAGGAAAATCCACACAACAAAGACAAATAAGTTAAAACCAAACTATAACTGACATAGATGTCAGAAATAGCAGACAACGGCATTAAATCAATTTTTATAAGTGGGTTCCATGTGGTAAAAAAGCAAAGTAGAGAGGTGAGAGATGTAAAAAGTTCTAAATCAAACTTAAATCTACAATGTCTAAGACTTTTAAATGTTCTGCATGGAATTAACAGATTAGACATTATAGCCAAAATAAGAGTGAACTTGAGAATATAGCAACACAAGTCATCTAAGATTTAAAGCTGTGAGGAAAGTGAATTTTTTAAAAAGAGCAGAGCATCATTGAGCTGTAGAATAATTTCAAGTGGAGAAATATGTTTCTGTCAATGGGGGAGCAACAGAAAGATAATGTGATAAAACAATAGCCAATTTATTTATTCACTTTATGTAAAATTTAAGCCCACTAATCCAAAAATCTCAACATGCATCAATGTCATGAAACACAAAACTATAGCAAGTCACATCTTAAACAAATTCTGCAAACTGGAGATAAGAAAATCTAAAAATGAGATAGAGAAATTTTACATTTAGAAAAATAAAGATAAGGATGGCATAAGATTCATGTAGGAAATGATAGCAGTGAGAAGATTGTGAGTAGTATTTTTAAAGTATTGGGAAGAAACATGTTGACCTGAAATCTCACAGCCAGGGAAAATTTTATTCAAAAACAAAATGATATCTAAGCTTAAATGTCATGTGGTTTCCTTTATATGAGAAACTCAAAATATAAAGAGCAAAATACAAGATAGATTGTAGGAAGTAGGGAGATGGAACTTTTTCAGATGGGAAGGGGATCGAGAGATGGAGGGAGGGGAGAGGGGAGGGAAAGGGGATTAAAAAAAGAATTGAGATGTGTTATGTATGTGTACCAACTCGCCATGAGGACCGTGATCGGTATGTACTGTAAATATGTCTTAATAAAAAAATAAAAAATGAGAATTGAAAGGTCCATCAACCAGTAAATGGACTTTTTGAATGTAAAAAAATTAAGTAATATGAAAATCATTAGGATAGGATCAAATATAAGTAGATAGGATTCAATAAAATAATGGCTTTCTGAGATGTACAAAAGGTGAATAGTAGCACCACTAGCTGACTTTCCCTACAAGAAAGTTTTTATCACTATGGTATGATTCTTTTAATTCTTTGGGGAAGATACCCAGCAGGGGAATAGCTGGGTCAAATGGAACCTCTAATCCTAGTTGTTTGAGGAATCTCCATACTGATTTCCACAGTGGTTGCACCAGTCTACAGTCCCACCAACAGTGGAGAAGTGTTCCTTTTTCCCCACAGCCCTGCTAGCATTTGTTCTTGATTTCTTGACGATAGCTATTCTTTCTGGAGTGAGGTGGACTCTCAGCATTGTTTTCATTTGCATCTCTCGAATGATCAGTGATGTTGAACATTTTTTCATATGTTTATTTGCTATTTCTACTTCTTTGTCTGAGAAATGTCTGTTCATTTCACATGCCCATTTTCGGATTGGGTCTTTAAATTTGGGAGGTCTGATCTTTTTAACTTCTTTATATATTCTAGATAAAGAAAACGTGTTTTTTTCATACAATGGAGTACTAGTCAGACATAAAGAATGAGAAATCAGAGGCATTTATAGCTAAATAGACGGATGCACATTGAGGAGATACTCTTAAGTGAAATAAATAGGACACACATGTGTAAATACCAAAAAGTTTCTCTGGTGTGAGAAACTGAAAGTGTAAATAAGGACTAAAAGGTATAATAGATAATGTGAAATAGGAAGAAAAGGGCAAAGTGGAAGGGGAAGTGGGAGGGGTAGGGGACAGGAAAGAAGGGAATGGAATCAATATTGGAAAATGGAAAAATGGAAACAAAATTTTTGTAAATAGGGAGGGATAGGAGTGTTGAAGGGATGGCTGGGCAAGGGTGAAAAATAAGAACCAAGAGAGACTATGTAAAGGTGCAGATTTCCAATGATGAATGTCATTATATTGTATACCTAAAATGTACCAATAAAATAAAAATGTAAAAAAATTGTATTGGTGCATTTTAGGTACACAATATAATGACATTCATCATCAGAGATTTGTATGTTTATGTAATATATCGACAAAATTGACAATTCTATAGCTAGATTGATGAATAAAGACTTGAATTACTAGAAGTTGAAGTGAAGATGAGGATATTACTAATGACTTTATAGAAATAAGAAAGATAATAAAGGAATATTATAGAAGCTATGGCATACCAATGAGCTAGGCAACTTACATGCACTGAACAGCTTCCTTGAAGGAAACATAACAAGAAATTAAATTAATAACCGAAAACCTACCCACAGTCAGGCATGGTGACACATGCCTTTGATCCCAGCACTCTGCTCTCTCTGGGAGGGTGAGGCAGAAAGATTGCAAGTTCAAGGCCAGTCTGAGAAGCTTAGCAACTTACAAGACCCTCTCCTCAAATAAAAACTAAAAGTAAAAAAGGTCTGGTGATGTACCTCAGCAAAAAGGCTCTGGATTCAATCCCCAGGGTTTAAAAAGAAAAAAACAAGCCACCTACAAAGAAATGCCCAGGCTCAGATGGGTTCACTGGTCAATTTTACAGAACATTTAAGCACCATGCTCTCTACTGCTGGGGTGGCTGATGTGAGTCACCCTGTGGAGGATGGCAGGTTTACCAAGGATGCTGTTCTGTGCTGGAAGTGGAACATTAAATTGCTTGTCACTAAGTGATATGTTATAGATTGATGAATCTGCCAAAGATGCATAATTACTTACAAGGAAAACTCTCCAAGAACCAGATTTTCAGAAAAACAACATATGCCGTACTTCTCTAGGAAAATGGCAAGGAAGACCCCTTGGGAAGTGTCCCCTCTTCCCTTAGCATGCTATCCAAAAGAACAAAGAGGGAGTGGGATATATTTTTTTGTGGAAGGAGGCATGTGTTGCCTCACTCTGCCCTTTTAAACCGATATACTGCCACAAGTACTTTGCATGTGTGACCATTTCTGTGTTATTTGAAAATTTGTCGGATGCAGTGCCCTACACGTAACGGAAATTTGGGGAGATATGACTTACATTAGAGGTCTTGTACAATAATGAAAATTCCTTTGAGTGACCATTAGGACAGTGCATGCAATGACTGAAAAACTAGTGAGTGTCCCCAAATAAGATCTCCCAGGATCATCTGTAAAATAAGAATACTAATAAGACAATGTGGTAATGGCTGAAAAGGGTCCTGGAAGGCATTCTGGAGTCAAAGCAGCTTTGAGTTTGCCTTGAGGGCACTTTCAGGGGGCCAGTAACGTGGTTACATTTTCATTTGTACAAGACGGCCATGGTCATGGTGTGACCCTGAAGAGCAGAGGCAGTGAGGTGGCTTTGGAGCCCATTGCAACAGTCCTGGCAGGGGTTAACCATAAGTGGTCTCCCTGGGATGAAGCAGGAGGCCACAGCCAAATCCACACAGTGTCTGGGAAGGAGAGGTATTCTCTCCTATAGCAGGGAGAGGAGAGGAGGCCCCTAATGGCCCTGGAAGAGCTGAGGAATCCGCCTGGGCTTCCAGTCCCTTTCCTGCATGAGCCTGCCAAGGAGCATGGTGAGAAGTGACATGCCTTGTCTGCAGGGCCCTGCGGTGCCTTTAGGGGCTTTGATCAAAATCAACTGATTCCAAATGGCTGCCAGGTGGTCTGTTCCATGCAGGCCAAAGCTCCCAGTCTCCACCTGAAGACCCCGCTGAGCTAATCTCTCTAGCGCAGCCAGCACCCTGGGAGGTGAACCCCGGGGCAGGCTGGCACCAGGAGGCCTGGACCTGCAGCAAGCTGGAGAGAAGCACAGAATAGACAGCCCTCTGATGGAGGGCAGGCTTACGGTTTATAAAGCAAGATCTCATCCAGCATCCTGTGGGAGAAGGGTGAACAAGCACCGCTACTCCATGGCAGGAGCAGGACTCCAGGCCTGGCAGCAACCCTGAGAAGGACTAATTTGGTGGGCCTGGGCATTTCTATCCTGTGTGGGTGGCGGCCTCATCACCTGGCTTGAGCTGGGCCTTTGCCTTTGCGTGGCTCCACATGCCCTCTAGGAATGCCAGGCCAGAAGCCATCTTTAATGTCAAAGATGTGCCTGGGAAGGGCCTGGACCCCTTCCCCCAGGGCTGACTTTGTCCAGTCCCCAGGTACCAAGCTCTCTCTCTTTGAGACTTTCTGACCATCAGGCCAACCTGGGAGTTGATGTCCACAAGACGGTAGCTTTTTTCTAGATACTTTATTTTCCTCAGTGATCCTGTCTTTTGGCAATATTTGCTACATATAGAAAAATAAGTGAATGTTTTGGAGAATAATAGCGAAAGCAACACCAGTCAGCTGGCCACCTGGACCATGGCATCCTCTGAAACCATGGCAACTAGCTCAGTGCTTCTTTTGGGGTTCATCCCTGTCTCCTTCCCCACACCAGGAACTGCAGTACCAAGTTCTGATTTACCATGTGCTTACCTTTCATCTTTTTAACTTGGACATATCACGTATTGTATATAATATGTAAAAAGTACATCTCAAAATATTTGTTAGTGACTCTATTGTTTATTTTGCATTCCAACTTTCTAAAAATGGCACCACACTCAATGCACTAGATTGATAGAATACAAGAAAAATCCCAAATCCACAGGGTCTCCTTTATAGAAAGATGCATTTGACACACCCTAAGATCCTTTCTTAATAAAAACACCCAAACTAGGAATAAAAGAGAATTAATTCAACCCGATAAAGAATTCCTTTTCTAAAAATGCACATAACATTGTCCATGATGGTGAAAAATTAACTTTCCCTCTACTATCAGAAAGAAGCAAAGGATGTTCTTTCTTATCATTTCTGTTCTACATTCTGCTGGGTAGTCTAGCTGGACAACATTGTCAAGCAAGTAAAATAAAAGGCATCCAGATTAAATGAGAAGTAAGACTCTCTCAATAATTTTGTCATCACGTCTGTAGAAAATGTAAAAGAATCCACAAAAATACCATTCGAGCTAAAAAACATGAATGCAGCAACGTTTCATAATGCAAGGTCGAGTAACACAAAACCTCGTTTATATTTCTATAAAATGGCAATGATAATAGCATCAGAAAGAATAAAATACTTAAAAATGAATTTAAGAAAAGAAGGGGAAAAAACTTGTACTCTGAGTAACATTTTGGCCATTCTTTCAAGTCATTATATTTAGCATTGTTATTAACCATTGGTATTCTCCAATTATTGTGTTGTGAAATTTTGCTTTATTTTTCCATAGAAGAAGAGTGTTTTTCCAGTCTCTTTATTTATATCTACTTCTATTACATTAAAATAAAAAAATTAAATTTAAAAAGTACATTTGATCCTTTTTTTTTTTTCGGCACTGGGGATTAAACTCAGGACCTTGCACTTACGAGACAGGAACGGCACCACTGAGCTACATCCCAAGCCCCTATTCAATTCATTTTTTATTGAAACATGAAAAATGTCATCTATACAAATGTATCAGAAGTAGAGATGAGTAGACAAGATTGATACAGATTTTAAATATTTCTTTTTTTGTGGTAGTAAAATGTGTATAGCATAAAATTGCTATTTTACATTTTTAGGGTTTGATTAAGTGATATCAATTATATTTATGATATTATGAAACAATTGCCACTATATTAAAAAACTTTCATCACCTTAAGCAGAAACTCTGTAATCATTAACCAATAATTCCTCTTTCTGCCCTCCTCCCAGCCCTTGTTAACCTTTTATTTGTATTGAATTTGCTTATAATGGATATTTCATATAAGTGGAATAAGGCTATATTTGTCTTTTCATGTCCAGCATATTTCACTACCATAGTGTTTTAAAGATTTATCCATATTGTCACATGTGTCAGAACTTCATTGTTCTCTATGTATGTATACATCACATTGTATTTATCCATTTATCTGTTCATGATGCTTCTTTTGTTTCTATGCTATAATTATTGTGAATAATGCTACAATTAATATGTTGGTATAAATATCTGCTTGAGTCCTGCTTTCAATTTTTCTTTGGTATAAATGTCTGAAGGTCAAATTTCTGGGTCTTATGGTAATATTGTATTTAGCCTTTTGAGAAACTGCCAAGTAGTTTTATATAGCAGCTGCACCATTTTACTTTCCCAACAGCAATATACCAGGGATTGCTCCACATTATCACCACCATTTGTTTTTTTTTCTTTTTTTTAACTACAGCCTTCCTAGTAGGTGTAAAGTGGTATCTCATTGAGGGTTTGATTTGCATTTCCTTAATGTCTAAAGATGTTTAGCATCTTTCTGTGTGTTATTAGCTTTTCTTATATATGCTTTGGAGAAATGTATCTTTAAGTCCTTCATACACTTTTATGTTGAACAATAGCTTTATTTTGGTACACGTAAGTGGTATTTTACTCTTTTCTATAATTTTTTAATTTAATGTGGGTTCTTCTCTTTTTGTTGTTGAGCTGCAAGAGTACTATACTCTTTATATAAAATTCTTATCAGGTGTATTATTTGCAAATATTTCTGTCATTCTGAAGGTTGTCTTTTCTCTTTCCTGGATCCATAAAAGTAGTTTTAATTGTGATGAAGTCCAATTCAGTTGTCTTTATTTTTACCTTGATGCTTGTGTTTTAATGTCATATCTAAGAATCCATTGCCAAAACTGAGATCATGAAGATTTATTCTTATATTATCTTCCAAAATTTTATGATTTCTCTCCTATATTTACATCACAGGTCTACTTTCTTTAATTTTGGTCAAAGATGTGAGATAGAGCATTTGATTTCATTCTTCTGTATGTGGAAATCCAGTTGTTCCTGCATCATCCATTGAGGAAATACTTCTTTACCCATTGAGTGGACTTGAAACACTCACTGAAAATCAATTGGCCAGAAATGTATGGGTTTATTTCCGAACCACAATTCTACTTCATTAGTCTATGTCTATTCTTAGGCCAGGACCACAGTATTTTGATTACTGCTGCTTTATATTAAGTTTTGAATTCTGGGAAATGTGAGTTGTCCAACTTTATTCTTCATTTTCAAGATTGTTTTGACTATTTGAAACCCTTCGCAATTCCATATGAAGCTGAGGGTCAGATTTTCTTTCTTTGAAAAGCCGCTGTTGGAATTTTCAATAGAAATTATGTTGAATCCAAAAATTGTATCAGTAGTCTTGATATCTTAACAACATTGAGTTTCTTAAATCAATTATTAGAGGATTTCTTTCACTTTAGTACTTAAGTCTTTAATATCTTTCAACATCATTTTGTGGTTTTCAGTGTACACTTCTTTTACGACCCCAATTAAATTTATTCCTATTAACTTAATCTTTAAGGTGCTATTAGAAGTGAAATTGCTTTTCAAATTTCCTCTTTGAATTGTTAATTGACAGGTTATAGAAACATGTCTGATTTCTATGTGTTGATTTTGTATCCTGAAACTTTGCTGAATCTTTTTATTATCTCTAGTAGCTTTTGGGGGAATTCTTAGGAATTTTCTACATATAGGATCATGAGTAGGGATAGTTTTACTCCTTCCTTTCCAATTGGTATGCATTTTTCTTGTTTAATTGCTCTGCAAAAAGTAGGAAGTATTATTTGATAATCAAATAGAGATGTCAAGTTGGCAATGGGACATATAGGCTAGTTTGAGGGAGAAAACCAGGCAGATGATTGAATTTGGAATCTTAAGCATACAGATAATATTGAATCTGTAAGACTTGGCACATCAACAAGAGGTGAGTACAAACAGCAGGGAGAAGAAGAGAACAAAAAAAGGAGAGGAGAGACCAAGTACTAAGTCCTGGGTCACCCTACGCAGGAGAGTGTGGGAACAGCAGGAGGATCCAGCAACTGAAACTGAGAAGGAACAGTGAAATAGGCGGAAAATCAGGAAAGTGAAGTATCACAGAATTAAAATGAGAAAAAGTTAACATATCTTGTAAATCTGCCTCATAAATAAATGTTAAATCTTCCCTCTTGTCTGTCTCCAGCCCTACCACAGCACCATTGTTTACCTGTATTGTGTAACTGAGCCTAACTAGTCCCTTTCCATTCAGCCTTGACTTCCTCAAACCCAGTGAGTATTCTGCATCTAGAGTGACATTTTAAAATGCAAATTTATCATGACATTTCTTTTATATACCTCAATGGTTCCCAATTGTTTGGTTCTTCATGATTTCATTCTGTCTTCATTCTCACGCTGCTCCCTCTGCATTGAACATTTTCCCTTGCCTCTTTTCCCCACTTTGCTCATCTATCAGCATTTAAATCATCCTGCTGAGTGTTTCTGACTCCCTGCCCTTCCACTGCCCCTTAGCCCCTTGGTTTACCTTGGCCTTGTCCCTCATCACACTGTATTGCCATTGCCTGTTTACCTGTCTCTCTCATAAGACTGCAAAGTCTATGAAGTCCAGGGCTCTGATATGTTTTGTTCAATTTTTTTTTTCCAGACCTGGCACACAGATGTTTCCCTATGTGTTTGTTGGGTGAGTGGTTCCATGAATTTATGCCTGTTCGTGCTCTGCCCAAGACCATAAAAAATAGAGCTCTGCATTTTGTAGCAAGGTTTAGTACAAATACACATTGTAAATTTCATTTGTCTCAGAGTTACAACCTTATGGTATTCTCTTCATGGCCTATCACCATGTTGCCCATTATTAAATATACATTGAAAGTTTAACTTACTTTTCTATTAAAAATACATTATTTGTAATAATCAAAGAGGTTTTTAAATATTCATTAACTGATGAATGGATCCATTTACCTAAAAATGATTCAAGTTTATCCTTCTTTGTGGCAGAGTAGTACGCCGTTGTATATAAATACCACATTTTCTTTATCCATTCATCTATCGATAGGCATTCTGGCCCTTTCTAAGGTTTAGCTACTATAAATTGTGCTGCTATAAACATGGGCATGCATATATCACTGTGGTATGATGCTTTTAACTCTTTCTGGAAGATACCTAGAAGGGGAACTGCTGGGTCAAATAGAACCTCTAATTTTAGTTTTTTGAGGAATCTCCACACTGATTTCCAATGTAGTTGTACCAATTTAGATCTCAACAGCAACAAAAAAGGGCTCCTTTTTCCTCACAGCCTCATCAATATTTGTTGTTGGTTGATTTCTTGATGATAGCCATTCTTTCTGGAGTGAGATGGAATCTCAGTGTTGTTTTACTTTGCATTTCTCAAATGACCAGTGATGTTGAACATTTTTTTATGTATTTATTGCTGTTTGTACTTTTTCTTCTGAGAAATGTCTATTCACTTCAGATGCCCATTTTTGGATTGGGTCTTTAAATTTATGGGGTCTAATCTTTTTTGAATTCTTCATATATTCTAGATGTTAGTCTTGTCTGAGGAGTAGCTGGTAAAAAAGTTTCCCATTCTGTGGGTTGTCTCTTCACTCTCTTGGTGGTTTCTTTTGCTGTGCAAAAGTTTTTAAATTTGGTGTGATCCTAGTTGTTGGTTCTTTGTAATATTTCCTGTGTAATCAGGGTTTTGTTCATAAAGTCTTTGCCTATACCTATGTCTTCTAGGGTTTTACCTATTCTATCTTCCAGCAGATTAAGTGCTTCTGTTTTTATATTTAGATCTTTGATCTATTTTGATTTTAGTTTAGTTCATGATGAGAGGTATGGGTCTAGGTTCGATTTTCTTTTTTTTAATTAATTTTATTGGTACATTTAAGGTATACAAGATAATGACATTCATCATTGGAAATTTGTGCCTTTACATAATATATCTTTGTTCTTATTTTTCCCCATTCCCCTGCCCTCCCTTCAACCCCTCTACCCCTCCCTATTTACAAAGACTTTGTTTCGATTTCTTCCTTTTCTCATATTAACTCCAGTAGGCATGTGGAAAGCCAGTTTTCCCAGCACTATTTGTTAAAGAGGCTCTCTTTCTTCCAGTGAAGGTGTTTGGCCTCATTGTGAAAGATGAGGTGGCTGAGTGTGCTTGGAGTTGGTTCTGCATCTTCTAATCTGTTCCGCTGAACCTAGGATCTAGTTTTATTATCAGTACTATGCTGTTTTTATCACTGTAGCTTTGTAGTATAACTTCAGATTGGGGATTGTGATGCCCCCTGCCTTGCCCTTCTTGCCCAGAATTGCCTTTGCTATTCTAGGTCTCTTCTGGTTCCATATGCATTTTAGGGTTGTTTTCACTAGTTCTGTGAGATATGCTGTTGGAATTTTGATTGGAATTGCATTATATCTGTATAAGAGTTTTGGAAGCATGGCTGTTTTCACTATATTGGTTCTGCCTATCCAAGAACAGCTGTGTGGTCTTATATGTGTTCACTTCGCTTCCCTGTCTCTGTTAGCATATAAAATGTGGGGAAAGTAATAATCATTCTACTACCCTTCAAGAGGCACATTTAGTTTATAGGCAGATACAGTTCATCTGTCCTCTTGGGATGGGAATAGAATTTCACTCCAGAAAGCTCTCGGAGTGCATGGCTCAGCAAGACCAGAAAAGGAGCAAATAGGTTATAGTGCTCTCATCCGCTAATCCATGTTTGAAATGCTGTCTCACCCTCCTATCCACCTTAAAGCCAAGCAACTTGAAAACATGGGGATGTATCAACCTGAACACAAAATAGGCACTTGAGTATTTCAGAGGGCAGTGTGTTCCAGCATGAGTGGAACAGGGCACCCTCTCACAGTTGGCATCCTCAGCGAGCCACAGCTGTGAAGCCAGCGAGGCACCTGTTGCTCCTTCTCTTCCCGAGTCCTGAGGAAATGGGCCTTGGAGGCACAATGGCAAGGAGTGGAATGCACTCGAAGTTAGTCTGGAAGGTCAGGTCCAAGTGAGCCAGAGAGATTTTGACCACTCCAACTCCTGGACACCATCCTATTTCAGGAGAAGGCCAGAAGCCTCTTTTTATGTGGAAGTTACTCTACGGCAACTTGGATTGCCCTGAATGAACTTGTATCTAGACCCTGTCGCAGACTTGTGTGACTCCTTGGGTCATCCATGTTGAATCAAGGTAGTCCAACCCCATGCTTCAAGTGGCAGGCGTGCTCATTGTCACCTACTAGATCCACAAAGGATCTCGGTTATTGATCAAGATGACGTTGGCGATAACTATAAGATGACAGACACTTTGGCCAACAAGTCACACTTTTAGAGGCATCTTGGGAAATATATTCTAAATTCTCAGAATACTTTGTGAGAGTTAGCATCATTAGCTCCATTTTATAAATAAAGACAATTAGGATCAGATAAGTGATTCCTCCCACGATCTTCAGTTAGTCAGTGGCACAGCTGGACCTTGGACCAGCTTATCTCAAAGTCTAGGTCTTTCCACCAAGCCTCATTTCTTTTTTTTTTTTTTTTTTTTTTTTTTGGTACCAGGGATCGAAATCGGGTCTTTGCACTTGCGCAGCAGGCGGTGAAACCACTGAGCTAAATCCCTGGCCCAAGCCTCATTTCTTATTTCCCTTTCCCCTGCCTGCCAGTTCTAGCTCTCGAGGCCACTTCTCACTTCAACAGAAGGAAGTGAACTTTGTCTTCTCCCGGGCCTCCTGAAGTCCAAAACACAAGCCCCGGTCCCAGGAAGAGTTTCCAGGTGGTGCACAATGGCCTCTCTGGTATTCTGAAGGTTTGAAGCCAAATAAAAACTGCCTTCCAAAGGGCAGTCTGCTTTAACATGTCAGTCAATTCAAGATCCTAAGGGAAGAGCCTGAAACTGAAGAAAATATCCCCTCCCTTCTTACAGAGGTCTTGTCTTTCAACTGTTAATTGGAAAAGACATGTTGCTAGGCTGAGAAGTAGTGAGGCCCTGGCAGCTGGATGGGCCTGGCACAGCTCTGGGAACCCATCAGGAAGACAGGCTCAGACTCAGACTCAAATTGAGGATCCTTAGTAGACTGAAAGGCTTCTAGCACCAACCCACAGAAGCACAAAATGGCCTCTAAGATTCTGCAAGTCCTGCTCCTGAGCTTGTTCAAGCCTCCTCTCTTCTGTCTGGGCTTGGAGTTAGGCAGGGTATGAAACAGAATTCATGCTGCCTTTGAAAGTGACCAGAATGAGGTCCAAGGTGCAGGGTTGGAAGCTGGGCAGTCAACTGGGCGCTCTACCGGAAGTCCAGGAGGAGGTAAAGAGTTGAGGAATTAGGGCAGTGTCTAGGCCCATGACAATGGAAGGACAGGGTCCAGGACTTGGTAGGACTCTTAGAAATTGTCACTTAAAGGTGACTGTCAGTTTGACCCTTGATCTCACTGTGCACATTCCCATTGCTTTGCCTTTCTGCCAGCAGGGGCCATCTACTGTGGTGGCCCCTCCCATATCTGCTTCTTAAAACCTCCACTGTCTGTTCCACTCCATCCCAGATGCCGTCCTGCTAGAGGCCGGGCCTGCACTTCTTCCCCTCCTTGTGCAGAATTGATGGGGACTCTTCCTTACCCAACACCCACAGCTCGCACTGTGTGCTTCTCACCTGCATCCCTCACTCCTCAGTCCCATATCAATGTCCCTGCGCACAGGTCACTTGCAAGGACTGGAAAGCCTCGAGCTTCCTGATTAGTCAT
Organism: Heterocephalus glaber; assembly: GCF_053883595.1. Classification (NCBI taxonomy): domain Eukaryota; kingdom Metazoa; phylum Chordata; class Mammalia; order Rodentia; family Bathyergidae; genus Heterocephalus; species Heterocephalus glaber. Next base: position 369,976 of record NW_028258205.1, on the reverse strand, counting down.
CACAGCATTGGAGCACTTAGCATGGTGCCTGGCATGGAGTAAAAGCCCAATCGACACTCACTTCCTTGCACACTTGAATCGCAGTTAGGCCTGGGACACATCCCTGGCTCTCCACATGCCCACTGAGTCCGGGCTCAGAGGGAAAGGAAACCTTTGCTCTTCCTGGCTTGGCTGCCAACTGCTGTCGTTTCACTTACTGAAGAGCTCAGAATGGCGCAAGGAGGCTGCCTGTCTCACAGTTCTGCCCTTTGCTTGCTCTGAAGGCACGCTTTGGGCTCCACATGCCCACTGAGGTTTTCTCAATCCCAGAAGGAGCGTCCATCACAAGGATGTAGGCCAGCATCTCGGCAGAATCCCAGATGTAAAGTGTTGGATCCTGCAGGTCCTGTGAGCAGCTTTACTGTTGTACAGCATGCTCACCCCAGAGAGCTGGAATTCAACTCAAAGATCATTTTGAAAATGTATAATGAGGGTCTCCTGAGGCATTGCTTGCTTTTTGATATTTTTATTTTTAAGTTAAAATATTTAAATGATGAATAAAATTGTATGTATTAAAGGTACACAGTGCAATTGATATATTGTGATATCACAGTCAAATTAACATAACCATCACTGCTCTCAGCTGCCATTTGTGTATGTGTGTAGACACTTCAAATCTTCTTTCTTAGCAAATTTCAAAAACACAGACAGCACATTATTATTATTGTTAACTATATATGATAATTACTATGAACTATAGTCACCATACTGTACATTACATTCACAGAACTTATTAATGTTGTAACTGAAAGTTTGTACTATTCAATCAACCTCTCCCCATTTACTCCTGCCTCTTAGTCCCTGGAAACCACTGTTCTACTCTGTTTTCATGAGCTTGGCTTTGACTTCTTCAGATTAAAAATAAAGTCTTTCAGTGTTTGGCTTCTTTAATTTAGTATGATGTATTCTATATTCATTCATATCATGGAAAATGGTAGCATTTCCTTTTTATGGTAGAGTAATTTTCCATTAATATATGCTACATTTTTATCTATTTATCTGTTAATTAGGTTGACTCTACACCTTTGCCATTATGAATAGTCCTGCAATGAACATAGGAATGGAGACATCTCTTTGACATACTGATTTTGATTCTTTGCTTTTACACCAGAAGTGAGATTTCTGGGTCAAATGATAGTTCAATTTCTAATGCTTTTGAGAAACCTCTGTATTGGTTTCCAGAATGACTATACCAATTAGATTTTCACCAACAATGTGAGAGACTCCCTTTTCTGAGCTTTCACTGGCATCTCTTGTCTTTTGGGGAATGGCCCTCTTAGCAATTGGGAAGGTACGTCTCATGTATTTTGATTTGCATTTGCCTGATGGTTAGTAATGTTGAGCATCTTTATAAACCTGCTGGCCTTTCTCCCAAATTTTTGGTGGCACTAGAGATGTAACAGAGGCCACACACATCCTAGGCAAGCACTGTACTACTCAGCTACATCCTTAGCTCCCAACATTTTAAACTGATACACAAAATATACAAATTGTATATAGTAGTGGGGTATCACGTGACATTATGTTGTGGCTTGTGTCTAGATGTCCCCCCCAAAGCCTCATGCAGTCCTTTTCAGAGGTGGCTAAATGTAGAGTGTGTGATGCTGGGGTTAAGGGCATGTGATTTCTAAACCACTACAGGTGAGTGATTAGTTAGGCACCACCCTAATCCCGGTAGTCTGAATGGGATAAAAGCGGCAGAAAGAAGCTGTTAAGGTCTCTTGTTGCTTTTGCTACCTTGCTACCATGTGGATGCCATGAAGTATTTCTCCTCTATGATGCCCCTCTGCCATGTGCCACTCTGCTTTGGAGCCAGCTAATTATGGACTGAAACCAAACCTCTCCGAACTGTGAGCTAAATAAACCCTTTCCCCTTTAAATTACCTTGACAGATATTTTTCTCAGCAACAAGAGAAAAGTAACTAACACACATTTCAATTCATGTATATATTATGTAAGGTTTATATCAGTTTAAACATATCTATCTCTTCAAAAGTTTATCATTTCAGCATTGAAAACATTCAAAAATCCTTTCTTTTAGCTTTTTGAGATGTCCAGCACACACTGTTTTTTACCTATGGTCACCCAGTTATGCAACAGCACACTAGGACTTCTTGCTCATGTCTGATTGTCACTCAGTACCATTAAGAAACCTTTCTCCATCTTCCATTCCCCCTACTTTCCTGCCTCTGGTTACCACAATCCTCTCTCAACTTGTATGAGATCAACTTCAGATTCCACGTATAAGTGAGAACATGCCTAGCTTGTTTCACACAACATAAATCCAGTCCCACCCAGGTCACCACTATGACATGACTTCATCCTTTTAATGAATGAATAATATTCAATTGTACATTTGTAGCATTTCTGTTATCTGTTTATTGGTTGATGGACACTTTGGTTAATTCCATTTCTTGAGTATTTCAGAAGGCAGTGTGTTCCAGCATGAGTGGAACAGGGCACCCTCTCACAGTCGGCATCCTCAGTGAGCCATAGCTGTGAAGCCAGCGAGGCGCCTGTTGCTGCTTCTCTTCCCGAGTTCTGAAGAAATGGGCCTTGGAGGCACAATGGCAGGGAGTGGAATGCACTCGAGGTTAGCCTGGAAGGTCAGGTCCAAGTGAGCCAGAGAGATTTTGACCACTCCAACTCTTACGAATGCTGCTGCAATAAACGTAGGAATGCAGGTGTCTTTTCAACATGTTGATTTCATTTCCTTTGAATATGTAACCAGAATTGAGATTGCTAGAAAGCAAAATAGATCTATTTTTAATTTTAAGGGACCTCCATATTGCTTTCCATAATGGCTGTAAAATTTCCACTCTCACCAAGATTGTGCAAGAGTTCCTGCCTGCCGGCACTTTTTGTCTTTTTGATAATAGATACCCTAACTAGAGTGAGATGTATACCTCTGTGATATTGATATGCATTTCCTCAATGATTAGTGAAGGCCTTTTTTCACACACTTCTGAGCCATTTGTATGCATTCATGTTTGGAAAAATGTCTGTTTAGGTCCGTTTCCCGGTTTTTGTGGGTTTTTTCCATTTCCCATTTTTTAAATTAAGGTTTTATTTGTTTTGCTGTTGTTGTGTTCTTTGTGTTTTTGCCTAACTTTTGATGCAGGCAGCGGCACCACTAAGCTAAATCCCCAGCCCTTGCCTAACTTTTGAGTTGTACAGTTGCTTAAATATTTTGATTATTAACCCCTTATAAGATATACGGTGTCTGGATTCCTACCCATGATTTCGCTGAATGATGGCAAAGTGAAGAAGGGAGCGAGTCTAGTAGACATGATGGTATGAGGGGATAATTGGGTAGTCAAGAGTGTCACTGTGTCTAATTGTGGCCAAGCTGGAGTTCAGGTGGCTATCAGCATAGGGAAGTCCTTATGGTGTCCATGAGCCTTCAGGAGTCAGACTTGAATCTATGCAAATTGGCATAACACCTTTGGGAGAGTTTCTGGGTTCACTAAATGCATCATATGGGCCCAACATCATTCATGAGCATTATATCAGTCCTGTCTGCAAAGAGACTTTTCTGTAACGTAGAATTCATTTCTATTTCTTCTCAACCTATTAGGATGTCAACAATACTATAATAATACCAGTTTATCCAGTGTTCTAATCCTACCATGCACTCTGTAAGAACTTAAGAGTTCTAGCCATTGTGTTGTCGTCCAGATTTTTAAAACAATTCTATTGAGAAATAATTTACATAAAATACAACCACTTAAGTAAGCTCAAACAACCCAATTTTGAACCACAAACTTCTAGAAAAAGAAGAGCAAATCAATCCCAAAGCTCTTGCAAGGGAGGAAATTATAACGATCAGAGTAGAAATTAATACAATGGAAGCTAAGAAAACAATACAAACTATCAATGAATCAAAGTGTTGGTTCTTTGAAAGATTAAATAAAATTGACAAACCTTTAGCCAGCCTTATCAAAAAAAAGGAAAGAAAAGACTCAAATCCTTGCAATTAGGAATGAAATGGGTGAAATCACAACAAATCCTGCAGAAATCCAGATCATAAATATCTACTTCCAGTAACTATATTCTAATAAAATGGAAAACACAAAAGAAATGGACAGATTCCTAGATACATATGAATTACCAAAACTGAATCAACAAGACATAAAAATTCTAAATAAACCAATATCAGTCAATGAAATTGAATATGTAAGTAAAAACCTACAAAACTAAGAGAAGCCCAGGCCCTGACAGATTCACTGCTGAATTCTACAAGAAATTTAGAGAAGATCTAATGCTACTACTTCTCAAACTCTTCAATGAAATTAAAAGGGAAGCAGTACTCCCAAATTTGTTCTTGTAAGCAACCATTACCCTGATACCAAAATTATAGAAGTATCCAAACAAAAAGGAGAACTAGAGCCCAATCTCCCTAATGAACATAGATGCAAAAACCTTCAATAAGATACTGGCAAACAGAATGCAGCAAATCATCAAGAAGGTTATACACCATGACCAAGTAGGATTCATCCCAGGGATGCAGGGATGGTTCAACATACACAAATCGATAAATATAATACACCATATCAACAGAGCCAAGGATAAAAACCATATGATCATCTCAATAGATGCAGAAAAAGTGTTTGATAAAGTTCAACACCCATTCATGATAAAACCTGAGAAAATTGGAGTAGATGGTCTTTATCTCAATATGATAAAAGCCATCTATGACAAACCAACAGCCAACATCATACTAAATGGACAAAAACTGAAAGCTTTCACACTAAAATCAGGAACACAACAAGAATGTCCACTGTCACCTCTCTTATTCATTATAGTTCTGGAAACATTAGCCAGAGCAATTAGACAAAAGAAAGAAATAAAAGGAATAAGACTAGGAAAGGAAGAAGTAAAATTATCATTATTTTCAGATGACACGCCACTCTACAAAGAAGATCCCAAAAGACTTCTAGATTTAATAACCCAATTTAGTAGCATATCTGGATACAAAGTCAATAGTCAAAAATCAATAGCATTCTTGTACACAAATAAACTCACTGAGATAAATTAGGGAAACAAAACCTGTCACAATAGCATTCAAAAAACATGAAATACCTAGGAATCAATCTAATGGAAGTAAAAGACCTTTACATGGAAAACTACAGTATTCTGAAAAAGGAGATCAAAGAGGATATTAGAAAATAGAAAAATATCCCTTGTTCTTGCATAGAAAGAACTAATATCATGAAAATGGCCATACTTCCAAAATTGTTATACAGATGTAATGCAATCCCAATCAAAATTCCAATAGCATATCTCATAGAATTAGACAAAACAATCCTAAAATTCATTTGGAACCAGAAAAGACCTAGAATAGCAAAAGTAATTCTGGGCAACAAAGGCAATGTAGGGCCCAGCACAATTATACTACAAAGCTACTATGATAAAAACAACATGGGACTGGAAAAAAAAACAGACCCAAGGATCAACAGAACAGATTAGAAGATGCAGAAACAACCCCAAACATACTCAGCCACTTTATCTTTGACAAAGGAGCCAAACACTTTCACTAGATGAAAGATAACCTCTTTAATAAATGGTGCTGAGAAAACTGGCCTTCTACATGCTGAAGACTAAAACTAGACCCCTGTCTCTCACCATGCACTAAACTCAAATCAAAGTGGATCAAAGATATAAATATAAAGACAGAAACACTAAATCTGAATAGACTTTTCTCAGATGAAGAAGTAGAAATAGTAAATAAACATATGAAAAAATGTTCAACATCACTGGTCATTTAAGAGATGCAAATGAAAACATCACTAAGATTCCACCTCACCCCAGAAAGAATGGTTGCTATCAAGAAATCAACCAATAACAAATGCTGGTGGGGCTGTGGGGAAAAGGAACCCTTCCCCACTGTTGGTGGGAGTGTAGACTGATGCAACCACTATGGAAATCAGTATGGAGATACCTAAAAAAGTAAAACTAGAGGTTCCATTTGACCCAGCTATTCTCTTTCTTGATATCTTTCTGAAAGAATTAAAAGCATCATATCACCGTGATATATGCACACCTATATTTATAGGAGTACAGTTTGTAGTAGCTAAATCTTAGAAACGGCCCAAATGCCCATCAACTGATGAATGAATAAAGAAGATGTGGGTTTTTAATAAAATGGAGTATTACTCTGCTATAAAGAAGGATAAGCTTGAGATATTTCTAGCTAAATGGCTGCACATTGAGACCATACTTTCAAGTGAGATAAATAAGATACACATGTTTAAATACCAGGTTGTTTCTCTGATGTGAGAAACCAAAGAGAAAATAAGGACCTAAATGTATATTAGGTGTTAGAAAATGGGAAGTGAATGTTTAAATGAGGAGAACAAGGAAGGGGGAAGGGAGAAAGGAAAGAAGGGATAAGAAAAAAAGAACATAGAAGGAAAATTGAAAACAAAGCTTTTATAAATAAGGAAGGGGAAAAAGGTCAAAGGGGTGATGGAATCAAAAGAAGCAAGATATATCATGTACAGATACAAATTCCCTATAATAAATGTGATCATTATGTATACCTTAAATGCACCAAAACATGTTTTACTTCAAAAAAATGAAACCACTTAAGTGCATGGTTTGAGGAAATCTGACAAAGGTATATATGCCTAATATCACCACAAAATTAAGGTATAACTCTAGAAAGTTCCTACCTGCCCTTTTGAAATAAATCTTACCCACTCCGACCCCTGGCAAGCATTCATTTCCTTTCTGAAACTATGAAGTTAGTTATGATTTTTCTAGAACTTCACACAAATGAAATCCCAAAGTGAGTATTTTTGTTTTGCTTTGTTCATTCAACACCATGTTGATTGATGCAGTTGTTGGTGGTGTCAGTAGCTTATTTTATATTGCTGAGTAGTAACCCATGTTGTATATTCCCTCAAAGGTGCTGATCTGTGCACCAGTTGGCAAGCAGTCAGCTCACCTCCAGGTTTTGCTATCATAAATAATGTCTCTATGGACAAATATGAACTGGTTTTCGTGTTTTCATCTTTCTTGAGTCAATTCTTAGAATTGAAATTTCTGTCTCACATAGTATATATGATTATCCTGTTTTTTTAAAAGCCATTAACCTGTTGCAGGACATGAGAATTGTTCCTAGGTTTTGGCTCTTGTGAATAAAATTGCCCTAAAAATTAATATAGGCATACATTTTGATCTCTTTTTGGTAAACATCTACAAGTAAAATTACTGTCAGGTATGGTAAATTATTTTCCAAAGTGCTTGAATCATTTATATTTCTATTGTGAGGTATTCTAGTTGGTCCACATTTTCAATGACATTATACGTGCTGTCTTACTATTGTGAGTCTCATTTTGATAATTTTATCCATTATTTTATATGTATAATGATATCCTGTGATTTTAATTTGCGTTTTCCTAGTGACTACTGACAATGAGCATATTTTAAAGTACTTATACATTATTTTTGTGTGTGTGTGAAGTGTGCTGTTTCAATCTTTTGTACACACAATTGAGTTGGGTTTTGTTTTTTTTTAAGGAATTGTAAGAGTTCTTTATAAGCTCTGGATACAAGTCCTACATCAAATATATATTTTGCAATTGTATCCCCTAATTCTGCACCTTGTCTTTTCATTTTCTAAACAATGTTGTTTGAAAAGCAGAAGGTTTTAATTTTGATGAGGTCCAAATTATCAATATTTTATGTTTTGTGGGTTTTGGATCCTAATTAAGAAAGCTTTGCCTAAACCAAAGTAAAAAAGATTTTTCCTGTTTTCTTCTAAGTTTGAAAATTTAGCTTTTATGTTTATATCAATGATCCACGTCAAGTTAATATCTGTGACTTGAGATGAATAAGGATTAAGATTCATTTTTGGATATCCAATTATTCTACATCATTTTCAATTAAAAACACAGTACCCTTTCTTTATTGAGTTACCTTGGTGACTTGTTTACTTTCCTCCTCACTGGGACACAATACCAAACATTCACAACTGTAAGGAGTAAAGATTTATGTTGGCTCACAGTTTGTAGAGGTTTCAGTGCACAGTCAGCTGACTCCAAGACAGGGAAGCATGGCAGAGGGGTGTTGCAGAGGACAAATAGTCCATGACATGGTGGTGGGAAGCAGAGAGAAAGATCAAAGGAGGAATAGAGAAGGGAGATGGGCCCTTCCAGACTATGCCCTCAGTGACCCAACTCCTCAGACCAGACTTCACCTCCCAACATCACATTTAACTATAAATTCATCAGCAGACTAATCCACTAATGAGTGTCACACACCACGATCCAATCTATGAGCACATGAGGCTTTGGGCCTGGGGTAGGGACGTCTATATATAAACCATAACACTTGGCATCTTTGGCAAATATAAGTTCATCTCAAGTTCTTTATTCTGTTCTATTGATGTATACAATTGTTCTTCCAGCAGTACACATTAACTTGATTACCACAGTTTTATAGCAAATCTTAAAACAGTATAGATCTTCCAATTGTGTTCTACTTTTTCAAGATTGTTTCAGATGTTCCAAATCTTTTGCATTTCTATAGGTATGTTAGATTCAGCTTGTCAACTTCTCCGAAAATATCGTGTTGGAATTTTGGTTGAGATTTCACTGAATCTATATATCAATTTGACAATTGCAAATTAATAGTCATTGTGGCAATTCATGAATAAAGCACATATCTTCATTTATTTAGATATTCTTGAATTTCTTTCAGTGGTATTTGGCTTGGTTTTCATGGTACATGCTTGCACATATTTTGTGAAATTTTTCCTTCAATATTTGTAGTTTGAGATACTATTCCATCTGCAGTTGTGTAATTTTAATGTCCAAATACTTTTTGCTTATGTATAAAAATACAACTGGGTCATATTGAATTTATTTTCTTTGAGTCTTGCTAAGCTCATTTATGAGTTCTAGTAACTTTTATGAAGACTACCTAGGATTTTCTACACAAATGATCCTGTCACCTGAGTATAAGCAGTGTTTTACATCTTCCTTTCAAATGTATATGCTTTGCATTCTTTTTGAGTTTTACTGCATTGTGTAGAATTTCTAATCCAGTGTGAAATAGAAGTGACTACGGACATCTGTTTTTTATTTTAGGGAAAGAAGGTTTAGTCTTTCTTCATTAAGTATGCCATTAGCTGTATGGTTCATGGAATCGTATTATCAGAGTGAAGAAGTTCCCTTCTACCCTAAAGATATTTGTTCTTTTTTTTTTTCTCATGAATGGGTTTTAGAATTTTATGCATCTATTTAGATAGCATATTTTGAGAAGTTTTGCCCATTAATATGGTTCACCACATGGATCAATATTCAAATATTAAGGCAAGCTTGTAATTCTAGAAAACTCCTTTGGGTCAAGATAGATTTTATTTAATATTTTGTAAGAATTTTAAAGTCTATTTTCATGAGGAATATTGGCCTATAGTTTTGTTTTCCAATAATATTTTCACTTATAGAAATAGATTAATACTGACTTCTTAAAAAAAGCATTGGAAAGTCTTTTCTTTTCCACTATTTCTGAAAGTTTGTGTAACATTTGTGTTATTTTTTCATGACTATTTAATAAAGTTCATGAATTAAACATCTGAACCTGGAGTCTTCTTAGTGGAAAAAATTTAATTATGATTTTAATTTATGTGATTAATATAATGCTATTCATATTTTCTGTTGCTTTTTTTCAGATTTTGCAATGTTTATCTGTCAGAGATTTTATCTAAGTTGTTGAATTTTATTTGCAAAAGTTGTTTATAATATTCTCTCATTATCCTTTTGATGTTTAAAGGATCTGTAGCACTCTGTTATGGTTTAGATCTAAAATATTCCCCAAAAGTCTCATGTGTTCAGAAGTAAGGCTTTTGGAAGGAGATTGGATCATGGCCACTAGCTTCTCAATGCATCAAACTACTGAAGATTTTGTAGTTGCATAGGCTGTTAGGAGATAGGAACCAGGTGCAGTGGTCACTGACAGTGTATGGCTGGAGGGTATATCTGTTATGGCTGTGTCTAGATGTCCCCCCAGAGCCTTATACAGTCATAGGTGGGGCTTTTTCAGAGGTGGCTGAATCTAGAGTGTGTGATGCTCGGATTGATTCATGGTTCAATGCTAGGGTCAAGGGCGCTAGGGTCAAGGGCACTAGGATTAAGGGTGTGAGTGTGACCCTCCCTAAGTACCCTGGATAAGATATAAGGGAAGAAAGAGCTATGGTCAACCCTTGCTCCCTTGCTTTGCTACCTTCTGCCCACCATGAACTGTTTCTCCTCTGCAATGCCTTTCTGCCATGTCATCTTGCCTTGGAGCCAGCCGATTATAGACTGAAACCTCTACAAACTGTGAGCTAAATAAACCTTTCCTTTCCTCCTTTAACTTTGCGTGTCAGATATTTTGTCTCAGCAACAAGAAAAGTAACTAAAACTGTCTCTTACTTTGGCCTCTCTCTCTCTCGCTCTCTCACCACTGTGAGGTGAACAGCTTTCCTCTGCCATGGCCCTCTGCCATGATGTTTGTGCCCTGGAGCCAGGTAACCATGAAGCGAAACCTCTGAAACAGTGAGCCAAAATAAACCTCTCCTCTTTAAAGTTGAAGGCATCAGTTATTCTGGCCCAGCAACAAGAAAGTAGAATAAGATAAAGTCTCTGTCATTCTAATATTGCTAATTTAGATGTTATCTCATTTTTCTCTATCAGAGTAGGTATAAATTCATCAGTTTCATTGACATTTAGAGTACACTTGGTTTCATATGTTTTTCCTTCTTTTCTATTAAAAATTTTATAGTCTTAGCTTTTTCATCTACATTAATAATCCTTCTTAAGTTACATCTTGTGTATGGTATTTGGCAAGTAAAGTTCATTTCCTCCCATATGGCTATCTGTGTTAGTGCTATTTATTAGAAATAACACTGTTTTTCTGTAATTTTTCCCTCATTGGATTGTTTGGGGGGTTGTAAGATAAAACTCAAACGACAATATACTGCAGATCTATTTCTAGACTCAATTCTTTTCCATTTGTCTACTTGTACATCTTTATATCATTAGCAATCTTATAGTTATCACTGTTCATAGTAAATATATAAATTAGTTTATGTGACTAATAAAATTTTGTTTTTATGAATATTACTATGGATATACTATATCTTTTATATTTCCATACACATTTTAGAATCAGTTTTTTATTGGTATACAAAAGTTGCTGTGTTATTTACTTTTCTCTCATTGCTGAGACAAAATACACAACACCCAAAATTAAACGGGAAAGGGCTTATTTAGCTTACATTTTGTAGAGGTTTCAGTCCATAATGGGCCGGCTCCAAGGCAGGGTGGTTGAAGGATAACAGTTCATGGCAGCAGAAGCAGCAAAACCAACAAGAGACCTTAACAGTGTTTTTCTGCTCCTTTTATCTTATTCAGACTACCAGGATTAGGACAGTTCCAAACTAGTCATTCATATGTAGTAGTTTAGTAATGATATGCTCTTAATCCTAGCATCACACACTCTAGATTCACCCACCTATGACCACATGAGGCTTTGGGGGGGGGAATCTAAACACAAGCCATAACAGTTGCAATGGGATTTTGACTGACTTTTTTGATTTTGAATTTTTTACATTGATTCTGATTTGAGAAAATTTGCCATTTTAACAATGAGTCCTTCTTTCTTAAAAATTTTTATTTTATTGGTACAATTTAAATATACATAATGATCACATCCATCATAGGGAATTTGTACCTGTACATGATATATCTTAATTCCTCTTCTTTTTTCCCATTCTCCTCCCCTCCCTTCAACCCCTCTTCCTCTCCTTATTTACAAAAGCCCCATTTCCATTTTTTCCTTTTCTCATTTTTTTCTTTTTCCTTCCTTTCCCCCTCCTCCCTCTCTAGTTCCCCTTTTGAAGAGTATTTTTTCTTATTTCACATTGTCTATTATACATATTGGTCCCTATTTACACTTTTAGTTTCTCACAGCATAGAGACAATGAGATATTTACATATATGTGTCTGATTTATTTCACTTAAGAGTATAACCTCAAGATGCACACATTTAGCTATAAATGTCTCAAGTTTAATTTTCTTTATGGCTGAGTAATACTTCATTGTATAGGAAAAACCATATCCTTTTTATCCATTCATTAATTTGTGGGCATTTGAGTTGTTTCCAAGATTTAGCTATTACAAACTGTGTCACTGTAAACATGGTGTGGAGGTATTGCACCAGTCTGCACTCCCACCAACAGTGGAGCAGGGTTCCTTTTTCCCTACAGCCCCACCAGCATTTGTTATTCGTTGATTTCTTGATAGAAGCCATTTTTTTCTGCAAAGAAATGGAATCTTAGTGTTGTGTTTCTTTGTACCTCTTCAATGATCATTGATTTTGAGCATTTTTTCATATATTTATTTGCCATTTGTTCTTCATCTGAGAAATGTCTATTCATTTCAGATGCCCACTTTTAGACTGGGTCTTTAAACTTGGGGGGGGGGTCTGATTTTTTTCAGTTCTTTGTATGTTATAGATATTAGTCCTTCGTCTGAGGGAAGGACTACTGGCTAAAAATTTTTCCCACTCTGTAGGTTGTCTGTTGACTCTGTTGGTGATTTCTTTTGTAGTACAAAAGCTTTTAAATAGGATGAGATCCAAGTTGTTAATTCTTTGTTTTATTTCCCATGCAGTCTGAGTTAAGAATGTGTCTTTCATTACATAAAATCATTTATGTTCCCAATTATTTAGGATTTAATGATGTTTTGTCATCTTTAGAATAGAGGTATTATATATAGTTTCTTAAATATATTCTTATTTTATGTTTCTGATGTTATTATAAGTTGAATTTTTCAAATTTACTCTGTGTATATGAATTTTATATCTGGAAATATTGATAAGTTCACTTACTGTTTAAAGTGTTTAAAACTTTGTAGTTTTCTTAGTGTTTTCTGTATTAATCATAACATCTGTAAATATGGACAGCTTTACTTCTCTTCCAAAAAGTTTTCCTTTTTTCCCTCTTTACATTTCACTCGCTACAATTCTCTGTACAATTCTACATACAATTTTACAATATTGTGTACAATTAATGAGCATTAACATCTTTCCTTTTCCCTGGTCTTAGGTTAAAAGCATTCAATATTTCACAATAAACACTAGCTGTTATGGTTTAGATCTAAAATGGCCCCTAAAATTCCCATGTGTCCAGAGATGGGACTCTTGGAAAGTGATTAGACCATGGGGTCTTTATGCCTTCCATGGATTAATCCATTGATGAGTTCATAGCTAAATGTGCAGTTAGAAGGTGGGGCCTGATCAAAAGAGGCGGGTCACTAGCTGTGTGACCTGGAAAGTTTTATTCCTGTTCCTGACTCCTGCTTCTCTCTGCTTGCTGGCTGCCATAGGCTGGACAGGTATCCTCTGCCTAGCCCTTCCACCATGCTCTTTCTGCCTTAGAGCCAACTAGCCATGGACTAAACCCACTAAATCCATAAGCCAAATAAAGTTCAACATCTTTAAGTTACAAGTGTTGGATTATTTTGTTCCAGCAACTAAAACATAACTAATATACTAGCCATATGCTTTCTATTTATTTATAAAATTATCCCCGTGAATATGTTTGTTGAAAATTTTTATCGGAAATGGTTGCTGGAATTTGCCAAATATTTTTTCTGTGTGTATGAAATGTCATGATTTTTCTTATTGTTCTGTTCATTGTGTGATTTATACTGATTATTTTTAAAATGCTGCTAAGGATACTGAAACTTTTCAAGGTACTGTATATGTTAGAATAAATTTGGTGAATACTTTCAATTTTATATTCACAAGGAATATTGTTTTATAAATTCTTGAATGTCTTTTATCATATTTTGATATTAGAGTTATGCTATCTTTATATAAAGAGCACGAAATCATTCCCTCCTCCTCTATGTTCTGAAGAAGTTTGTGTATGAAAGGTGTCATTTTTTCCCCTTTAAATGATTGATAGTATTCACCAGTGAAACCACCTGGACTTGTAGCTTCCTTTGCATGAATGTTTATTATGATTCATTTCATTTCATTAATAGATATAGGAATATGAAGATTTAAAATATCTTGTGTCAGTTTCAGCAATTTTTGTTTTTCAAGTAATTTATTTCATGTAAGTTTTCAAAATTTTGACATGAACTAATTCATAATGTTCTCTTATTGTCCTTCTAATCTTTGTTAGACAGGTAATAGTAAACTCACTTTTATGCCTGATATTAGTAAATTGTACTAGTTCGTTTTTATTCTTGATTTAAATAACAGTTAATCAATTTTATTAACATTTTCAAGGACTAAGCCTTTAGTTAAATTTTTCTACTCTGTTTGCCTTTTCTCTTTATATTATTTTCATCTATTTAATTTGGGTTCACTTTATTCTCTATAGCTTCTTTACAATAAAATCTTCTTTATGTTCTCTCTTTATTTGTAATATAAGCATAATGCTGTAAATTTCTTCTAAGCACCATTTTATCTACATTACTCAGGCTTTGATATTTTGCATTTCATTATCATTCAGAATTCAAAATAAATTCTAATTCCTCTTGTGATTTCAAAATGATTGCTAATGTTATTCTTATGATCTGTATCTTCACTGAACTTTTTCTATTCCACTAGTTGTGATGAACTGTTAAAATCTTCAACAATGATTTGGGATATGACTGATTCTTCCTTTAATTCTATTGATTTCTGCTTCATGTGTTTTGAATGTCCTTTGTTATATGCATATGCATTTGTGTTTGTTATACATTTCTGGCACCTTGAATTTTTACCATTATAAAGCATTACTCTATGCCTTAGAATGCTTTTTGCTGATACAATAATGCCAATGCCATCCTTCCTTTGGCAGCTATGTACAAGATATTTTTATGTCTTTGCATTAAAATTTATCTCTCGTGGATAACATGTATTCAGATATTGCCTTCATACAGCCTTATGAACTCTGCCTTTTATTTCCAGTCTCGATTAACATTTAATACAATATTGATATCACTGTATTTAGCTTTTTTTCATCGTTTCCTTTGTTTTATTACTTCTGTTCCTCTATTCTTGTATTCCTTTATTTTATTTGACTGTTCTTATGTTTTCACTTTTATCTGTTGCCTATATATGTATATTTCCTTAAATTACATTTTCATATTAATAAACTTCATATTAGAGGAGTTTAGGTTTGCAGCAAAGTATAGTGAATTTTAAAACTTTTATTTTGCCTCAGCAGTCATTTTGAATACAAGTTTAACTCGATCACCCTTAACACATTTTGTAGTTCTACAACACATCAGAATGGCTCAAACTTGTGCTCAGAGGTGAAAACTTAAAAGAATTCTTTTCTTCTAGCAAATTGGGCTTCCTGCTATCCTGACCCTTCTTTTGATGGGGCTGTCCACCCATTTATTTGTTGATGGGTACTTAGATTGATTACATACTCTGACTACTGTGAATAGTGCTGCAATGTTGATTTTCTATCCTTTGGATATGTACCCAGCAGTTGACCTTAGGGTAGTTCAATTTTAAATTTTTTGAAGACTCTCCATGCCTTTTTCTATAATGGCTGTATATTTTTCATCCCCACACAAAGCGTAAAAGAATTCCTCTTTCTCCACCTTTTCACCAGCATTTGTTTCCTCTTGCTTTCTTTTTGTGGTGTATATGCACAATAGATACTATTCTGCCATAAGTAAGCTTGAAATCCTATCATTTGTAATAACACAGATGGATCTTGAACAGTATGCTAAATGAAATAAGTCAGGCACAGACAGACACATGTCACAAGGTCTTATTGTTGAGTTTATAAAACTGATATTAGAGAAGTTGAAGGAATAACGGTTTCCAGGAACTGGTAAGAAGAACGTGGGAGGTGGTTAGGAAGGCAGACTAGTCAATAGGTACAAAGCTTTTGTTTGATAGAAGAATAAGCTGTGATGTTCTCTGGCAAGTAGGACAAATACAATTAACAATAATGCATGATATTTCTCAGAAGAGAAAATCTTTGAATGTGCTCACCATAAATAAATGATAAAATTTTAAGGTAATGGATATGTTAACTGCCCTAAGTTGACCAACTACCCAATGAATCAAAACATCACATTATACGTCCTAAATATGTATAATTACTATGTGTCAATAAAAAACAAACAAATATAAACAAAATTCTTAGTAAAAAGCCCATTCAGGCATTACTTTTCAATGACCTGGTAGTGACCCACGTCCTATTTCCACATACATGAACTACTAGTTGCTCTATTTCTCTCCCTCTCCTTCTTGTGCAGTTTTTTAAGGATGTAAGTTTTCAGTTTATTTGAGTAAATGCCAGAAACACGACTGCTAGATCATATGGTAAGGGTCTCTGATTGCTGGATCATAAGGTAAGAGTATGTTTAGCTTCACAAGACACTGCCTGCCAACATGACTGTTCCACCAGGAATGGATAGAAATTTCCTTTTGCTTCACATCCTCACCAGTATTCGATGGTGCCAGTGTTTCGGATTTGGCCACTGTAAAAATATGATGGTATCTCATTGTGTTTTAAACTTGCTATTCCCTAATAGCATATGATGTAGAACTCTTTTTGTATACTTACTTGCCATCTGTATATCTTTTGGTGAGGTGTCTGTTCTTTTGCCTATTTTTTTTAAAGTGAGATTGTTCATTTGTTTATCATTAAGTAGTGAGGTTTTTTTTATGTACAGTCTGCCAAAAGAATATACACACTTCAGCAGTTCGCTATATTAATAAATGTCTGGAAGCTAATGGCCACCACTTTGAGTACCTCTTGTAATTGTAGAGGTCGAAGGTAATGTGTAGAGGCTGAAGCTAGTATCTCATGAGGTCCCAATATATTTAGTATTAAAATGTTTATACACATTTTTCTTTCCTTGAGTATACATTTCTTGGCAGACTGTATTTTGAATAACAAATGTGTTATTTTTATCAGATGGGACTTTTGCAAATATTTTCTCCAAGCTTGTAGTTTATTTCTCAATTTCTTAGCATTGTCTTTCACAGAGCAGAAGTTTTTCACATTTTCATGAAATCCAAATTGTCAATTATTTCTTTCATGATCATACCTTTGGTGTTGTATTGAAAGCATCATCACAATATTCAAGGTCATGTAGGTTTTCTCCTATGTTATTTTCTAGAAGTTTTATCGATTTGTGCTTTACTCTCTGCAATCCACTTTGGGTTTATTTTTGTGAAGGCTGTCAGTTTTTTGTCTAGATTCATTTTATTCTGCACATGGATCATCAGTTGCTCTGAACCATTTACTGAGAAAAGGAGAACCTTTTGTCCATTGTATTGCCTTTGCTTCTTTGTTGAAGACAAGTTAACTGTACTTATGTGGGTTTATTTCTGGCCAATCTATCACGTTCCATTGATGTATTTGTCTATTCTTTTAACAGTACCACACTGTCTTTATTACTGTACATTTGTAGTAAGTCTTTAGGTTGAGTAGTGTAGGTCCTCCAACCTTTTTTCTTTTTAAATATCTAGTTGGCTATTCTATGGGATTTTTGGTATCTCACTATAAACTTTAGAATCAGTTTACTGATATAAAAGTATGCTATCATTTTTTGTGTGGTTTTTTTTTTTTTTTTTTTTTTGGTACCAGGGATCAAACTCGGGTACTCAGCAGGTGGCAAAACCACTGAGCTAAATCCCCGGCCCCTATTTTGAATCTGTACATCAAGTTGGTATGAACTGATGTCTTGACAATACTGAGTTGTCCTATCCACGAACATTGAATAGCTCTCCATTTCTCCTTCCTCTCTTCCTCCTCCTCTTTCTTCTTTGTCTTTTCTCTTCTTCTCCATAGTGGAATTTAACCTAGGAACCCAGTTCCTTTGCACTGAATTACATCCCCAGTCCTTTTTTAAAAAACTGTGATAGATTCTCCTTAAGTTGCTAAGTTGCTCAGACTGGGCTCAAATTACAATCCTCCTCCTCCAGTCCTCCAAAATATTGGGATTATAGGTATGTGCTATCATGTCTGGCTACTTAGTTCCTCTTTCATGTCTTTTATTAGGGTTTTGTAGTTTTCTTCTTATAGATGCTGTACATAGTTTCATTATATTTGCACATACATATTTCATTTTCAAATAATGCTAGTGCAAATGGTAATGAGTTTTAATTCTACATGTTCACTGCTGGTATAGAAAAGAAATTGGCTTCAAAATATTAGCGTTCATCCTGAAATCTTCCTGTCATCACTTTTTAGTTCCAAAAGATTTTTTTCTTTGTTTGATTAGTTGGTTGGCTGGTTGATTGGTTGGTTGGTTGTGTGTGATTCTCTATGTAGACAATTATATCATCTTGAACAAACAGCTTTATTTCTTCCTTCGCAATTTATAGATCTTTTATTTCATTTCTATGTCTTATGGCATTAGGGAGCACTGACAGTATAATGTTGAACAGTGGTGGTAAGAGGATACATCATTCCCTTACTCCTTGTTTTAGTGAGAAAGTTTGAATTTCTCACCCAAATGTATGTTACCTGTAGGCTTTTTGTAGATGTTCTTTATTTAGTTGAAGAGGTTCCTCTCTTTTCTGAGTTTTCTGAATTTTTTTTCTTGAATAGATGTGGATTTTGTCAAAAGTTTTATCTGTATCTATTAAGATTTCCTTCTTTAGCCTTGATATCGTGGATTACATTCATTTATTGTCTATTCCTGAACCAGTCTTGTATACCTGGGACAAACTCCATTTAGTTATAATGTGTAATTTTTAATGTAGTGATATATTCTATTTTTTAATATTTAGTTGAGGATTTAAAATCTATGTTAGTGAGAGATATTGATTTGTCATTTTATTCTCTTGCAGTGTCCTTGAGTGGCTTGGGTGTTAGAGTTATGCTATCCTCAAAGAATGGGTTAGGATGTGTTCCCTCTGTTTCTATCTGCTCAAATAGATTGTAGAGAGTTTATATAATTTCTTCTTTAAATGTTTGGTAAAATCTACCAGAAAAGCCATCTGAACTTGGTCCTTTCTGTTTTGGAAGCTGATTAATTACTGATTCAATAGATTTAATAAATGAAGATTTAGACCCATTTAAATTGTCTATTTGTATTACTTTTAAATAGTTATTCTAAGTGTTATAGAAACAGATGTAGATATATAGATATCTCTGAGTTTTTATAAGTAGAGTTAATATTGTATCTAAAATAATGCCACATAAAATGTAACGATCTTGCAATTGCATAGAACTGTTCACTCCACCACTTTTACATTATGCATTTATTTAATCACTCTCCTCTAGTTTAAAGAAATGAGTGGGAAAGAGACCACTATTTCTTATATATGTATTTGCCATAATTTAGGTCTGTAATATCCTCAGAAGTTCTTGTGTTAAAGAATTGTTTCCCAGCATGGCACTATTGAGACATGATGGAAACTTTAAGATATGAGACCTCATGGGAAGTTTTCAGTCATTAGGGGTGTCTGAGTCCCCAGTTTTTTCTTTCTCTTGCACTCCAGCAATAAAGTGAATGGTTTTGCTCTTCACATGCTTCCACTCTGACGTGCTGCCTCACCGCAGGGTCTAAAGCAACCGGGCCAACTGATCATGGGCCAATGCCCCCCCCGCACCCAAAGTCCCAGCCAAAATGTGTGGTTTAGATGGAAAATGCTCCCCCAGTTCTCATGTGCATGGAAGGTGACTGGGTCATGGGTACACTCTAATCTTAAGTGGATGAATTCACAGCTGAATGTGCTGCTAGGAGGCGGGGCTTGGTCAGAGGAGTGTGTCACTGGGAGTGTGACTGGGACCTTATATCTCCCTCCCCAGCTCTTCCTTTCCCTCTCTGCTCCCTGAAAGCCTTGAAGGGAGCAGCTTCTCCCTGCCAGGCCCTTCTACCATGCCATTACTGCTTTGGAGCCAGACTATGGCCTGAAACTCCTAAAAATCTTGAGCCTAAATAAACCTCTCCTCCTTTAAGTTGTAGGTGTTGGGTATCATGTCCCAGCACTGAAGAAGTGACTAAGACACAAAATAATCCATTCTCTTTATAAATTTATTAACTCTTTTGTGACTGTAACAGAAAGCTGATTGACACATTATTTAACATGTCTAACACAGATCTGTCTGACTCCAAAGCCCATGTCTTCTCTATGTCAAACATTAGCGTCACCTAGGAAAGGTTTTATAAGAGCAGGTGCCCAGTGCTCACACCTGTCTTATGAAGTCACAAGCTCATAGATGAAACTTTTGGAAGATGCCCCCCCAACATGATCTGATCAAGTACAGTACTGCTGTGCTCCCCTTCAGCTGCCAAATAGTATAACAGATATTCAGGGGCTGGCTCCCAGCTTCATTCTGCTCCCACTCCAGGAAGTGTCAAGGTCTTGGCCTTACATAAGGTTGTAATAGCTTTCTTATTTCTTCTAAAATTCTTTTCTTAAAACTTCAAAGTCCTCTCCTACATAATAAATTCTTGGCATGGGAAAGAAATCCAACATTCTTATAGCCTTTATCCTGCCATCTGGCTCCTGCTATTATGTATTTTTACTTTCTAGCACTGTCTATTCAACCTGAAAAACTCCTTCATCCATTCTCTCCAAAACAAATATGGACGTCACTTCCAAACTTTATCCTTGGGGATATCACAATGACCTGAGAGGCATGTAATAATGTGGAACAAAGACTGTTCTTCTGAGTCAAGTGGTCCAACTTCAAAACTCAGCTCTACAACTCATAAAATGTGTGACTATAGGCAAGCTACTTAACTTTTCTGTCCCTTAGTTTAGTCATATGTAAAATGGGGGTAATAATAGTAATAACATATAAGATTGTAGAGAATGTTGATACATATTGATTAGTACATTGGACACCAAGGTCAGATCAATTAATACTAGCTAATTATTATAATTATTAATGCACAAATGGTCCCTCCCCTCTACAGAGCTTATAGTTGTGATCAGACTTATGCTGTTCTCGGTATGGCCTAAAGACTCTTACCCCTTCTTAATGGGATAAGAAGCAGAGCTTATGTAAGAATGAATAGTGAGTTATCACTAAGTACACTGCTTAATACAGCTGGTGTACATGTATTTCCCAGCAAGACTTTCTCCATGGAGGAAAGAGGGCATTGATTTACACTCTGCAGCAAACACTTCATTTTGTAACCAACTGGTACTTTGGGAAGCACTTCTCTGTGGCCTTGTAACCCTCCCTTGTGTGGCTGTGGACTGAGGATGTATGTGGGCTTGAAGGCCCTGGTATTTGTTCTAGCTGCATCATCGACATGCCAGGTGGCCTTTCACAGTCTGAATCTCTGTTTCTCCATCATCTGTAAGGTGGAATAACAACCCTTTTCCTTTTCTACCTGTTTCCTGTGTATTGGAGGGAAGCAACAATGCTAGGAGGTACTTTGAGACCCTCCCTGGGGGAGTAAGCCAAAGCAGACCCTGGGGATGTGTAAAACAGGCAGCTTTCCAAACCTGCGGGCAGATCTCTGTAGCAAAGGTGAGGAGAACACTATTGCTCCTAACTTCCTGATATCAAAACTCAAACCTGGTGACTCACAACCTCAGACTGAAAAGTCGTAGCCAAAAACAACCAAAATCATCATCCATTCTCTCCCAAATGGTATTTTGTGCTTAGCCTAAGTGCCTTCCATCTAAAGGGCATTCTGTAATTTGGGTCTGGCAATGACATTGACCATTACATTACTTAAAATTACCCAAATGTACAAACATTATTAGTGTAACCTTGAAATGGAAAAAATGGCATAGGCAGCTACACAGCTAATGAGGAGGACATTGAGTCTCAAAGCACCAAGCACATCTCCACAGGCAATCATCCAACCCAAGAAAACATTGGACCCATATGCTCACCGCTCACCAGAGCACTTATTCAGTCCTTCTCGGAATCAGTAATAGTCTAGCACTAATGGCTCCAAATAGGGCCATATTGTCTCCCCAACCATTAATTCCCAGAAAAAGGATCACATTGAACTCATTGCTGCTTTAACACACACATCAGATGAAATGTACAAGTTAACCTTGGAGGGAGGCAGTCATCTGAGCATGTGAACTCAGTCCTCACCCCTTCCTCTCTCCTGCAGCCACTGTGAATTCATTTCCAGGAAGCAGCTTGCACCCACCTGATGACATTGCTGTCCATCCTTGTGGTTTCGTTGCTCCCCACTTTCTCATGGAGTGCGCTAGCTCAAATGAAGGCAGGCAGACACACAGGGAAGAGGAACGAGCACAGAGATGCTGCTGCTGGTGAGGAAGAGGAGGAACAGAAGGAGGATGGTTTTTACTAACAAACCAGTAACCATTTGTGAATTACACACAGTGTATCAAGTTCGCTGGAGGAATTTTTAAATTGTGCAATCTCATTGGAACTCAACAAAAGTACTGTTAGATCCATTTGACAGAAGAGGAAAGGAAAAGGAAATTATCAAAAGTCACATAGCTAGTAAGTGGCTTAGCCAGAACAGAATGCAAATCCATGATTTAAATTATGTCTGAGGCTCTTTCTAATGGGTGGCAACTCTCTTAGCAACTTCTTGGCCCCCGACATCTTCATCTTCTAGCTTCATCCTAAAAGCTGCAGCCCTTGGGCCCAGGATTTAGCTCGGTGGTTCCAGCGCCTGCCCCACAAGCACAAGGACCTGAGTTCGATCCCCAGTACCAAAAACAAACAAACAAACAAAAAACCTGCAGCCCTGCTTGTCTGACAAGCTAATTTCTCTCTGACTGGAGCTCCCCTGGCAGCAGCACCGGAGGAAGGAATGTAGCACAGCTGGGGCAGGGGATGGGTAGTTGAGAGAGACCTGCAGCAGGGTGGAACTTGGACAAAGGGGCAGTTTTGCTTTGATTGGGCTGTTTGTGGCATTTAGTAGGTTGTGGAGATTGCTTCTCCCAGCAGAGCTTGAGCTTCTGAACCACAAGGACTCTTTCTCCTCTTCGTGATTGCAGCATCCAGCACACAAAGAGGTTCCGTACTCATGTTAGAACAAACACTGGCCCACAAGGCAGCTAATGTTATTCCCAGCTAAGCTGTTGCAGATCACTGGCTCAGCAGTGGGTTTGGATGCACAGCAAACAGCAGGGCTGGGCAACGTGGAGGTAGGCTAGTCACAAACAGGTAACGGTGGTGATCGAAAACTACAGTTATTGCAATTCAGCACGGACAACGTATCCAAAAGCGAACCTTGATTTAGTGTAATTGTCTTATGTGTTTTATATGTTTTGGGGGCCTGTTAGCCTGGCTGTTATTCTGTGTGTGTGATAATTAACTTTAAAAGACTTATAAGATAAATAAATGAATGTGATGCTGGCAAAAAGGGGAGATGGAGAAGGGAAAAAAAGAATTTAGATGTGTTGTATACCTGTACCAATTCCCCACAATGAATGCGATCGTTATGTACTACAAACATGAAATAATAAAAAGAAAAAAGTTCAAAAGAAAACTATAGTTAATATGTAAATTAATAGAAACTTATGACAGTAAAAGATATTGCCAAGAGCAGTAGGATAACATATTTGAAGAGAGGATGAGTATTTGGAGAGGGATTAATGGCATGTGTCTCTTATTGTAATTAATTTTTAATTAAATTATTCACTGCATTTTTATCACTCCATATCTATGTAAAGGGTGCACAGGGAAGACTATCCCTCAGACCACAGTTGGCGGCCCCAGGCAGAGTGGAGCAAGCCCTGCCCCATGACAGCAGGCCCCTCTTCGGGCAGCCAGATGAGCCATGGCCCCATGCTCCTGTGTGGCTTTACCCCCACTGTCATCTTCAGTAGCCCTAGTGTCAAGGCGAAGACCACACTTGGGGTGGAATGCAGGTGACTGTGTGCTCCGGCCACACGCACCAGACCCAGAGGCAGTAGGGAAGGGGAAATCCTGTGGATGGGGTGGCTGATGCATGCCCAAGCCTTCCCTGTGCCCCAAGAGAAGGCTCCCAACCAAGTCTAAGGACAGAAAGAAGCTATGGGCTAAGACCTAGGTCTGGGATTAAGGTGGCCAACTGACCACACAATAAAACCTTTCATTTTCAACTCTGTCCAAGGCACAGCAGTTGTATTTTTAAATTAGTAGTGAAAAGAAATGTGGATGTCTTTACTTTTCCCTGACCTTCACAAGTGTTTGATAGAGTTGGGCAGAGCACACTAATGCACAAGGAAAATTAAGGCACAATTGATGAGAGTCTGTAATTAAGCGCTAAATTGTCTGGCTCAGGACTTAAGTGCTGCAGGAATTTACAGGACGGGCAGTCAGTGAAGGCTGAGTAATGCGTGGGCAGCTGGAGCTCTCATTTCTGCAAATCTGACTCCAGCCAGCTCAAATTTCCTGGAGGGGGTGGGCTTTCCAGGAGGGAGCTTTGGCCCAGGGCTCAGGAATCCTTGAGCAAAGGCATGGGAGAAGGTGCATGTTTGACTCAAGCGCAGGAGGTCTGCCTGTGACAGGGGCAGGGAAGAGTGGGCAGGGAAGCAGGGGTCCTATGACTGGCTGCTGGAGCAGAGATCCCACGGAACCCAGGCTCTCTGCCTCTGGGGAAAGCTAGCTGCAGCTGTGGGCAGGGGAATCTAAGCTCTAGCAAAACAGTTCACTTTCAAAGGTAAATTGAAAGGCACTTCCATCCCTGTGTGGGCAACACCATTCAATGCCCACAACAACCCTGGGATTAACTGTGGAGCCACAGACACCAAACAGACATTGTGTGAGAACAGCCCCGGGTGTTGGAAGGTGATCTCCCTCAGAGATTCCTAAGCACGCTGGGAGGGAGCAGAGGTAGCAGGCATCAAACTGTTATTTCCAGGAATCCAAAAGCGTGTTGCACCCAGGGTTCCTCTTACAGTGCACTCCCCAGAGACCCCTGCTTGACAAAGACAATAATTATCAGCGTCTACACTGTGCTAGGTACTCCAGAGGGAATTAATTCACTCTGTCCTTCCCAAACTCTTAGGTGAGTACTAATATCTCTACTCCCCACATGGGTCTGCTGAAGCCCAGAGAGCTTAAGCAATTTGCCCAAGGTGGCACCGCTGTTAGGAGTCAAGATTCCAAAGTAGGTAAGCTACTCCTCAGCCCACTGTCCCACCTGTCTCAGTTCAAGGGTGTGCTCTGGGCAGATACTCCAAGTGCCATCCAATGCTCAGCAAGTGACCATAAAAGCACTCATGACTCCAAAGAGATGTGTGACCAGCCAGCATTGTAAGAAGGTCATGGAGTGAAAAGGTCTGCCCCTATTGTCCTGTTGTTATCAGCACTGTTGTCCTCAGCCCTAGCAGCAGAAGCAAGAACAGCCCAGCAGCTCTCTGGAGCTCCAACCCTACTTACTCTATCTGCACTGCCTGGGAGTTATGCAGGAAGAAGCTGGACATGTGGGTCACCATAGCTCTTCGTGAGCTATGCTGTGAACCTGAGAGCAAGGACAAACCAGACAACAGTATGACCAGCGGCCAGGGAAAGGGTGAAGGTGGAGGGTATGACCATCTGGGGAAATGTGAGCAAAGGTGAGGGAGGATGAGGTTTCCAGTGGAGAGGAGGAGCCAGATCTTGAACTAAGAGCTGCAGTCTGGGAAAGACTGCTGCAGTGAGATCAAAGTCAGACCTCAAAGCAGCCCCAGTGAGAACCATGCGTGGCCTGGAGCTGGGGCAGTAGACGGAGGACTTCCACGCCAGTGTCTGACAGGGGAAAGGGGAGGCGTCCGGGAGGATCAGCGAGAGTGAATGCCTGTGTACCAGGCTTGCAGCTCTGTGCTTTACAGACTTCCATGGTCCTGATCTTCTGCTATCTATGGACCCTTGACTGATCCTTCCCTGACCCATGGTGAAACCTAGAGGAAGACTGTCAGTGAATAAAAATGCCTAAGACTAGAAAGGTAACAAATGTATCCAAACATTAAACACTTGGATGCTAGACTCATGTAAATGCTTCTTTATTAACGCATGAAATGAATTCAACTTGTAAGTCTGACAACTGCTGTCATTTCAAAGTAGTGTCCACGATAAAGGCCATCAGGAAATTGTGACAATAATAATATTATGTGAAAATATCTGTGATTTCTCTCAGTGGCAAAGTCTCATGTATTACTAATGCTACTGTGGTTCATTGCGTACATTCTAAATGGAATGAAATGAGAAATTTCAATTAGAAGTTAATGAAAACAGAAATTCAATCTTTCCCCTCCCAAGATCGCAGAGCCCTGGTTTATGAGCAAGGGGAATTCATTAGATTTGGGGTGATTCCTGGAGCACTAGACCGAAGTTTTCTATTTATTATGTGTCTTTGAAGGTGGGCCCTGACTCTTGATGGCCAGCTGACAAACTGAGTCCATTTGTCTTCCCACAAAAATGTATGAGAAGTTAGGTCTGCTGGCCCCTCTACCCTGCTTTGGGAGACCAAGCAAGAGGAAACCCAACACCAAGTCCAATTCCAAGTCAATCACCCTACCAGACCTCTATTTAGGCCCTCCCCTTCACAAGAACATTCTTGTTGGACATGGAAAGCAATTCTTCCTGAACTTTGTCAATTGCCTCTGAAGGTCACGGCAGAAAAGGAATTCAGAAAAGGCCATGCTTCTGTATCGTGGGAATAAGCCAGTCCTGTTGCAGAAGATTCTTATGAAAAGAAAACACACATCTTGCTGGATAGCACATAGAATATTTATAATAAAACCAGGAACACGCCAAATCAGCCTCCTGCACAAAGGAAGGTCTGTGCACACCCTACCGAGGTCCTGAGTCACACGGAAGACACCGAATCACCCCTCTGCAGACAGGCAGCCACCTGGTTCCACACTACAAAGACACAGAGGGCACCAGACCACCAGACCAAGGTACTGAGTCCTGCTGTTCCCGGCCCAGAGGTAGGGGCTTCTGAGCCATCATCCCACTGCTCCTGGTCCAGAGGACGGGGCTTCAGGGCAACATCCCTCCCGCTGCTCCCAGCCCACAGGAAAGGGCTTTTGGGGCACCATCCCTACCGCTGCTCAAGGAGCCTGTCCCACCTCACCCAGCTCAGAGGAGGTAATCCCTGCAGGCGCTAACAGCCCCCTGCCCCAGTCGAAATGAGAAAACATGGAAATAAGTCTCAAAAACAGACTTCTAGATCACCTACAGCAACCCCAAAGGGAAATGAGATGGAACACTCTGATACTCAACCACCTGGACCCACTGAACTGGCAACAAAAGGGGATCTGGTAAAAATGAAATCAGAAATAATTTCTCACATAACAGGAGAAATTGTGCCCCTAGTGCAAGACATGATTAATAAATCTAGAGAGGAGCTCAGGAACATGATGGAATCCCAACATAGGAAACAAATGGAATCCATAAAACAGATGCAAATAGATTTCCAGGACATGAATAACTCCATTGAAAGTCTACACAGCAGAATGAGCCAATGTGAGGACAGAATTTCAGATATACAAGATAAGATTGCAATTAGTGACCAGGAAAAGAAAAATTGCTTCAAAATTATAAGGGAACATGAGAAATCAATCTAGCAGCTGCTAGATGATGCAAAGAAGAATAACATAAGACTGATTAGGCTCAATGAAGAAACAGGAGAGAGTGAAGATGACATAAAAAATCTCTTCACAGAAATAATGGCAGAAAACTTCCCAAGCAGGGGAAAAGAGCTTGACATACAGATAAGCGAGGCATATAGGACTCTAAATATCCTTGATCAAAAAAAATCTACACATAGGTACGTAATTGTTAGGATTCCAGAAACACAACAGAAGAACAAAGTTCTCCAAGCAGTCAGAGAAAAGAAACAAATCACATGCAAAGGAAAGCCCATCAGAATCACAGCAGACTGCTCAACACAAACCATCAAGGCAAGAAGAGTTTGGAGTGACATATTCCAAGCCCTAAAAGAAAACAGCCTCCAACCCAGATTGATGTACCCTGCAAAACTATCTTTCAAAATTGATGGAGAAATAAGATACTTTCATGACAAAGAGCACCTTAGGAACTTCGTGAATACCAAACCAGCACTCCAAAGAATTTTACACAATAGCCTAGGAACAGACATTGAGGATCACAACCCCAGGAAGCAAAGCAGAATGGACCCATCTGGCATGACAAGAAATTAAATGTAAAGGGGGAGAACCCAACAAAAAGAAAAAGACATGACAAAGACAAGTCAATACGTTTCAGTTATAACCATCAACGTTAATGGTCTCAACTCACCAATCAAAAGAAATAGACTGGCAGAATGGGTCAAGAAGCAAAATCCAACAATATGCTGCATACAAGAAACACACTTCATTCAAAAGGAAACTCATAGACTGAAAGTTAAGGGTGGAAAACAATACTCCATGTGACAGGAACCCCAAAAAAAGCAGGAGTAGCTATCCTCTTTGCAGATCAAGCAGATTGCAAACCAACACTGATTAATAGAGATGAAGAAGGACACTACATCCTTGTAAAGGGAAGAATCCAAGAGGAAGAGATGACAATCATAAATATCTATGCACCAAACACTAGTGCACCCAACTATATCAAACAAATACTAAAGGACATGAAAAGTCATATATGCACTAATACAATTGTAGTGGGGGACCTCAACACCCCACTGTCACAAATAGATAGATCAACTAGAGTAAAAATAAGGAATGAAATAGTAGAACTCAATCGAACTCTTGAACAAATGAACTTAACAGATGTTTACAGAGTCTTCCACCCCACAAAATCAGAATACACATTCTTCTCAGCTGCACATGGGTCATTCTCCTAAATAGACCACAGACTCACACATGGAACATGTTTAAGTAAGTGCAAAGGAATTGAAGTTATCCCCTGTATATTATTAGACCATAGTGCCATGAAATTGGAGATCCATAGCAAAAGAAACTCAAAAAATTTCATAAACAGGTGGAAATTGAACAACACACTTCTGAATAACCAATGGGTCACAGAGGAAATTAAACAAGAAATCAGACAGTTCCTTCAATTAAATGGCAATGACAATACAACATATCAGAATCTATGGGACACAATGAAAGCAGTCTTATGAGGGAAATTCACAGCAGTGAATATGCATATTAGGAAAACAGAACAAGCCCAATTAAACAACCTGATGCTGAACCTCAAGCTTCTAGAAAAAGAAGAGCAGGACAACCCCAAAGCTCATACAAAGGAGGAAATTATAAAGATCAGAGGAAAAATCAATACAATGGAGACCAAGAGAACGATACAAGAAATCAATGAAGCCAAGAGTTGGTTCTTTGAAAGAATAAACAAAATTGACAAACCCTTAGCCAACCTTGTCAGAAAAAGGAAAGAAAAGCCCCAAATCCATGCAATTAGGAATGAAAAGGGTGAAATTACAACAGACCCAGCAGAAATCCAGAGGATCATCAATACCTACTTCCAGAACCTATATGCCAATAAGATGGACAACATGGAAGAAATGGACAGATTCCTAAATACATATGAATTACTAAAGTTGAACGAAGAAGACTTAAAAATTCTGCTCAACCCAATATCAACCAATGAAATTGAAAATGTAATTAAAAACTTATCAACTAAGAAAAGCCCAGGCCCTGATGGCTTCACTGCTGAATTCTACAAGGCATTTAGAGAGGAACTGCTGCCACTACTGTTTAAACTCTTCAGTGAAATTGAAAAGGAAGCAATACTCCCAAATTCATTCCTGGAATCAAGCATCACCTTGATCCCCAAAGCAGAGAAAGACCCAACTGAAAAGGAACACTATAGGCCAATCTCACTAATGAACATAGATGCAAAAATCCTTAATAAGATATTGGCAAACAGAATGCAGAAGATCACCAAGAAGATCATACACCCTGATCAAGTGGGATTCATCCCAGGGATGCAGGGATGGTTCAATATATGTAAATCAATCAATGTAATACACTATATCAATAGAGCCAAGGACAAAAGGCATATGATTATCTCCATAGATGCAGAAAAAGCATTTGACAAAATCCAACATGCATTTATGATAAAAACCCTACAAAAAATTGGAATAGATGGTCTCTACCTCAAACTGATAGAAGCCATCCATGAAAAACCAAAAGCCAATATCATACTAAATGGTCCAAAACTGAAATCCTTCACACTAAAATCAGGAACAAGACAAGGATGTCCACTATCACCACTCTTGTTCAATAGAGTTCTAGAAACATTAGCCACGGCAATTAGACAAAAGAAAGAAATAAAAGGAATAAAGATAGGAAATGAAGAAGTCAAATTGTCATTATTTGCAGATGACATGATACTGTATATAGAAGACCCCAAGAACTCCACCAAAAGTCTTCTAGACTTAATAACCAAATTCAGTCAAGTAGCTGGTTACAAGGTCAACACACAAAAATCCATATCTTTCCTCTACACCAATGACAGACTCACTGAGAGAGAAATAGGGCAAATAATTCCATTCACAATAGCATCCAAAAAACTGAAATACCTAGGAATCATCCTAACAAAAGAAATCAAAGACCTCTTCTCTGAAAACTATAGCACTATGAAAAGAGAGATTGAAGATGATATCAGAAAATGGACAGACATCCCCTGCTCCTGGGTAGGAAGGATTAATATAGTGAAAATGGCCATACTTCCAAAACTGCTATATAGATTGAAGGCAATTCCAATTGAGATCCCAGCAGCATACTTCGTGGACCTTGAGAAAACAATCCAAAAATTCATTTGGAACAAGAAGAGACCCAGAATAGCAAAAGCAATTCTAGGTAACAGAGACATGGCAGGGGGTATCACAATCTCCAACCTGCAACTATACTACAAAGCTACTGTGAGAAAAACAGCATGGTACTGGCAAAGAAACAGACCTGAGGACCAGTGGAACAGATTAGAAGATGCAGAAACAGTGCCAGACACACTCAGCCATCTCATCTTTGATAAAGGAGCCAAACACCCTCACTGGAGGAAAGATAGCCTCTTTAATAAATGGTGCTGGAAAAATTGGGTTTCAACTTGCCAAAGATTAAAACTAGACCTGTATCTCTCACCATGCACTAAACTAAAATCAAAATGGATTAAAGATCTAAATATTAAAATAGAAACTCTGAACCAGTTGGAACAGAGGTTAGGTAGGACCCTTGCAGACATCGGTGTACGAAAAGATTTTATGAACAAAACCTCAGTTGCCCATGAACTAGCAGAAACAATCAACAAGTGGGATCTCTTCTTATTAAAAAGCTTCTGCACAGCAAGAGAAACCACCAGCAGTGTGAAGAGACAACCCACAATGTGGGAAAAAATCTTCACCTGCTCTTCCTCAGACAAAGGTCTATTATCTCCAATCTATAAAGAACTTAAAAAGATCAGACCTCCCAAATTTAAAGACCCAATCTGAAAATGGGCATCTGAAATGAACAGACATTTCTCACACAAAGAAGTAGAAATAGCAAATAAATACATGAAAAAATGTTCAACATCACTGGTCATTCTTGAGATGCAAATGAAAACAATGCTGAGATTCCACCTCATTCCAGAAAGAATGGCTGCTCTCATGAAATCGACCAATAACAAATGCTGGTGGGGCTGTGGGGAAAGAGGAACCCTGCTCCACTGCTGGTGGGAGTGTAGACTGGTGCAACCACTGTGGAAATCAGTATGGAGATACCTCAGAGAACTAGGACTGGAAGTCCCATTTGACCCAGTTATTCCCATGCAAGGCATCTTCCCCAAAGAATTAAAAGAATCATACCACAGTGATATATGTGTGCCCATGTTCATAGCAGCACAGTTTGTGATAGGTAAAACTTGGAAACAGCCCAAATGCCCATCAGCTGGAGACTGGATAAAGAAAATGTGGGTTTTTTATAAAATGGAGTACTACTCAGCCACCAAAAATGAGAAATTAGAGACATTTATAGCTAAGTGGATGCACATTGAGGCAATACTCTTAAGTGAAATAAATAGGACACACATGTGTAAATACCGAATAGTTTCTCTGGTATGAGAAACTGAAAGTGTAAATAAGGACTAAATGTATAATAGGTCATGTGAAATACGAAGAAAAGAGGCAAAGGGGAAGGAAGTGGGAGGGCTAGGGGAAAGGATAGAAGGGAATGGGATTAATAGGAGAAAATGGAAAAATAGGAACAAAATCTTTGTAAATAGGAAGGACTGGAGGGCTTGAAGGGAGGGCTGGGCAAGGGTGAAAAATAAGAACCAAGAGAGACTATGGAAAGGTGCAAATTTCCAATGATGAATGTCATTATATTGTACACCTAAAATGTACCAATGATTAGAATGAATAATTGATAATGTAAAATAGGAAGAAAAGGTCCAAAGGGGTAGGGGTAGTGGGACGGGCAGGGGAAAGGAAAAATGATGAGAAATGGAAAAAATGGAAATAAAGTCTTTGTAAATAGGGAAGGGTGGAGGGGGTGAAGGGAGGGCTAGGAATGGGGAAAAAATAAGAACCAAGATGCATTATGTAAAGGTACAATTCCCAATGAGAAATGGAATTGTGTTGTATACCTACAATGTACCAATAAAAGAATTTAATACAAAAAAATAAGTAAATAAATAAAATAAAAATAAAACCAGTTCTCCTTTTATAGTAAGCCCCAGGGGAGTTGGTAAAGAGTGAGAGTGAAAGTGAGAGAGGAGAAAGGGGGTGGGTTTGAAGCATAAATACCAGCAGAGGCCTCACAGGTCAGAGGCCAGCCGTGGCACCTCTTTCATCTCAGTTGCAGACACCGAGGCCTAGAGAATGGACAGAGAGGTTCAGTGCTGAGCAACGGGCTATTTTCCTGATCTTTGTCCTCTGCAACTCCTGCCTATTGCACAAGAGCTGAGCCAATCTGCTTGAAAGATGGCTCTGGAAACACTGTCCAAAATGGCCTCCATGGTGCTCTTGTGGCAAGCGTGGGAATGAATCCCACAGCCTTCGAGGGGGGCCAGAGCCCTGCAGTTGTCCTCCTTCTGGACATCCTGGGCCTACGACTGGGTCTAGGCTGCTCCATCTGGCTAGGACCACAGGGCATGGAATGTGATGGGCAGCTAGAGCGTCCCTGCATGGATAGTGTCCTTCTCTGATTTCCAGAGGAGTCAGTGAAGCCTTTATTATTATTATTTTCATCATCACCACCATCAGTGTTTTCCTGTTTCACTACCTGGGCCTGTTGTAGGTCCGCTTAGGTTGGCAGCCCCCAGTCCCAAGTCGCACACACCACGAAAGGACCTCTGGAAAATATACAGAACTCTGAACTCCAGCCCAGATTTCCATCCCAGTTCTCCTTCCTACCACTTGAGTGAATTCCCCACCTCTCTGCATCTGAGCCCTGAGCTGTAGAAAGGAAAACTAGATGTCTAGACAACTAGCTCTCCTTGCTGTTGAGAGGCATGTGCATAATAAGGTCACAATATGTTCTGATCACTGTTTACCTCCCTCTCTCTCTGTCTCCCTCTCTTCCTGTCTGGGTGGAATTATCCAGACAGGGCCTATTAGAAAAGCAGGCTCCCAGCGGGTCACGTTGCTCTCTTGTTTACAAGAGGGAGTGCTTGACAGAGGTAGGAGCACATTCAAAAGTAAAATGTGAGAACATAATTTTCTATTTTTTCTTTGTATGCAGAGGAAAATGATTTATTGCATCTGCTCCCCAGTTTGATGTCAGTCGTCTATAACCACCATCACATTAGGGAGTGACGAATCTGGAGCTTTCTGTCAGAGTTAATAAACAATTTATAAGACCAAAATCCACATCAAGCTCTGGCCTTTCCAGCCTGTGGTTGGGAGTGGGGAAAGGCCAGGTGCCACTTAGCCTCTTGACTCAAACCAGACACTTCTCTGCTCTGCAGGAAGGCCAAGGGATAGCAGTGATCAACACTGGGTGTAGAAAGAATGTCTTGCTGGCCATTGGAATTCGCAAATCAGCCTCAACCCAGACGTGGAGCTCTGCAGAGAAAGAGCACAGGCTCGCAATCAGTCAGCCTTGAGCTCCCATCCCACATAAGATCTGTGGAACTTCACATAACTCCCTTCCCGCTTTGAGAAGTTTTTCAAATAACTTTTGAGTCGGTCTGTAGTTCTGATCTTTTTCCTATTCTCCCTGTACTTACTAGACATATCTCTGAATCTTTTTAGAAGAGAATCTTGCTCTCCTCCCTTTGCACATGCATCAATCAAACCCCAGAACTTTGCACGAGCTGCCCCTGATCTGATCTTGGGTCCCACACTCTAATTATGTCCTTAGTCCTGTGCCCTTTCACCTACTTCAAGACCATCACTACATTTACATATCGCTCCTTCTCTCCTGGATCATCCCATCTACTTGCAAACATGTCTGCTCTCTACCATCTTCAGAATACCCAAACTTTGACCTTCTGCACCTAGTTTCTACTTCCTCCCCAGGGCACTTGGCTTGGAATATTGTTTGGTCAGTAAGTTCCAAATCTACCTCTCCACTGTGACTCTTTCCATGAATACTCCATGATACGCATCTTGGACTTAACATAAAACCAATTCTTGACTAGCCAATCCTGGGATCACCAATCTGTTCCTACCTCATTTTCCCCATCTCAGCAGTGGCACCATCATCTCCCATTTGCTCTCATCTTCCTAAAACCAAGAAGCCAGACTTGACTCCTGTCACTTCCACGTTCCATCCATTGTCAAGCACTATCAACAATATCTTCAACATTTAGCGTTCAATCACTTCCCAACACCTCTACTGCCACTCCTGTGACCCAAGCCACCATCTTCCTCCTGGATTACTGTAGTATACTTTCTCTAGTCTAATATAACCACTGGCCCCACTACTCACCCCAGTGAACTTGAACATGACCAATGACCTTCACATTACAAATCCATTGTCACTTCTCTGTCCCCACCCTCTTGGACTTTCAGGAATATTGGGAGAATGAAATCACAAGTTTTCCTGACTTTCTTCTTAGATAGAAATAGGTAGCTACCCTGTCTGGGTAATCCCCTGGATATTCTCTGGTGTTCTATGAATGTTCATTGCCTATAGCTTTCGGTGACCCTTTCTTCTCTACTCTACTTAGACCTTTATCTTTCTAGTGTATGGATATGCTCTGAGATTCAAGCCTGTATATTTAACTGTCTACTAGCTGTTTCCAATTTGTTGCACCAGTGGCGACTCCTGTGCAAAACTGAACTCCAGTCTTCTTTCCAAGGCTTCTCCCCCTCCAGTGGCACCCATCTTAGAAATGAGACCACCATCTATCCACCTTGTTCCTAAGAAATAAGCCTGAATATCACCCCAATGCCTGCTTCTCCTTCGCCCAGTCTAGTATTTTCTGTCACTCAATAATCACTTGGCTTTCTCTGTCTCTACTTTATGTCTAAGTCATTATTATTTCTCACCTAGACTTCTGCAACTGACTGGTTTCTTTCCTTCTACTTTTGTAACTTTTCTTGTTCTATCTTCACACCACAGAAAGAGAGATTTTTTGAGAACAAACATTAAGTCAGATCATAGCCTTCCTTTGCTCAAGTTTCCCAGTGGTTTCTTCTCCATTGTTTCTGAAATAAAATTCAAGCTCCTGAGCTTTGCACTCAAACCTGTGCTGGACCTGGCCCTATGCAAACTCAGCCTGGCTCTCTCCCACCACCCTGTGTCCTGAGGTCCCTGCCTTACCAGAATTTGCATGCGTCCTCCACCTGGGTAGCTTGGCTCATGCTCCCCCTTCTAACTGCCTTATCCTTTCCCACAGTGCACTCCTACTCATATTTCTATTCCGAATTCAATGCTATTGTTTCTTTCTGATATTTTGTTGGTGGCAGTAGTGTTTTTATTGTGATGTGCTTTGTTTGGTTTTACTTTATACCTGTAGTTGTGGGGCTTCCAGCCCCGGCAGGCCTAATCCAAATTCCATGGAAGCCTGTCAGCGGTCAGTCACATGTCAGCCTGTCAGAGGAGGCTCAGAAGGTTGGAGTGAGGAGGAGGGAGCCAATGGGGATGCTCGCCCCAGCAGAGTGGTAGCCACAGCCACTGAGCTGTTATAGCATATGAGACATTTCTGCTGTCTTCCCACCAAATGCTCCTCCATCTCTGTGATGTAGAGAAGGCCAAGACTTGATCATTCTCACCTATCAAATGAGGAAACTGAAGCATTAAAGAAGGTGGAAAGATCACTAATGATTCCTGAACCAGAGGTCCAGGATGGGCCTGGACTATGATGAGACAAGCAAGGCCTTAGGGTGTGGAACTTGATGAGTCAATTACTCTCAGGGCCACACAGGTTCAAAGATGGCTCTAGAGAGCAAGAGCCTGCAGGAGCACATGGCCAGTGAGGCTACAGATGCTGGGGAATCAGAGTAGGAGTTGAGACAGGACATTTCCATATAAATACCCCCATCTGGCAGGGCGATGAGAGGGTTCAGGGAGATGGGTAGAGGGAGGTGTAAGAACCAACATTCTCCAAATACACAGGGCTCAGGAGTGAACCTAGCAGCCTGCACGTCAACCATGCTCATCTTGGATGGGGAGGGGAGAAGAACCTGAAAGGGCAACACGCTGCCCACACAGGAAGATCCAGAGAGGCCTCATAGAGAAATGTGCATTAGAAGGTCATAAGCAGGCAGAAGGAACCTCACCTAGGACTCCGAGGGCAGCTGCCTGAGTGGGCTACTAGGTGCCTTTGACTCAGTCCTTCGTCAGTTCTGGGACTGGGGATCAGAGTCCCCACAGGTACACAGAGATGTCATGTTCTCTGTCTTGTGAGGTCATTTTGGTTCCCAGCTCTCTTCCATGACTCTGGCCCAGTGCCCAAGTCAGTGGATGGAAACTACTGGTATCAGCCACTCAGAAGAGCAATCCACTTTGCCTGAGTCTGCATGAGCAAGTTGTTGTGCACAGGAGGTTTGATATAAGGCCGTTTCAATAAGACCTCATTCATCATGTGGCAGGCCTTTGAACAAAAGACAGAAGTGTCATTTTCTAAATGCCATTATGCAGTCAAGACTTCTGCAGCCAGCCCAGCAGAACCATAGGCTCACATACATGCCTGGACTTCTACACTCACACCTGCTAAGCGTGTTGGGGTGCCCTTTGACAGGCGGTTCCAGCTGCGTGCAGGCTGGGGAGAATTACACAAGGAAGAAACAGACTGGGAGCCCAAGCCACAAGCTGAACCACGTGGCAGGCGTTGAGCAACAAGCAGTGGAGCACCTTGGCACGGAAGCCCTACCTGGTTGAAGATCATTTCATCTCGCAAGAGCTTGAGCCTATTCTCTGAGCTGTGTTTTTCCTGCAGGAGAGGGGCCCACGACAGCCTTCTAGGAGGCCAAATGTCCCTGAAATGGAGCGCTAAGGGCAGAGGCCTAAGGGACCTACCTCCTAGGTTTCAGTCCTGGCTTCAGTGCTTCTTCGCTCTGTGACCCAGGGAAAGTGAGCTGATTGCCCTGTGCCTCTGTTTCCTCATCTTTAGATGGAAGAAAATAATACCACATCAATTTCCATATGTAAGAATCAAACACTGTAATATCATACCGCTCTGAGAATGGGGCGTGGCCTGTAGACATATGCACAGCACACGTATCATGATTCGTGCCATCTCCACAGCACTATGAGCAGGAATAGCAAACATGGGAGCTAGAAAGGAAGCTGGGGCTTCCTCTAGTCCAGGGTGTGTGGAAGAAGCAGAGCAAGGGCTGGCGAAGGATGTCTGCTTCAGGGCCTGGCTTCTCCATTCTCTGGCTGGACTTGAGCCTGCTTCCCACCCCTCAAAGGAGTAGAGGCTCCCAGCTCAGGGACTATCTGGTGAACGAAACAGATGGGATGCTGCTTTGTGCCTGGCAGCACAGTTTGACACCATACAGTCCAGTGAACTTAGCGAGGCCCCTACAGCACCAGCAGCAGAAATGTCACCTAGGGACTTGGAAATGCAAGTTGGTGAACCAGGAACTCTGTGTTGGAGCAAGCTCTCTGGGTGACTGTGATGCAGGTGGCTCACTCACGGGGAGGTTTGAGCCTCTTCTGCTCCCAAGCCTGGAGTGGGAGGGGACAGTGAAGCTAGGTTGTAGTGGCCAACCTGTACTGAAAGGGTAGGACATGGCCCAGATTGGCTCTGTTCCACTCAGGAGCCAGGCAGACCCCAGCTCTACTTCCCGAGGCATCATGAAGGACAGAACTGTCACACCACACCTCTAGGCAAGACTCTTTTTCCCTCTAGACCAGCCTGGGGAGCCCCCTTGGGATGCGGGCCCTTTCTGCTCCTCTCCCTCCCCAGCCTCCTCAGCAGGAAGCTCTCCATCAGGAGATGATTAGGTTGGAGGAGCGTGATTTTTTTCCCCCCGGACATAATTGTTTCTTAATTCTTTTAATTTCACCCCTTTTAAAGATTACAAGCAACAACTGGCACATGATAAATGATGAGGAACATTAGTAATTAATCTAGTTTTCAAGTGGTGCTGCTTTTTGAGGCAATTTTTAAAAATATATAGATAAAAGAGGTTTGGGAGCACATCCTCCCTCAGAGGCAGCTTAGGTTGGCTGTGATTTCAAACTGGAGGAAGCAGAGACCCTTTCAAACTGCCCATGAGACCCCTGACAAGGGACTGGGCAAGCCAGAAAACTAAACCAGCCTGCCTCCAAGACTGAGGAGGAAGGATGTGCTCATTTATTCATTTGCTTATTCATTCAATCACCTTTGCTTGCCCAAGCAAGTAGTGTACTTCAGCACCCATTTTTCATTCCTTCACTCGTTGATTCAGTGGCTCAGTTGGTCTTGCCTTTCGTTCTCATCTGTTCTCTCCACAGCCTGCACACTGGACAGCCTCACCCCTTCCCTCCCTCTCCCTGTCCTTCACTTCCTTATTAATACACACACCCATCTCTCGGGCTCTCCACCACCCATAGCACCATAGTGACTTACGGTTTCAACTCATCTTATAGATTTTCTCCAAACATACTTTAGTGTGTAAAGAAAAGTATTTTCACAGATATGTACATTTGACACAGGAAAGCTAAAAGGAAGCATTAGATTCTGGCAGAAAGGCCACATGCAGGTCTCAACCAGGGAACCTCTATGAATATCTACTAGAAGTCATGTACTGGGAACACAGAAAGCACTAAGACATGGTCTAGGTTCACAGAGCTTAAAATCCAAAGGTAAAGAAAGACTCCAGACTCAATTGCTGTGGATCACAGTGGCACAAAAATCAGAAGTGATGAACTCTGTTCAGTAAAACATGCGAGTTAACACTGACCCTAGGATTTGATGGAGGAGTAGAATATTGTTTGCCAAACGCAGAGAGAAAGAGGGTGCTAATGGCACATGTGTGATCCATGGATGAAAACACAGTGTATGTTTAGAGAATAACAAATAGTCTTAATTTTCCCAGAACAGAAAATATGTGGGAAGGTGTTACAGGAAATAGGTTTAGCAAAACCTCAAACAAGGTTTTGAATGTCCACTGGGGACCTGACTGTATGGGTAAGAGGAAGAGCCATTAGTGGCTCCTGAGCAGAGTTTGTCATAATGACAGCTAGGCTCAAGAGGTGGATTTGGAAATGAGATCAGAGAGATCACAGAAACGTGGGGCCAACAAAAATAATAGAGAAGGCTGAATCATATTTATTTTTACTTCTGCATTTCTGTCCCCACTGATGGACTGAACGAGGACAAATAAATATAATATAATATAATATAATATTGTAAATTTGTAGAGAAGGCTGAATCAACCAAATTGGCTGAAAGTGAAAGATGAAAGTAAAACTCTCAGAGATGTGTCAGAGGATTTGAAAATGGGAGACCAAGAGTCTAATGGTACCATTACAAAAATGAACCAAAAAGAAAGAACGGAGGCGGGGGGGGGGGCGCAGAGATGAGGGCTTGGTTGCTAGATTGAGGAGGCTGAGGGATAGCTAGATGGAAGTGGCCAGCATGCTGTTGGGCAATGGGCCCAGAACACAAGCAGGGAGCCAGAGTAGACAGAGTTACTTGCATCATACTGATTAACATCTTGATCAGAAATTCCTGACATGAGATCTATAAGTGGACTTCTGGGAGCTTGTGAAATATGTCTTAGTGGTAGAACTGATAACTCTCAGTAATGGGTTAGGTGTTGGTGAGGCAGAAGACTTTCAGGTTTTTGTGAAAAATGCTGACTAGATAGTGATATCATTTATGCAGATAGAGAACAAAAGAATTCAGTAGGGTAGGAGATTGGGAGTAGGAAAGAACATGAGTTAAGGGCTAGATATTATGAGTTTGGAATGCTTTCAGGCTCTCCAATTGGAGGGGTCTACTGGGAATTGATTACATGGTTCTGGAGATTAGGAACAATATTTGGGCTGACGATTTATTCAACGTAATTAAAGCTAAAGTAGTAAATGAAATCATCCAGGAGGAGTGTGAAGAGTGAGAAAAGAAGAAGAGTTTGAATGTGCAAAAGAAGAGGAGTCAAGGGTGAATCCCAAATGTCTGGATTGAGCATATGGATGGGTGCTGGTGTTGGTGCCTGAAGAAAAGAACACTTGGAGGTTTTGAGAGGAGAGTTGGAAACATGGTAAGTTCCATGTGAGCCAAATAGGACTATAGGTCTTTGCTGGATACCCAAGTGGAGACTCTCAAGTATCTCCATATTCATCGCTGCAGGTTAGAAAGGAGAATAGGTTAAGACAGATTTTTGAGTTTTGAACAGAGATACTGGCTGAATCTGGGGTGTTGATGTGATCTCTAAGCAAAGCAATGTAAAAGAAATCAGAAGCCTGGTACAGAACTTTGTAGGTTAGCAGAAAAGAAAGGAGCAGTCCTTTGCATGTGTGAGAACAGTTACCATGCTGCATGATGGAAGCTAAGAAAGAAGAGCACGTCTAACAGGAACTGGATCTGGAACCTGAACACTGGCGGCAGGCACAGGAGAATGAGGCTGGTGTGCTGGCAATGAAGGAACCATGGGCAACTGAGTGGAAAATAAGGATCAGATCAGATGCCAAACTTCTACAAATTTTAACGAGGAAAAAGGAAGTATCACATACACACCTACTCTTTCAAAATTTCAGCCATCAAGAGACAGAGAGAAGAAATCTTCACAGGATTGGAAAGATTTTACTTTGTTAGATTAAGGAAAATAAAAATGTTTACAGGCTCAGGAGAAAGAAGAAGAGAAAGGAAGAGATTGAAAAGGCTAGAGAGAAGGGACAACTGATGGGGAGAGTCCGAGTGGGAAGCAGCGGTAACCAACATTAGAGGTGGATAAAAATCAAGTTCTTGGGCTGGCAGTATGGCTCAGTGGTAGAGCACTTGCCCAGCATATGCGAGGCCGTGGGTCCAACCCCAGCCCTGGAAATAAAGCAAATTCTTTGGTAAATGTGCAATTGCTTGGAGAAGAATTTTGGAGAAATTACTCAAAGGCACGGAAGATCAGCCTGAGGGTTTATTTATTCAGCCCTCACTCACCCACCTGTGCTCATAATCACTCTTTGATCCCAGACTATGGTGCTCTAGGTGGTTTGAGAAGAGGTGACAAATTTCCGCAGAAAATAGTGGCAGTGCGCTTCCTTGGCTGCATTTCTGGAGAGGACCAGGGTGCATTACCTGTGCAGCGGTGGCCTTCTTTTAGCTGGTGGCCCTTCCTGCACTCCTTTCTCCCCATTGCCCCAGCGCAGCCCAGCCATTCAGACGCTCAGATGGACCCAGGAGCACAGGTGCAGAGCTTCCCTTGATTCCACAAGGCAAGGAAGAGAAAGGGCGACAGGTTAGACAAGTCACTGAGAGTACAAGAGAGGGACCTCAGTGAGTGTGCTTAGCAGATGCCAAATGGTCCATGAGAAGAGAACATGCATATGTGTGATACCAATGGAAGTCATCCCTGCTCTCCGAGTCCCCAGCACCCCAGCAGCCCCCAACTTTTCTCTACAGTCCCTGTGGTGGCTGTCTCACACACACACGCTGCTCAGAGGCTGGTGTCAATATTCAGAAGCAACTCCTCTCACTGGCCCACCCTGTGTCCCCACAGAGCCCCGGGCATCACAGAGGTGATAGGTGTCATGTGTCAGGGATTAGAGAACTGGCTTCGAAGAAAATCACTTAACTGCTCCCTGCCTCGGATTCTTTGTCTGCAAAAAGGGGTTAGTGAGGTTTGCCTTGAAGAAGTGTGAGATTTAAAAGAGATAATGCATGCAAAGCAAGTACCTCGGCTAATTAATCCTCCTGAGGTCACGGAAATCTTGTGAGGGGAAAATATGACCATGGCTTTTGATTCACTCCAGATTGGAAACACAAGCTTCCAGAGGTGCCACACTGTGGGTCGTCCTGTTTAGCACAAAACCAAATCAGAGCTGGCTGTATAATTTGTGGGGCTCAGTGCAAAATGAAAATGTGGATCCCCTTCTTCAAATTATTAAGGATCTTGAGATGGTAAAAGGAGAGCATTAAACCTAGCACAGAGTTCTGTGAGGCATGGGGCCTTGTGACAATGATACGGATCACACGTCTGTGAAACAGACCCTGCTCCAAACCCATCCTAGCACCTCCAGCTTGTAGAAGGAGAGCCTGGGCTGTCATCTGGTCACTGAACTGAGATTTACACTGAAAGAGACACCTTTACACGAAGAGCCCACTCCAGACTGTTTCTCCTAAGAGAAACCTGGGCAAGTGCCAAGGGGCTAAGCCTCAGTTAATGGCCTGGGAGTCGGATTTCTAGCAATGCATCTGTGTTGGACAACTATGTTTCCTCTCACTACAATCAACCAGCAACTAACTGCCTTTCTTCTTGCCGTTGTTTGTCAGCTTTGCATTAATGTGATAGGATACCTGAGCTAGACAACATATAATGAGGAAAGGTTTATTTTGGCTTACAGTTTCAGAGATATGAGTCCATGGTTGGAAGGGGCCATTGCTTTGGGCTTATGGTGAGGAAGTACATCAAAGTGGGAGCAAATGGTTCATCTCATGGCAGCCACAAGGCAGAGAGACAGGAGAGGGCTGGAGTCCCATGATCCCGCCTGAGGTCATGCCTCTAAAGACATCACGTTTTCCCACTAGAGCTCACCTTCACTTCCCAATACCACCCACCCTGAGCACCACACCTTCAAGACATGGGATTGGGGCAGGCTTATAGCACTGCCTTTTCTTTTTCTAATCACTGCAAGTGATCTCTATTCTCTTGTTCCTGCCCACCACACGCAGATCCCCAACACAGCACAGTCCAGGTCAGGGGCCAAGTGTCTCCTGAGCCTTAGGCCCTGAGGCCTTATTTTCTAACTGTAGTCTGCAGCAGGATAGTAATCTTGCTCCTTAGATGTGGCTCTCTAGTGACCCTCTCAGGTAACTCTGGGAGAGGGAGGCTTGTTTGCTGAGTGTTTAGAGGAGTGACCAGCGTGGGGGGCTGAAAGGACACTCCAACCTGGAAGAGTGCTGCTCAACTCAACGTGTGCTCCATGGGCCTGTGCGAGTGAGGCAAGGACAGAAGTTGAGAGTGTTTCCAAACTTCTACAGCAATTTGATAATGCTTATTACATTCACTAATAACATTAATAAAAACAATCTATGTCTTTATTTTCACTCCCCCAGTAATTCAGTTTTATTGCACTTTATCAAAATATTGGTCTGAGCTGTTTGGAAATCTAAAAAGATAATAAAAAAACAAACTAAAACTAAATAAAAAGTAGGTGCTTCAGAGCAGAGTTGGCAGAGGTGATTGCCAGCCAGTCTTGCCATGGCAATCCTGGCTGAAGCCAGAACCATTTCTATGAACAAGTTGTTTATCCACTTTTCACATCTGCAAATGTCTCATGAGGACAAAGTGTGATCTAGGGCAAGAAGACCCTTTATAAGCCACGACGTGCACCTCAGCAGTCCTGAGAACTAACCTCAGAAGTCGGCTTGTCTGTGGGTGGACCCTACCTTCTCAGCTCACTGAGGTACCTCAAGAAGCCAGTTGTCTTTCAGAACCTGTTTTCTCACCTATAAAGAAAGGTTCATTTTACTACCAACCTGATCCAGTTGTGATGAGGATTAACTGGGTAGCAATTAGGATAGCTCACAGAACATGTTACACAATAAATGGTAGCTAGTAGTGCTGTCCAGTTACGACTATTATTCTTGGCACTCCACATTACCATACTAAGGTTTACCTACATTCATAGGTTTTCTTTAACTACT
This sequence comes from Heterocephalus glaber, assembly GCF_053883595.1. NCBI lineage: Eukaryota > Metazoa > Chordata > Mammalia > Rodentia > Bathyergidae > Heterocephalus > Heterocephalus glaber. Next base: position 325,908 of record NW_028258205.1, on the reverse strand, counting down.
GTATATCACCTTTGTCCTAGTTACTTCCTTGCCACTGGGACACAATACTCAACACCCACAAGTTAAAGAAGGAAAGGCCTATTGTAGCTCACAGTCTGTAGGGGTTTCAGTCCATAGTCAGCTGGCTCCAAGGCAGGGCAGCATGGCAGAGGGGCATGGCAAGGAGAAAACAGGGTGGCAGCTAGCAGCAAAACAGCAGAAACAGCAAGCAGCCAGCCTTCCTCTCCCTTTTACCCCACCCAGGCTACAAGCCTATTAGTTGATGCCACCCATAACCAGGGTGGGGCTTCCTATTAGCCACACCCAGAACTATGCTAAACTAATCAGTGGACTAATTTAGTTATCACACCCTTAATCCCAGCATCACACACCCTAGATCCAGCCAGCTCCAAAAAGCCCCACCTCTAAACACATGAGGCTTTGGAGAACATCTAGATATAAGCCATTATCAACCATCATTTCCATCTGCAACATTGCTTTCAGCTGGTCCTTTTCTATTTTTCTGTGTCTTTTATTCATTATTGGTGTCTAGTTACTATTGATATCAGAGTATTGATCTTCTATCAAAAATACTAGAATTCCTCATTAGTTTTAACAACTTGTCTAATTCTCTTGGTCGTTTTATTGCATTATTTGCACATACACTCATTTTGTTTCTTCCTGAAAAACCTTCCTACCTATTACTTCTCTCCAGGGCTTACTATACTCATCTGGGTTGTAGTAACAGCATTTTTACCTTACTTCCTACCTTAAAGGGAATGGTTCTACAGTTTCTCCTCTATGCAGCCTGGTATCATCTGCGGTTTTTTACTGGGGAGTCTTGATAGGGCTGAAAGGGATCCCTGTATTAATAATTTTAAAAGTTTTTTTTTTAAGTCAGTTAAACTTTATTAAATTCTTTTTATGCATCTATAAAAATCTTTTTCACTTCATTCTCTGAATATTTTAGTGTAGTAGATAAAACTAACAGATGTCCTGGTGCTGACCCATTCTTGTATCCTGGGGATAAACTCTGCTTGATTATGATGCAATTCTTTTTGTTTTTGCTTGTTTGCTTTGTTTTGTTAATATACTATTAAATTATTTAATATTTTATTATCATTTTATTATAATGTCCTTTTGTTGTCCTTATCCAGTTTTGGTATCAACATTACAGTAGCTTTATAAATCAAGTGGGCACCTTTCCCACTTTTCCTGATTCTAGTATAACTTTTAGAGGATAGACATTATGTTTTCATGGAAAGTTTGATAAAATGGCAACTCTATAAGCTCTCTGGAACTGGTCCTTTTAAGGGTAAGTGAACTTTAAATGACCACTATAACCGTAAATTGTCATTAGCCTGTTCTATTTTGCTGACCCTCATTTTAACATTTAAAAAACAATCCAGACACTTATACATTTTCTCTGCTTTTAGCCTTCTGCTTTACCACCACTTTTCTTATAATAGTACTCCTAAAGAACCAAAAACTAGGCTCATTGTGCCACTCCTGACTCTACCATTCTTTTAGACGTGGTATAGACCTAGACAGTCTTCCTCATCTGTCAAATGGCTTGGACTAGCGTATTCCTCCGGGTACTATGGCTGCAAAGGGAAATTATTGACTCTTATCTATCAAGGGCAACAGTTGACTTAGCTCAAATACAAAGGAAAAAGAGATAAAGATAGAGAAGAGGAGGGGAGAGAACAGTTGCTCTTAGGCAGTTCCTGCCTGCCTGGTCTAGTACTTGTCACACCCTGGGAAATCCCACCTGGGAAGCAGCCCTTTGGAAGAATCCTTCCTTACTCGTCCAACACAGTCAGGCAGGAAAGGTTCCCCAGTGAGGCAAGACTTCAGGCAATGGTGAGACAATACTGACATCACCCTTTGCCTCTTGAGGTTCTCCTACCGGACTGTCTCCTGTGTTGTCATTCACTGGTTCACACTGACTATAGACTGACTGCCTCCGTGCAGGCTTCACTAGGTTTGCTTTTCTGGTGCTCCATTAGAGGAAGAAGCATATGACTTGTCTCTTGGTATAATCATATCTGTGAAAAAAAGAGCTGCAATTAGAACTAAGCCAGCTTTATTTGTTTAATGAGAACCGAAGTCAGCTCTCCTGCCCTTCCTCTCTAGTCCTGAGGTGAAATTTCAGGGTCCTTCTCTCTGAATTACACAGACTGCTGCTCTAATTGTGTTTAGGAAATTCATTTGTATTCAGTCCCAGAGCTCCTTTCCTCCTGCCTTCCTCTGATCATCTAGAGATTGTCAGTGGCAGGTGGCTGAGGCTCTCCAGGGGCACTGCCTGATTGGTCACACCCTGTCCTCCAGGGTGGCCCAGTCACATTTTTCTTTGTTTGGTCTCAATGTTTGTGATCAAAGTTTCTTAAATCACTCTTTATTTGGATGGAAATGCAGTTTTCTCAGAAGAAGTGGTGAGCTAATTCATCAATCTAGGTTCTGGTGGAAGGAGTAGGGGTGGGACTCCCAAAATAGACAGTGTTCCTTCCATGTCAAACTGACCTAGTTGCCTGGAGACACCCAGGCGACAGCCTACTGTGCATCATTCCAGACTGGCACTGTGGTCTTCTTCAACACCCAACCCTGTCTATTTCAGTTCATCCTGTGGAGCGTTTTGTGAACAGTTCAGCTTAGCAGGATTAAATGTTGCCTTCCCCAGGGACACGGAGGAAGAATATCGCAGTGGGAAGTTGCAGGTAGGCCAGCATAGCCTTGACTCTGGAGTCTTAAGAAATCTCCTCACATGAGGGGATCTCTTAGTTTCATTCTGCCGGAAGGATCTTGACCCAATTGACTGTTGGTCTTCCTAATTGCATCATTTTGCTGATGTAACACAATACCGGACATGCACAATTTAAAGGGCAAAAGGTTTATTTTGGGTCAGTTTCAGAGGTTGCAGTCCCTGGCCGGCTGACTCCAAGGTACAATCATCGTGGTACAACCATCAAAAAGACAATAAAAAGAGAGAGGTACTGTTTCCTTTCCATGCTTAGCAAAAAGCCAGTAGTGACTTTTAGGATGACAAACAATGATCTTTGTTTCATTGAATCTTGAGGTAGCCCACAAAAAGAAATTGTTGTCCTGATTCTAGTAACTTGGTGGGGACGTATGATGGGTAAAATTCTGAAGATGTTTTTTAAAGATATCTGTTTTCTGGTTATTTAATGAAACACTAAGGTAGATACTACAATAAATAAATTTTGCAGATATAATTAAGGTTCCAAGGCAGTTGAATTTCAGATATAGTGATTATCCACGCTGGTGTTTTATCTAGTGTGTAGCACCTAGGGGAATTAAAAGCTATTCAAAGCATGAGGAGGATTTGATGCACTTTTACTGGCTTTAAGAGTAGAGAGACCCATGTGCAAAGACCAAAGAGTGACCTCTGGGAACTGAGAGCAGGCTTCAATCGGTCACCAGCAAAGAAACAGGGACATTAATCCTTCAACTGCAAGGAATTGAACTGCGCCAACAACCAGAATGTATGCTTACCAGATTCTCCCCTGGAGACAGTGCAAGTCCAGCACAGTTCATACCTTGATGTGTGAGACTTCAAGTAGAAGATCCAGCGAAGTCTTACCCAGACCCTCGACTCATGGAAACCATAAGAGAATCAATAGGTGTCATATACAGTCCTAAGTTTGTGCTAACTTGTCACACGGCAGTAAAGAAGTCACGCAGGACATCTAACAGGCACACCACGTCTCATCCCTGTGTGTGCATGATGCTCAGGTGCATGAGCAGTGTATACATCTGACACGAGGACCCTGTCCCCCTCTTCAGCCCCCAGCAGTGTCACTAAAATTGTTCACTGGCTGAGGCCCTCTGCTTGTTGAGGTGCTGGGGAGAAACTACTGATTTACTTCACCTACTGGCCTCCAGGCATTTATCCAGCCAGCAGGAGTAATTATTGCTATTTTCAGAGAGCTGGGTACAAAGTACTTCTGTAGTCATTATTTTACAGGAACCGTACAGAGAACCCCAGAGGTAGAAATGACTGCATCCCCATTTCCCCTATGGAAGAGCAAGGCTCAAAAAGTGTGAATGGCTGGCTCAAGCCACAAAGGGGCCACATGGAAAAGCCGCTGCTGCATATGACACAGGGTCGTCACATCTGCTGCTCCTCCTGTGGATCTGAACTGAATGAGCAGAGACCCGAGAGAACCCAGAGAGCGGAAAGGCACTTGCTCATCATCTGCGGCATCATCGCGTGGCCCTTGCTTTCTCTCTTGACCTTGAAAGCTTTTGCCCAGATTGCCAGGTTAGTCTCCCTCATTTTCTCCAGGTCTTTGCCCGGTTCCGCCTTAGCCCTTCATTCCATGAACCAGGGCAACAGCAGTGTCACCTTCTCCCCCTTTTTATAGGAAATTATTTCTCAAGTGAAGGCTCAGACCCCGGGGCGCAAAGGTCTTATCTGCCTAATACGCTAGAATTAATTCCTACCCAAAGGAACAGAAAAACCAGATTCAGCCTGATGCCTGAAATTTATTTTTAAAAGTTCAACTCTTCCTAACGGGAAAGATGAAACTGCCACCTGAAGCGGCCGAGGCACATCAAAGCAGGCCAGTGTGACCTCCCACAGTAACTGCTGTCCTCTCCCTGTGGCAGAGCCTTTCGCAGGCCTTCGGCTGCCAGAGCGCCACAGCCTCCTGGGCAGAGTCCACAATGAGAGGGTCGCAGAAGGCCGAGACTATAGAGCCTGGATTTACCTGGGCAGGGAATGGTGCTAGAAGGATTCGAGGCTGCTGTCCAGACGTCATCATATTAAAGTAGCAGACATCTTCAGGGCGTTTTCTTTAGTAAAGTCACAGTGTCCAAGCGTGCTGAATATCCCTGCCCTGGCCCATAGCCTTGCATGATGTCACATACCCTGCTTGAACCCAACCCACTTTGAGGTCTCTTTGTTGTTTAGATCTAGATGCCCCCACAGCCTCATGGGCGCACAGGGGGTTTGGGGAGGTGACTGGATCATGGGGCTGTGATACCCATCAATGGATGAGTCCGCGGATGAGTTCAGAGCTGACTTTCTGTTAGGAGGTGGGGTCTGGTCGGAAGAGGTGGGTGACTGGGGATGTGGCCTGGGTCTATCTGTTCCCTGCTCCTCCTTTGAGTCTTTGCTTCCCACTGCCATGCTGTGAGGTCCTCTACCCTGCGACGCCCCTCTGCCATGCTTCCCTGGCTTGGAGCTGGCCAACTATGGCCTGAAGCCTCTACAAACTGTGAGCCAAAGGAAACCTCTCCCCCTTTCATTTGAGCATGTCAGGTATTGTGTCCCAGCAATGAGGAAAATAACTAAGACAGTCTCTGATCCTATTATAGCACATGCATGCATGCACATAAGCAAGCATGCACACACACACACACACACACACATGCACACACACACACTTTTCATCTTTGGTCTTGATCCTTTCCTGTCTCACCTGAACCCCCTTCCTGCCATGTTTTCTTTTTTTTTTATTAAATTCTTTTATTGGTACATTGTAGGTATACAACACAATTATATTTCTCATTGGGAATTGTACCTTTACATAATACATCTTGGTTCTTATTTTTTCCCCATTCCTAGCCCTCCCTTCACCCCCTCCACCCTTCCCTATTTACAAAGACTTTATTTCCATTTTTTCCATTTCTCAGCATTTTTCCTTTCCCTTCTTTCCTTTCCCCTGCCCCTCCCACTACCCCTACCCCTTTGGACCTTTTCTTCCTATTTTGCATTATCGATTATTCATTCTAATCATTGGTACATTTTAGGTATACAACATAATGACATTCATTATTGGAAATTTGCACCTTTACATAGTCTCTCTTGGTTCTTATTTTTCACCCTTGCCCAGCCCTCCCTTCAAGCCCTCCAGTCCTCCCTATTTACAAAGATTTTGTTCCTATTTTTCCATTTTCTCCTATTAATCCCATTCCCTTCTATCCTTTCCCCTAGCCCTCCCACTTCCTTCCCCTTTGCCCCTTTTCTTCCTATTTCACATGACCTATTATACATTTAGTCCTTATTTACACTTTCAGTTTCTCACACCAGAGAAACTCTTCGGTATTTACACATGTGTGTCCTATTCATTTCACTTAAGAGTATTGCCTCAATGTGCATCCACTTAGCTATAAATGTCTCTAATTTCTCATTTTTGGTGGCTGAGTAGGACTCCATTTTATTTAAAAAACCACATTTTCTTTATCCAGTCTCCAGTTGATGGGCATTTGGGCTGTTTCCAAGTTTTACCTATCACAAACTGTGCTGCTATGAACATGGGCACACATATATCACTGTGGTATGATTCTTTTAATTCTTTGGGGAAGATGCCTTGCATGGGAATAACTGGGTCAAATGGGACTTCCAGTCCTAGTTCTCTGAGGTATCTCCATACTGATTTCCACAGTGCTTGCACCAGTCTACACTCCCACCAGCAGTGGAGCAGGGTTCCTCTTTCCCCACAGCCCCACCAGCATTTGTTATTGGTCGATTTCATGATAGCAGCCCTTCTTTCTGGAGTGAGGTGGAATCTCAGCATTGTTTTCATTTGCATCTCTCGAATGACCAGTGATGTTGAACATTTATTCATGTATTTATTTGCTATTTCTACTTCACCCTGGAATGTAAAGAAACGTGTTCTATCCACTACCAGAGAATGGAAGTCCAAGATACATTTGGATTTACTGTCCTGGTCCCTCAGCTAGAAACCAGGCTTGTGTAATACTTTCCCTTTAAGAGGAAAGAACTAGGCCAGCCTTTTACTTCTGAACAAATCAGGGTCAGCCAAAAGTAGAACCTAGGCAGGAAGAAATTTGTTGCCACATTATCCGTAATAGCAAAGAATTGGACACAATTGAGATGTCAGACAACAGACTTGGTTAAGAAAATTGTTGCACATCATCTCCAAGGAATATTATGTGGCTATTAAAAATGATCATTATGAAGACAATGTTTCAACATATAAGAGGGTTACAATTTAATCACAAGTAAAAAAATGGCTGAATATAAGACTGTAAATACACTGTAATTACAGCAACATAGAAAAAAACACATGCAAGTGGCCAAGGCCTGCAAGGCAACGTGGGACAGAAAATGAGCTCTTATGGACTGGGATGCAGAGATTATGGGCTATTTTTTCTTTGTAAATTTCCCGTAATGTTGTTTAATGGTGTCATCATATTGTTGTTACAGTAAATAAGTGCCACAGGGAACAAAGGCGAGTCTGCAGCCTTTGGCTGGCTGCCGCTGCCTAGACCGAGATGTCATGGGAGAGAGGCTTTCCTCTCTGCCCTTGAAGTCCATCATGAGGACAGACGCTGTGTAACACAGCCCCTGCTTGCTCCTCCCCTTGCCTCACCAGCCAGCCCTAGACGGTGCTTCGCAGGCTGTAAGAGAAGGGTCAACGTGACACGCTGTGAGACAGAGGCACAGGGACTGGTTCCAAACAGTCTTGTCATGCCTGCCTGGGGCTCTCCTGGTCCCCACAGTGCAATGGACAGTGCTGTGCATTCAGTAGCTACTTACTGTCTATCTTATGGCAATTATCATACAGCTTCCCTCTCTCCCCTACCACAAAATAATTCTGGGTGCCCTTGGAGTTCCCCGTCTCAGTGAGTGATGCTTCCCTCTCTCACACTCCCTTCTTCAACCCATCACAGGCCACCACCGCCTCACATCTTAACTACAAACCAACAAGTCACACAGCCTGCAGCCTCACCCTCACCCCCTAAAAAGTGCTCTCTAAATGGAGAAACTCAAGGCCACCTACCTTGTGGCAGGATGGAAAAACTGGGGCTTGCATTAGTCTTTGTTTAGGTCTTATCTCATTTTTTCCCTTTCTATTTAGGTGTACTGGGTTCACAGGTCACTTGGCTCAGTTGTGCGTGTTTATGTACTACAGATACATGTTTTCAAAAGCATTTTCTTGATATGGCTGGCAACCCTAAATTTGGATTATAGATACCATCCAGGTGTTTCTAAGACATTACTTAGATTGCTTCACTCCCTGCTTAGAGCTCCTTCACTGCCTGGAATGCAGACATTTATATTACCCACTAGTGTTTCAGACCTGGGTTGTCCATGATATGCATTCTTCCCAGATGTGTATCCAACCACACCAAGTGGGTGACTTAAGATGGGCCATGGTGACATTATTTAAGGCATGAAAACTCAAAAGTACTAGCCATCAAATAGCTCTCTTCTTTTCTACAAGACTGGGAATTGAATACTCACTAGCACACTTCTGAGTTAAGTTTTCTTCTTGCAATGTCTTTTTCTGGGCTCTTCAAGATAAAGTTAAGCAACATGTCACCTGGGCAGCTTTCCCTCACTCCTTCCTCGCCCCCCTTTCTGCATTCCCACCTCTTCTCGGAGCTCCTTAGAGGAAAGAGTTGTGTCTGAGTGCATAGAACAAGGCAGAGTACTGAGTGGGTGCTCGCAGAGTGTTTATGAAACTGAATGGCATTTCTAGCACAGCTGGGAGACCTCAGTTCTATAGTGCCTGTGGGTCTTGCTGGCCTGCTTGGTAGATTTAAACCCTGGGCCCAGCTAGAGCAGGAATTAGGAAATTCTCAGTCTCTGAGAATGGGCCACATTAAGAGCTCATCTCTAAATGCACGCATCACCACCCTCCTCTTTGCCCAGGGCATCAGGCTAACAGTGTCCTCAACTTTCTCCAGTTTTTTTAGAAGACCCAAGATGGCCCAGAGGCTGCTATAGGGGAATCTGTTCGCCAGCTGAAGAAATGATCACCCACACCACACACTTGAGCAAACAGCTGTTAGGAAAACCATTATGCCAAAGGCAAGGATTACGGAAATGTGTCCCATTGGGTTCCAAATTGAGACTTGTTTTTTTTCCACAATAATCACTTATAACATTTATCATTTTCTCCTGCAAGTTGATGCTTAAAGCAGCAATCTAGAAAGATAGAACTTGCCAAAAGGAGGAGAAGGAACAACCCTTTGGAAAGAACAGCTGGATCCAGAGAACCATGAGGAAGGAGATGTAAAAGGCAGAGAGACAGGGCTGGCAGTGTAGCTCAGTGGGAGACCAGTTGTCTCCCATGCAAGAAGACCCTTGTTCCATTCCCAGCACTGAAAATTAAATAAAGGAAGGAAGAGAGACAAGGCAGTCTGCTGTTCCTCTTCCTGACACTGAGGAGTAAGGCTGGAGCTGCCAATCCTTACCTCAAAACAGCCAAAAGCTCAAGAAACACCAGGGTAATAGATTTTGGGGTTCTCTGGTCCAAAAACCTGAGTTTTGATCCTCACACAGCTCCTGCTAGCTGGTGGTTGGGGTAAATTAATTAAGATATTCTGAGCCAGGGGCCTGGGATTTAGCTCAGTGGTTTCACCGCCTGCTGCACAAGCGCAAGGACTCGAGTTTGATCCCCAGTACCAAAAAAAAAAAAAGATATTCTGAGCCAGTTTTCTCATCTTCGCTGTCACTGTAGGAACAAAGATATCTCCCTCACAGGATGGTGAAAATTAAAGTAAATGTGAGGCTTAAGTTTACATATCAACTCAGCTAGGCTAGACTGCCCAAGTGTTTGGTCAAATACTAGTCTAGATGTTTAGTGAAGATTTTGTTTGTTTGCTTTTGTTGTGTGCTTAACACTTACAATGACTAGACTTTGAGTAAAGCAGATTACTCTCCATAGTGTCAATGGACCTCATCACATCAGCTGATGTCCTTAAGAGCAAACACTTGGATTCAAAAAGAAGAATTTTGCTTTCCACATTGCACTGCAAAAACTCTGCCTGCTAGCCTTCCCTATGGATTTGCCAGTCATTCCGTGATAGCATGAGCTAATTCCTTAGTCTCTGTCTGTCTCTCTCTCTCTCTCTCTCTCTCTCTCTGTCTCTCTTTCTCTTTCTCTCTCTTTCTCTCTCTCTCACACACAAACAGACACACACACTCATATTGGCTTTGTCTTTCTGGAATAGCTTGCTAAATGTAATAGATAATGGGCAGGGTCACAACACCGACACAGACATACAGACATAGGTTGTACCTGAGACATAATAATCCCTCTACTGCCTAAATAGACATCTACACTTCTGAGCATTTTTATTCTCTCAAATCATAGCTTGTAGTGTCTTAACTAGCCTACCTTTTCTAATTATCCTCACCAGCCAGTGGGTCCCCACATTTAATCCCTTCAGTTTGCTGACAGGTTCTGATTGAACATCTACTCCCATGGATTTGAAATCCAAATGCACATTACAGGCATCTAGAGGCCTCTTTAAAATTATCAGTGACTAAGCTCCATTTCCAGATATGTTGACTGAGTTGGTCTGGGATGGATTCAGGATATCCATAGGTGTTCAAAGCTCTCTGGTGATTGTGAAACATAACCAGTGTTGAAAACCACTGATGGAGAGTATGCCAAGTATATACTACAAGCAAAGACAAATTTGAGAAAGATGCATCCCTCTATTCCAGTGCTTTTCCTCTTAATGCAAGATACTACCCTCCCCAGTGCCCAAGGCAGAATATCAAGTCCTCCATTATTCTTCTCTTTCTTTTAACCATCAATCAGACTTGTCAATCCATCCTGTTGACTCCAGCATCAAAGATAACATTTCTCTGTTCCCTGCTCTCTAACTTAGCTGCTACTCTTGGTGCAAGCTCCACTATATCTTTCCCTGGCCATTGTATTGACTTTTGTATCAGCCTAGAGCCAATCAGGACAGGAACACTCCAAATGGTTTAAATATGGAAAGTTCTGAGCCAGGGATGTAGCTCAGTGGCACCGTGCCGGCCTGGCAAGTGCAAGGTGCTGAGTTTGATTCACAGTACCGAAATAAATAAATAAATAAATAAATAAATAAATATGGAAAGTTCAGCAAAAAAGAATTACTAACAAGAAGTTTTGCATGATGGAAAAGTTGCAGAGATCTGTTGCACAATATGAACATATTTAACACTACTGAACTCTACTGAAGTGGTTAAAATGGTCAATTTCAAGTTATGGTTTTTGTTACTGTTTTTACAATGTGCTTAGTGAAGGAAGTGGGACATAGAAGAACACGTATTCTGGAAACATCTAGAAAAGGGTAATCTATATAGACAGAAAGATTAGTGCTTATCCAGGGCTTGAGATGGGGATGAGAAGTGACTACTCATGGGCATAAGGTGTATTAAACTATGGTGATGGTTTCACAAATTAGAAAACTTAATTAAAATTACTAAATTTTATACTTAAAACTAGTAGATTTTGTGACATGTATATTCTGCCCTATTGAAGGTTGCTTTTAAAAATTATTAAGTATGACAGGTCAGGGCGTTGTATTAATAAAGATTGGCTAGTGATGAATAAGAAGCCTAAAGAACATGTGAGTCATTTATTAGGAAGCAGCCTCTACCCCTAAGGGTGACATAGTGCACCCAGTGAAAAGGCCCGCCCATAATTGTAAATTATTATGGCTGTTGGGTAAAACAGGACCAACCGGGACTCCTCAAAACATTAAAATGAGACTATCATGGGACATATCCAAAGGAATACCTTCAAAGGTATGTTGAACAGACTTCTGCATTCTCATCACCATGGCAGCACTGTTCACAATAGCCAGGAAAGGGCAACAGCCTGAGTGTCCAATTGATGAACAGATAAAGAAAATGAGACATATACGCACCATGGAATATTATTCAGCCATAAAAAGAACATCCCATTGTTTACAGCAACATGGACAGACCTGGAGGATATTAAGTGAAATAAAACAATCACAGAAAGACCAATACTGCAATGATCTCACTTATCTGTGGAATCTAAAAACACTGTTTGCCTTAGTAGAGAGAACAGTGTCTACCAAAGACTGGGAGGGGAGGGCACTAGCAGGATGAAAGGGGGTTAGCCAAAGTGTACAAAGTTCAGGTTAGACAGGAAGAATAAATCTTAATGTCCTACTACATAGTATGGTGACCACAGTTATTAGTAATGTAATGTATATTTCAAAGTAGCCAGAAGAGGAAACTTCCAAAGATCTCACTACAAAGAAATGATGAATGTTGGAGGTGCTAGATCTGTTAACTACCCAGATTGAATCACTGTCTAATATACACATATATTAATTTAACACTTTGCACCCTGTAAATATGTGAAATTATTATGTGTCGATTTAAAGATTGTATAACTGTCATACTACTGAGCATTTTTTCATATACCAAATGGTCATGTGTGCTTTGGAGAAATGTCTATTCAAGTCTACTCATTTTTTATTCAAGTTATTTGCATTTTGGCCATTGAGTTTTAGAGTTCCTTATGTATTCTGGATATTAACTCCTTGTCAAATGTAGAGTTTGCAAATATTTTCTCCCATTCTGTAACTCTGTATCTTTGGCTGTGCAGAAGCTTTTGAATTTACGCAGACCCATTTGTCTACTTTTGTTTTGGTTGCTTGTGCTTTTGTGATCTTATCCAAAAAATTTCTGCCCCACGGAGACATGGAAATCCCACTTCTCCTCCTGTTTCAAATGTGTGTCAGGCTTTGGAGTCTATCCAGGTTGGGATAAATTAGTGCTAATAGTGCTTTGCACTTCTAGAGGGAGGTGGAGGGTGGGGGCTGCTTATGATTTCTTTATAATTCTGAGGTCCAGCCTTCTGTGAAAAATAGCTCATATGGAATTTCTCAGCTTGTTGTTTTTTCTCATCTTCCCTGGAATGACTTGCATCCCACCCTTAGCCCTGCATTCCTTCACTGAAAGATATGTCTAAGAGGGTCATTCTGACAACGGAGGTGAAAAACTAAATGCAGTGGTTCCTAATTATTTGCTTCGTCAGGGCTGCAAGTGCTTTATTGACCAGTGTAGCTTTGGCCTTACTCTTCAGTCTGTCCAAGTCACCATGCCTGTCAATAACAATGCCACTGACTTGTTGTCTTAATGGCTGAGGCTGATTGACTGTTTGCTGACCTGATTGATTCCTTGATTCTCCACATGAATCTTCCCAAAATAGCACCTGGAGAGGAGCACATGGGCTCACTTTATGTGCTTTTAACGCAATCAGTTCAACCTTCTGTGCATTGGTTTTTCTCTCAAGTTAATAGGCTGTTGTGAGTGGGTGCACTGATTTTGTGAGAATCCCCAGGAGGTTTGGTGGAGGCTGAAGGCAAATGTGCTGTTCTCAAAGGCTTGCTTTCTGTGATCCCTCAGGATTTCCAAAGATGAGCAAGAGGGCAAGCCATGGTGTGAACACGAGACTTTTTCTCCCAGGACTGCCCCTCCTAACTCACTACCCAAATGGACTCAGACTTCACCCCTCCTGACCAGTTCTTGGGGGACACCTCTCCTGGCCCCCTGGACTGGGGCACAATATCCTGGTCTTCAATCTCGGAGTATCTTATAGATTTTCTTTTTAGCATTTACCTTGGTGATAAGGCTCGTTACTTCTCTGGTTAATGTCTGTCCTTCCCATTAACAAGTTCCGCAAAGAGACAAACAGGTGTCTCACCCCTGGAACCCTGCCTGCATGGAGTCCAGCATGTGAAGTGGCCCCCTTTCCTTTCCACGTCCTTTGGTACCACTGTGGATTCATAGAAAGCTGTTTTCTTAGCAGTCCCTTGGCCCTGACCTAGCAGTTCTTGAATTCTACCCACAGATGTACCGAGCAGTAAATTTCACCCTTCCTGGCACAGCTCTGGCCATAGGAGGTCCTGCTGCCCCTGTTGTTCAGTCTGTGCCTCGTCACCCTTTCTGATCTAGCACAGGGTCATTTTCTTAAGATTCCTGGACACTCTGATCAAGTCAATCTGTGCAAAAGGAAAGCTCAAACCAAGCAACTCTCAATGCCATGAAAAATCTTAGCTCCCGCACAAGCACATCATAAAATCAAGTTCATTTCTCTTTGGCTTCCTACTGCTCAGCATGAGTCACTCATTGAAGTATCCCCAGGGCTTTCACTTGTGAAGACAGCAACTTATGACTTTGTCAGCAGCTGAAAGGTTTCTCTGTGATGCAGAGGTCTCTGCTGGAACAGTCTCGAGCTCCAGCCAAAGGCTATCACCAGATCGTTTCCTGTCCTTTCTCAGATGGTCCAAGGGACTTAGCTCCCTGGTGTAAGCATGGACCTGGTGGTACCCAGGCTCCCCAGAACCTCCTGGGCGAGGACTGATGCACGGCTTTGAAGAGGAACTTTGAGACAAAGGGAAAACTCACACCCACAACACTCAAGGGAGAGCATTCCGAGATGAGTTAATGGTATAAGCAAAGGGATAGTGATAGAAAAATCTGCAAATGAAGGTTGTGTCAAGTTGCTTCATCTGCCTTGACTCTGGGACTCTGGAAAAGGATGTGAGAGATGAGGCTGAGAAGACTGCAGGAGCTAGATCTTCTAGGGTCACTGACACAAGCTATGGTCACGGGCATGAACCTTGTGCTGAGCTTACCAGCCTTCTGGAATGTTTTCAACAAGAGGCTGAAGACACAAGCGCACCTGCACTTTGATCAGCTCCTTTTGGCTTCTTGTGGAGAGTAGACTATGGAAGGAAAACAGGTGTTTGGAAGACCACCGGAAGGCTAGGGAGTTGGGCATTAAGGTGGTGGTGGCCCAGACTAGGAAGGAGGTCCTAAGCATGAAGAGATGTAGACTGGATCAAGAAATAAGGAAGAAGATAAAGGGACAGGAGCAAATAAATGACTAAATTTGGGCCACAAGATCCAGGAGAAATTGAAGATTTATAAATCTTTATAATTCTTTTGGATTTATGAATCTATATAATACACTAACCAGCTCTTACTGAGCAACAAGTGTATACACAGACAGCTCTGTACTTGGCAATAGCAATCCAGGGCTACATACTACATGGTTTGCTGCACTCGAGTAGCTCCAGGTCTAATGGAAAAAACAGACCAGAAAGTGATCCTGAAAATGGAGTAGCCCTAGTGGCGAAGGCCCAGAAGAGAGGCTCCACATCTAGCCTCAGGAGGGTGGGAAGGCTAACAGGGAAGCTTTCATGGGAGGAAAGCACAGAGCTAAGTCTTGATGGGGAGCAGGTGAAGAGGATGGGGCACAGATACAGTGAGCAAATGTACAACATATGCAGGAGACAGCATGATGCCCGAATGGAGCCATGGACAAGGCGGATAGTGGCACCATTAGCTGCGATCTGGGATGCAGAAGGCAGAACAGCTTGTGGTGGTGGTGGTGGAGGGGGGAGGCATGGCTGGTTCTGCCTTGGACATATTGTGCTTGAGGTATCTGAGGAATACTTAAGTCATCTCTGCAAAGAGCTGCTTTGCACTGATGAAACCAGGTTTATGAAGAGGAAAGGTGATGCTGGTGGCCTACTTGGGCACCTTGCTCTCCACCTTCTCAGTAGCTTAAGAGCATTGCAACGTAGCAGGACTGGCAAGAGGGGGATAGAGGCTGCCTGTATCAGTTAGGGTTTGCTAGAGGAACAGATTGGTAATATATACAAGGTAGCTCACAACAGCCACCCACAGTCAGGAGTGCAAGAGGTCTGCACGCTGGAGACTGGAGGATCCCATTCAAAGTCAGAGGCAAGGCGTGGAGCTCACTGCAGAGTCCCACACGAGTCTGGATCAGGAAGCCGAAGGGGCTGCACTGGAAGACAGGGGTCTGCACTGCAAGCCTGGAGACGGACACCCAAAGGTGAGCCCAAAGATTGGAGCTCTTCCGAAGATGCAAAAGGAAACAGGGTGTATTCATCTGCCTTTTTAAAAAGAAGAGAAGGGCACAGTGGTTCTGCAAGAGTGTCAGCCACTCAGGTGAACATGCAGGACGGGGGCATGGAGCAGAAACTTGTCTTGAACCAGAATCTGAAAATTCTTGGTGAAGAATCCATCCTTGGGCTCCGCACCCGGGGAGGTGGCGGAAAGATTTTGAGCAGAGGCAGGCCCTGCTCCTTCCTGTGCCCCAGAAGGATGACTTCTGTCTCTCATGCAAGAGGGAAAGGGATAGAGTGTCACGGCGGAGAGAAGGCACATCCCATTGTCCAGGCTGGATGCCACAGGACTCAAAAGGGCAAGCATAGGGCAATGCCAGGAGATCAGCATGAATGGTCTTTCTGGCAACAACTGCAACTTCAGCAGGCCTGGAGCACAGAGCAACATTGAGGAGCAACCTTCAGCAGAGAGTGAGGTGGGCAGAAGTCAGTCACAGAGGGCCCCATCTGCCAGGTTTTAAGGACTTTAGACTTTGTTCTATTGACAATAAAGAGCCACTGGAGAATTTCTTTACTTTTCCCTGAAGAGTGACTTTATTGTTATTGTAAAAATGCATGTGTTCTCCTAATTAGAAATTAGGTCAGTCCAGAAAATTCTAAAGGAGAAAATTTAAAATAACTTCAGCCCCTACACAATAATCACCTCACCATTGGAACAAGTTTGATTCTAATCTTACCTTTACCCTCATACTTAGCTATGAGGACGGACAGAGAAGGAAAGCAATTTCTAATGGGATCAATGTATAGATGTATTAGAATATTAATTTCTCTGTAGCTTTAAAAAGATGTCTCTTTGGGGGAAAAATTAATCAGATGTCGGTTATAAGATCTCGCTGGCTGGTGAAGCAGGGGAGGGATTGGGACAAAGGAGGGTTGGATGTCAGGGGACAGAGTAGGAGCCATCATAGTAACTGAGGTGAGAATAGAGTTTGAGAGAGGCAAGGTTAGTGGGCTCAGAGAAAAGCACTGGGGGCCAGGTCCGCTGTAGGAGCAGATTTCCCATCACTTGGAGTCTGCTGCAGAAAGATACAAGGGAGGCTTTTCTGGATGATTCATAGGACTCAAGCTTGTGTGATTAGTAAGTGTCGCCACAATCAGAAAGAAGCCAAGCAAGCAGAACAGGTTTGCTGGGGGAGACAATTAGTGTTTCTTCTGATGTGTGAAAATTCTTCAGCTGAGGGTGAGGGCATCCAGCAGGCCTGTGGAGCTGGAAATCTGGGGCTCAGATGATAACAAGCCAGAAAACAGGGACCTGGGAACCAGCTACATTAGTGAGCACAGCAACTGTGGGCATGTGAGAGCTCTGCAGGGGAGGAGGTGTGCAGATAGAGAACTGGCCAAGGACAGAAGCTTAGGGAGATAAGAGGAGAGAGAGGGGCCAAGGGTGGGGAAGAGGCCAACAGTCCTGGCTCAGGGCTTTGTTAATGGCCATCTTTAGAACATTTCGGGGAGACTCCAATACAAAGCGTGTTTAGCGAAAACACAGTAGTGCTGTGAGGCGCCTACCACACTGTCCTGCACCTAGTGGAGGGTCAGCAAACGCCCATGGCAGCTGTTCTTGTTGTGCACTGGCTGTTCTTGGGGAGAATATGATTTAGAGACAGACTGGTGTTTCAGCTTTAGTCCCTGGCTGGCCACTTAATTCCTCTGACCTGGACAAGTTGCTTCACATAGGAGACACGTTCCCCTGCTTTAAATTGGGGATAATTCACGGGTGGCTGTCAAGATCAATTAGGTAGTGGGTGGGAAAGTTCTTGGAAAACTACAAAGTGCTCCACAAAGGTTAGTTACTTAATTCTACCTTGGAACTAAAATATCAGCCTTCTAGAGGACCAAGCACAAAGGATGAAGAGAGGAAAATAACTAAGTTAATGAATTCCATAAATCAAACCTGAGAAAGTTTGGAAGAAAAAAATCGACTTCTCTGAGGTAGAAGGAATGCATCTGCTTCCACCAAGCATGTATTTGGAATCTACTGCAGACCAGTGCTTGGATAAGCCCTGTATGGGGACAGGGCCAAGTCAGCTGTGTTCCCCATGTCTCAACAGTGCCTCGAGGTCACTTGCACACACCAAACTCTGCCACCAAACAGACAGAGGACAGACAAGGCGGGAGTGTGAGTGACATGCCAGGGGAGCACAAACAGGGAAGATTGTTCCACCAGTGATGATGCCCTCAGAACCACGACTCGTGTCTTGGAAGAGGCAGTATTTGGTCCAGCTCTGAAGGATGAGTAGGTGACGAATGTGGGAAAGGCGGGGCCATTGTCAGAGGGATGAAAGGCAAAGCTGGAGCAAAAGCACAGGCACAGGAAGGGGTGTGCCTTTGAGAAAGGGTGAGCCAAACCTGGAGAGGTTTCATTAGCGAGGGGCAGAGGAGACCAGTGAACCTAGAGAAGTCGATTGGGACCAGTGCATGGGAGATCCAAAGGGAGCAGAGCAATTTAGATTTGTCCTCATTGCCAGGGCTTCCACCTGGCCTTGCCTGACCTCCCATGGGGTTCTGAGTAATGTAGGTGTTAGAAAACAGTTGAGTAGATTGATGAGGCATACTCCACAGTTAGAACTTCTAGCTGAGGGCCGGGGATTTAGCTACGTGGTGCCATCACCTGCCTCTCAAGCACAAGGTTCCGAGTTCTATCACCGTACAAAAAAACCAAACCAAACAAAAAAACACCCAGAACTTCTAGCTGATTTGTTTTTACCGGAGCAGAATTGCCTGTGGCAGACAAGAACAGTTGGTTGGTGCTATCTTCTTGGTGAAAGCAATTCCCCAGGCAGATCTCTCCAACCCCTAGGAAGATTAAGCTCTGCCCTGGCCAGCACAGCACTCTGCTAGAGATGGGAGGCCACTAGCACCATGCAAAGCACCTGCTGCTTCTTTTGTTCCTCACTTCCTCTTAAATGCATTGTCCTCATTTGCAACTTCTTCCTTCAGTCTGCCTCCTGATCAGGTTTGAAATCCAGTACTCTAGGTTCCCTTCAATGCCTACACGACCCAGCTAGCTCTCAATGCTTGCCAACTTGCCAACCATTTCTGCCCTGGGCCTCATCTGGTCCCAGTCCTCTCATCTCCGCAAATACACAGATGCAGGCAAATCCCTGCCAACACGCAGAGGCAGGTTTAGGGTTTCCCTTGAGTGCAGAGTCTTCGCCTCCTTAGTCTTAGGGAGGTGTTCTGTCTGGATGGGTTGGTCATTCGCAAGCCTGAGAATGACTAATCTGCCAAGTTTTGAAAGATGAATAGTCTTGTTCAGAAAAGGTCAGATTTGTTGGTTCTAGTCAATTAGAGAATAATTTATTGCCTCTCTTCCTTCTGTGACCTCCAAAACCATATGTGGTTTGTCCACCAAGGGTCAATCTCTAAGGCAAATTTGGGCACATGGATAGAACTCCCAAAAGACAAAATGGGGCCGGGAGACACTGGAGATTCCTTGGGTTGCAAGTCCTGACTGGCTCTGCCCCCAACAGAGCAGCAGCACAGGAAGGAGAGAGGCTCTGGGTCCATCAGACACACTGATTACATGACTGCAAGACTGTGTGAGCTGACATAAGATGACGATTTCCACTCCAGGGTCATCCTGCAACTGTGCAAACACTCATCAGATAGCAGGTACCAGAGCCTTGGTTATGCCCTTCTGGTGTAAATAGACATTTCTGGAGAATGGCTAAGTGAGTAAAATAAGTAACTTCCACTATTCTATTTTACCCTAACAAAAGACCACATGATTAATACAGTGGACATCAAGATAAACTTGAATGACTACTTAAAGGGAATAAACAACTAAAGCAAGGTTTACAGAAACACAAGCCCCTAGCCTAGGAACTTCAACAAAATCTCCATACTAATAAGCCCATATTCACAAATCTTAGTCCTTTCCTTCTCTGTCTCTTGCTTTAATCCTCTAGTATCCATGTCAGGTTTATACTGAGTTTCCTGCAACTGTTTGATTGTCTTCTGTCTCGAACAAAGAACTGAAGGAAGAAGAATGGTTTGGCCATCTCTCCCTTCATACCACCCTCCCCCTGTCCTCTTGTCATATGGAAGGAATCATTTTTGTGGCTCTTCTCCAACAGCTATTTACTGAAGTCATTAATCAGAGTTGTCATTTTTGGTCTCATCATAATACCCCTGTCTTTGTTTCCAGTGATCTGAGAGAAGCCATTAAAAAAAAGAAAGAAAGATGACCAAGCACAGGCTGCTTCCTAGCTTGAAACCCTGTTATTGTCTTTTCCTCCATCAGGAGGGATCAAATGTTCCTTTTCCAAAACTAAGTTGTTTGGCCCTATAAAGCCAGAGCATATGGTATTCATAATATATGTTGAATGGTCCCTTAGCAATTATCACTCCCCAAACTGTTTTCTGTTAGGACTTGGACTTGAGAAACTGAATTTTGCCAGAATGGAATATTTAAAAGAATATTCCAAGACCATAAGAAGAGTTTTAAATGGGCATATATAAATGTTTTTATTCACTTGTGCTGTGAAACCAGGTCCAACATGAGAGCCCCCCTCTTGTAGCCCCGGTCCAGGTTGCTTGTAGGAAATGTCCAATTATGACCTTATCTATAGGGTGGGGATAGCAATCAAGGGAGTTGGTAGCTGTTTTTTATTAGTACATGTTTGCAACACACACTGATTACATTCACTGTGGGCCATTGGTACGTATACATAACACATCATAATTCTTTTTACTTCCCATTCCCATTCCCCCTCTGTCTCTTGGTTTCCTTCCCTTTTGCACAAGTGCTATCTCCTTGTTTCCTATTATCTATCTTTTATTTTGTTCTTTAATTCATTATACTTTGGGTTCTCATGTAAGAGAAACTACGAGATATAGAAGCTTATGCTTCTGATTTATTTTGGTCCGCATTCCCTGAGTGGAAAGGCTAACTTGAGTCTAAATGGAAGATAGACATCCGTGTCTTTAGGCCAGGACTAGAAAGAAAGCTTTGGAGGTAGGGAAGTGTGGCCTGTGGAAATGGAGACATTGTGAGAAACATGAAACGTATAATGAGCTTCCCCATGGGGAAGCACGGGATTCTGTCAACTATCACAGAAGTTGTCCAAGGAGATGAAAACCAGAGACAAAGGGGACACAAGAAACCTTCAGAAGATTCCAGAACACCTCCTACAAGTCTCCAGTACAAAAGGCTTGTGACTTCTTTGAGACAGGAGAAATGAAAGTAGGAAGGCTCTCTCTGACCATTGCCCAAATAAAAGGAAAACAGAAAGAGCAAGTGGAGAGAAATAGAAGCAGAAGCCTTAAAGCCCACAGGAAAGCAAACAAGTGTTAGGAATAATCCCAGGTACAAGGCATGCCTTGAGGATTTCACAAACCTTAGAGGTCCCTATCAGTCCTTTGCCACTTCCTGTTTATAGGCTGAGCTGAGACCATGCAAGCCCTTGAAACTCACCTGACATTTCTACCACAACCAGTCTGCCACTTCTGCCTTCAGTCACAGCCTCTGCCCACTTTGGGTTGGTGTGGGTTTTGCCAAGAGGCCTATCTCTGCTTATTCTTCATTGTAATCATCTTGGTCTGGCCAGGCACCCACACTCAGAAACCTAGAGCTCCAGCTCAGACTCAGAGAAGCCTCTCTTCTTCATCAGCAGTCTGTCTCCTCCTAACTTTGCTCTTTGTTTGGCCATGCTCTTAGCTGACTTACTCTGAAAAATCTTGGAAATGGTCCCTTCTCGACAACAAATGACCACCCCCTCTCTGGAGTGACTGGATGCCCAGAAGATTGGTTTCCACTGGCATCTTTTCTTTGCCTGACAGCATTGTGTTTCTAGCCCCACTGCTTCCTCTCCTGCTCAAGTTTTATAGGGGATGCCAGATCTCAGAACCTCAGAGTGTCATTCCTGGCCTGTGGCTTGGCCCTGGCTCTATTAGCTCTGTGACTCATGGCCCTGACTGCTGGCTGGACCCATCACTGATTGCTTGCAGCAGTTGAACTGGGCCTCCGATTCTTGGATACCTTCTCCAGTGAGGTCCCCGGTCCAAATTCCATTGTGCAGACCTCTGCCTCTGCTTCGGATGTTCTTCCTAGTTTCCAGTAAGCCTACATGGCAGTGAGAGTAGGCCACCTAGTGCTCCCTCCTTCAGGGGAGGGTTTCAGCAAAGCAAATCATCCAAGCATGTGATTCATAGTGCCATAGAGAAAATGAGTAAAAATAAGGGGGCTTGAGAGCTATCTAGAGAGTCATTACAGAGTTCTCCAACTCAGCAGGATTGTCCCAGGAATAGTTTCACAGCAGAGGTTATAGCCAGCAAGAGACGTCGAGAGGACCCTGACAACAGGTCAAAGAGCATCTAGCAACCTCCCAATGCCATGACTTTGGAGGCCTAAATATTCAGATGAATAATAAGAATCTCTACACTATGTCCATTATCCTGGGCTTACCTCAAACCCTCATCATCACTGTCTAAAAGTAGCTAATATTGAACAGTGTAAATCCTTTCCTAAATAGAATTTCTAAAGAAAAAATGCACAAACAATGAGTGAACAGCTCTCCGGTCAACAGGGCCAGACCAGAAGGGGGGGTGGGGTGAGGCCAAATAGGGAGAGGAAAGGGGATCCTTGTTTTGTCATTGGCAGCCTAGCTAGCTCTCTCTTCTCCTTGCTACATCTCTGTCTCATTGGTCATTGCAGTTTTCACCTCTCAAGTGTCATTAAGGAAGGTTGAAGAAACGAAGAGAAATGATTCCTGTGTGAGAAACCTCATTACCAAAGAAACATAATTTCCTCAAATCAATCGACATGTCTAACATAATTCCAATCAGAATTTGGGGGTTTGGCTGGTCCTAACGTCAATCTGGACAAATTTCATTAAAATAAATTGAATGTAGCAAAACATCTAAATTCCAGATTATCTTGCAGTTATTTTATAGATTAAATTTAAAAAAGTAGTTCCTGGAAGTACAGAGGATATGAACTCATAATGGCATCTGACCCATAATAAGGAGGCTGCACCTTCACAATAAGAGAGTCCTAAAACAAAAATAAATAAAAGTTGACTTGGAATACAGACAATAATAGCTAGAAACGTTTTTAATAAATAAATAGAGGAACACTTGCCTTAACAGATATTAAAATTTATTCTAAATTCACAGTAATTTCCATGGGATGTGACAGAAGAGACAGATTGGTATACAGAGTATGTCTAGAAGCAGAATCAAAGATGTGAATATTAGTATATGATAAAGGAGGCCACTCGATCAGCCTAGAAGTGGGTGAAGATAAATAAAGAGACATTGGAGGCAAGAAATTAACTTAGATCTTGTTATGCGGCAAAAAAAAACCAAAAGGAAGCCACAGCCCAACACTGGAATCTTTCACAGTGTCATCCGGAGAAGGCAGAAATCAGAATCTGAACAAGGGACTCTTTTAACTATATTCCTTAACTCATGATGGTTTAGAGACTGATGTTGCTGTGTGCATCTGTAATTCTGATTCGTTGCTGACCCGGGCTACATTGGATGAATATGCCATGGTTTGTTCATATATTTTCTGTATCCTTTCTGTTGATAGACACCTGATTTCTTTCCAGTTTTCTTTTGTTTTTTAGTACTGAGGATTAAACACGGGACCTTCACACTGAGCTACACCCTCAGCCCTTTTATTTTTTATTTTGAGGCAGGGTCATGCTAAGTTAATAAATTGCCCAATCTGGCCTCAAGTGTGATCCTCTTGCCTCAGCTTCCTGGGTAGCTGGGATTACAGGCATGTGCTACCACAACAGCTTTGTTTCAAGCTTTAAGTTATTATTAATACAGTGGCTATGAATGTGCTTATATAGTCATTTTTATAAACTTGTTTCTTCATTGCTCTTAGGTAGATACCTATGGATGGAATGACTAGGTCTAGGGTAGGTGGATGTTGAGTTTTATAAGAAACTGCCAGACCTTTTTCCAAAGCTATTGTATCATTCCACAGTTTTACCAACAACATGTAACAATTTCCTCCATATCATCTGTTATTTTCAGTCTTTTTATTTTTAACCAGTTTGGCGAGTAGTGAACTCTCATTGTGATGTTAATTTGCATTTCCAAGATGACCAATGATTTGAGCAATATTTCTTGTGCTTATTGGCCACTTGCATACCTTCTTGTGTGAAGTATCCATTCAATGTTTGTTGCTCACCTGAAGTGTTTGTCTTTTTAATTAGTATCTTTATTGATGTATATTAGCTATATAGAATAATGAGTTTCGTTGTAGCATTTTTATTCATGCATGTGACACACTTTGTTCATAGCAACCTCTCACTACCCTTCTAACTCTCACCTCTACCCTCCCCCAGATCCCCTTCTTCTCTAATAGTTTCCCTTCTACTTCCATGTACTCCTTTTTCTAGATTCTGTATACAAAAGACCTTTGATATCTAACTTTCTGAGTCTGGCTTATTTCATTTAACATGATGATCTTTAATTTCATTCATTTTCCTGCAAATAATATGATCTCATTCTTTTTACAGCTGAAAAATACTCCATTGCGTATATATACTGCATTTCCTTTATCCATTCTTCTGTTGTAGGCATCTAGGCTGGTTCCATATCTTGGCTATTGTGAATTGTGCTGCACTAAACATAGGAATACACATTATGTCTATAGTATGCTGACTTTAATTCCATAAGGTATGTATATGCCAAAGTGTGGTATGAATATATTATAAGGTAACTCTATTTTCAGTTTTTGGAAGAATCTCCATAATAACTTCCATAGTAGATGTACTAAATGCCATTCCCAATAATAGTGTATAAGGGTTCCATTTTCTCTGCTACCTCATCTGTATTTATTGGATTCTTGGTGATAATCACTTTGACCGGTGTAAGATGGAATCTCATTGTAGTTCAGTTTTGATTTGCATTTCCTTGATGGGTGAAGTTATTGTCGGTTTTTCCATACATTTGTTGACCATTTGTAGTTCTTCTTTTGAAAAGTATCTGCTCAATTCATTTGCCCATTTATTGATTGGATTGCTGGTGCTTTTTGTGTTACATTTTTTGAGTTTTTTATACAGTATAGATACTAGTCCTCTAGCGACAAATATTTTCTAGTGGCAAATATTTTCTCCCTTTACACGGGCTGTCTCTTCACGCTGTTGTTTCATTTGCTATGTGGAAGCTTTTTAATTTGATGCAATCTCATTCGTTGATTCTTAGTATTATTTCCTGAGCTATTTTAGAGTCCTATTTAGGAAGTTGTTGCCCAGGACTATGGCTTGAAGTGTCTCTCTATGTTTTCTTCCAGCAATTTCAAAGACTCTGGTCTTATATCTAAGTCTTTGATTGATTTTGAGTTGGTTTTTGTACAGGATGATAAACAGGAATCCATTTCCAATCTTCTGCACATGGATATCTAGTTCTGCCAGCACATTTGTTAAAAAGGCTGCCTTTTCTCCAACCTGTGTTTTTGGCCTCTTTGTCCAGAGTTAGATAGCTATAGCTGTGCAGGTTCATGTCTGTGTCCTCTCTTCCTTCCCATTGGTCCACATTTCTGTTTTTATTCTAGTGTCATGTTGCTTTTGTAACTATGGCTCTGAAACATATCTATCTACGACAAACTCATAGCCAACATCACACTGAATGGGGAAACACAAAGCATTCCCTCTAAAACCAGGAACAAGAAAAGAATGTCCACTCTTACCACTCCCATTAAATATAGTATTCCAAATTTTAGCTATGGCTATTAAGCAAGAGAACTGAATAAAATAAAACTATTACAAATAAGGAAGATGTCGAATTATCCCTGTTTGCAGATGATATGACCCTATACTTAGAAGTCCCTAAAGACTCAACTGAACACTTTTTAGATCTGATAAATTCAGCAAAGTGGGATGCAAAACCAACATGCAAAAATCCATCACTTTTCTATACAGCAGTAATGGACATGCTGAAAAATAAATCACAAAAACAATTGCATTTACAGTAGCTTCAGAAAATAAATTAAATACCTAAAAATCAATCTAACCAGAGAAATGAGAGACCTTTACAACAAAAACAAAACACTGAAGAAATTGAAGAAGACACTAGATATGGAAAGACTTCCCATGTTCATTGATTGAAAGAACTAACATTGTTGAAATAGCCATATTACTGAAGGCAATCTATAGATTCAATACAATCACCACCAAAATATCAATGACATTCTTCACAGAACTAGAATAACCAATCCTGACATTTATACAGAAATACAAAAGACCATGAATAGACAAAGTAATCCTAAACAAAAACAGCAAGGCTGAGGAATCTTAATGCCTGATTTCAAAATATGCTACACAGCCATAGTTACTTACCTTCTAATTATTGAATTTCAAAAGCTTTTTACATATCCTGAATACCAGTCCATTGTTAAATATATAGTTCTTAAAATAATTTTCTCCAATATTTTACTCACATATTTATTCTTAGTGAAGTCTTTCAGTGAGCAAGTATTTCTACTTATTTTATGAAGTTTAAATTATCCGTTTTCTGGGGCCAAGGATTTAGCTCAGTGGTTACACCTCCTACCTTGAAAGTGCAAGGACCCGAGTTCGATACCTGGTACCACAAAAAAAAAAAGAAGTAAAACAATAATTATCCATTTTCTGTATTGCTTCTGCTGTCTGTGTTCTGACTAAGAAACACCTGACTACTCTCAAACGATGAAGATATTCTCCTTTGTTTTCATTTTAAAATGTTTATGACTTTTCACTTCATATTTATATCCCTGATTCAACTTTAATTAATTTTTGTGTTTGGTGTGAGGCTAGGCTCAATGTTCATTTATCTATATGGGCAGCCAGTTCCTCGAGTGTCATTTACTGAAAAAAAAATTTCCTTCTCATTTGCTTACTTTGACAGATTTTTCAAAGTAAAATGGCTGCATAAAGTGGATGTACTTCTGAAATCCTTATGGAGTCATCATGGTATATTCATCAACACTAACACCAGTAATGCACTATTCATAGCCAAGTGAGTTTTGTCCTCTAACTTTAAGCATCTTTGTCAGCATTGCTCCAAATTTTCTAGGTCCTTTGCTTTTCCACTCAGATTTTAGAAGTGCTCGTCCATTTCCACAAAATCCTGTCATGATTATGACAGGATTGTGTTAAATCTTTAAATATTGACATACAATCTATAAATCTATATGTCAAATTTCAAGAGTTGACATTTCACAAATAGTGTGGTCTAAATCATACACATTATATATTTTTCCATTCCTTTAATGGATTTTTAACTAGGGAAGTATCTTGGTCAGAGATGTACTTTAGCAAGATTAATTTTGTAACAATATGCAATATAGGTTGGTCTAGAATCACCACTTGCGATGCTCTTGTGTTTATCCACAAACAGAAACATGTGCTTGAGCCAATGTAATGGTAGAATGGAAATTAGAAAATGCATTCCAGAGTTAGAGATATCAGGACTTAAAGACTGGGTGTGGAGAGTAAAAAAGAAGGAGACTTTGATTATAGGAATATTTCTGTCTTATATGACATTTCCTTGAAACATAAGCTTTCCTTCATCTAAAAGTAGTTAATGAACATTATTGAATATTATTATTGAATAGAGCCTGTGTTTGGCTCTAGGGACATAACAGTAGCAAAATCATACATGCCCCTACCATACAGGACCATCCTATGGATCATGATGGCATTCATTAAATGATACCATGAATCAATGTGAAATTGCAACTAATAAAATAGCTCTAAAGTGGGCACACTTAGCAGCAATGTTTTGGTTTCTGATATCATTCTCCAATAAAAGGAACCAAGGCTCCTTTGAGAAATGGTTTGTAGGACGATGGCAGAAAATATGCAAGGTAAGCATAGAGTATGTTGTAGCACCAGAAATTAAGGAACTGTACCCCAAAAACACCCTTTACCTTCACTGGGGTATATCAGAGGGACACAGAAGCAAAATGAGAGATTCTCAGTGGTCAAGGCTAAAATAATATGATCAACAAAATAAATTAAGCAATGATAAAAAATAACCTAAAATATAAAACAAATATCTATGAGGCCATAGTGATATAAATGGACAAGTGAGCAAATTAATGGGAACGAAGAGACAACATACTGTACAGGTGAATTCTAGTAAATCATATAAAACCTCCACCCTAAAGGAAGGAAAGCAAAATGCCCACTCCTTATATGTAGATTGCACACAGTGACTTTCTTCCAAATAGTACAGTATGGAAAGGAAAAAAAGAGTAATTTTATAGTAGAGAAACTTAACAGGTGATCATGATTATCATCAACAGTCACAAATCATTGCAGATAACATGTTTCCCCCATTGTATTTCTACCATTTTCCTCCCAAGAAGCAAAACTCCAGTCTAATCGTGTGAAAAATGTCAGGCACATCCCAAAGGCAGGTGGACATTCTTCAAACTACCTGACTAGTATTCCTCAAAACTGTCAAAGTCACTCAAAACAATGAAGAAACTAAACATGGACTGAGTCCACTGAAACTGTGAGCCAAAATAAACTTCTTATCCTTTAAATTGAGGATGTCAGGTATTTTGCTCTAGCAGTGGAATGCTGACTAATACACAGGGCTGGGTCTGCAAGAGAGTTTGTAAGTGTACTGAGTTCAGGAACATTCTGCACATACATGATAGATGAGACCACTTAGGGTCTCCCATTCAAGGGCCTAAAGGTAAATATGGGAAGTTCTCAATCTGTGGATGGCATGCCTTTTTGCAGACAGACTTGTGGAAGGAGAAGAGATGAAGACTAAAGGAAGAAGTCTGAGGAAAAGCAATATTTAAGAGAAGGAGGAATTGATGAAGGATAAAGCAATGACTCTAGATGAATAGTGTGATGTAGCAGTGAAGAGAAGCAGCCTGTCAAAGTCACCAGTTAGCCCAGAATTCAAAGTGAATGAAGAGCAAAGAAACTTCTGGACTTAGTTCAAGCTTTTGAAATAACCACTGTGAAGAGAGACAGTGATGGTGATAACTTTACTGTTGTGACTTCAAGAAGGAGACTGCTTTTTTATTAGTCCATATTTGCAGTACATAATGATTTCATTCATCATGGGGAGCTGGTACATGCACATAGCATATCTGAATTCTTTTTTATCCTCTTCCTCTCCCCTCTATCCCCCTACTTCCATCTCTAGGGCCTTTTGCCATTTGCAAAAAATCTCTCTGTTTCCTATTGTCTGTCTTTTATTTTGCTATTTAATTTATGTATATGGTACTTTGGGTATTTCATATGAGAGAAACCACATATTTAAGCTTGTGTGTCTGGTTTATTTCACTTAGCATTATGGTTTCAAGGTGCATGATCACATATTCTTTTAAGTTTGGTAGTGAAGAGAAGTAGAAGGTGAAGAAAATCACTGGTCAGGAATGAAAATTCAAAGAAAATTGAAAAGACCAGCGGGAGAAGGGATAAGCCAGGGAGTAAAGTACTTGCCAGGCACCAGACGGGCAATTCATTCATTCAGTATTACCATATTTGGTGGCTGCCTCTCCCCAGCACAATAGGCTCCAGTGAATAACTTACTCTGCACTTCATCACAGGCTTGGCTGTGGAATGGGAGGGGCTTGTGACAGATGGGAAGAGTAAATAAATCTGGGTTCTGCTTTGGGACTTCCCCCATCCCAACATTTACTATGGACATAATCAATACAGCTACTCAAAGTAGTGCTTTCCAAAGAATAAGTATCTTTTCCAAAGTCAGTCCTTAGTCCACCTCAGGCAATAAAGAAGCAACTTTTGAATTTATTTCAGTCTTGCTCTTTGAGTGATGTTGCATTGGTTAGGTGGTAACTCATAGGTCAGGCTTCAGCTAAGATTCAAGAATCTGGCTCCTCCTTAAGCAAGATCATCAATACAAAGTACTTTAAACCAACTCCTTCCACAACCTAACCTCCCTTGCTCCATGCCTAAGTTTCATATAACTAAGAACCTAGATTCCATGGCTTCCTAGACTGCTCCACTCCCAATGGGTTGGTGACTAGTGGACTGTGTCCTCAGAGCTGACTTGTACTGAGCTAAAGTCAGAGTAAGTAACTACATGAACCTATCTGTGACTCTATTCTGGAAAGCACTGTGGCTCCAATGTTGGGATAGCTCCATGCACTGCAACCACCAAGCGGTCAACTCATTGTCATGACCCATCCTGCCTAAACACGCACGGAAGCTTATTCTGCCTGTTGCTTAAAGTTAGGTATGATATCTACCACCTCCACTGCACACATGTAAAACTCAAGTGTGCCAGCCTTTGGCAACATATCTGTCTCTTCCCATTGAGCATTAACCCTGCCCAAACAGGGTGAAAGTTTATACTGGCATCTGCTCTGTGTCAGCTGTGTAGCTACAGAGATGAAGTAACAATAGTTCTTTCCTTTGAAAGCATGAGCAATTGCTTAAATACAATCTGGGAAGACCTCTAGAGATCCAAGAAAACATGAACACAAAGCTGCAATTGACTAAGTACCACCTCCCCACAGACAAAGTCCTGCATAAAGGATCTTAATTTTATTATCTCAAATTACAGAAAAGGCACCTAAAGTTCAGAGAGGTGAGTCTGCTGACCACGGGCAAGTTTTTAAGTAGAAAAGGCAGAATTCACACCTAGATCTGCAAAGCTTATCTTAGAAGAACTCCTCAAGCTCTCTGAAGGACTGCTGCAATAAGCATCAACCCCATCCATGACACCCACCATCAGAAGCAGGAGGAGACTCTTCTGCAGAATGGCCGTATGGTTGGGGTTTCCAAGAAGAACACGAAGATAACCTGGCTCCCTATGAGCATCATCAGATATTTACCAAGGCTTGGCCTAGCTGCTGTATTCCCGTATCTTGTCCAGGCAAATCCAGTCCTGGATGGTAATATGGCATTTCGTCAGATCTGCCCTTTGCCTCTATAATGAGATACCCTTCATCTTCAAGAAAAAGTAATGGATCGGCCTTCAGTTTGCCTAGTTGCTCAGCTTGGTTGGGCCAACTTTTGACTCATTTACTGGAAAAGTCCTGTCACTAACACCTGTACTGTGCCTGGTTGTCACTAATCACAGCTCTGCCTGGGCCTCAGTTCTCCAGTCTATAAAAAGCAGATGTGTTTAGTTTTCATCTATGCTCCATTGATTGAGGAAAACCGATTCAATCATTCAGCCAACTAACATTTATTGAGGACCGCTTATGTGCGAGAAATATGGAAGTACAAACACATAGTGGGTGAGGAAGTTTGAAGTGAGTCTGGCCCTCATGAAGGACTGCATCTGCATAGCCTATACACCAGTGTGTTGTCACATGTCACCATCACAGCCTGAGGGCTAAGAGAGCAAAGTGTCTGCCTGGGGGTTGGATAAGGGTGCCTTCCTTAACATTACCTTTCCCTGGATTACTTCTGTGTGTCATTCCTTCATTCTTCATTCGTTCACTCCTCCAATATTTCCCGAGTGCCTGCCAAGTGTCAGGTACTGGAGATAGGAGATCAAGGGAGCCAGTGGCTTGGTTCTGTAGAGTTTGCATTCAAATGGAAAAGATAGACAATAATCAAGTAAATAAATATCCATACATAGATAGCTCTGAGAGTGAGGAGTGCCATAGTGTCACAAGCAAAAACCCTCCTGGCATTGGGATCAGGGCCCTGGAGTTACTTTAGTCTGGCTGATTCAGAGAATACCTCTTCCAGGAAATGACATTTGGTTAGAAATTACCAAAGAAGAAAAAGCCAGCCACCCAACAACCTGGAAGGAGGAGCTTTCTGAGGAGTGTAAAAGCAAGTTCCAAGACCTAAAAGAGGGACCCAGTTTGGGCTCTTTAAGGGAAAAGGAAAGAAAGCCCATGGAATGGGCACATGGGGGATGAGGACAGAGTGGTACCAGATGAGGTTGGCATGGTGAGTGAACCAGATCACTGGGAGCCTTGGAGGTCGGGATTAAGAGAGTGAATTTTATTCTCCCTGCAGCAGGCAACCAAGGGAGGTTTTTGAGCAGGAAAGTGATTTGGTTTGCATTTTAAGTCATTCTAAGTTGATTCCATTCCTTGGCCATTATGAATACTATTGTTATTAACATGAAGACTCGAGTGGGTGTCTCTTCTACCTGCTGATTTGATTTCCCTTGGATAAATACTCAGCAGTGAGACTGTTGGATTATGCAGAAGCTCTCCTACTTTTCTGAGGCATCTCTGGACTGTTCCATGGTGGCTGTGCTCATTTACATTCCCACCAGCAGTGTACAAGAGTTTTCTTTGCTCAGCATTCTTGCCAGGGATGTTGTCCTTAAATGTCCAGTAATGAATGAATGGTCAATGAAAATGTTACGTACATATCCACAAGAGAATACTATTGAGCCATGAGAAAGTGGGCTGGGGATGTAGTTCAGTGGTAGAATGAGCTCTTAGTGTGCACTAGGCCCTGAGTTTGATCTTGTTTTGGTGACCAGAATCACCAAAACAAAAACATTATTATTATTATTATTATCATTATTATTACGCTGATTAAATCAAGCACAAAAAGACAAACACTGCATGATCTCATTTACATGTGGATTACAAAAACAAGTTGAACTCATAGAAATTGAGACTAGAAGGGTGCTTACCAGAGCTGGGGTGAGCAGGAGTCAGGGGGAATGGGGAGAGGTTGGTCAATGGTTCAAAGTTGCAGTTAGACAGGAACAAGAAATTCTGGGGTGCTACCACATTCTAGTGTGACCATAGATAAGAACAATGTTCTGCACATTTCAAAAAGCGAGAAGAAAAGATTTTGAAAGGTTTCACCATAAAAAAATAAATGTTCGAGTTGATGGACATGCTAATTACTCTGTTTTGATCATTACACAATGTAGACAGGAATCAAAACATCATATTGTACCTCATGAAAATGTGCAAATATTATGTCAATCAAGAAAATTAGAGTAATAGCTGGGCATGGCGGTGCACACCCACCTGTCATCCCAGCTACACTTGGGAAGCCGAGGTGGAAGGATTGCTTGAGCTCACTTTAGGACCAGCCTGGGGAGCACAGTGAGACCATGGCAAAACAACAACAACAACAACAATAACAACAGCATAAAACAAGACAGGCAAACAGAAAGAAAGAAAAGCAGTCAAATAGAAATTTAAAAGAATAAAAATAAATAAATTCATTTTAACCGAGGAGCAAAGAGAGGCAAAAGAGGAAACAAGAAGACTGGCTACAGATGGGGGCAGACTGTGGCCTCAGTGCTGTCACCCCCAAGGCCTCTCCTCTGTCCTCACCCTGGTGGGCCAGCTGCTTGCTCCACAGGTCCCGCCTCTCCTGCAAGAGCTGAGAAGTCCCCTCTGATAACAAGAAGATCCACTTGGGAGCTCACAGTCACTCTGACCTTGGCTTCTGCTCCCCTGCCTGAAGACCTGCAAGGTTTCTGCCTATTTATGCCATGCAGTGACATTTTGGTGTTCTTGGGTTAAAGATGCACCCACGAGGCAACTTCTTGCCCAGATCTCTCCTGGCAGACTGCCTTGGGGTCCCTCCTCTTGTCCCCTGAGCACAGTGTACAGACGCGTAGCCTAGCAGATTGGCAGCTTCTGCCCACACGGAGGACCTTTTCAGGCAAGGCCCAGAGTGGGACCTGCACGGCTCTGCTCTTACTGCTTGCCATTCGCCACACCAATCTGGGAGGGGCTTTGTCTGACTCTCCTCAACCAGAAGACAGGAAAGAGCCCCAGGAAGAGGCTAGGCCATGCCCAGGGCCACATTCAGAGGTGGGAGCAAAGCCAGGACCTGAGCCCAGCTTTTCAGGCTCCAATCCCATACTTTCTCCACCCCGCACTGGTGCCAGCCCATTCCAAGAGAGAAACCAAGAGTCTAAGAATGACTTTGGAGCAGGAAACCACAACTCGCTTGCCAAGCCCACTTTCCCAGCAAAATAAACCCCTTTCACTCTCCTGCCACCTCGGCAGTGTTTATGCCTTCCTGCTTCTGGGCCCAGATTCCACTCCAGCACATTGGAACCTGGTGAGCCCGGGAGGGATTACACAGAAAGTGAAAAGATTACACAGAAAGTGCTGGGCAGTATTGGCTCACCTTCCTGCCAACCTGGTTTCTATCTTGGCATCTCCAAACTGCCGCCTGCAAGCCTCTCCAGTGGCTATGAAAGTCCAGGTTGCTTCACTGCATTCACGGCCATCTGGAGATGGATGGGGCATTCATTCAACACAAAATGTTAGGCTGAGTCTAAAGTGAACCAGTGCATGGACTTCACCCTGGTGCCAGTTCTCCACTCCCCTTGGTGTGGGGGAAAGTTCCTTCCCACCCCTGGGCCTTTATTCTCCAATCTGTAACATGAATGGCCTCTGACTGAGAAGCTTCCAGCAAAGCTGGTCTGCAGACCCTATGAGGTATGGGAGTGCTGGCCACAGACAGGAAATTGCCCTACTTGGTCCTGAGCTATGGAAGGAGTGTGGACTGTGAACAAGACCACATCCTGGTGCCCACCTCCCATCTTATGCCTGGAGCCAGGGTCCTGTGAGTAGGAGGAGAGGCATCAAGCCCACAGACCAAGACAGGAAAGCAAGGCCCTGAGGCATCCTCACAGGCATGCAGCAGTCTCTTGCTGTGAACTTCCTCATGCTGAGCTTTGATCTGGACCCCAGTTTGAAAGGCTGGAAAGGGTGAGGAGAGGGTAGTGGGAAAGAGGAGACATGAGGGAGCTCCCATCAAAGATGAAATCTCAGACAAGAACCAACCTGGTTCAAGGGACTACTTAATAAATTTCGCTTTGTGATCTGTACTGCTCTGTCCCTCTTTGAAACTTTCAGTAAAATTGTCACATTGTCTGTTGTTATGGCTTATATCTAGATGCCCCCCCCAAAACCCCATGCACTCGGAGATGAGACCTTTCAGAGGTGGCTGGATCTGGTGTGTGATACTGGGATTAAGGGTGCCCCACCCTGGGTGTGAGTGCTACCCACCCAAAGGGCACATAGCCTGGATGGAATATAAGGGACTGAAAGAAGGCTTGCTGCAGCTGCAGGGGCAGCTGCTGCTTCTGCTGCTCCTGATGTTTGCTGTTTGCTATCTCCTTCCTCCCTGCCATGGACTGTTTCTCCTCTGTGCTGCCCCTCTGCCATTCTACTCTGCCTCGGAGCCAGCTGAGTATGGACTGAAACCTCTACAAACTGTGAGCTGAAATAAACCTTTCCTCCTTTAACCTTGGGTGTTGGGTATTTTGTCTGAGCCATGAGAAAAGTAATACAGCTGTCAATGCATTCACTCTATGATGTGTTCCTTCTGAAGATTAAACCAGATGCTGAGTCTGCCCTTTGTAGGGATATGGTGCCTCCACATCTTTAAGCCACATAGAAAAGAGTGTTACTAGCCTGGCCAATCTACAGGAAAGCCTGATGATCTCCTGGCTACTCATCCCCTATCTCCATATCACTCATGCTGGGACCACCAGGCCACAGAGCCCCTCTGCTCAGGAAAAGGGAGAAATTTCAAGGAATAGCCAAAGAGGGAGCAAAGCCTGAAGATTTATCTCACAGTGCAATAACTTAAAATGCAGGCCCCTAGGTCTCAGACACCCAGGGGATCAAGTGCAGGTTCTACAGCCAACCACAGATGCAAACTATGTTTTTAAAAATTGCATCTGCAACTAAAAGATATAAATAAATATATATAAATAGATAATGTGATGTGGGAAGTAAAGGGGCAAAGGGGAAGGGGAAGTGGGAGGGGTAGGGGAAAGGAAAGAAGGGAATGGAATTAATATGAGAAAAATAAAAAATGGAAACAAAGTCTTTATAAATAGGGAGGGCAGGGGAATGGGGAAAAAATAAGAACCAAGATGGATTATGTAAAGGTACAAGATCCTCATGATGAATGTCATTATATACTGTATACCTAAAATGTACCAATAAAATTCATTTTTTAAAAATGCATCTGCACTGAACACGTACACACTACTTTGTGTCCTCAATACCTAAACAATACAGTGTAATAACAGATTGCATAGCATTTACTTTGTTTGAGGTATTAGAAGTCATCTAGAGATGATTTAAAGCCTACAGGGATTGTGTAGGCTACATGCAAATACTCCGTCATTTTCATCTGCAGATTTATGGTCTCTGGGGTCCTGGCACCAAGTCCTCCCAGAAGCTGGGAGAAGACAAGAAAGGCTTTTAGTTGAACTCACAAGCTTATCAGTACCATTACCACTTGCTATGGGCAGAATTGTGTTCCCCAGAATTCACAGGTGCAAGCTCTACCTCCCGATGTGATGTGAGTATGGCGATAACTAGGGTTAGGGGAAGTTTGGAGGCAGAAGTCCTCACCGTAGCACTGTTGTCCTTCTAAGAAGCACCAGCAAAGAGGTTGTGTGCTGATTCTCCCTTTCTCCCACTCCTTCTCTCCCTCCCTCTTCTCCTCTCTCCTCAGCATGTGAGGACGCCAGAAATTGAGTATGCTGGCACCTTTGTCTTGGACTTCCCAACTCCCAGAATTGAAATACATGTCTGCTGTGTCACTCACCCTCTGACAGCAGCCCAAGGCTACTAAGGCACACCCCTGAGAAGAAGCCAGAGACCTGCTCTTCACATACATGCTTGTCATGGATGAGGTGTGAGTGGAAGTATCAGCCTCATTTTCCAGGGGAGGAAACTGAGGCCCAGAAAGCAACCTCACTTGGCCAAGATTACAGAGGAACTAATGTGAGAGCTGTGGCTCAAACCCATTGCTTCTGAGTTCAAGTCTCATATCCTAGTCCTGGTGGGGTCCGGGCACGGTATGCTCCAGAAGGCCCCACAGAGGCTCTTGAGTGAGCAGAACCCAGCCCTGCCTATCTCAGGCTTACTAAATCCCAGCAATCAGAGGGTGAACACATGAATCTGCATCGAACCACCGGCTAAGAGTCACAGAACTGCCTTAGTTTGCTCAGCTGCCACAATAAAGAACCACAGACTGGATGACTTGAATGATCCGCATTCAGGGTTACAGGACTCCAGAGTCCAGAAGCCTTAGTTGGAGCTGTGGGCAGGGCTGTCTCCTCCCGGTGCCTTCACGAGGTGTCCTCCTGTCCCATGCAGACACCGAGCACACTGGATTAGAGCCCACATTAATAGCCTTATTGCTTATTGTAATTTGATCACTTTTTAAGGCCCTGTCTCTAAATACAGTTATAGTCTGAGGCACTGGAGGTTAGGACTTGAACACATGAATTTTGGCTTAGACTAAAAACATGATTCCCAAGCCCCACCCATAGTGAAGGATAAGTTGCTTCTTTCCCTCTCCCTCTCGAGGTGGTCTTCCACCCCTCTAAAAATACGAAAACATTGTTTCTGGCCAGGTGGGCAGAGCCAAGAGTCCCTACTTCCTGTGTCTATCCCCCCTACACTGTGACCATTGGTGACCACGGTAGTAGGGACGTCCATGGTGATCCGGAGCATGTACCCTGGTGACTTGTGAAGAAACTTTCTTGCCCTCAAGTGTGCCAGTGGGCTCCCTGTGTGTTCCCAAGGGTCTTATTTAACCCTGAGCCAAGTGGAAGGCACACTTTCAGCAACAGCGAGTGTCCACCCACCCCTCAGCCTCAGTGCCAACACAGTCAATATTGTCTTCCATGCCCTGCAGCAAAGAAAACCATCAGGGCTCATCAACATGTGCCAACTTCAGAGCCCAGAGAACAAAGACAATGTGGAACAGGGATGCATGGGAATGGGCCCTGCTCTGCCATACCCTGTGCTTCTGGGACATGTTTCCAGAGGGGTAACACCTCTGAGGCTGCAAGGGTTCCACCCAGTGGGCCCTTTCTGTGTTCCTCATGCAGCCACATCTCTCACACCAGCTGCACCCATGTTCTGGGCACTTCGCTCTCCCAGATCCTCTTCCTGGTTGCTCGTGCTGCTGCTCTGATGGTCTCTGGACCTGCTGCACATGTGCGAATAAGCCCTGCACAGCCAGGCATCCCAGGGTCACAACAGAGGCTGGCAAGGTCAGAATGGATAGGCTGCTGTGCACAGCCTTGAGAAGCCGACTACGGGCTTTTGCACACTTTTGCAGGCTGCTAGAGAGCTTCCTCCACCTGGAAAGATGAGATGAAGGTGGTGGAGCTGAAGGAGCCAGCCTCTGGCAACAGGAGGAGACAGCAAGGGAGCAAAGGATTATGCACATAGAAGCTCTGCTGGACTTGAAGAAGGCACCCTGGGAGAGATAGAGGAGGAAATGAAAGCTCAAAGCAGGGGCCTATCGTGCTCCGCCAGGACACTCAGCCAGCTTTCCCATGGAGCTTGTCCTGCAGACCCACAGCCTGAGCCCGACATGGGCCCCTTGTCACCCTGACAGTGGTGGTCTCAGCCCCTCTCTGCAGAGGGCCTACCGGTGCCCACAGGGCCCAGCACAGACATGCCACACTCAGTAGGGAGGTGCTGAGCTGAAGTAACAGCCCCGAAGGCAGCTGCTTCAATTCCCCCACCATGGAGACAGCTGAGCTTCCTAGGCGGGGTGTGATGTCATCCCCCAGGCATCTGGGGTGGGATTTGAGGGCTCCTTCCGTTCTCCCTTTGCCTGATTTATGTGCACATCTGTGTTCTTCACTTCACTGAGAGCCCCTCCAGCCAACAATTACATCTCATCCCCGTTCCTGTTGCCCCACAGCCCATATCCCTGAACCTGGCTCTGACTCAATGATAGCCTGAGGTCTACAAGGGAGTCCTGTATCCAAAAAAGCTATGAAGATGAAGTGTGAAGTCACCATTATAGCTGTGGGTCAGATCAATAATTCTTGGATGAGGAGAAGCTTTCCTCTGGGATACAGTCGTTTTCCGGGGCTGGGGCTGGGGTTGATCTGAGAACTGTCTGCTTCTTAATGCAAAAAAGAGCTGGCTGGCTTCCTCCACCCCCAAAAGGTGTACAGGGCCTTCTAAGGAAGCATTGGCTCTCCAAAACACTCCCGCACCCACCCTGGCTTTGCAACACATTGCCTTTCCTCTTCCCTTCTCCTCTTTCTCCTCCTCCTCTTCCCATCATCCTATTCTGCTCTGCATATATATTGACTTCTTCCACTTTGCCAGCAATATATGTTCATTAAGAATCATTTAAAACATTCCAAATAGGAGAAAGAAGTAGAAAATGTCATTCACATTCCAAGCACCCAAAGATAGCCATGGTTAATATTTTGAAATGTGTTCTTTCAATATTTTCTCTAATCTTTCTGAGAAGTGAGGGTTTTTGTGTGTTTTCTTTATTTCAACTGCTTAGCGACAACCAACAGTCAGGTGAAAAGCAGGGAACAGAACGAGGCAATGTAAATGTCAGGAGAGCTTCATTAGAGTCTCAGCTGATCTACCAGTTTGCTCTGTGGCTCAAGGCATACACATATCCTCCCTGGACTTCAGTTTTCCCATCTGTATAATGGGGCATTAGATTAGATGAATTCGGAGGTTTTGTTTCAATGTGGTGTTGCTTGAAATCCATCAGGGAGTAGGGAGTTCCAGGAGCTGGTCTTGGTTAATAGGATTGGAAAAGAGAGTTTTAAATTACTTCTGCTAATAGATTTGGAAGAGGACATTCCAAAGTTGAAGAAAAAGCAATTGCAAAGGCAAAGAGTTTGGAAGCAACAAGCTGTCCTTGAAGGACACTGGAAGCATCAATGGGACAAGCAATGGGGCCAGACACCTGGAATCCCTTCAAATTGAAGGCCCTTTGGGGCCAAAATGGGTCCCAGCACAGGATTGAAAAAGCCTGTAGGTAGAGAGTAGTAGGTAAGAGATGAGCAGGGGACAAAGCCAGCTATTGCCCATCCAGGCATGAGATGTCAGGGTAGGTCTGGACTGGCTGGCCAGGTTAAATCCCAAAGGACTAGATCCAGGAGCCTAAGGAATCCCCCAATTGCAGGCATGGTACATATCTAGGAGTAAAGAATTCAAAAGAAGCTGAAATGAGAAAGAAGTAGTGAAAGCTTCAATAAACAAATACAGTGGTGCCTCAGTTCATGAACTTAATTCATTCCACGGTTCTGGAAAAGATGGTCATGTTCATATTCATGCAGGAAAGATGGCCACGGTCATGTTGGTCACCCAATGCAGAGTTCACAAGCAAAAACAAAATTTTACCAAGCACATCCATTTGTGAACCAAACTGTCCGTAAACAAAAGTGTTCACGAACCGAGGCACCACTCTACAGTAATTGAATGCAAGGGAAAACTGCCAAAAGAATAAAACGATGACCCTGCCACAGAGTTTAGATTATCCTGCCAACTCAACCAGCCTAGCTTTCACGGGTTCTGTGCTAATCAGAACATGCCAACAGATGGAGATGAAGATGTCAAAGGAACAGCCAAACTTCTTAGGTAAGAAGGTTATTGGAATAAGTCTCTGGACATTCGTTCACCTCCTTATTCACTAAGCATCTCCACAGAACTACTGGGCAAGGGTACCAACCAAGCTCTTGACCTTCCCTGCCAAAAATCAAATTTTCAAGATGAACATAAGAAGCAGTGCAGTATTGCCCAGTACTTTGTCCAATTTCAATAAGTTTAGAGGGAGTGACGATGCTTGGGTTACTGCCTCAGGATCTGTACTGTCTCAACACTCAGACTTCAAACAAATGTTATTAACTGGGTGGAAGACAATGTAGTCTGTATTTCCATTTATCCATAACACTTTATTATCATAAAATATAATAAAGGAATTTCAGGGTTGAAAGCCATTTTGTCCAGAACCATTATTACCCTTATTTAAATAAGCAACCATAAATACGTATTAGATTCAGTGTTCCTAGAAAGAGGCAGTTATCTAAATGCAAGTGAGCCCCCATACACCCATCTCTCACTATTTTAGCCACTAAATAAGCTAAACAATATATTAGCCAGGCTTGAGTCAAATGGCCAGTGGAATTGTCCGTGGGAGCCTTAAGAAATTTTGCATCAAGCCATATTCCCAGATGACCAACCAACCTTTGTGTTATGATTTGGATCAAAAATGTTTCCTCAAAAGCTCATGTGTTCAGAGGTGGGGCTTTTGCAAGGTTATTAGATCATAGGGG
This sequence comes from Heterocephalus glaber, assembly GCF_053883595.1. NCBI lineage: Eukaryota > Metazoa > Chordata > Mammalia > Rodentia > Bathyergidae > Heterocephalus > Heterocephalus glaber. Next base: position 285,273 of record NW_028258205.1, on the reverse strand, counting down.
CACTCACCTCACCAATGGATTACTCCATGAATGAATTCATCAAATGGACTCTTAGGAAGCAGAGCCCAACTGGAAGAACTAGGTCACTGGGAGTGCCTTTGAACAGTCTCTCTCTCTCTCTCTCTCTCTCTCTCTCTCTCTCTCTCTCTCTCTCCTGATCTAATCTCTGCTTCCTGGTTGCCATGAGGTGAGCAGCTTTCTTCCATACTTTTCTTCCATGATGTTTCTGCCACACCACAGGCCTAAAGCAATGGAACCACAAACCATGTACTGAAACCTCTAGAACTGTGAGCTAAAAATAAACCTTTCCTCCTTTAAGATGTGCATACCAGAGATGTCAAATCACCCCGCGGCAGACAGGTGGGTCTGCCCATGCCCTACCGAGGTCCTGAGTTGCACAGAACACACTGAATCAGCCCACTGCAGAGAGGCAGGTCTGTGCATGCCCTACCGAGGTCCTGAGTTGCACAGAACACTCCGAATCAGCCTGCTGCAGACAGGCAGGTCTCCCCATGCCCTACCGAGGTCCCCAGTCATGCAGAAGACACCGAATCACCCCGCTGCAGACAGGCAGCCACCTGGTTCCACACTACAAAGATGCACAGGACACCAGACCACCAGACCAAGGTACTGAGTCCTGCTGTTCCCGGTCCCAAGGTAGGGGTTTCTGAGCCTTTGTCCCACTGCTCCTGGTCCAGAGAAAGGGGCTTCCCAGCCACCACCCCTCCCGCTGTTCCCAGACCAAAGGAAAGGGCTTTTGGGTCACCATCCCTACCCTTGCTCCTGGCCCCTGTACGACCACACCCAGCTCAGAGGAGGTAAACCGTGCAGGTGTTAACAGCCCCCCGCCCAAGTTGAAATGAGAAAACATGGAAATAAGTCTCAAAACCAGACTTGCAGATCACCTACAGCAACCCCAAAGGGAAATGAGATGGACTATTCTGATACTCAACCACCTGGACCCACTGAACTGGCAACAAAAGGGGATCTGGAAAAAATGAAATCAGAAATAATTTCTCAGAAAACAGGAGAAATTGTGCCCCTAGTGCAAGACATGATTAATAAAACTAGACAGGAGCTCAGGAACATGATGGAATCCCAACATAAGAAACAAATGGAATCCAGAAAACAGATGCAAATAGATTTCCAGGACATGAAAACTCCATTGAAAGTCTACACAGCAGAATGAGCCAATGTGAGGACAGAATTTCAGATATAGAAGATAAGATTGCAATTAGTGACCAGGAAAAGAAAAATTGCTTCAGAATTATAAGGGAACATGAGAAATCAATCTAGCAGCTGCTAGATGATGCAAAGAAGAATAACATAAGACTGATTAGGCTCAATGAAGAAACACGAGAGAGTGGAGATGACATAAAAAAAATCTCTTCACAGAAATAATGGCAGAAAACTTCCCAAGCAAGGGAAAAGGGCTTGACATACTGAAAAGTGAGGCATATAGGACTCCAAATAGGCTTGATCAAAAAAAAATCTACACATAGGCATATAATTGTTAAGATTCCAGAAACTCAACAGAAGAACAAAGTTCTCCAAGCAGTCAGAGAAAAGAAACAAATCAGAGAGAAAGGAAAGCCTACCAGAATCACAGCAGACTTCACAACGCAAACCATCAAGGCAAGAAGAGCTTGGAGTGACATATTCCAAGCCCTAAAAGAAAACAGCCTCCAAACAAGATTGATGTACCCTGCAAAACTATCTTTCAAAATTGATGGAGAACTAAGATACTTTCATGACAAAGAGCACCTTAGGAACTTAATGAATACCAAACCAGCACTCCAAAGAATTTTACACAATAGCCTAGGAACAGACATTGAGGATCACAACCCCAGGAAGCAAAGCAGAATGAACCCATTTGGCATGACAAGAAATTAAATGTAAAGGGGGAGAACCCAACAAAAAGAAAAAGTCATGGCAATGACAAGTCAATACTTTTCAGTTATAACCATCGACGTTAATGGTCTCAATTCACCAATCAAAAGAAATAGACTGGCAGAATGGGTCAAGAAGCAAAACCCAACAATATGCTGCATACAAGAAACACACTTCATTCAAAAGGAAACTCATAGACTGAAAGTTAAAGGGTGGAAAACAATACTCCATGTGACAGGAACCTGAAAAAAAGCAGGAGTAGCTATCCTCTTTGCAGATCAAGTAGATTTCAAACCAACACTGATTAAGAGAGACAAAGAAGGACACTACATCCTTGTAAAGGGAAGAATCCAAGAGAAGGGATGACAATCATAAATATCTATGTACCAAACACTAGTGCACCCAAATATATAAATCAAATACTAATGGACATGAAAAGTCATATATGCACTAATACAATTGTAGTGGGGGACCTCAACACCCCACTGTCACAAATACATAGATCAACTAGACTAAAAATAAGTAATGAAATACAGGAACTCAATCGAACTCTTGAACAAATGAACTTAACAGATGTTTACAGAGTCTTCCACCCCACAAAATCAGAATACACATTCTTCTCAGCTGCACATGGGTCATTCTCCAAAATAGACCACATACTCACACATAGAACATGGTTAAGTAAGTGCAAAGGAATTGAAGTTATCCCCTGTATATTATCAGACCATAGTGCAATGAAATTGGAGATCCATAGCAAAAGAAACTCAAAAAATTTCATAAACATGTGGAAATTGAACAACACACTTCTGAATAACCAATGGGTCACAGAGGAAATTAAACAAGAAATCAGAGAGTTCCTTCAATTAAATGACAATGACAATACAACATATCGGAATCTATGGGACACAATGAAAGCAGTCTTATGAGGGAAATTCACAGCAGTGAATACACATATTAGGAAAACAGAACGAGCCCAATTAAACAACCTGATGCTGAACCTCAAGCTTCTAGAAAAAGAAGAGCAGGACAACCCCAAAGCTCATACAAGGGAGGAAATTATAAAGATCAGAGGAGAAATCAATGCAATGGAGACTAAGAGAACGATACAAAAAATCAATGAAGCCAAGAGTTGGTTCTTTGAAAGAATCAACAAAATTGACAAACCCTTAGCCAACCTTGTCAGAAAAAGGAAAGAAAAACCCCAAATCCATGCAATTAGGAATGAAAAGGGTGAAATGACAACAGACCCAGCAGAAATCCAGAGGATCATCAGTACCTATTTCCAGAACCTATACGCCCATAAGATGGAAAACACAGAAGAAATGGACAGATTCCTAGATACATATGAATTACCAAAGTTGAACGAAGAAGACCTAAAAAATCTGAACAATCCAATAACAACCAATGAAATTGAAAATGTAATAAAAAACTTATCAACTAAGAAAAGCCCAGGCCCTGATGGCTTCACTGCTGAATTCTACAAGACATTTAGAGAGAAACTGCTGTGACTACTGTTTAAACTCTTCAATGCAATTGAAAGGGAAGAAATACTCCCAAATTCATTCCTGGAAGCAAGCATCACCTTGATCCCCAAAGCACAGAAAGGCCCAACCAAAAAGGAGAACTATAGGCCAATCTCACTAATGAACATAGATGCAAAAATCCTTAATAAGATACTGGCAAACAGAATGCAGAACATCATCAAGAAGATCATACACCATGATCAAGTGGGATTCATCCCAGGGATGCAGAGATGGTTCAATATATGCAAATCAATCAATGTAATACACTATATCAATAGAGCCAAGGTCAAAAACCATATGATTATCTCCATAGACACAGAAAAAGCATTTGACAAAATCCAACATGAATTTATGATAAAAAACCCTACAAAAAATTGGAATAGATGGTCTCTACCTCAAACTGACAGAAGCTATCTATGAAAAACCAACAGCCAGTATCATACTAAATGGTCAAAAACTGAAATCCTTCACACTAAAATCAGGAATAAGACAAGGATGTCCATTATCACCACTCTTGTTCAATATAGTTCTGGAAACATTAGCCATGGCAATTAGACAAGAGAAAGAAATAAAAAGAATAAAGATAGGAAATGAAGAAGCCAAATTGTCATTATTTGCAGATGGCATGATACTCCATATAGAAGACCCCAAGAACTCCACCAAAAGTCTTCTAGACTTAATAACCAAATTCAGTAGAGTAGCTGGATACAAGGACAACACACAAAAATCAATCACTTTCCTCTACACGAACAATAGACTCACTGAGACAGAAATAGATAGGTCAAACTATTCCTTTCACAATAGCATACAAGAAACTGAAATACCTAGGAATCTACCTAACAAAAGAAATCATAGGCCTCTTCTCTGAAAACTATAGCACTCTGAAAAGAGAGATTGAAGATGATATCAGAAAATGGACAGACATCCCCTGCTCCTGGGTAGGAAGGATTAATATAGTGAAAATGGCCATACTTCCAAAACTGCTATATAGATTTAATGCAATTCCAATTGAGATCCCAGCAGCATACTTCACAGACCTTGAGAAAACAATCCAAAAATTCATTTGGAACAAGAAGAGACCCAGAATTGCAAAAGCAATTCTAGGTTACAGAGACATGGCTGGGGGTATCACAATCCCCAACATGCAACTATACTACAAAGCTACTGTGGTAAAAACAGCAAGGTACTGGCAAAGAAACAGACTTGAGGACCAGTGGAACAGATTAGAAGATGCAGAAACAACGCCAGACAAACTCAGCCATCTCATCTTCAATAAAGGAGCAAACACCCTCACTGGAGGAAAGATAGCCTCTTTAATAAATGGTGCTGGAAAAATTGGGATTCAACCTGCCAAAGGTTAAAACTAGACCTATATCTCTCACCATGCACTAAACTAAAATCAAAATGGATTAAAGATCTAAATATTAAAATAGAAACTCTGAACCAGTTGGAACAGAGGTTAGGGAGAACCCTTGAAGACATCGGTGTAGGAACAGATTTTATGAACAAAACCTCAGTTGCCCGTGAACTAGCACAAACGATCAACAAATGGGATCCCTTCTTATTAAAAGGCTTCTGCACAGCAAGAGAAACCACCAGCAGTGTGAAGAGACAACCCAACTATCTCGAATCTATAAAGAACTTAAAAAGATCAGACTTCCCAAATTTAAAGACCCAATCCGAAAATGGGCATCTGAAATGAACAGACATTTCTCAGACAAAGAAGTAGTAATAGCAAATAAATACATGAAAAAATGTTCAACATCACTGGTCATTCGAGAGATGCAAATGAAAACGCTGAGATTCCACCTCACTCCAGAAAGAATGGTTGCTATCATGAAGTCAACCAAGAACAAATGCTGGCAGGGCTGTGGGGAAAGAGGAACCCTGCTCCACTGCTGTTGGGAGTGTAGACTGGTGCAAGCACTGTGGAAATCAGTATGGAGATACCTCAAAGAACTAGGACTGGAAGTCCCATTTGACCCCGCTATTCCACTGCTGGAGATCTTCCCCAAAGATTTAAAAGAATCATACCACAGTGTTATATGTGTGCCCATGTTCATAGCAGCGCAGTTTGTAATAGCTAAAACTTGGAAACAGCCCAAATGCCCATCAATTGGAGACTGGATAAAGAAAATGTGTTTTTTTTTTATAAAATGGAGTACTACTCAGCCATAAAAAATGAGAAATTAGAGACATTTATAGCTAAGTGGATGCACATTGAGGCAATACTCTTAAGTGAAATAAATAGGACACACATGTGTAAATACCGAAGAGTTTCTCTGGTGTGAGAAACTGAAAGTGTAAATAAGGACTAAATGTATAATAGGTCATGTGAAATAGGAAGAAAAGGGGAAAAGTGGAAGGAAGTGGGAGGGCTAGGGGAAAGGATAGAAGGGAATGGGATTAATAGGAGAAAATGGAAAAATAGGAACAAAATCTTTATAAATAGGGAGGACTGGAGGGGTTGAAGGGAGGGCTGGGCAAGGGTGAAAAATAAGAACCAAGAGAGACTATGGAAAGGTGCAAATTTCCAATGATGAATGTCATTATATTGTATACCTAAAATGTACCAATGATTAGAATGAATAATCGATAATGTAAAATAGGAAGAAAAGGTCCAAAGGGGTAGGGGTAGTGGGAGGGGCAGGGGAAAGGAAATATGATGAGAAATGGAAAAAATGGAAATAAAGTCTTTGTAAATAGGGAAGGGTGGAGGGGGTGAAGGGAGGGCTAGGAATGGGGAAACAATAAGAACCAAGATGTATTATGTAAAGGTACAATTCCCAATGAGAAATGGAATTGTGTTGTATACCTACAATGTACCAATAAAAGAATTTAATACATTTTAAAAAAATAAATGAATATACCCATAGAACTATCAAACTCTGAAAAAAAAAAAAAAAAAAAAAAAAAAAAAGATGTGCATACCAGGTACTTTGTCCCAGCAACAGAAGGGTGGCTAATACAAATGGCTCTCTGTTCGCCGAACAGACCTTCCATGATGGGTTGGATAATCTGGGAAATAAGTTTGTTTGCCATCCACAAGAACTCTTTTCATCCAGGAGGTATTTGTCATGGCTTCTTGACCCTTCCCCTTTCCTCTTGTCTAAAGAAAGTACAAAAGGAAGAAGAAATCTTGAAGTTGTTCATAACGGTCCTATGGCAGTCTTTTTTCTGAAGATATTCATGCCACATCTGCTAGCTTCTGAAATTTTAAACATGTGTCCCTAAGTAAATGGAACTATGGGATCCAGAAGCAGCTTCAAGTCTCTTTCCCACACACCTACTGTAAATGGCAGATCCTTACTGACCCCATAACCCACCAATCCCTCCACTTGGTTTTGCCTCCGGTAATCCCAAGAAAAGCTAGTTAAGTCATCGGAAACTGTGTCAGGGGCCATTCTGTTGTCTTTCCTCAACAGGAGATTCGGAGTTGTTTAGGAAAACCCTGAAAGCATGAGTGTGTGCTTGTGAGGGTAGGGAGCCTGCAGATGACCCAAGCAGTGGTAAGAATAAGAGGGTTGGGTGTAGCCCTGCATTCTAAGGTCAGTAGGGGGACCTCTGCTTTTCCCAGAAGGTCCTTAGCCCTGTCCCTAGCTTGCTGCCTGCCTCCTTTTAAAGGCAGCACAGCACACTACAGGGCCATGAGGCAGCACAAGCTTTCCATGGTGATCAGAAAGGCACCTGCATTATTTATTTGGCCTCTCTAAAGGCTTTACTGTTAACCTAGGCAACGTACCTCTCTTTGCCTCTGTCTACAGCTATCACTGCACTTGCAGCTCAGGCTGCAGATGAAATAACCGTCATCATGCTGATGAACGGCCTCTGCAGCAGGGGCAGAAATGTGAGCCACCCTAGGGCAGCCAGTGACAGCTCATCCGGCCAGGCTGTCCCACTCTGGGAGCCCAAGCCCTAGGGAACTCAGTTGGAGATCTGTGGCAATGTGCCCAAGCTCACTTGTGGCTTGTGAGTTCTTCGGGACAGCTCAGGAGGAAGGATATCAGGAAAGCCTGCTGAGGCCCCAGGCCAGCAACCCTCATAACTTCTCTTGTTAATGGAGCCTTCAGGTCAGCTCAGCTCAAAGAGATGCAAGGCCAGGCTTGCAGCCTGAGCAAGGCCACAAGTTAAGGTGCAAAGTAGAGGGTGGGAGCCCTTGGCTGCCTCTACCCCAGCTCCACACTCATGCCCTCCTACAGGCCCTGGTAACTCAATCCATCTCCACTATAGTGGATAACTTCACCAGTAACTCTGTCTTGCTCTGACTCAACAGCTTCTTCTTGAGGGTCCACCTTGACTCTCCTGCTTTGTGAGAGACTCCAGGCTGCTCCAGAATTTTTCCTGCTCTAAAAGAGAAGAAGCCCCTGGGACCTCATTCTTTCCCATCCTAATTGGCAAATTCATCTCCAAGCCTTTTGCATTGTGGCAATCTGGCTATTCTCACCCTTGATGAGTCATATCTCCTTGAGGGAAGGCTCCCAGATGTTTCTGCTGCCTGTGGTGTCACCAAATGCCACTGTGATTCTGGTGACAGACAGGAGGGGCATGTTGCAAACACCATGATGCAAATGGTGCAAAGGTCGTGGCTGAGTTCCAGGCAGTGTTGAGCATGGCTGCTGAGGGACACAAGTTTCTGCCAACAGGGACAGAAACAGTGCAAGGCAACTCCATTTGCAGCACAGACTGCACCAGTGCATGGCACAGGGCTCGTCGTGCAGCCACAGGAAGCCTTCTGCCCAAGAAGCTCCAAGTTGACAAGATCCAGTTCTTCAGTTCTCGGGAAAGGGTTGTGAATACATAAATGAATGAATGCCCACCTCACAAACAAACGAACAAGAGTATAAGAAAAGGGCTTCTTGGGCACTAAGGATATAGCTGCAGGACCCTTACCGCCTGGCAACACTTCCTGTGACTCACAGCTGGAGTGGCCTCATGAAGCAGCCCAGGCCATTTTCAGGATCAGTAGTCACACAAAAAAACACCTTTTATGTGTTAATCAAACCCAGCATTTTGGTGGCCAACTGTACTCTCTAACCTGCAGACTGATGGCTCATCTTAGGGTTTCCTTTCTGGAAACCGCATGCAGGAAGTCGTAGTCCCTCCCTCAGGATCCATTTTCAGGGCCCTCAAGAGGGTGGCCATGTTTCCCCAGGAATCTGCTCTCCTTCCCACTGAACAGTTCCTATGTGTTTCTGCCATTTTTGATTTGTTTGTTTGTTCTGGTTTGGGTTTGGGGTTTCATTGTTTGGGTGGTACTGAGGATTGAACCTGGGGCCTTTGTACTAGGCTACTGTCCTAGCCCACTTCTGATTTTCAGATGGGGTTTTGCTAAGTCATTGTGTTGCCCAGGCTTGGCTAGAACTTGCAGTCCTCCCGCCTCTTATCCTGGTAGTTTTCGTCCCGTACACCAGGTTACGCCCAATCCTATTCTAGTGCAGAGCACAGAAAGGACTTCACGCCCCCGGACATGGACTGCTTGGCGAGGAGTCACTACTTCCCCCATTCTGCCACTGCAGCTAGCTCTGTAGTCGCGGCATACTTTAGGCCCCCTTCTGAGTCTGAGGTCAACCGAGCTAGGAACTTGTCTTCTCAGTGTCTTCAAATCCCAAGCTCTTTAATCAAGGGCATAAGTTTTGTTTTTTCAAACATAACTCCTTTGTATGGGACCATTGAAAACATTATGTTATTGAGTTGCACTAGAATGCTACAACTACCAGTGACTACAGCCTTCTTTCCAAACATTCTAGCATTGACAAATTTGGCAAAATGATCCTCTATGTCTTCACTTGAATCACTTCTATAAATTCAGGACAGACCAGGGACAGAGTTCTGAGACTTGTCACATTAATCCTCTACCCAACGCCAGGCCCTAGCTCTCGAGGCTGAGGTTGTTGTGAGCTCACCCAGTGATACAATGATTTAGCTCATGTCTCTGAGAAGGTCCTGAGAGTCTTGGACAGGTATTTACCAATTAAGGATTTGGAAATCACTAAGATTCCTAAGAATGTCACAAGTGGAAGGCTCCTTGGGGATTACCTGTCCCTTTTCTTTGTTGGAGAGAGAAGACAGAAGCCTAGAGAGAGGGAAGTGTTGTCCAAAGCTACCGGGTAGCAGAACAAAATGAAACTAACTACCTACAATTCAGACCTTGTTCCCCATACCTAGATGCAGGTTCGAGTCTCAGGGGCAATGGCACTACCCAAATCAACAGAACATGGGAAGCTACCAGAATAACAGTCCCTTCTCTAGTACAGGGCTGACCAAAAACTATGGTGTGTGTTTAGATTTTTTTAAACTATATTATGCTAAAAGACACATTGCCATTCTTGAATGGCAAGAATGATGGGATAAATGTGTTCGAAGTGAGAGGGAGGATCTTGAAGGCAATTAATGGCAATGTGTCTTTCACTGTAATGCATTTTTTATTTAAACATTCACCATATCTTTGATCACAACTTGTATCTTGATGAAAAGCCAGAAAATACCCTTCTCTCTTGCTAGCTGGTGTTGACGGTGGCCAAGCTTTGGTGTACGCAGTGCAAGGCACATCCCCGGATGCTGCCCTGGTGGCCCTGGAGACACAGGTGAAAGTGGGAGCACAGTGGGTCTGGTGGGGCCAGCACAGTCATTCTTTATTCCGAGCTCCTCTCTGAGACTAAGAGGCTCTGAACCTGCCTTCGTGCAGACTTTCCACACCTCGGGCTCAAAAGGAAGAAAATGAATGGACATAAAAGAACTTGCCAGTAAACTTCTTTTTCTTTTCTTTTCTTTTCTTTTTTTTTCAGTACCAGGGATGGATCACAAGACCTTGTGCTTGTGAGGCAGGCACAGTGCCGCTGAGCTAAATCCTAGGCCCCTTCCCGTAAATTTCTTAAGCAGCCGACAAGTTTATTTTTCACTTGGCTTCCCTTGGTATTTTGGTTTTGGTCTCTCTTTTTTGTATTTAACTTCCAACTCCAGAGCTCATCTCTCCCCTTTGCCTGGAAGGAGGAAGTCATTTATCACACTCCTGCCCAGACCCTAAGCCTGTCTCCTGGGCACTGACTCGCTGGCTCCTAAGCTTCCAGGGGGCTCCAGTGCTCTGTGTCTGTGTCTCTGTCTTCTCTTGTTCTGTCTCCTTCCCTCACCCTCGCTCTGTCTTTCTCATTCCCCCTCTCTCTCATTCTCTCTCTCTCTGTCTTTCTCTCTCATTGTACCTCTCTCTCTGTCTTTCTCATTTTTCCACTCTCTCATTTTCTCTCTCTCTCTCTCTCTCTCTCTCTCTCTCTCTCTCTCTCTCTCTCTCTCTCTCTGTCTTTCTCTCCTCTTTCTGCCTCTTTCCACTCTGGTCTTAGGCTCATCTTCGGAGCCCTGAAACCTGGAGCTCACAGCATTGCTAACCCCTCCCACAAACACTAATAGTTTTCCTCCAAACTAGACCTTTCACTCAAGCCCTCAGGTGTCTAACGTTGAACAGCGACTGTTACTGGGACATTGGGTGTTGAGGACCAAGCATGGGCTTTTCCTTGGTGCCAAAACAGTGCTCCTAGGCTATAGGAAATGTAGAGCAGGCAAGGAGAACCTTCCAGACTCCCTGGGGCTGTCCTGGCCTGTCACACAGCCTGAGCACCTGAAAGCACTAGGAGTGAGCTATGCCTGGGGCCAGGTGAAGAAGGCCCAGTCTTAATTTCCATTCCTCCTAGCAGAACATACCCTGAGCCCACCTGCAGTTGCCCTGCAGACTCTGACAAAGCTGTTCAGGGGAGAGACCGCATTCCACCTTCCCCAGCACTCCCTTCCTACAACTGCTCCTACTTGTCTTTTGAAAATGCTTATTAGTATGTGTTTACAATGCATAGCAACCACCTTCATCCAGGGGAACTGGTGCATGCATATATTGACTCTTGGTCATCTTTACTTCCCCTCCCACCCTTCCTTCTTCCTCCTTCCCAAGGTTCCCTTCCCATGCCCACAGAGTCTATTTTTCCTTTGATTCCAGGAACCTCATCATTCTCTCTACCTGCCCTCTATTTCCACGAATTTGTGGCTTTGCTCATGTTGTTTCTGCACCTAGAATGCCTCTTCTTCACCAACTTTGAGTACTTTAAAAAAACCTATTTATTTCCTAAGCCCAAATTGAGAGTTTCCACAATGATTCAGTCATCTAAGAACTGTTTATTGAGCATCTACTGTGTGTCCCATACTTCTGTCATTACCAGAAGCACAGTCCCACACAGGACAGAGGCTTTGCCCTCCTGTAGCTTGTAGCAGACTAACGAAGGCTGCTGTGCAGGGGTCATGTTTGGGAGAGGGGCAGGAGCAGGCAGGGAAACCACTTAAGCAGTTATTTTAGTCAAGCAGGTGAGAGATGGTGGCCTGGACCAGTTCAGTGATAGTAAGGATGGGGAAAAAAGATGTTTAAGAATTAGAGTTAACCTAAGGTAAAATATATTGGAAGTAGAAGGGTGGGACAGCAGAAATATTTATTGAGTGTAGAATATAAGGAAAAAGGGCTTGAGTTTTGTTTTAGAGCAGTGACATAGAAGACCTACTGCATTCCAGGCTCCTTTCCCTGCGTTTGACATGTATAACCCCACTCTTGCTCAAATCCTATGAAGATGGTGATGACAGTGATGGTGATGGCAGTGATGATGACTGTTTTCATGTTTGTTGAGGGAACTGAAGCTCAGGAATGTAAGATACTTGCCTGAGGACTTGTAGCTAACCAGTGAAGGAGTAAGGATTTAAACCCAGGCAGTTGGGCCCACGAGTATGGACTGCTAAACACCCTGCTTTGCTCTCTCATATTGAAGTCTGAGGTCCTACAAAACTCAATAAGTGATAGTAGCTATGGGCTTGGTGACCAGTGCAGAGGTCTCGAGGCTTAGCTGTCACAGGTGCTGAAGCCATCACTGAAACTGTGGAAGGTGAAGGAGATGACCTAGGAGAGTTCACCATGACACCTTGCCCTCAGCTTCCCAGCCTCTGTACATTCATTCACCCAACAACCATTCAGGAGGACCACTCAGCAAAGTCCTGGCTAGGCACTGGGGGTTCAGACAAGAAGGAGCTGTCAATGAGCTCCAAGACTTCAGGGAGAGAGCCTGCTCACAGCCAGTAGGAGCAGTGCTACATGGGTTAGGACCCTAGCCTTTAAGATGGGGTCAGGATGTGGGCCCAGAAGTTACATGCACACGCACACACACACACACACACACACACACACACACACACACACGGGCTCTCTTTCTCTGGGATAAACCTTTAGATAGATAGATAGATAGATAGATAGATAGATAGATAGTAGATAAGATAGGTAGATTGATAATAAATAATAGACAAGTAGATTTATTGCACATAATTGACTGACTCAGTTGTGGAGCTGGCTAGCTAAGTCCCAAAAGCCATAGAATAGGCTATTAGGAAGGGCAGGCTGGAACACTCAGGCAGAATTTCTTCTTCCTCGGGGAAACCTGTTTTGCTCTTAAGGTCTTTCAAGTAACTGGCTGAGGCTCACCCACATTTTCCAGGATAATTCCCTTTACTTAAAGTCAGTTGATGATTGATGCTAACCACAGTCACAAAATAACCTCACAGCAACACTTAGACTAGTATTTGACTGAATATTTGGGAACTATAGCATGGCCAAGTTGACACGTGAAACTGGCACTTAATCACAGGCACCAAGGATTGGGACCATAAAAAGAGAGCTCTTTCAACAAATATGAAGTGAGCACCACCCCTGAGTACAGTGGTAAACACTCGAGATGACCTTCCTGTGCTCATGGGACTCACCTCACCCTTCCTCTCCACGGAATGTGAGCTGTGCACATCTCCAGAATTGAGCCAGGTGTGATTTGTTCCTGACCTCCCTCCCCCAGAGCCTAGCACAGGACCTGGCAGCTGGAAGATGCCAAGTAAACACTGCGGCAATGAACTAAAGCATTTGTGGGGCAGGAAAGAGCTGCCCTGTTTCGAGCAAATCAGTCCCACTGGTCATCTTAGTCAGCACCCCTTTCTGAGCCTTGGTGATCATAAACTTGAAATGGGTCATTTTCCTCAATGCCATCCTCCCTTGGCCTGCTCAGGGCACCTGTGCACAGCCATTCCTCTGTGGCCAGACCCACCCAAAAGCTCTTCCACCCGCTGGACAACAGCCCTTGGAGCTTGGCCAGAAACTTGGGTCTCCCACTTGGAAATGGCACTTCAGAAACCACAAGAGACCTCTTTGGACCAGACCAGACCCTTGCTAAGCTAATGCATGCTTTGTGTCACACAGAGTACAGAATGGAAAGGCCTAGGCCCACTCAACCAAAAAGACACCATGGATCATAGCCCTGTCAGTCTCCAGGTTCTCTGATGGAGCTGTGGGAGCTGCCACCCTTTACAGGAAGCAGGAAACTGGGAAGGCAAGGAAAACTGGGCTCTCTGTGAGCCAGGCCCCGAAGGCCCAGCCCCAGGGCATCTGTGGAAACTAGAATAAGGGCAGGACAGTCTTTGCTGACCAGGGCAGAGGCACAGTGGCCTCAAACCTCCAGACCGGAAGTGACCTCTAGATAAATGGCCCTCTAAACTGGAATTGTGACACAGTCTGGTGCTGATTTGCAGGTCCTTTATCTTAATGAAAATCTGTACAAACGCGCCCCTACTTACAATGGATGCACTTACATATTTTCACCTTTGTGATATGCAGAAGTGTTATGCGTGCAGTAGAAACTTTCCTTTGAATTTTGAACTTGGGCCTTTTCCTGGGCTAGTGACGTGCTGTGTGATGTTAGGATACAACTGAGACACTATGGTGTACTATGTTGCTAAGTTATGGTGTCTGGCAGGTTAGGTCATTAAAATGCATTTTCAACATAAGACAGTTTCATTTTATGATGAGTTTATTGGGACATAACCCCACTGTAAGTTGGGGAGCAACAGTATTAAGGTTCTGTTTTAGCAATTTGACATGTGTGATTTTGCATTTTACCAAAGCGCAGATTGTGACAGAATGGGAATGCAAAAGTGAGTCCTTCCATCATGGATACTTGAAGAAGTACCACTCCAAGCTGCTAATTCCCCACCCTGGTGGTGAATTGGCAAGGTAGAGGCTGATACGTATTTTCCATCTTTCCCATGGTGTCCCTCAAGTAAACTTGGGAACCAGTGGACCAGACATACAGAATCACCTGCACTCCAAACAGGAAGAGTGGGTACAATGTCCGAAGTTTTCAGCCACTCCTTGCATACCTCCAGCGTCAAGCAGCACCCCCACCTTGAGGCATTGCTCTGACCTCAAAATGTAGTGAATGTGAGAGCCTAGTGGCGCAGTGTCTGTGATCACGGGGTGCCTGAAGCCACGTTCTGCATGCAGTCTGCCACTTGGGCTGAGTCCCTCTTCAAGATGGCTCAGGAAGGGCTGTTTGCATGTGCCACCGCAGCTGCAGTGGCTCTGGGAAGACATAGACCTGGCCCATTGTTCACTCCCATTCCTGCACCGCCCAACACGCATGCCCCCTGGGATGTAGGAGGACTTGATTTGGTTAAGAACTGCACCACTGCTTCCATATCCACTCCACAAGCCCCCACACCTTGCCCCAGAACTACCTCCCCTGTCTCAGCAGGGACTAGGACTCTCAGATTCTCCTCTGCTTTAACCATAACCTCCAACTGTGCTTGATGTCCTTCTCATCAAAAGATGACTGGATAAAGAAAATGTGGTATCTACTGATAATGGAATACTACCTAGCTATAAAGAAGAACAAATGTGAGACATTTGTAGGAAAACGAATGCACCCAGTAAATATAATGTTCAGTGAAATAAATCAGACACACAAGCTTCAATACCATATGGTATTTCTCATTTGAGTAAATCAAAGTACAAACTAAGAGTAGAATAAAGGAGACAAGGGAGTAGATCTCTTGTACATAGCAAGGGGCCCAGGGGACCGAGGGAAGAGGGGAGGGGATGGGGAAAGAGGAAAAGTGAAGATACGCCAGGTACGGGATCCTAATCACCTCAGTGAACGTGGACATTATGTGCCATAAACGTGAGCTAAGATTAACAACATCAACAAGAATGAAAAGGGGGAAAGGGCAGCTAGAAGAGGAGGGGGACGGGGAGGGACAGAGGTTAAAAAGAAATACACTATTTTACACGCACAAGCCAGCTCCCCAAGCTGACTGTAAACTTCCTGTACTGCACACACGTACTAATAAAAGAGAAATGCCGGCCAGCCTTCAGCTTGTGCCACTTCAGAGCCACCTGGCCGTGCAGTCCCCCACCCTGGGCATCCAGGCCAGGAATGGGCAGTGGCAAGGACATGTGCTTCGGAGCACCAGTGGCTGCTCTCTCTGAACGCTCAGAACCAAGACAGGGATTCAGGCCACAGGAGTCCAACCTCCGCTCTCATCACATCACTGTGCATAGCTGGGAATCCCTGGCTCGTTCCGAGCCTCATTTACACAGTGGGCAGGTGCTGTGCTTGCAGCATCCACTCAGACACCCACTGTGGTGCCTGCCGGGAGGTGGGGAGCTCATCAGTGGGATGACTGCCATTTGCATGGAAGTGAGTCAGTTAGCAGGAGAGTGGTCTGAACAAAGCTGGCTCGGTGCCCTCTGCTCCCACTCTGTTGCCCTCCATGGTGGGAGGACAGCAACCTGGCTGGTACCCATGGCAGCATCTTCATAAGGGACTCCTTTACCTCCAGAGCCACGCAGCAGTTATGTCTTTTATTTTTATTGGCTCCTTAACTTGTTTTTTTGAAATTTTATTTTATTAGTACATGTTTGCAGTACATGAAGTTTGCATTCATTTTAAGGAGTGGGTACGTGTACTTAACAAAGCTTGATTCTTTTTATACCCCTTCCCCTATCCACCCACAACCTACCCTCTGCCTCTAGATCCCCTTCCCCATTTTCATTATTATTGTTGTTATTTTTAGTTTTAGTTCATGTTTATGACATATGATGTTTACATTCATCGTGGGTATTTGGGATCTGTACATGGCACAACTGAAATCATTTTATTTCCCCTTCCCATATCCCCCTCCCCTCACCCTTAGTCTCCTGTACCCTTTCCCATCTGCAGAAACTCTATATCCCTGTTTCCTTCTGTCAATCCTTTATTTTGCTCTTTATTTACACTTTGCCATACTCAAATGAGAGATACCATATGGTATTTAAACTTGTGTGTCTGATTTATTTTACTTAACATTTTATTTTCCAAGTGTATCCATTTTCCAACAAATGTCTCAAATTTATCCCTTTTTACAGTTGAGTAGTATTCCATTATGAATAGATACTACATTTTCTTCTATCCATCCATTTGTTGAGGGACACACAGGCTGCTCTCAGGAGTTAGCTATTGTGAATTGTGCTGCATGTATCCCTGTAATATGATGTCACTAGGTCTTTGGGGAAGATAGCTAGAAGGAGAATAGCTGAGTCAAATGGATTCTTTCACTTTATAAATCAAGAAGTGCCTGGTATTATAGAAACAGAAGTTGGACTAAGGCAACATGTATGCCCTACTCAAGAACTTCATAAGAGTCTTAAAATGAAACAAGAAATGTGAAGGACATCTGTGATGGCTAAATTACCCACTCCCTTGAAGGAGTAGCGCTCTCTCAGGACCTGAGGTAAAGGAATATTTCCCATTCCACTGCCAAGTCAGTGATACTGGCATGACCTTTTTGATATAGAAGTAGAGAAGAGAACATTGAAAGAAGAAAGGCTTTAAAATAGCTAAGTTGATTTTTATAGAGGAAGAGCAAAGAGGAAGACTTGATATAAAATGCGTAACTACAAATCCATTGAGGAAGGAGATTTGAGTTTATGCTGCTGAGAGAAATGGGCTAGAATCTCACTTTATTCCATATATGAGCACTGATTTTGAAAAGATTCAAAATCTAAGCAGAACAGGTGAAAACATAAAGCTACAGAAAAAAAAAGTAAGAAAACACATTTGTACCCTTGGAGAGGATAACGGTCAGACCTAAACTGAAAAGTTTAAGCTATAAGGATTGATGGATCCAACCCAAATTCTGGATTCTGTTCACAAATAACATACAAAACAAAAAGAAAAATGACAGAGATGAATAGTTTTGTAATGCTTAAAAACAACATAAGGAGATCAGTTAGCAAGAAGACAGGAGTCCAAATTAAGAGAATTTGAATAGGCAATTTACATGAGAAAAAAACTAAATAAAGGTTGAGGAATATATGAAAAGATGTCCAAACTCAGTAGTGATTAGAACAATAAGAATTGTTATGCAGGTGCACAGTGCTGTGTGGGCAAGGGGGAGGGTGCACTTGGGCCCCTGCTCCCTTGAGACTAGGGACCTAGTGACTTCAATATGCATGGCAGAGGTGACAGACTTTTCCCTTCCTGAGAAGAATGGCAAGCTTCATGGAAAACAGAGCAGCAGTCTGAAATAAGTAAATGTATGTGCAGCATCAACCGAGCTCAAAATTACAGTGCTGATTTCTTTTTTTTAAGTAAGAAACAGAACAAGATTTATAGCACAATAACATTTATGCAAATTAAAAACACATGCCCAAAACAACACTATATTTTATAAGAATGCATACATATTCAAGGACTCATCTCAAATGCATTAGGGTGGGTGCTCACACAGGGGGAGAGGATGAGGGACTTGGGATAAATGGGAAGAGAATATTCAAATGAAAGACGGGCTTGGCCTTGCAAATGCTGTAGGTGATCCCAGCCCTGCTGAGAAGTGCAGAGTGAATTCAATTTTCTGTACCTGAAATCCACAAGTAAGTTTTAGCAGTACTGTTGAGAAGGAAGAAAGAAAGGAGGGAGGGAGCGAGGGAAAGAGAGAGAGGGAACAGAATAAAGAGCCCCTGCTTAATGCAGACAGGACTGCTTTTAGGGTGAGGAGATGTTCTGGAATGAGACTGTGGTGATGGCTGCATAGCATTTTAAGCTACTACTCATTGTTATTGAAATGTACACTTTAAAAGGGTTTAAATGGTAGATTTCACGCAATGTGGGTTTTACCTCAATACAAACCACAAGAGAAAGAGAGGGAAGAGGGGCTGCCCACTCCCCACACCTGTCCCCACCAACTGTCCGTATCGCTGCAGCTGCAGCGTGGATGGCAGTGGCCGGCCGGGGCCAGGAGCAGGCCTCTCCCCGGATATCTGGAGCCAGCCGGCCCTTTTGCCTCACAGGCCCATTGTGATGATTGGGCGCTGATGGATGAGCAAGCACAGTGGCGCGGTGTAAAGGATTATTGGGGAATTTATTTACGACCGAGCTGAATTGCTCCTGAGTCCATTTTCTCTCCCTTACTCCTTCCTGACATGGCATCCACTTTCTATTTCAGTGACTTGGGATTCTGAGGAGGCAATATTGTGAGCCTCCCGCTCTCTCCTGATGTCAAATTAAAACGGGGACGAGAACTGTGCGGAGCTGTCTTTGGAGGGACACAGGCTGCAGGACAAGTTGGTGGGAGGCCTCGGGACCTTTCTTTCTTGGGTGGAGCTGCCAGAGGCTCTTTCTTCTCTTGGAGGCCCCCGAAGTGACTCAACTGGTGCCACTGGGTCTCAGGGCACAATCGTCAGCACCACAAATATCGAAACACAAGCGCCCTGTGTTCCTTCCACAGCCGCGTGCACCTTCTTGTCTACCGCAGTCCTTGATACAGACTGTCTGTGTTCTAACCAAAACCAAACAGCAGTAAAACAAAGATCTTAGGCCAGGTGTGGTGGCACACGCCTGCAATTCTAGCACCTGGGAGGCTGAGGCAGGAGGATGGCCACATGTTTCAGGCCAGCCAGAGCTAAATAGTGAGTTCAGGGCCAGCCTCTTTCTGCCTTTCCCCCTTTTCTCTCTCCTTCTCCTGCGCTCAGCCCTTTAACACTGCAAAACACCTCCCCACCCTTCTGTATGCACTGGACTTTTTGCCTCCCCCCTATTTTGTACATGCTGTTTCTCCCACCCTACGTCTCTGCCTAGGAAAGTACTCATCCAGAAAGTCCCTCAGCATACCTAACCCAGGGCCCCAGAGTCCTGCTACCAGGCCTGTCTTCCCACTAGGCTAGAAATCCTGGGTGGAAGGAACTTTGTAGAATTGTCCTCAATGTCCCCAGCACCCAGGGCATGGGACACTCCACTGGGGTAAGATTCTTCTCACTGATGTCTCCCATGACAGCATCACTCATTCACTCAGCAGATACTGATTGAACCCTTGCTGGATACAACAGGAAACATGGTCTTAGGCTAGTCAGGGGAGAGAGAGAGACAGACAGAGACAGAGACACTCTTTGAACCCAAAAAAGGAAGAAAGGGAGCCAACACAAGTGCCTGTGGACACAGGGTGCTATGGTGGGGAGTGACTGAGTGGTCAGAAGCGGGGACATTGCAGCTGAGGATGGAATGCTAAGAAAGCAAAGCCAGCAGTGCAGAGCTCAGTGGGTGGGGCATTTGGGCAGCAGAGCAATGAGCACTGTTCAGAGCTCCCTGAGACTACACTCCTGCACTTTCTGCTGGGGCTCCCTACTCCCCAGAGGTAGCAGCTTTGAAGTTGGTCCCTCTCTCGCTGGGCACCTGTGGCCAAGTACTTCAACTCTCTGTGCCTGGTTTTTGTGGGTGCAAACACAAACTAGGGAGGCCTGGCTTGTCAAGTTCATGAAGGGCTTCAAGGAAACCACATGTTTGAGTACCCAGAAACTCAGTGCCGCCATGCTCTGTAAGGCCTTGGTGCAGTGAGCCATGTGTGGTTTCTCCAGGAGCAGAACAGGGGCTGGGAGGTGTGGAAGGAGCTGAGAGCGCTTCTGTGGAAGGGCAGGTAGAGGAGGGAAAGAGCCAGGGAAGCAGAGAGCAGTGGGGAGAAGAGCAAAAAGTAAGCCAGCAAAAGGGAACTACAGAGGTTCAAGGCAGGGAAGATACTTCAGACGACCCTAGGACCCTCTGAAGCCCCAGCTGCAAGGGAGGGGGAAAATAGCCTGGTAGCCCTCTCCCAGGACCTGCTGCCATACCACCCCGCACCCCACCCCCATGGAGCCAGCACACCACATTACCCACCGTGACCCTTCCACTCCCAGACTGACCCCTCCATGGCCCCAGCTGTGCCAGTGAGCCCCCCGCTTTGCCCCAGAGCTGCACACAGAGCTTTGAGTGTCCAGTGTAGGTCCTTGGCCTGGCCTGAGAGGCAGCTAAGCTTTTCCAGCTGTAGTCATTCTGTGACCATGAGTCACCACAATAGGATAGGAGCCCAGATATCTCCCTCCCTTTCTTTCCTCCTTCCCCTCCTCCCTCCCTTTCTTTCTTCTTTCCCTCCTTTGCTTCCTTTCTTCTCTTCTCCATTCTGAGCTGAGCACAGGCTGATTTCTCCTCAAGATTCCTTAGCCCCACATGCGCACAGAAGCCCCCGGGGGGGTGTGACAGCAGCCACTCCAGCCCCGACTCCTCAGGTTGCAGAGGGAGAAGCCACTTCCGCCCCAAGAATGGCTTTGCAGGGCCACTGGTCCAAAAGGACTGGTCTTTCTAGGTCTACTTAAGAAAAACACTCTTAAAACAACAGGCAAATCTATTAACCAGTGAATATGATTTGCACGCCTTTCAAAAATGATTCACTACACAGCAAGATTTGAAAACAGACAAAAATCAGGTTTCAGCCAGCTCCCTTTTGAACCCCCAAATGTCATCCATCAGTGCTTACTCCCTCTGGCTATCATGTTATCACTGCAGAAATCTGGGTTTCTGGTCTGCGGTGGCTCACCTTGCATCTCCTACTGTCACATTGGGGCTCAGGAGCAGCTCTGGGGTCCCACGCCCATGGTGAGCAGGGTTTTGAACCCCACGCCAAGGTATCCAGCTGCTGACCATACCTGCAGCTGTCCTGTCTCAGAGGCTCTCAGCACTCAGCAAGATCAGACAATCACAAGTCACTGCCTCGTCTCTGGGCCAAGAAAAACTGCTCTGTGCTCCACACGGTCAGAAGGGAAAAAGAAGCGCAAGATCATACGCACTGTGACCCTGTTGCCAGGACTCTGAAGGCCGCTTTCCTCTTTCGCACACTCTGTTTCCTGCCTGCCCACAGCCCCACAACTGCACAGAGCTGGTGTACTCCTCGAAGTCACTGCTGTGGGGACTGCAGCTGTTGCCTAAAGGGCTGTGCTTTATTTTCCAGGTATCATAGGAAACACAGACACACTGACATAAGCTAAGAAGTCAAGAAATACACTGGGCTCTTCCTTCTTTCAGCAAATATTGATTGGCATCTCCTCTGAGCCAGGCACTAAATGGGGACAAGGAAATGTAGCAAACAAAATACTAATAATAACTAGTAATAATAACTTGATCAATCTGGGCTAGGAGGAATCTCTAGAGCCCCCAAAACGTTGGGCTGCCTTTTTAAAAAGTCTATTTTAACCTGAAACCGGGGGCCAGAGAGTACAAAAGAACGGTCAAAGCCAGGAGACATGGGTCACTGTTTGGGGGGTCTGGCATGAGGAAGGAGTGGGGGTCTCTCCGAGCCAGCTGCTCTGCCTAGCACATGGAATACCTGGGTACCAGGCATGAAATCCATCTGCAGAGGTGACCCACAGTGGGACAGCCAGCGCAGTCACAGAGTCCTGTCTGCATTCCCAATTCGCCTGCGCGGGTCGTCGCTTTGTTAATGCTATTTAATAAGCCCAGTGGCCCAGATGCCTGTCCGCAGCCCCAACTGGAAGGGAGTCTTCCAGACACTGTCCCTCTACATCTGTCACATCTTGTCACTGCCTCTCTGAATTCAACAGGCCCAGAGCCAGGCACGTAACCCAGAGAGCCCAGCCCTATGTCTTCCCGCGCAGGTCGCAGCTGCGCCCTTCCTTTCCCTGGGCAAGAAAGGGGCTATCTAAGGCATGTGCCAGAAGAGCCTTAGATAGAGCCTTAGAAGAGCCCTGTGCCCGCCGCTACCCTCTTCACGTCCCCTGCTGCCTGAGTGTTTTGCGCTGTCCCCCTCCCCCGGAGTGCACATCTTGCAGAAGTGCTCCCCCAACTTGCAGGGTAGTGCAGCTCCCGATGTGGAGCACGGGCGCGGGCTGTGCTCTACTCATGGCGCGAGAGCGCCCCACCCTGCTCTGCGGTCGGAGGCGGAACAGCATGAGAGCGAGCCGTCTAGAAAGGCAGCCTACCATCCCTAAGAAGGCCGGATCCCGGGGCCAGGCTGCTGCTGGCCCCAGCCCTGGCCAACCGGCCACCTGCCCACCCTGCCTCGCTCAGCCTCCAGAAATTTGGACCCCCCCACACACACGGAAGACCAGCTGTGTTTTGGTGGCAATGCGACAGCCCCCGGTCCCCAGAGCCAGAGTGCCCCAGAGACCATGGCTGTCCTGGAGATAGGAAAACAGGCTGCAAGCACAAGGCCCCCCTTTGCCCATGGGCTAACCTGGAAACGTCTGATCATTATCACTGCATCGTGCTTCCAGTCTAGTCCAGGACCTAAGACCCCCTCTTAGTCCCCTACTTTGCCCTCTTAGACCCAAATGGAGAGTTGGACTGTGGCCCAGGGACACAGAACCTCAAAGCCGGAGGCTCATCTGTAGTTGCAGGGGATGCTCACTCCTCTACATGGCCTCTGATGCCATCACTTGGAAGCATTCAGATGTGGCATAAGCCCAGGCTATGAAACTGAGTTGATATTTAAATGACCTAACAGCAAATTGCTCAATTTAATTTGCTTACTAAATCCAATAAAGAAAAAAACAAGAAAACCCATCTAATTAAAAACATTGATCCATAGAAACTGGCAACTCCAAAGGCCTTGCTGGAAGTTAGCACTTGAGTGATGCAAGAGTTATGAGTTATGATAAGAAATCTATTCTCCTCCTTCCTCCAGGAAGGCTGCAAAAGGCCCTGAGAAACTCCTCCCTTTAAAAACGGGGAAACCGTGTCCAAATGGGGAAGTACTTTGTTCCATTCAACCAGCAAGGCCAAGCTAACTCCAGGAATGGAGAAGCCTAAGAAAGAAGTGGTTCCGTGCTAAACTCCACCCACTCCCGCCTCAGACCAGGGCCCTTCTTCAACATCTTGGCTTGATTGGCCTCCTGGACCTGGCACCCCATCCTACTTGTCCAGTTAACGTCAAGACCCTGGGCAAAAATGATATTCTCAGGGACAAATTGGTCCATGGAGGGCAAAACAGCAGCTTCCTCGGCCCTTCTTCAACCGCCACCCAGTCTGAGCCAGAGGAACACACAGCAGGTCCTCACCAAGTTTACAGGAGCCATTTATGTAAGGCATTCTCACTGGAAGTATGGAGTACATGTCTTTAATCTGTTGAGAAGGTTCTGTTCTACTTCTAGTCTCCTGATAGCTCTTACCATGAACAGCTGTAGAATTTAGTCCAATACTTTTTCTCCAACTAGTGACAGGACCATATGGCTTTTTCCTTTCCTCTGTTAAAATGATGACTTTTGGGGGTGGATCTTCCAATGCTGAACCAACACTGCCATCCCTATAATAAAACCACTTTCTACATTCTGCCAGATCTGACTTCTAAGAGTTTGTTTTGTTAAAAAATTTTCTGTCTATGTTCATACTTTTTTCTTCTATTATCTTTATCCAGTTTTAGGATTAGCACAATGTTGAGTGCCTAAAATGAGGGGAGAAATGTTCCTTCTTTTTCCTGCTTTAATTGTTTGATATAATTTATCAGTTAAAATGTATATGAGCCTGCTGTTGTCATATAGGTAGGTTTTCAAGCTAGGAATATACTTTCTTTAATAGGTGCTATTCAAATTTTATGTTTCCTCCAGAGTTAGTTTCATTAATTTGTCTTCCAAGGTACTTCTTAGAAGTTGTCAAATTTATTTCAAAACAGATTTTTGTAATATGCTTTCTATGTCCTTTTAAATTCTGTAAAATCTGTGGTAATGTCCCCTAGATCTTAATATTGTAATTTTTAAAATGTATAATTGATATTGTGTAACAGGAAGAAAAGGTTTAAAGGTGCAGGGGAATTGGGAGGGGTAGGGGAAGGGAAAAAAAGGGAAAGGAAAAAATATGAGAAAAGGAAAAACAATGGAAACAAAGTCTATGCAAATAAGGAAGGGTTGAGGGGGTGAAGGGAGGGCAAGGGAAGGGGAAAAAAATAAGAACCAAGATACTCATGTAATGGTACAAGATCCCAATGATGAATGTAACTGTATTTTATACCGAAAATGTACCAATAAACTTAAGGGGAAAAAAATAAAAGAAAGACGGTTTCATTGGATACGAAGATAATGCTCCCTTCTCCAACTGCTCTTCTATGCTATTTCTAGCAAAGTCCCTAGCAACCGGAAATGGAATGGAACTGCCACCTGACTGTCATCAGGTTACAGGTCTTCCAGCCCAGTGTCCCGCCCAGGCCCCAGCCACAGTGCCGAGGTTTATTTGGACCTGCACTTAACAAAGCTGTTAGCTAAAACAAATGCATCTTCAATGCCCTCCCCATCGGGGCTAGTTGTACCTGGCTTGGTGTCAGGCCCTAAATCAGGACTAGATTGTCCTTTCAGGAGAACGTCTGCCTCAGAGAGAAGTGAAATCACTTAGTATTTGGCAGCTCAGTTCCTGCCAGGGGAAGGTGACTGCAACTGAACCCACAGCTAGAATGGTATATCCCTCCTCCTGTTGGGCCAGATGGGGCCCGTGCCTGCCTACTCCAGATCCCTATTCAGGGCAAGAAGCTCTGCTTTCAGCAGAGCCCTCTAGGGCCAAGTATACACACACACACACACACACACACACACACACACACACACACACACGACCTCCCTCTGCAGGTAACGTTAGCTACCGATGGGCAGGATGAATCCCACTCACAGACCTGAGCTCAAGGAACAGGGACTAGGAGAGCCACAAACAGATAAGCTCTAGAAGGTAGGCTGCAGAACAACCAGGGCTGTGAGAACTGGCAGTGGGGTGAGGCCGAGAAGGAAGCCAGCCATTGTGGTGCCCCCAACATTTGCCATTTAAAGGATGCTATGCCATGTCCATCGCTGCTCTAAGTACTGGGGATTCAGAAGAGCTCTTGGAAAAGATCTCTACCTCAGGGCGTGGATAGTCTAAAGAGGGAAGGGGACAGTGCACTGGAAACAGACACACAAAATGACTGGGGGAGTGAGAAGTGCTGTGGGGAGCCACTGAGGGGCTGGGGCTCTGGCAATGGGGCGCTCTCTGAGGGGTCCTTTGCAGTCCTGAAGACAAGGTGTCAGCCACAGCAAGACCCAGAGGAGGACGAGTCAGGACAGCAAGTATGAGGCCACTGAGACAGGAAGAGAGAAGCGGGCTGAGGACAAGAGGGGACCAGCACAGAATCTACTGGACAGGACCTGGGGACCACAGGCATGAGTGAATCTTCTCCTAGAGTCATGGAAAACTACCAGGAGGTTTCAAGCAGAGGAGTGATGAAATGTGTTTTTCATGTTTAAATCTCTGGTGGGCAGCTGGGGAATGGGTCACAGGGGCAAGGGCTGGAGCCAGGACATCACTCCAGAGGTGACCAGCTGTCCAGGGCTGAGGTAGGGGCAGTGGAGCTGGGAGAGGTGCATGCCTACAACATTTCCTGGGTGACTGAAAGTGGTGGGTGAAGGAAAAAGAATCCAGGATGACTGCAGTGGGTTTGGCCAATGTGGTGAGGATGAGCAGGCTTGGGAGAAAAGTGCTCAGGAAGTGAGCTATAATGATGCTAATTTTGAAGCTCCATGGTGGTGTCAAGTAGCTAGTTGGATATATACCATCATTTTTACTGCCTTTATGTAGGACTGGAAAAATCATTTACATAATAAATTTCTTTCCATCAACTTCAAATATGCTCATGTTTTACTTTAGCTCAGTGGGTTTTGCAGACTACTAGTATATTTTCCTGAACACACATGCAAAAAAGTAATGACGACCATAGTGCCCAGGTCCCCTTGGAATTCAACTGCAACATTTCTTCCTTCCCCATCCTCCAGGAGGGTCTGGGCACCTAGCATGGATGGCGCCATTGGCTTCTACACTTGGGAAATCCTGAGGCATTGGTTGGAGATAGCCTAGCCCAACAGCTCTCCCAGTCTTGGGGACATCCACCCGACTGCCCAGCAGACCCTGCTCAGTCCCTTGCTTGGTAGGGGGAGTCACAAAGGAGAGCCCACTGCACTTTCCTGAGGTCCATGCGCCCTCTGGTGGGCGGGTTCCTCATCTATGGTTTCCGGGGGCTTTGTTTCCAGAGTAAATAGGGAACAAGTGGCCAGACTACCTTAAGCTCCAAACCAAGAAACAAGTCAGTGCTGCTGAGTCTGGAATTTAGGCCAGATTAGAACAGGGATGGCAGCCTGTAAGCCACACGGGCCGCCAAGGTAAAGGGCCAAAGGAGAGGGTGAGCGGTGGATGGGAACACAGGCTTTTGTTTCCTATAAAGGTCACCAAGGCAGAGAAAAGCGAATTGGCGGCCGTATACAAATAGGGCAATTTACTCCCTGTGGGTATATTCAAAGGAAAATAAAAAGCATTCCAATTTAAACATTTTAAAATTAAGAGCAGAGAACATCAGGCTGTGCCGCATAAATACAACACATAATGGAAAATGTACTTCAGTTCTTACATTACAGCCAGTTACAGAAGAGAGACGGGGGCGGTGGCCAGCAACCGGCAGAGTCACGCTCCTGCTCCTGCGGAGAGAGCTGCTGAGAGGGAGTGGGGGGGGGGGGGCTGGTCAGAAACAGATCCTGCCTGTGGTGGCTGACATCTAGGGCCTCACACGGGTACCCACATCATCCACGGATGTGCACCTACACAAGGCACAAGGCACACACTCTCTCTCCAGGTCACTGGAGATAGACATTCGGGGCACAGCAAAAGGTTGTGGAAATTGGACCCGAAGATATCTGGGAAAAGGGGCGTTAGGGAGAGGGTGGAGCTGAGCCCTGAAGTCTGGGACCCAGAGGGACACCTGCTTTGCACAGGGAAAAGCAGCTTCGAGACTCATTGTGCACCCTGTGATGTGGGCTGGGAAGAGGACTTCCTTTGAGGGGCTGCACTGAGGGTGAGCCAGGCTCCAGGGAGCAATATGACAGAGCTCTTGCTAAAACCAAGGCAAACATGTGCAATGCAGTCATGCTCCCGGCCCTGGCCCCGGTGCCAACCTAAGTCTGCAAAAATAACAACTCTTGCAGGTTCCAGCACTTGGTGAAAAATGAACTCCTTGATGCAACCTTAGCAACAAGCATCTTAGCAAGCAGCCGCCTGAGTCCCCAAGGACTTCTCCTCCTGTTGGCTGGGCCTCTTGAGGTGAAAGGGCTTAGAGGCTTCTCTTCCATCCTGATACCCAAAGGAAGCGCAAGCACAGAGCACTAGCCCATCATGAATGCCATCTCGTGCCGCTACCACTCCAGGGACCATAACGTGGGCCTGAGGTGTCACAGACCCCCTTGAGTGAGGTTTCCCCTGGTGGACACATTACCATAAGCTAAGGATGGGCCAGGAAATGACACTGCATTCCTAAGAAGTCTGGCTAGAAGAATGAATTCACATAAAAATACCTAGTGACACCAATAGCACAAGCAATGCAAGGGAAAAACTAACAAACTGGACTGCAATAAAAGCAAAAGCTTCTGTGCATCAAAGGGCACAGTCAATGGCGTGAAGAAGCAAGCTGTGGAATGGGCTGACATGTTCTCCAATCATACCTGGTAAGAGGGTTATAACCGCAGTGTTTAATGAACTCCTGCAACTCAGCTCTGTTAAAATGGTTGAAGAACTCGAATGGACATTTCTCCAAAGAAGATGCACAGACGGCCAGCAAGCACGTGACTGTATGCCCCAAATCATGACCCATCAGAAAAAAGCAAGTCAAGGCCACAGTAAGTTATCATCTCACACCAGTTAGGTCGGCTACTGTAAAAACACCAAAAAACGAGGAATGTTGATGAGGATGTAGAGAAATGAGGAAACTTGTGTTCTGGTGGTGAACTGCAAAATGGTGGAGCCCCTCTGGAAAACGGTCTGGCAGTTCTTCCAAAACTTACAAGTAGAATTATCAAAGGATCCAGCAACTCCATTTCTGGGTATATAGCCAAAAGAATGGAAAGCAAATGAGATATTTGTGTAGCTATGTTTATAGCAGGAGTATTTAAACAGACAGAAATCATAAAATTGCCCAAGTGTCCATCAACACAGGGAATCATATTCAGCCCTAAAAGGGAAAGGAACTCTGACAGAATTCCAATGGGGCCTACCACCTGGATGGGTATTGGCAGTGGTATGCCAAGTGAACTAAGCCAGAAACAAAGATCAGCAGGATCAGCAGGTGTTTCCATTTCTATGATGTTCCTAGAGTAGTGAGATGGGGGAGCGGCAAGGAGCTGTTTAAGGGGAACAGAGGTTTGGCCTTGTGAGATGAGAAAGGGTTGGAGATAGATTTCATGGCAATGTGAATATACTTCTTCATTCTTATTTTTATTCGCCCATGTTTGCAGTGCACACTGATCACATTCCTCGTGGAGCACTGGTGCACATACATAACCCATCTTAATTCTTTTTTCATCCCCTTTCCCTCCTCTCCCTCCCCCCTCCCTCCATCCCTCGGTCCCCTTCCCTTTTGCCAAAGATCTATGTCGCTGTTTCCTATTATCTTTTATGTTGCTCTTTAATTTACTTATATTTTGGGTTTCTCATGTAAGAGAAACTATTCAATATTTAAGCTTATGTGTCTGATTTAATTTACTTAGCATCTCAAGGTGCATCCATTTTCCTACAAACGACTCGTTTATCCTTCTTTGTGGCAGAATAGTACTCCATTGCATGCAAATACATTTTCTTTATGCACTCATTTGTTGATGAACATATAGACCACATCTGAGATTTAGCTATTATGAGTTGTGCTGCTATAAGCATGGATGTGCATGCATCACTGTGATATGATGTCTTTCACTCTTGGAGGAAGGTACCTAGAAAGGGAATAGCTGAGACAAGAAGAATTTCTACTTTTAGTTTTCTGAGGACTTTCCACACTGATCCCCCTAGTGGTTACACCAGTCTCACTCCCACCAACAGCCTCACCAGCATCTGTTATTATTTGATGCCTTGATGAGAGCCATTTTTTCTGCAGTGAGATGGAACCTCAGTGTTGTTTTAATGTGCATTCCTCTAATGGCAAAAGATGGTGAACATTTTTTCATGTATTTGATGATGCAAATATACTTAACACTATTGAACTAGATTCTTAAAATGGTGAAGAAGAAAATTTATGTGGGTTTTACCACAGTGAATGAATGAATGAATATTGTGCATGAAGGTGAAGGCACAGGAGTCTGCAGCTTGACCTTCTTGCCCACAAGCCAGCACAGGTCCCTCAGCCTCCTGATCACCTCATGACCTCCAGGAGGCTTCCCCGGGCAAAGCCAGTGCTTCCTGCAGGACCTGGCTGCTGACAGGTGGAAGCACATGCATCTAGGTCAGTTGTGTCAGTTCGCTCACTCACTCACTCACTTCACTCAGTGTTCACATCTCTCGGTGGCTCTTCTGGGCCAGACATACGGCTGAGGCTGCAGAGAGCAACGTGGGTGGGAGGCTATGGTGGCCTGGCCCTCAGAGAGCCCACAGTCCAGTGGAGAAGCGTCCCTTCCAGAGATTAACAAGAATCAGGACAAGGAGGCTCCTGGGCAACGTGGCAGCCTGGAGATGGGGGTGATTGTCTGCCTCCCAGGGAAGTGGTGGGTATAGGTGAGGGCCTTCTCCAAGGAGCCAGTGCCAGGGCTGTCCTAAAGTACCACCAGTGTTTGCACAGGCAGGGGAGGATGGCACAAAGTACGCCAGGCAGAAAGAGTGGGGGGTGGGTGAGGAAGGATTAATGGAGGGAAGAAGAGAAAGTAAATACAGAGTGGAGCAATACATACTGCTCAGAGTTCGAAGAGATTTACTAACTTGTAAGTGCCCCTAATGCACATATTGACTTGAAGTCTCCCACCCACTGCCAACTTTCAAGAACTCTTCAGAAACGCCCTGCCCTTAGGAGTGGTGGCCAAAGCAGCCAGGTAGCATGGCAGGCTGGGCGCTTATCAGTAGTCTTGTTCCTTATCTCCTGTTTTGGAATAGACCAGAAGCCAAAACCTCATCATCCTTCTGCCCCAGAGAAGACTGCAGAACCCCCACTCCCAGCTGGCAGGCAGGCAGGCAGACAGACAGACCAGTCAACAAAGCCCAGTGGTCCACAGGAGGCAGGCACCATGTGTGCCATGCTGCACATAGGCTTCCCAGACCAAGCTTTCCCTGGAGACAGGACAGCTCAGCTGCTCTTCTATTCCTTCTTTAAGACTGGGCAAGCTGAAGCTCCCGGAAGCACAGCAACAATCCACACTGTCCACAAGCTCAGCTCTTAGCTACACTTGGAGGGCAACTCTTGGGTGGTTCAGCCAAAAACTAAAGCCTCAGAGAGACTCTAGGGAGAACCCTAGCGGCAGGAGAATGGAGAACATGCGTGTGAGTCTGGAGGCCTATAGGCTCGGCTAGATCTGAGGCCAAGGCAAGGCTGCAGGGGCCACTGGGCCCCAAGCTTTATGGCTGCTCCTCGCCATCGGGCTCAGGGCTGTTCAGCCCGTCTGAAAAGTAGTCATCTTCATGCTGCCTCACCTTGGTCTCCAGGACCGTGATGCGCTGCTTCAGCTTCTGCTGGGCCCCTGTGTACTCCGCCAGCAGGCGGCTAAAGCGGGTATACAAAGTCTCCATGTTCGTCTCCAGCTGCTCTAGCTTCTCCTGAACATCCACCTCCATGCTGGCTGCCACCTCACTCTCGTCCAGCAGCCCCTCTTTCATCAGGATCTCCCGGCCCCTCTCCTCTAAGACCTTCTTGGCATCAGGGTACTCAGTCACCGCTTCCATAAGATCATCCTTGGACAAGCAGAAGAGGTCTGAGTAGCCCAGGCTGCGGATGTTGGCTGTGCGCCGATTGCCCATCTTGCTGCCCTTAATGTTAAGGATGCTGATCTCTCCAAAGCAGCTCCCAGCTGAGAGGAGGGCATATTGAGTGATGCCATCATCAGCCACCACTGCCAACTTGCCCTCCTTGATTATGTACATCTCCTTGCCAATGTCCCCCTTGCGGCAGATGTAATCCCCAGGGCTGAAGACCTGAGGACGAAGCTTCAGGACCAGCTCCACCAGCAGGCCAGCCTCGCAGTCCTGGAAGATTCGCACTTTCTTGAGTGTGGACAGGTGGACGTTGATAGCTATCTCGGCCCTGAGTTTGGCCGGCAGGTTCTTGAGGACTTCCCGCTCATCTACTGACTTCTTATTGGTCCACAGGTAGTCAAACCACCTGATGACCTTGGCTTCCATCTCCTTACTAACCTTGCGGAACTGCATGTAGTGTTTGACGGCATCAATCTTGGCCTGGAATTCTGCCCGTGTGGCATTCATGTTGGAGATCATGGAGCCCACGTTTCCCACGATGGTGGCAAAGATGAGGACACCGATCAGGAAGTCAAAGATGACGAACAGGAACTCTTCATCCTTTACAGGGGGTGGTGTCTCCCCAATGGTGGTGAGAGTCAGTGTAGACCAGTAAAGGCAGTAGATGTACTCCCTGGCCAGGTAGCCATACTCAGGGTCAGTGATGTTGGGGTAAACCCACGTGTCCACCCCAAAGCCGATGGACTTGGAGATGGCGTAATAGATGCAAGCATTCCAGTGGATGATGACCAGGATATAGAGGACCAGGTTGCTGATGCGGAAGATGTTGGGGTAGCTGGTACGTGTCTCTGTGCGGTCAAAGAACTCAAACATGCGGGCAAAGTGTAGCAGGCGGTTGAAGCGCACCTCAGGGTTATGGATTCCCACAGCAAAATAGATCAGGTCCGTGGGGATGACGGAGGCCACGTCCAGCTTGAACTGCAGGGTGTGGATATAGTTGTCTCGAAGTTTCTTGGTATCTTTGACCAGCAGCCCCTGCTCTAGGAAACCTAGTAGACATACAAGCCAGTATGTCACCCCTGCCTCCAGGCATGTCCCTCCCTAGAGGTTCACACTCAGCAAGGACCAAATTACTCCCTTAGCCCTCCTTCCCAACGAAGAATAGAGCTCACATAGCAGGGCTGACCAGACAGAACTCAGGAGACCACTCCCAGACCCAAACCTCTGGAAGCACACAAGACCATGAGATTCAAAGCAAATCGGTCACCTATTGGAGTCCCAGCCAAGCAGTTGAGGCCAATAGCATGTCCAGTAGTTTCCCTGAAAATTTAGACTCAAGTCTTTGGGCTTGTGGGTCCTACTGCTAACTGTGCGTCCCAGCTTCTCACTGACCTGTGCGCAATCGGATGAAGAGGTCCGCGATGTAGATCAAGTCTGAGAAGTAGTCCAGCACCAGCCACACCAGGAAGTAGCCCCTCTGGAGGTCACTGAAGCAGGCTCTGCAAGAGAACATGGCTGGTTTCACCTTCAATGTCTGCCAACATTCCCTGGAGAGCCCAACTGGGTGCCTATTTGTGCAAGGCTAAAAATGGCCACCAGGGGCGCTAGCGAGTCACAGTCAGCCTGGTGCTAAGCAGACAACAGGTAACTCCTACCTCCACCACTGTAATTACACAGACATCACGCCTATGCGTCACTATGGCCTACTTCATCCATTAGACCATGACCTGCAGGAAGGCAGATCCCAACTCAGTCATTAGCGCATGCCCATCCCCAGCCCTGGGCACCAGGACTCAAGTGCTCAGTGGTGTCAGTTGAGAGAATGAATAACTCATCTGACGAACAAACTGCAGTGCATTGCTGACTAGCCTCTGTGCCCATCACTCTACATGCAAGGAGTGATTAAAACATATGGTGTGAATGTTTAAATTTTAAAAACACATTTATTAGAAAGCCACATAGCCATGAATCTCCCTGTCTTCCAACACACTGATCCCATTGTTCTTGCCACGTTTCAAAGCAGTTCTGAAGTCCTGTTTCCTCAGTGACTTTAGATGTGCTGCTGTGGCTGCCTCAGTGTCCTGAATGGATTCAAAAATGTTTCCCTTTCTTGGTCATTTGGCTTTGGGGAAGAGCCAGAAGTTGCATGGTGCCAGACTCAGTGAATGGTTGGTGGATGAGGACGCAGTGTAGTGTCTTCATGAGCTTGCTTTCCCTTTGGATGGCACTGAGCAGCAGCATTCAGTGTTTCTGATCACACCTAGTAAAGACACTCAGGAAAGAGGACTCTAGAACTGGTTCAGAAAGTGGGAAGAATGAAGGGATAAGTGTGTTTGAAGAAAGAGGGAGTACTTTGAGGGGGACTCATGGCAGTGTGGCTTTTACTGTCATAATTCTTTAAATTTAAACATGCATCATACATTTTGATCACCCTTTACACACCCGTGATCACTGTAAATGTGACTGTTCCTCCTGGTGCACATTCACCAGATCCCCATCCAAATGCTGCAGGACCAGCAGTGCCTGCCACCCTGATGGCCCAGCACAAGGACTTTGCATGTGCTGCTTCCACCCAGCCTAACCCTTCTGCCAACCTCACGTATCTAAGCAGCTGACTTCCTCCCACCAAGTAGGCCTAGCCTCCTCAGAAGCCTTGGCTGCCCTTTCTAGCAGTTCTCTGCCACCAGACCCTGGAATCGTCTTGCCATTTCTCTTGTTTCATGTTTGCAGTCGGTGTCCCCAACTAGACTTCGAGCTCCACGAAAGCATAGTCCATGCCTGCCTTGCTCACCATGTTCTCCCCAGCACTGAGCACAGAGCCTAGCACCCACTAAGTGCTCAGTGAAGAACCTGCTGAATGAGTGACTGAGCTGAAGGATGGAGTTGAGTGGGGAATGCTGTAGGGGGAGAGGGCTTTGAAGACCAGCCTTAGGGCTTGAACTT
The DNA here is from genome assembly GCF_053883595.1 of Heterocephalus glaber. Taxonomy (NCBI): domain Eukaryota; kingdom Metazoa; phylum Chordata; class Mammalia; order Rodentia; family Bathyergidae; genus Heterocephalus; species Heterocephalus glaber. Next base: position 251,066 of record NW_028258205.1, on the reverse strand, counting down.
CATTCTGTTGGCAATGGGGAGCCACTGAAAGGTCTCCATGGAGTGAGTGGTGTGACTGAATCCATTTCTACACTGAGTGGTAGTCGTGCTGGAGGGGGAATGGGTGCCTGCAAGGAATGGAGGGGCTGCTGTAGCTGCATCGGGGAGAGCAGAGTGGTCTTACGTAGGGCAGTAGTACATACGCAAAGAAGCAGGAGCAGGTCACAGAACTGGGAAGACAGAAGTGAAGGGCTGGTGGCATACTAAGTAGTGAAGAGTGTTGGGGTTCACAGGGTAGACACAGGTGCCATTGGCAGCCAGGGAAACCCGGGGGGAGGTGTGGCTTGCCATGAGCTATGTGTCCACAGCTGGAACAGATTTGTTTCTGAATCCTGGGGCCCATACACTGTGCTGGTTTGTTTACCCCCTCCGAGGTCCCTTTCTGCTCACCTAGCCACCAGCAGGCACCAGTTGTAGAGAACGGGCATGGCAATGACAAAGAGCCAGCGGTAGTACCAGTCCCCAGCAGGGTCCAAGACAAATAGTTGAAATTTCTTCCTGAGGAGTTAAACAGAGGCTAGGTTTGGCCAGGTGCCGCACGGTATCAGCACTCAAGCTCCCAGAGGCCAGAGGCTCCCAGAAAAGCACTGCGGATGGGCATGTGTGGAATGAGGGGTAGGTTGGCTTAGGGCTCCAGTTTTCAGAGACCCACAATCTTGAGCCAGGCAGGTGGAGGGTGACAGATGCCCCTCTTCCCATTCCGACCACAGAGAGGACCTCTGGATTCACTTGCTCGAAAGGCATATCTGGGGCAGAGCTTTCAGCAGGATGCCTGTTGTCACATCCCTCCCGGGCAGAGAGAGAAACCCCAGGCAAGTGAGTGCACCTCACCCTCTCTTCTCGGTCCCTGGCCTCTAGCCTCCAAATCACTTTCTCAGATGCTCTGTCCTACCTTCGCAAGGGCCCTTTTCCTCCACTGACCAGTGGTGGCGAAAGTTGGCTTGGCCAGACATCAGCAGGCACCCGCTCATCCCTCAAAGAACAGACCCTCCACTCGGCCTTCTCTACCCTGCCGCCTCTCCTGCTCAATCATCTGGGTCTTTCGCACCGACTCCCTGCATGTCCCCTTCCTTGCCCACTGAGGAGCTGGAGGCAAGCCTGCCTTCATCAGTACAACCAGAGTGCACCCTCCTGGTGCATTTACTGACTGCCCACAGTGACTTCATGAGCCTGGAGAGAACATCTGGTATGGGAGTGTCTAAGGCCAAAAAAAGCCACCAGAGGTTCCCATGGTGTGATTCCACTGGCTGTTGGAGAAGCTGTGGGTAAGGACCGTGGAAATGTTCTGGAGTTAAAAACAGCAGGTGTCTCTGCCAGCCCTTTCCCTGCTATGACAGGAATTGGCCTATTCCCCGGTCTGCCCCTGGCAATGGCATTTGAAGCCCCATTCAGCACTCCTATCACATGTTTGGGAGCCCTTGAGCCCCACTGGCTGGACAACTGTACTTGGTGGCCTTTCTCTCGCCGTCCTTGTCTCCTTTGCCATCTCCTTGCTGCGTCTTCACCGTCTGAAGCTCAGGCCCACGGAAACGCTCAAGGAATGAGTCAGGCCTAGTTTCCTCCTCACGGAAATTCTTGTTGGCCCAATCTCTTATAATCCCCACCAGGCGTACAACCCTAGAGGAGAGAGAGAGAGAGAGAGAGAGAGAGAGAGAGAGAGAGAGAGAGAGAGAGAGAGAGAGAGAGAGAATGAGCCAGAAAGGAGACCTTTGCTGTTCTGAGAGGACTTGCCCCTGAGAGCTCATTGTCTGGTGAGAGAGATGGAACATGAAGAGGGAAACGGAAAGACAAACAGGCCAGGCCATGATTTCCTGTGTTCTAAGAGTTGGGATAGAGGCCAGCACCTAGAGCAGGGACTGGGGCTCCGGGAAGGACCCGGAATGCATTCTGGGGGTCAGAAATTAGGAAGATGCCCTGTAATGTGAAGAGCAAACAAGGAGTCTTCAGGGTAAGATAGATGTTGAGTTTAGGCAAGACATACCAGGGTGATTTCCCCGTGCATGGCCACCTTGGGACCACCTACCTAGGCCCCTCAGCTGGGAAGAATACCTCCAGCCAATGCTGAGACTGCTGGCCACTCCCAGCTTGCCTCACAGGAGCCTTGGAGCTGCTCGGACCTCTTCGGTCTTACAGAAAGACCTAGTGGGGCTGTGAGGAGGGCCATGGTGTCCACCCTGACAGAGGGGCAGCAGGTTAGTGGAGGAACCCACCTTTGGAAGCCACCCCTCCCCCGGCGAGGAGCATCCATGTCGGCCAGCCTCTGCAGTTCAGAGGAAGTATCATCATCGGCTGCAGACTGCGGCCTGCAGAGAAGAGGAACAGATTTGCTGGATGTAGCGGTGCACACCTGTAATCCCAGTACTCTGGGAGACTGAGGCAAGAGGACCACAAGTTCAAGCCCAACCTGGGGAACTGAGGGACTTAATGAGATCTTGTCTCAAAATTTTAAAAAAGAAGTTTAAAAAATGGGGCTGAGGATGTAGCTCAGTGTGAAGGCCCTGGGTTCAATCACAGTATCACATATTAAAAAAGGACCAGATACAATCCAGTGTTCTCTGGGCATGACTTGTCTCACCCCTGAAGCATGCCAAGAAATCTCAGTGTCCCATTGGAAGAGGTCATGGAGGCAGCCGAGAGGAGCAGACTAGCAGACTCACCTGCTGCTGGTCTTGTGCTCGTCTTTGCCATTGGCCTTGATGGCAGGGGCTGCGCGATGGTTGTGGTTATTGGCTGGGGAGCTTTTCACACCATTGGATTTTTCTGTCATCCTCCATGTACAGCTGGGACTCACCTGCCAAGGACACAACCATGGAAGGTCACAGAGTACCCTGGTACCCTTTGAGGACAGACAAGCTACTGCTGAGTAGTGTGAGAACAAAACCAGGGCCCAGCTAGCTAGTTCATATGCCCAAAAAATTCACAAGGGTAAAGGAAACAAGAGCACGTTTTGTAGTTTGGCACTGTCTGCATGTGCAATGTCACATCGGAGCTGGAGGAGTTCAGTCATTTTCTTGGGCTTTGGAGCCTGGCACCGAGGCAAAGCTAAGTCCCGCTGGCCCCAGAAGTACCTGGGTGCTGAGGTTTGCCCCTACATTGGGGAGTTGAGCAGAGGAGAAAGAGTATACAAAATAGACTGAGAGGAAATAGCCCAGAAGGGGCCATCAAAACAGAAGGGAGGTTGTATCCCACAGTATACCTTGCTGCAGTCGGGAGCCTGGGCCAGCGGACACTCAGAGCAGCTGTTCCCTGCCTGGGCTAGTCAGGTGCTTCAGCAGATGGGAACAGCAATGGTCATCCGGTGCCCCCAGATTTCCCAGGGCCCCTACTGCTGGACTCATAGTCCTGAAGCTGCTCCTGGTGTCCACCCCACCTAGCTTGTTCCAGCTCCTGAAGCCGTTGCCATGGTGATGGCAGACCTGTCAAGCAGCCTCAGAGATGCTTGCCTGGTGCACCAGGTTGCTAATGAGGGCACCTGAGGGAGAGGTACTGGCATCTGTGAGTCCCTGGCTGCACCCTGGAGGCAGCAGACCATGGAGACAGAAAGCTCCAGGCAGTGCAAACAAAGCCAGGCCCATGCACACTGATCGGTTTTCTAGCTGGCCTCCTGGAAAAGGTGGTGTTATAAAGACCAAGCTTGCAGGCGAAGAGGAGAGTGGGTCAGCTCTGCGGACACAGCACACCTTTATACTCTCTCTGGGCTTCTGCCTAGGCATGAGGAGATGCACCTCCCTGCCAGAACAGCCCAGCCCAGCCCCAGTCTGGCTGCATGCTGGTGAAGAGGACAGAGAGACATCCCCTGCCTCACCCAACCGTCAGCCCTGTGGTTCTCATAGGTGCATTCTGGCCAAGAACCCTTATCCAGCCCCGATGGTTATATTAGGACCCTAATCACATTCCCGGCCCAGAAGTGTCTTCCAAGCTGCCTACTTTTATCTTCAGATGCCTGTTGGACATCTCCTCTGAGGGACCTCAAATGCCAAATTTGACACAGCTAAAACCAAACCTGACACCTTCACCTACAAATCAGCTGCTCCCTCGATTTACCCACCTCATGAAGGGGGCCTGCCTTTTCCCAGCCCCTCAAGTCAGAAATGTGCATGTCAACTGTGACTCTTTCTTTGCTTCCTTCATCACATCTGAGCAGCCTCTTTCCTGGAATGATTCCCCAGAAGGGTCTGCCCGTCTATTGCCTTCTATCCCCATGGCTGTGGCCTGGTCTCCTGGCCACACCATGGACTTCTAAGCCTGCAGCAGCCAACTATGACCAGCCTGGCATTCCCTGGGGCCTGAACTGGAGGGGCCCATGGACACCATGGAGGTGGGCCAGGGAGCTGAAGCTCTCAGGGGAAATGAGCCCATCCTCCGTATCATGAAGGCAGAGAGGGCTGAGGGCAGAGCTCTGAGAAGCTACAACCATGACAGACAGCCTAAGTTGCTGGCTAAGTGGAGGAGGAGGAGAGGCCGAGGGCTGTGAGAAACAAAAGAACGTTCCCAGGGGAGGGTGAGATGCGGGAAGGGAGCAGTTGTTGGGACAATGTCCGCCACACTCCCCTGTCAGGAAGATGAGAGCAGCCTGGAGAGGCCCCGCACTGGCACTGTCCCCTGAGATGAGAGCCCATGTGGGCCACGGGGTGGGACAAGAGGGGCCTTGCTGGTGATCTTATCTACAGCAGCACTGAGGAGGCCCAGTGATAAAAGCGGGGGTGGGTGCATTCCACAGGGTTTGGGAGTCAGGAAAGAGTTGTGAGGAGCAGGAGATAAGGCGCATAGCTAATTCTCTAGAGCTTGGCTGAGAATGGGCAGAGATAGAGTGGGAACAGAGCAGGATGTGAGGTTGGGAAAGTTTCTCTGTGTTGCTATTGTTACTATTTTACATTGAGGAGATAGGAAAGCAAATCGAAAAGTTGTGAGAAGAGATTGCATAGAAAATGAAAAGATCTGCGCTTTGGCCCTTGCAAGGTGGGTGCGAGGACTGTTTCAGGTGCCAGAGGAAGTGAGTCGCAGGGAGAGGCTGCGGAAGGGAAGGAGGTGCCAGGTATTTTAGTCGCAGGCAAGGGTACCGTGAGAGGAGTTTCAACTTCAGACGCACCAGGCTGCAGGACATACGGACCTTGGTGGAGGCCAGAGGGGTTCGAAATGGCCGCTGGGGGTGATGGACAGGGGAAACACGATGAGTGTGAGGACAAACAGGCCCTCCAGCTGCCACGGAGAGCGGACATGGCCAGGGGACCCTAGGTGAAGGGTGGAACACTCAAAGATTGTGGCTTTCAATCCCAGAGGAAGATAGGTCAACTGCATAGAAAAGCCAGCTTCGGAGACACTAAGGCCGGAGAGAAGGAGCAAGTGAACGGGCAGACCTCCAAGACTCAGAGTTCCAGCCTGGTTAGCTCAAGTGCACGCTGCTGCCTGTTGCTTTCACTCATTCATCTAGTCCAGGCACAAACTGAAGACACCTACTGTGTGCCAGGTCCTGGGCTGGGTACTGAGGTGAGAGACATGGGCCTGGCAGGGTCTTTCAGCTCAGCGTTGCTCCCAGGTTAAAAGAGGAGACAGTCAGGAGCACAGTCGGTCCAAAAAGTCACTACTCTGCTCCTGTTCTGTTGTGTTTCTCAGCCGCGCCTCATTCTTAAAATAACGAGTTCTATTCTCCTCCTGCTTCACTGATCGCTTCTTCTCTGTGTCTTCAGAACTCTCCTCCTCTTCCCTAACTCTCGACATTGGAGGGTCCTGAACCCAGTCCTTGAACAGATCCCTTCTGTTGTCTGGCTTTACCCTTTTCCCCGGTCTCACAGCCTTAAATACAGCTGGATGCTAACGGCCTACACACAGGGAACACCAGCCCCACCTCTCCCCTGAACTCCAGCTTGTCTCCCTAACATAACCAGGTGGGTTTGGAGCAAGCAGCTCAGGCTCAGTATGCCCAAGGCTGAACTTTTGATCTCCCCTCCCACCGTTACCTGCATCTCAGTGATTCTCCCAGTTAGTCAGGTCAAAAACCTCAGTGCTCTCCCGACCGCTCTTTCTTTCGTGCCCCACTCTATGTATGCAAAGCTCGTTGCACCCCACGTGTCAAGTCATTTCTCGCCGTCGCCATCAGTACCATCTGGATCTGTATTTTCTCAGTGCACAACACATGGCAGGTGTTCTATGAATGTTTTGGATGAATAATCTATGAGTGATCCCTGCATTTTCCAAGTCCACTACTCCCTCTCTACTTGACTTACTCAGCTTAGGCTACTGCGATGTCAATTAGGTAATTTTAGTGGAACATGCAACACCTCTCCACTTGGCAAGGATGGAATAACAGGGACCAAACCTACCCTCCAGAATGCAGCCACCAAACTTAGAAGAAGGTATGAAACAACAGTCTTCAATCCTCTAAACAGTAAGTTCCAAAGGGTGGTATTCCCTAGTGGACAGGAAATGGGTGAGATGAGCCCTGGGATTGCCCCAGATTGCTCCCATGGAAGACTTTCTAGGCCATAGCACAGAGAGGGGAAATACAGATGGAACCTGACTGATTTCCTGGGTTGAGGTGACACCGGAAGGAATCCCAAGAGACCAAAGCAGTTGGGGTGTGCAGAGCAGAATATGGGAGAGGAGAGAACTGGAGAGAGAGAGGGAGAGACGGAGAGAACAAACTCTGGGAACCTGAAGAAGGTTGCCCTCAAGGATCTAGCTGAGCATGTATCAGTCCAACCAATAAGGAAGCTATTCCTGTTTGAGGCAAGAAACATCGCCTAGAATTAGATAGACAGCCCTCCCCTCTCACACAGGGCCTGATGCTGTCAGCCACACTGGAAAACCCAATGATCCACGGGATATTTGAGAAGGGTTAGTGCTTAGACTGAGCACTGTTGAAGTCCCCTGAAAAATCTTAAAAGCAGACTCAAAAGGACACAGCTCTTTCCAAGGAATTTCACAGTATCCCAGAAACAAGATTTAAGAATGATTTGAGAAATATAAAAATACCCAGCGTCTAATAAGGTAAAATTCACAAAGCGCAGTATCTACCCTGAAGTTACCAGACATGCATATAATTTCTCCACAATGAGGAGAAAGCACTCTATAAATAGAAACAAACCGAGAATTGGCACAAATGTAGAATTAGCAGACAAGACCTCAAAAGTTAATATACCACTGTAGTTCATTTGTTCAAGAAGTTAAGTTGGGGTATGGAATGTATAAAAAGACCCAGGCCTACCTTCTAGAGATTAAAAGTAGAATTTGTGTGGTGAAAAATTCACTACAGCCATTCCTCAGTATCTTTCAAGACCCTACTGTGCATAACAGAATCCACTAATGTTCAAGGCCCTTATACTATTTGTATATAACCTAGACATCCTCCCACATTTTATCATCTCTGGATTACTTATAATATCTAATACAATATAAATGTTGTGTTGATAGCTGTTATACTGTGTTGTCTAGGGGATGAAAACAAGAAGAAAAGTCTACATGTTTGGTATACATGCAATTTTTAAAAAGATCTTCAATTCACAGTTGGTTGATTGCAGAGCCCATGGGTGTGGAAGACAGACTGTCTCTGGGATTAATGGGAGATCAGTGAACTTGAAGACAATACAATAAAACTGTCCAAAATGAAACATAGAAAAAAACATCAGTAAGCTGTGGGATAGATTCAATGGAGTAATATGGGTGTGATCTAGTTCCAGAAGGACAGAGAGGATAACAGATGTTTGAAAACGTAACTAAAATGTTTTGTAACTTGTGTATATCTGTTTATATTTACCTAAACAGGACATGCAAGCACGCGCACACACACCATGAAAATTACACCAAGACAAATCATAATGAAATTTTCCAGGCCCATTAATGGGAAAAATCTTAAATACATCCAGTGAAATATGACACGTTATACACTGAGTCACAAAAGTAAAGCTGGCATTGTATGCCCAGTAACAAAGTTAAGGATGACAGCAAGACCTCCCTGCTAAGCTTAGATTTTCTTTCCAGCTTCCAAATGGACATTTCTCTCTGGCTGCCCTTGGAAACCTGCAGCTCACCCTGTCCCATGTCACACTGAATTCCCCATCACCATGATTCCTTTGATAGATATTTGTGACTGACCAGGACTTCCAGCCCTCAGCTAAAACAGGAGGATTGCAAGACTGAGCTCAACCTGGGCAACTTCACAACTTACAAAAAGCCTATCTCAAAATAAAAGGACTGGCGATATAGCTCCGGGAAAAAGCTTTGGGTTCAATCACTAGTGCTAGAAAACAAAAAAGAAAAGAAAGAATCTTAGGCATCATTCTTGATACCTTCCACTTAGTCTCCAAATCTCATTGGTTCTACTCCTGAAATCTCTCTCCAGCACTTTTCCCCATCCGTCCTGACTGCTGCTGCCCCAGGTCCTACCTGTGTCCTGTCACAGCCTTTGATTCATTGTTCCTCCACATTGAGATCCCCAGATCTCTTCTCCCTTGTCACTACCATCGACATCGCCAGTGTGAATTCAGTGTAACAGTTATTTGTCATGTATTTGGCAAACAATTGAATACATTCATAGGTGAATGTATTTATGAATGGATTCCCTCAACTTCTCTCCACTTCCCCAAATCCATGCCTTGTTTCATGTTCCCTTTTCCCCACTTTGTCTACACCATAGATTTACCATCTCCCGACGATGAACTCAAGGTTGACTTGCTCTTCGTAAGCCACTACAGTTGGGCCTCAACTTGATGCAGTAGTGTGTGTCCCACCCAAGCCCTCAGTCTCCTCTCTCTGGAGAAGGCAAGCACTGCCAGAGGATGCTAAGGGATAGCTGGAGGGGTCCTGCCTTGGGGAAGGAGGAACCTGGGGTCCTACTACTGGCAAGAGGTCTAGAGATGAGGGGTGTGGACCAGGCCTACACATGCTGCTACAGACTCAAACTGGAAGCCAAAACAGAGTGCTGGACCCACAGCAGCCCTGAGAGTCTGCCACTGTGCCAGGCCTGCTACCTGGCTCCACAATCTTCCCTCAGCCTGAAGCTCCCAGAGCTTAGCTGCAGAAGGGTTTGCCCAAATCATGCTCCCCTCGAGGGTCTCGTGAGGAGGCAGAGGAACCATGTGAAGGGCCAAAAGCAAAGACTGCGATCCCAGCAGGGTTTCTGGGAGAAGCACCACATAAGATACTGGCTCCCTACCCAGGGAGTTCCTCCCTTGGAGAGAGCCGTGGAGCTGCAAGCAGCCTACCCCATGCCCTGAGGCTGGGCCTGGCTGCACTCCCGGCAGGCAGGCAGTGGAGGCAGGTGCAGGGCAAAGGCCCATGGGCACCCCAGCTTCCCCTACAGAACCTGGCCTAGCCAGGCAGCCCCTCAACCTTTCTGCTCCTAGCCTTCTCCAGCCACCCCCCATCACCTTTCTGAGAGGCGACAAAGGCTCGGGTGCCTCAGGGCAAGCCTAATGTGGCACTCATAGCCACTGCGCTCCTAAAGCCTCCAGGATTTCATCTCACTGCGTTGACAGGGGAAGAGTTCCCCAGACAGCCATTATCCTCAGCCTCCTCACAACCTATACACACAAAGGCCCGTGCCAGCCCTGGCCTGAGGCCTGCACACTTCTCTAGGTTCCAGCCCCAACCCCCATGGAGGTCACCAGCCTGTGGCCACAGGAAGCTGTCAGCCCCAGGCCAGCCCCTTCCCTCACCAATCAGATGGCTTCAGTCAACATCGAATGGTCCATCCACACCACCTCCAGTCAGACGCACGCCCCTGAAGGATCATGAGCTCCTGAAGCCAAGAGAGACCCCTGTTTCTCCAGCCCAGGGCCAGTGGGGTCCCAGAGCCCACAGCAATGCAGATGGCAGCCTCGCAGTCAGGAAGCTGTCCTACCCAACCTGACACCCGCAGTGGAGACCAGCAGAGACCCAAGGCAGCTCATGCCCACAGCTTAGGTGAGCTCAAGATTGGCCCAGGGTGCCACCTGCCCCCTGGAGAAGCTGTCCTACCAGGGGGCCCTGCACACCCTGGGCTGTCCTCAATGCTGGCTGCCTGCTGTGGAGGCTGCTTTCAGCCTAGACCCAGGAGCTGGCCCCTCCCAGGCTCCCCAAGGGACACTCCCTTGCCTAGAGTGTGCTCAGGGCTTTGTATCTGGAGACCGCCAGCTTGCATGCACGGCCACCATGCATCTGGCCTGAGGTGCTGAAGCAGGCTCAGCCAGCCCACCTCACTGGAAGCCAAGCAAGGAGAGACAAGAGGAGCAGAGGCGCAGCCGTACTGAGGAGGAATCCATTCTCCCCCTCTAAGATCCCCTAGAACTCGGCTTCCAAGAGGGGTTGGGCAGGGGAAGGGAACTGATCACGGGGCCCAGGGCAGTAGATCTTTGACTGCTTTTCAAGAGGCCAGCATTTCAGAGCCCCTCCCTGCACCTCCTGTCCCCTCCCCACAGGCCCTCTCGACTGTCTACCTTCTCCAGCTGTGAGAAAGCCATGGTGACACAGAAGCACTGGAATACTCAGTTTCAACTTTGTTTTTTTTGTACAGGGGATCGAACTCAAGACCTTGCGCCTGTAATGCAGATGCAGTGCCAGTGAGCTACATTCCCAGCCCTTAGTTTCAACTTTTGCCCAGGGCTGGTGAAGATCAGGAGCCAGACAGGAGGAACAGGATGTAACCCAGGCTCACACTTTCTGCACCTGCACAGAGGGCTCGGAAGACGAGCCCCTCCCTGGGAGGCTGTGCAAGAAGGCTTAAATGACATCTGTGCACAAAGCCTGGGCCGGCCGCAGGCAGGTACATGACATGCGACCCGTCTGGGGCAGCATAGGGTCTGCAGGGTCGTGCACCATGCCAAGGGTGGGAGTTATCTCTGGGCAGGGGCTTGACCTGGGGGTTCGGGGATCATGTTAGCTGATGTTTGACTGTTTTAGGAGACTGCACTCACGAGTGACACATACAATTAAGTGTTTATAAAATGCAGTGTGCTCGACATGTAGTACATAGACCACACTGACGGTGGTCAGATACTTCCTTGGATGGGGAAGGTGTTCTTGCAGAAAGCTTGCCCTTAAGGCCAGAGGGATGCAACCTGGTCAGAGTTTCCCCTCAGGAGTCCCTGAGGCCTTCTTGTGGGGTGCGTAGTGACCCCCAGCCGTGCCAGTCAGAAGCCAGCCACGCAGCCACACAGCAGGGCAGGCTCTCCAGCTCCAGCTCGGGAGCTGTTCCTCCAGGGGGCCCGTCTGTTTGTTTGCAACTCAGCTAAATTGCTCCCCCGGGGGGACCTTTGTTTCACAACATATTTCCAACCAGACTTTTCATGCAAACATGTCCATGTCTGCACAGGCGTGCCCGCACCCAGGCCCCAAAGGGTGGACCTGGCCCTGCCAGCAGCAGCGGCCTTCTGACCGGTATAGGCCCTTCATCTCTGGGGACCTGGTCTGCCCCAAGGCTGCAGAGAGTGGAGGGCTGGTCTTCAAGAAGGTCCTCAACCTTGCTTCCAGGCCTCAAGGGGTTCCTGGGTCTCCCTCCGGGGCCCATTTGGAGGGGCCCCAGTGCTGCTGGCTCTCCTAGAACCCGGTGCTGCTGTCTCCCTGCTCCCCAAAGGGGCTTCCTCTGGCATCCCATTGCTCTCTGTGCTCTGCGCTCAGCACCCAAGGGTGTTCACTCAGCCCCTTCTTTCAGGTTGCAGCAAGGCGAGGCTCTGGGCACAAGTGCTGCCCTCTGGTCTGAAGAGCCCTGCATCTGGTCCCAGAGTGTCCGGAGTGGGGGAGCCTCATCATGGTACAGGGTTCAGCTGAGGGCCTCTTCTCTCACCCCTACGCCCTCTCTGCCACTTCCTTTGTCACTCCTTCTCCTCTGTTTGTGTCCCTCTCCTTCCTTCCCTCCTCTCTTACTCCTTCCCCTCCCTCTCTTTCCCTTTTTTCCTCTCCTGCCCCCATGCACAGATGTGTGTTCTTGTCCCCAGCTCCTCCCTTGCTGCTCTGCCTCCTGGCTGCCCTGGGGTGAGCAGCTGTCCTCTGCCACACCTTTCCGCCATGCTCTTTCTACCTTGGACCCAGCCAGCCATGGACTGAACCTAGTGGAAACTGCGAGCTCTTTCTGTAAATTGTGAGTGCCAGGTATTGCGTCCCGGAGATGGGCGGGTGACTAATACCCGAGCCCAGACAGCAGCTCTTCCACGGGTCTCCGAGGCCTGGCGCTCCCACCCTGCGCTTGGCCCTGTCTGACGAACTGATGAACGCTGCCAGGGGCTGTGCCCCAGCGAGTCAGGACCTCATGCCCAGAGAGTCTGCAGGAACAGGCCAGTCCCTAGGCTAGGGTTCAGGAGAGACCATCCCACCCGACACGGTCCCTGTCTTGCTGGACACCCCTGGGACGTGCTTCCCCCCTCTGGAGCTCAGTCTCCTCCAGTACAAGTGGAACGGTTCCTGCCTCGTCTCACTGAGTCCTGGCAATGCCCGGGCTGTCACAGCCTACAGCACCGTGTCCTCACGAGCAGTCACTGGTGAGAAACCGACAAGGGAGCCCTGTGCCTGGGCTGGGGATAATGAGAGTGAGGAAGGTGTGGGCAATGAGCCTCACCGGCAGGTTTCACGGCTGTCACCAAACTTTTATTGAGCCTGTGCAGAGCCCTGTGCACAGCTTGGAAGCAAACGGGAAGAGGAAGCCAAAACCGAAGCAGGGGATGGGTTGGAAGGCCCGCTGGTGTCACTGTGGGCGGGCTGCCCTGTCCTCTCCCTTGGGGCCATGGCTTCACTGGCGCATCCACAGCCACACGTTGGCAACGCAGGCCAACACCATCATGGTGAAGATTACCGCCTCCTTAAAGCGCCAGGTGGCATCCCGATCCTCAAGGGCACACAGACGCTCAGTGATCACAAGCAGCTGTGGAGGGGCCGGAGGCAGGGCTGGGGAGCAGGGTTCTTCCCGGGTGCCCCAGGCCCATGGATGGGGAAGTCCGGCATTAGAACAAGGGGGCTTGGCTGTCCCTTAGGGGCCAAAATGCCCCTGGTACGGCCCAGCGGGCCCCAAGGCCAGGCCTCCCCAATGTCACTGCAGCCCCTCCCAGCTGCTGCAGGGGACAGCAGTGACACGGGAACAGGCGGGAGGGGGGGCTCTTTGGCCTAGGACTGGTTCCCTGACAGAGGGACTTTGAGCATGCACCGAGGTGGGGTGCCAGGGAGAAAGAGAAGGGAGCCTGACCCCACCTCAGATGCTCCATGAGCTCACCTGTCTTCTCATGATTTCCATCTCCAGTCCATTGAGCTCATCCAGGCCAAGCTCTGCCAGCAGATCCAGCCCCAGATTGCTGTGGAAAAAAAGAAGACAGAGGATAGGAGCTGCTGGTGGCCCCAGCCAGGGCCTGGCAGAGAGGAAAGCCACGTGAGCAAGCAGGTAAGACCAGGGGCTTCTCTGACAGTGACTCTTCTGTCCTTGGTAAAGAGGGCCTGGGGCTGAAGAGCAGGAAGCCAGCCTGGCCAATCCTGCCACAGAGCACCTGCAGGTCCCAGGTGGCCAGGAGGCAACAACCCCAGTACTCCAAGGACCCACAATTCCTTCCCAACCAAGCTGCGCACCACCCCATCTGCCCCAAGGTGCTCCAGCTCTTACGGGTCATTACAGCCTTGGAAGCTGCCAGGGCACTCCTGGGAATGGGCATCACCGTGGCCTGGTTCTCCAGACACCCTGGGCCCCTGCCACTGGTGCGCCTACAGAAAGGAAGGGCCACTCTAAGCCATGTGCTCAGCCCCACTTAAGTGGCCTCCCACATAGTGTCCGGGACGGACGGCGCACGCCATGGCACCCCAGCCACGTGGTACCTGATCCTCTGGAATCAAGGGCTGGCAGCTTGAGGCCACTAGAAAAGCCTGGAAACCCCACAAGTGAGCTACCCACCACCACCCCACCCCTGCCATGCTCCTCAGCAGCCCCTGCCCTTGCAGGCTGTGACAAGGGAAGAACAGTGACAAGGGTCCCTGTCCTCTGCCAGAAGTTTCACCTGCAGACATCACTGAATCCTTCCCTCACTCAAGGCGAATAAAGAATTGACTAAGAAACATGAGGCTCACATGAGTTCTTATAACAGTCAGGTCTCCCACTGAGGGCCAGCTTTATATATACTCCCTACACAGTATACTTCAGACGTTCTGGACTCCCAGTGTTAAACTCCCAGCACACCAAAGGACAGCTCTCACCTTTCACTAGACCACCCCCCTGCCTGTCCTCATTTGCCTGCTTGGCACATAGGGACTTCCCCTCCTCCTGAGCAACTTCCAGCCCCACTTGATCTACCATGGTTAGGCAGGAGCCTCTACAAATCAGTACCTCCCAGCCCAACCCAGGCACTGTGTGCCAAAGACCCCAGACAGTACTGCTTTTCTGGCCCCGGAGGAAGTCATGTTCCAAGGTGACTGGGTTATAATGGAGACAGCAACCTTTGGTCCCGCCTTCTGGTCCCTCTGGGAAACACCCGTCGACCAAGGTCCGTGATCCAGTATGTCTGGAGAGAAGAAGAGAGACCCCAGGAACAGCCACAAAAGTTGTACAGAGCTTCCTGGGCACAAGACATATCAGATACAAGACAGGTCCCGAAACTTCTTAGGAGTCATTCAAGGCCCATTGACCACTGCTGATCCCAGGTCTGTTTGTTCATCTGTTCAGAAGTTCAGTGAGTATTCACTGAAGGCCAAGTCTGGGCCTCAGTTACTGGAGAGAATGAGCAACAACCAGGAGACAAGATCCCACCCATGATGGAACTGACAATGTTTGTGTACAAAGGAGAATGGGAAGCACAAAATAGAAAATAATGCTTCAGTGCAAACTCACGAGAAATGCTCTCAGAATGACAAAATCAGGGTGACATGGTGGGAAGGAAAGACTTCCTCAGGAAAAGGAGGAGCCAACAGTGAGGAGGCGATATGAAGAAGACACGGGGTTCACTCACAGGGACCCAGGGGAACAGCAAGTACAAAGGCTGTAGGGAGAAGCAGGCTCGGGCCATTGTGAGAACAAACATAACTGCAGCGTGGATTTTTGTGTATGTGCCAGCATGAAATATAGTGAGGAAGTGGCCCTAATAGGATCTTGTAGATCATGGATGTGGATGGAGAAAGCATGACAGGGTTAGGAGAGAGGATTGACTGATCTTATAAACCAAGCCCTCCGAATGCTTTGCAATAGACAGAGTGCTAGCTGAGATGGGGGAGAGAGAGAGGAACCACACCAACCTATCTCCCACTTGGGCTACAAAATGCTTACATCCTCTGTCCCTTTTCCCCCCAGCTCCTCTGCCACCCAACACACAAATACTCCAAGGCCCAGACACATGTCCAGGAGGACAGTGCATGCAGATGCATACATGTGCACATGTGAGGGTCTGTACCTTCTCCAACACACACGCACAAGTGTAGACAGAAGGCCACATGGTTGGCTGTAGTCAAGGGACATTTTTGGGGATCCTCACCTACTATCATCAGGTGGTCTTGGCCTTGCCTGTGGCTTCCAGGTGCCGGTTCTTTGTTGATGCACATTTCATTGTCTTCCTCGATGCTGGAAGGGCTTGCTGCCATCACTGCCAGTTGCTCAGTTGGACGGGACAGCTGAGGATGCACAAGGCAGAGGAGGCACTCGCACAATCTCTTCCAGGGTAGGAGCGCAAGGAAGATATATCCAGTCATGGAGGTGGAGCCAGATTCTCAGGGCTCAGGCCTTGGACTCGGCACCTCCTGTTCCTGCTGTATCTACTTGGCTGGGACAGTGGCCTTCTCCCCTGCTGCTCTATAAGCAACTTAGAAGAAGAGATACGAGGCCAAGTCTTTGCCCTTGAGAGCCACCATGGCTCACAATCCCTTCCTTGATTCAGCTGGGCAGAGGGCAGATGGGGACCACCCTCCATCACTTGTAGTAGAGGGAGGCACTAGTCCAGAGCCTTAGAGTCAGTGATCAATGCAGGGTCAGGCCCGGGCCTACCATGCTGTCTGCAAAGCTCAGCTCTGGCCCATAACCCAGGCTACACTGCCCATCAAAGGGCTTCTTTGTAGAGAGCATCCTGCCTCTCCCAGTGCCAAGTCTCCCAGGCAGAGGAGATGGCCTCTTTCTCATCTGAGTCAGCTTGGCAGAGAAACCATGAGAATCAAGGGAGGGAAGGACAAGACAGGAGGGACCTGCCGCAGCCACTGGAGCCCCATGGACTTGTGCCCTGCACTCCCTGGCTTAAGTCCCAGCTCCCACTCAGCTTCCCTCACTTGACCACTGAGAGGGCCAGGTTCAGGTGTCAGCTTAGCCAGGCTCCAGTGCCCAGTAAGCCCCTCCAACACTAGCCTAGGAACTGCTGTGACAGTGTTTTGTAGCTGTGGTTAGCATGTACAACCAGTGGACTCTGAGTAAAACACCTCCCCCTCAATAATGTGGTGGGCCTCTACCCATGAAGGCCCTAAAAGGCTGACTGAAGTTTTCCCGAGAAAAGGGAATTTCTACCTCAGGACTGCATTGTCAACGCCTGCCTGAGTTTCCAGCCTGCCAGTCTGCAATCCACCTTCCGCCTCCTAGTCATGTTTCTCTACATGCTTATGCATGTCCAGATACATATGAAATATGTGGTGAATGTCTAAATACATAACGCATGTAATGCAAGAAAAGACACTTTACCACTAGCCGGCCCCAGTACTTACTCTCTCCTCAAACAAGTTCCCCATCATTCTTGCCACCTTCTGAAGCAGTTCTGGAAGTCCTTTTTCCTCAGTGTGCTCAAAATTGTGGTGAATGCTGCTGTCAAGCACCATCCACCCAAAAAACAAGCTGGAAAAGCATCATAGTGTCCTCATCCACCTTATTCACCAGATCTGGCACCATGCAATCACGGTCAAAATGGCCAAGAAAGGTAAATTCAGGACATGGGGGTAGATAGGACAGAGCAAAAGACCCTCAGGAAAGAGGACTTCCAGAACTGCTTCAGAAAGTGGCAAGGATGGCAGGAGAAGTGTTTGAAGGCAGCAGGAGGGGAAGTATTTTGAGGGTGATTCATGGTGTTGTGTCTCTTACTGTACTTAACTGTTTTTTTTTTTTAACTTTAAACATTCATGGCAATTGGTGGCTCTGGGGAACAGTGCTAGGGCCCCTGAGGGAAGAGGAGGCCATCTGCAAAAGGAGCAAAATACAGAGGGGGTCCAGGTGGGAGAAGGAGGCAGAGAAGGAAGGAGGCAGAAAAAGAGGGAGGGAGGGAGGGGGAGGGACTAGGTGAGATTTGAAGGTGGCCTCCTGGGGCTGCCCTCCTGACTCTCAGCCTCCAGCCCAGCACAGAGCTGATAGGGGCTGTGCCTGCACCCCTGCCCCCCGGGGGCTGGAAGAAGCTCTTCCTTTCCCAGATCTGGAGGAGCAGCTGCAGTGAGACCCGAGATTTCTTGGAGAGCCCTCCTAGGAGCAGAGAGGCTACTGAGTGTGCACAGGAGGGTTCAGGAGCCCAGGGAACTGGAGCCTTCTCTTTCTGCCCAGCCACAGTTGCCAGATTGAGAAATAAAAATAAAAGCCAAGGAAATTTGAACTTCAGGTAAACAAATCATTTTAATGTCCATTTTATGCTCCATGCAACATTTGAGATATACTAAAAATTATTCATGGTTTAGCTAGTATCCAAATGTAACCAGATAGCCGATATTTTATCTTGCGACCTTTTCTCTGCCCATCCTCACCAGGCAGATTTGACCTTGAGCAAGTCCTTTTTCTTTGGGCTTCAGTTTCCCTAGTGGACAGTAGAGTTAAGAGTCTCTCCCCAACCCAGTGGGTGGACCGGGAGGAGCACTCAGAAGTCAGCAGAGCAGAGTAGTGCTGGTGCTGGCTGGCCACAGGGGCATGAGCAACTGATTCCAGACCAACTTCTTGTCTGGCTGCCAATGGGCGTTGATCCACTGTCTTCCTAGGAACAGGGATGCTGAGCGGGGTGCATGAAGAGCCACGGCCCCCTGGTGGCAGAGGAACCTTCCACCTAGGACCAAGCAAAAAGAGTGAGGCTTTCTACCAACCCCTGAGCTCCTAATGCCACCCAGAAACCCTGGCATGTCATTTCCTCAGCAGGCCGCCTCTCTAGGGTTGGGTGCCAAGGGTGGCTGGGAGGTGAGAGTTCGAATTTGCTGTGTAACTTTGAAGTTGTCCCTTAGTACATCCCTAACGTACTAACCTTTCCATAATGACATCTACATCATAATTTCCTTCTCAAATTACCCTAAGCTCACAATAGAAACAGTCTCAAAAGCCTCACCCATCTGGTGTGCTAATCTTGGAGGCCTGAAGAGTTAGAGAACCCAAGGTACAGAGAGATCTGACAAGTCTTACATGGTTCCTGAGTCCAAGTGGGTGCCCCATGGCCAAGTGTGCCTGATAGCTGCGGGAGACCCAACATTGTCATGGCAGGCTCCCAGAGGAGGAGGCCTGGAGTCAGATAGATGTCCCTGGGGAGGGAGCGGGGTGGGGGGGCTCCAGAGCACTTCCAGCTCACAGCACGTCTGTATGTTTGCATGTACAGAGATCTTACACAAATGTGACCCTATATCTGAGGGACAAGCTGTTCTCTTAGTTTTCAGTGAATCCTGTGCCTTGGGATTCTCCCCAGGCAGTACTGAGAGATCAGATTTCCTTTAAACCCAGCCCACCTTTTATTGACCTGCTCAGGGACATTTTGAGTGCTAGAGCTTTCAACTTCTATAAGCAACATAGCATGAGTGCTCCTGGATATACTCTTGGCACACACATGCAAAAGTGTTTGTAGAGAAGGTGCTTAGAAGTGGAGTTGTGCATTTCCAGGACACGTGTGCTGATGACTCTGAGTTGCACTGACCGATATTGTCAAGGAAGAAAATGCTTGCTTCTTCTCAGTCCTATCAACAGAAGATATCATGGAGCTTTGTAAGGTGAAAAGTGATATCTATCTCATTATTGCTTTAATTTATATTACTTTAATTATGAATAAACCTGCCTGATTTTTTATTTGTTTACTGATCTTCTGTATTCCTTCTCTGTGAACTGCCTGCTGCAGGGCTCGGATCTTTATTAAAATAAGAGCTGTTTTATTAACACAAAGGGATGGGAGTGAGAGAGAACTCTCCCTCCCTTCAAGCCAAGCACACCCTAAAGAAACAGATCAGCCTTTCCCCTAAGGTGGTCTTGAGTACTCAGCCTCCCCTGGGAGTAAACAAATCCGGCTAATGGCATGCCAGTTTCGCTTGAAACCTACAGGGCACTCAGCCCCCAGGCGTCCAGCTCAACACGGCCCCATGTCCAGCTCTCTCTGCCTGACCTCAGCCTGCCCATCACCTGCCCTCAACAATGCCTCCCCAGCCCAGAATCCGGGCAATCTGCTCCCCATTCCCACCTCTCCCGCCAGCAGCAGTGGGAGGCTAGGGCAGGACACCCTCACCTCTCTTCATGCAGAGCATTCTTCTCTAACTACTTTCTGCTAGTGGGGTTCCAAGCCAGACGTTGTTCAAACCATGGGTCTTGAAGAAAAATCCCAAAGCCACTGGGTGTGAAGCAGCTGGTCTGGACATCATCCCTAGAGCCCTGGGCACAGAGGACAGACAGAGGGCCATGGGATCAAACTGTAGGAACCGTGGCACCCTGAGGTCAAGCCAGGTGACCTCTGGCCCTGAGGGCCTAGTACTGTGGCTCCCGGTGGGGGAACCTGCCAGGGAAAGGGCAATTTTTGCTGACTGGTTGCCCCAGGGGTAACTCAAGACTGCCCTGCCTGCAGGGCAGAGAGCAGCACCTAAAAGTTCAAAGCCAAAATTATGGGAGCAGCCTAGATGTCCATCAACAGATGAGTAGATAAAGAAAATGCGCGTCTATACCCAATGGAGTACTACTCTGCCATAAAAAAGGGTAAACTTGAGTCATTCATAGTAAAATGGACACACTTTGAGAGCATCATGCTAAGTGAACTAAATCAGACACACGCGCTTACATACCACAAGGTTTCTCTTATATGAGAAACTCAAATATAAATAAAGAGCAAAATAAAAGGAAGATGATAGGAAACAGGAAGGCGGGATCTGTGAAGACAGGAAGGGGATCTGATGAAAGAGATGGAGGGAGGGAGGCAGAGGGGAGTAAAAGTGATCAGGATGTGATATGCATATGTACCAGGTCCCCAAAACAAATGTAGTTGTTAGGTTTCACAAACTTATATGAATAATTTTAAACTAATACAATAAAATCAAAAACCCTTAAAAACTAATGGAGCCAGGAGAGGGGAGGCTCACCTGCAGATGTAGCCAGTAGCTGTCACTTCCTGCTCCCGGCTCTTTCTCCTCTTTCCTTGGCTGCTGCCGGAGAAGCCTTTCCTGAAAACACTGGCAGCAGATCGAGGCCCAGTGGGGTTCAGCCCCTGTCTATCTGTCAGACAGCGGCCCAGCATGCGGTGCCCCTCGGAGAGAACAGGACAGCCGTGCCTCTGTGTCCAGGGGCCTTGGAGCCTCTTTCCTGATCACTTGTGAGCCCTCAGCCCCAGCCCCCCCCCCCCCCCCGGCGACTCCGCAGACGGAAAGCGCGTGTCCATGCCCAGTGAGTGACAGGTGATGTGTGTGCAAGAACTGGGAGCACGGGAGCCCAAGGGCAGCAAGCTCAGTGCAGCCTCAGACCCTGCCTGACTTTGAGGAGGGGGCAGCGGCTGCGCCTGAGCTGGCGGAGAGGAGGGGCCCCAGGAGCTGCACGCCTTCTCAGACAAGCACAGGGCAAGTCTGTGCACTTCCGGGAGAGGAGACCGGGGTGTATCACAGCCTCCGCCCTGATGCCTGCCATTCCCAGCTGTTAGTTCTGACTCATAGATCCTCATTTATGAGCTGTGTGACCTCAGGTGAGTCACTCGGCCTCCCCATGCCTCTGTGACCCTCTCCCAGGAAGGCATTCTCCAGAAGCCTCCACAGTCGGTCACACGGGTCTTCCCATAAGGTCAAGTTCACTGTATGCCCCTGCTGTGGCCTGTTTCCTGCCCTCTCTGCAGTCACCCGCTCCCGTGTGCCCTGTCAGCCGCAGAGCCCTGGGAAACCAGCCTTGATGGCCCACCCGCTGGGCTCCTGTGATTCAGTGCAACTCACCTGACACGAAATGTTACCCGGACTATTTTTACAGCACACCAGTCCCAGTGAAATTGCATCAATCACACAGTTTGAGCTCTCCAGAGAAATTGTTGAAAGTCACTGTTATTGGAGCTGCCAGTCTTAGGATTCCTGAAAACAGCATGTTTTATCCATAAAAACGCTCTGAGGGTGCAAGCATTCTGTGCACCCTTCAGGTGTTGGGTTCTCAGGTCACTTTCCACAGAGGGATCCTGCGAAACCATTCTGAAGCTCACGTCTCCACTCCCAACCCCACTGGCCCTGTGAGGATCGTCGGCATTGTCCCACATCCTTCAGAGGCACCAAGGGAGAAGCTGATCCAGGGCCTGTCTTTGCCTGAATCTCAGAGAAGCCACGATGCCTGCCCCTCCCACTATCCCCAGTGTGAATGATGTGCCCAGCCTGGGAGAAGGAGCAACTCAGAGAAGACATGACATCTACCCTGCTCACTTTTCCCAGTGGGTGTAATGTGCTCAGGTCAGGAGGAGCAACAGAGACCCGCCACTGCCGTGAGTGGGCTTGTCTGGGCTGAATTCTGCACCCCCCAAATTTGTCTGTTGAAATGAAGTTCCTCATCATGCAACTGTATTTGGAGATAAAAATCTTTAAAGGGGCCCCAATCCAGTGTGATTGGTGTCCTTATAAAAAGAAGAGACCAAGTTAGAAGGACCAGATTTCGGCCTGCCAAGGATTGGAACTAGACCCATGCCTATCACCAAGCACTAGACTAGGATCGAAATGGATTGGGGATCTGAATGTGAAAACAGAAACACTGAGCCTGCTGGAGGATAGGTTGGGTGGAACTCTTGAAGACACTGGCATATCTGTCTGGGGTCTACCTAACCATGACCTAAGATACTGGGTCAGCAATCTCCGGGTTTTACAGGACGGTCATCCAGGAGCTGCCCCCACTCTCGAACCTGATGACCAGGAGTACTGCTAAAGATAAATATCCCTGCCCCTCCACAGAGTCTGACATGTCCTCCCCATCTCACTGTAGACTGAACAGTTTTAAATCATGTCAACGGGATAATGCTTGGTTTGTGTGAGAATACCTCAGCAGAATGGATACAAATTTTTAAGTCTTTTCATATCTATGTATTCTATATTAAAAGTGATAAAGTCATGTTTCTGGGGTGTATTCAAGTAGCTGACAAGTAATTATTTAATAATAGTACATGAGTGCATTGTAATTATTCTCACTGCCATAGTCAGGTAATAGTATCCAATGGAAATTTCCTATCAACCTGCTGTATCCAAAGTTTTGTAAAAAGTTGTAGAAGTTGTTCTTTTTGATTTTATATTCAAAAAGTCTTTTTATAAATATTATTTATTACACAATTGAGTTAACTAAGATTATATATTATATAAATATATATATATATTTGGAGAAAATATATTTCATCATGCAGTTTTTTTCTGTTAAAGTCATTAAAGAGAAGGTAAAAAAAAAACTTAAAATGGAAAAAAAAAATAAAATAAAAATAAAAAGAAGAGACCAGGACCCAGATAGGCACAGAGAGAAGACGACCACCTACAAGCCAGTGAGAAGGGCCTTAGAAGGAACCAAACCTGCAGACACTCTGATCTCAGACTCCCAACCTCCAGAACCGAGGAAGTTAAGTTCCTGTTTAAGACACCAGACTATGGCGTTTTATTACAGCAGCCCTGATGAACTAACAGGTAGCTTGGGCTCTCATCGGAGAATACAATTGGTCAACACACTTAAAAACAGCACTCTTACCATGAGCCAGGCACCGCGCTGTGTTCCAGGGCAGCAGTGATGAGAGAAGTCAGACACTGTTCCTGCTCTTCCGGAATTAACAGCCACTGGGCGGGGAGATGCAGGGCTGCTGGAGGGATGCACGGTCAGTACAGAAACAAAAGCAAGGTGACCTTTCTGTGCAGGAGACCACAGTGCCCTGCGTAACTTGAGGTGGGACAATCAGGGCAGGCCTGCATTCATGAGACAGCATTGGCATCTACTCCCTGTGTGCCCTGGGCCCAGGGACAGGCTCTCTTTGAACCTGTTTCCTTGGGCTGTTAAAGGGAGCTGGTTATAAGGCACACATCGAAGGTCCCTTGGGAGACCCTGGCACGAACTAAGTGCTCAGTAAGTGCTGCCTATGATCCTTATAAGTTCAACTCATGCATCTTCCCCTTGC
Organism: Heterocephalus glaber; assembly: GCF_053883595.1. Lineage (NCBI taxonomy): Eukaryota > Metazoa > Chordata > Mammalia > Rodentia > Bathyergidae > Heterocephalus > Heterocephalus glaber. The sequence continues at coordinate 227,814 of NW_028258205.1, read as the reverse complement.
ATTGCCCAGCCTTCAGGATGAGGGCCAGGGAACAGGTAAAAGACTCTCTTCCCCCACCATCATTTCATTAAGTTTCTGTCCCTGACCTGTCACCTTCCACAAGCAATTCAAGTGCCTTGGCCCAACAAGAAAGGGAAGCCCAGGCCCTCCATGGTGTCCCCAGGGAGACTTGGAAACAAGAGGCCTCATCATATATTAACTTTATTGCCTGGACCAGCCCAGATCCCTAAGGCACTGTGTAAAACACTTACGTCAGGTAAAAGCCTGAGGGTCAAAACCCAAATTCCAAACCAGGGCCCGCCTGTGTGCCAGGGTCTACTTGCAGAGCGTTCATTTGTGGTCCAGCATCCCCAGGAGGGTGGCATCACTCAACTACGCCAGCCTAGCTAGGACAAGCATGAAACACAAGGCCCGTGGTGTTTAGCTTCCACATGTCATTCTCTACGACATCCCAAATACCAGCATCATCCCATCACTGCCAGGACTCACCCCATTAAAGGACGGCTTGCTTTTATTACTGTCCCAGTGCTTCTTAGCACATGAGAGTCCCTGAATCCCCAGAACTGCAAGGAGAAGGAGGAAAAAGAGGAGGAGGAAGAGAGAGAGAAGAGGAGGGGGAAGAACAATCTCCAATAACTTTCATTACTGAGGGCTGGCACACCTTGGACTAGAGAGTCTCGTGGCTCACGTCACTGCAGAGAAAGCTGGGCACCTTCATCCCAGGCTCACAGCCCTTCCATGTGGGGGCAAGGCCACGACTGCCTTCCGAACAGTCTCTGAGCCTTGCCAGCTGTAGAACTCAGGGAATACCGTGTCCCATCCACACAGGGCATGGATGGACTTCTCTCTCTACCCTTCCTCCAGCTCCGAAGCCAAGCAGGGCATCCTTAGGGCAAGGGACACCTCCACTAGTAACCAGGGATCAGATGACATGGAAGTTGCTAACCCAGATCTTGACACCTCTTACTCACCTCAGCTCAGGGAGAGGGGTCAGATCTTCTTACACTCCATGTGACAAACGTCAAGGCCCAGGACAACTCCACTTCCTGCTCCTCAACTAGCTTGGGTTATTTCCTTATCTACAGTCTGATTTTTGCAAAACCAGGTTTCAGGGGATGCAAGATAGACCAGGACAGAGTGCGAAGGGATGCCATTTGCTCTTTATTATTATTCATTATCTTCTGGTACAGAAAGAGACAAAATTTAACAGCTAAACTCAACAATTGTAAACAGGGAGCAGAGAGCAAGAGATCAGAAGCAGGCTCGTTGGCTGGCCCCAGGCTCCAGTGAAACCCTGACATATTACTGAAAGGACAGATTTCCAGCTGACATGGGTCAACACATGAAGACGGGCACTGCAGAAAGTGGTGCCAAAATGAGTCCACTTCACGGTGATCATTTCTATAAGCTCAGTTGCACACAGCAGGGTTTGCACTGTCACAAATACACAGTCACAGCGAGCTAGCGGGCGGGTGTGTTCAGGCCTGGGGAAGTGGCATCTGAGCAAGGAGGAGACTGGCTGGGAGGCAGAAGCACAGCTGGGGGTGGGACCCGCTCAGACAACAGCACAGTGGAACAACTGTTGTGGCCTTGAGCCAGGGTGGGTGTGCTGTTCCCATGTCTTTGTCAGAGAAATTCTTGCTAGAGAGAGAGACTCCCCACCCACAGCCTGTGAAAGGAAAAACTCCTAAAGTTTGAATATTTGAGGGCGGATGACAAGAGCAGCCAGTCTGCTAGTGCAACACTTGCTTTACAGAATATTTCAAAAGACACGTGCTTGTGTTTCAATTGCACTCAAGTTCACGAACAATATTATTCTCGTAGGATAAATACAGGAGTGGAGGAAAAGACTGCACTACCCTAACTCCCCAAGGTGGAGGGAAAACAAGGGGTTGCCCTGCCCACGGGCCTTGCAGATGAGAACTGCCACGCCCCAAGGCACAAGGCACATGGAGGGATCCTTAATACCTTGAGCTTTTCCTTTGAAAAAAGTACTCCTTTTAAACCAGATTCCTCTTACACAGAAGACCCTGAAAATGGATCCAAGGGGAGAATCTTTCCAGTATTATGTCCTAAGGATCGTAGCTACTATTGAAGTATTTGAAATTATAGTTTTTTCCCCAAGTTTTGAATTAGTGGGTTTCAGATTAATGGGCTTTTACTGTCATTCCAAGCAGTGTGATTACAGCACTTTTTAAATTAACTAATTATACTGATTAGTATTAGCAGACGTCAGTGGGGAGGATGTGCTTGTTTCTGAATTGGCAAAGTTCCGAAACGGAGTTTCATGCCTTAGCAAGGTGCACGAAGCCCAGCAGCCTCAGCCTTGTGCTAGAGAGACAGATCCTCTCTCCTTCACCTTGCTCTCACTTGGACAAAGCAATCTAGAGGCAGTGTTGATGTTTTCTTTCTCCTGGGATGCCTTCTGGGTGTCAGATCAACTCTGCCTGGGGACTGGGAGTCTCCACCCACTGGGAGTGGGGAAGCAGCTGGCTCCAACTGCTCAACAAAAAAGACACTTTCCTGTCCCAAATTCCTCATATTTGGGTACCAAAAAGACATTGTCCAGCACAACAGGCAGACTCCCATTTTCTAAGCACCCTAAGGAATTCACACTAATGGCAGTGGATTGGCAAGTAGAAGTGGGGCCCTCGGCCTCCCGGTGGGGTGGGACTCCTCAGCCAGGGCTCGAGGCAGCCGTGTTGGGCACCCCGCTCTTACTCTTGTGCTTTCACTTGGGAAGCCCTAGGTGGTGGCCGTGGGGAAGGGACAGGATTGTGACTCTGGTTTTTAAAAAGTCTTAAAAATTTTTGGTTGAAAACAAGTGACAGTTCTATTTCAGTGAATTTTTTATAGACTTTTCTTCTTTTTAATTGAAAAAATACCTAACTAGCCCACCACTCCCAAGTCAATAGTCTCAGATCTTTCTGTGAAAGAAAGGCAAGAAAGGGGGAGAGAGAGAGAGAGAGAGAGAGAGAGAGAGAGAGAGAGAGAGAGAGAGAGTCCAGGAGTGGTCAGAGTTCCCTCAGCTACTGAGGGCCGCATAACAGGAGTGAGGAGGAGGGAGCATCGTGCCAAACAAAGGGGCATGTTGGGTCCCCCAGGGTGACGCTGCTTCATCTTCTTCTCAAACCTTTTGAGGGAGGACAGAAGGCAGCGACCTTGGGGGGTTTTGACAGCTAGTCTCAGCTTTCCTCACTCAGGGCCCTGTCATGAGGCTGCCCAGCCCAGGAGGCAACATTTCTCCCCTCAGACTGGATCCTCCTGGTATAAATATAGCCGCACACTGGCTATTGTTTCAGAGAAGCAATGAGAAAAGGCGACGTGCACACATGTGTACACATATACACACGTACACACACAAGTCCCAAAACAACCAAAATGTGGCAACTGTAGTGTTAGCATCATATCAAATCAACATTCATACAAAGACAGCTTGAAAAGCTCTGTACAGGGCATTCATAAAAGCCAAGTGTGCACGGTTTGGAGCTCTGCACAGTCCTCCAGGAAGAGCTCCTCAGAGTGCCAGAGCCTAGGCCGCAGGCCACAAGGAGCAGCCTTAGGCTCTCCCTGCAGCCAGCCCTCGGGCCAAGGGAAGCACGCCGCCCTGGGGCCAGTCCCCGGGCTCCACTTCCTAGGCTCTCCCAGGGCCCAGCCTCAGGCCACTGGGCAGATGCCTAAGGTGCTGGCCTTCCTGGCACACTCCCTCTGGCTCTGGTCAGGGGCAGGAGGAGAGGCCTTTGCTCAGGTCCTGCAGGTCACACTTAGGTCCCTGCTTGAGAAAATACTGGGAGAACTGGGGCTGGCCCCAAGCTTCTGGCTTTCCTTCTGAGGTCCTCCAACATGGCCGAATGGGATTGGGCCCAGGCTCCATCATGGAAAAAACAGAGACCTTCTAGACCAAAAATCCCCTCCTGAGGAAGGGCAGAAGTGCAGTGCCAGAGGCCCAGGACTGGGCAAAAAGAAGGAAGGAAAGGTGGAATGCCACCTGGTCGGCATCTCTGGCATCACAGAACTCAGGAAGGGCTGGAGGGCATAGAAAGGGTCAGGCAGGAGTTTGACTCCTCTTGGGCTGAGACCCCACATCAGAGGCAGATGGGGCCCTCACTCAAAATGGCCCCCTTGGAACCTGCACATTTCTAGAAGCATCTTTCCAAGGGCAAACCTCACTGGCTCCCCGGGGCTCCAAGCACTTCACAAGCAGCAGCCCAGTCAACCTCCGGTGGGCCTGTGAGGTAGGGGGAAGGACGGAAACCCTCATGGCAGAATCCAGTTATCCAAGCAGGGTAGGACACAGGCCCCCAGACCAGAAACACAGCCTGGGGGCAGTCCCCAGGTCTCCAGCGGCCTCCAGAAGTTATCTGTGGCCTCAGAAAGGGCTGCATTCAAGGAATGAGCCCAGTGACTGCCTTGGAGAGCCATTTGGACAGGAAGCTTGTCCACTCAATGGCTTCTAAACTGCTGTGGCTGCCTATGCACCCACGCTCTGCACTCTTCTGGGTCGCACAAAAGGTTGCTACATTTTTTGAAAGCACCACAGAGGAAAACTGATTTGGCACCAAGGCGAGGCCAGGCCAGGAGGATAGAGATGGGGGAGGGGAGAGATGGTATCAACAATGTCTTTTACTGATCAATGACAGTTACAGGGCAGGTCACCCCTGCCCAACTGCTGTCGCAAGTCTCACTGAAATCAGACCAGCTCCTGGCCATGGCAGAGCAAAGCCTGGACAGACCTTCCACCCGGGCTCATGGCTCCCCCACAGAGAGATGTTTAAAAAGAGACACTTTAGGCTCTCCTGCTCACGTGGCACCATCGTTACTATGAAGTTCAAGTCCCACACACCCATGCACAAAAAGGGAAGTATCCTAAAAGCTCAAAGCCAGAGAGCTCGGTGCTGAGGAGACCAGGCTCAGGATAACTGGCCAATGGGGGGGAGCAACCACACACGGAGAAGTTCACTGTCCCAGCCTGTGCCCTGACTACTCAGGGGCCGTGGGCTCCCGGCAGGGTCGGAGCTTCCGCTTTCCCCGGACAAAGCTTTCCGGGGCTTCCAGTGGGCTCGTGCCAGCAGGCAGTGGTTCTGGCGCAGCAGGTGCACAGGTCTGGGGGGCAGGCACACCAAAAACAGGGCGGCAAAGTCCATGAGGGCCCCTTGGTGACTATGAAGGAAGGAACTCTGCCACCCAGCCCCCTGCCCCGCACCCTTCACGCACCCTGTCCTCCAGCCAGGTTGCTGCGGGCCTGGTCAGGAGCGAGGGTGGGTGCAGGGGGAGGAGCCTGTCACAGATCTGCGCAATTGATTTCCCCGGTTTCCTACCCACGCACGGCCTAGCAGCACTGTTTGGTTCTGTGGTATTCACTATTCGTTCTTTGTTATTACTTGGTTTCTTTGTTGTTCAGTCCTTGCCCCTGTCCTCGAAAGTGGAGGACAGGAAGCACAGGATTGCGGAGGAGGAAAGGGGAGCTGCAGAGCTGGCTTCTCTCCCTCTCCTCTCTCCCTACCGCCTCAGGCACAGTCAGGCCCCCACCCCAAGGCCCAGGTGGCAGAGCCTGGGCACATTCTGGCCACAATCAACACACTGGGGTGATTCCTTTGGCATAAGAGAAGTCAGTCCTGGACGGGAGGACAGGACAAGGGGGTGGGGGTGGGGGAGGCTTCCAGAAGAGCCGGGATCTGGAATCCATAGCTCTTCCCAGGGGCTTTGCCTCACGCACTTTCCATATGCCCGCCCACCCTACCTGTCTCTGACAGCTGGCTTCCTAAAAATCCACGGTTAGAGAATTATTTGGCAACAAGGAGGCTAAGGCTGTTTTGTGGTGGCAAAGTCTTTCCAAAGTTCCAACGTAAGCTGGAAGCCTCTGAAAGAGGCCTCCCTCCAGGCCAGTACACGGCCTCCCTACTTGTCTTCACCGGGGCTGGCAGCCACTATCTCCTCATACTTCGGGGGCGGGTCACTGTATGAGACACTGGCCTCCTCACTGCTACCTTCCTGGGGCGCAGTCACCTCCTCATAGGACGGAGGAGGAGTGGCACTGGACAGTCTGGTGAGAGAGAGCTCCGGGAGGTAGAGGGTGCTCTCCAGCCGGACCGTGGCTCTGCTCCCCCGGCTGGGCCCCAGAACCACCTGCGGGGTGCCCCCCGCCTCCCGGTGCCCGGAGGACTCCCCCTGGCTGTGCACAGTGCCCCGGTACACCATGACCCGGGGCAGGCTGTGCCCGGCACGACTGGCTAGGTACCGGTTCTGAGCATAGGAGGGGTGGTGGCGTGTTGCTTTCTGCAGCTGGCACCTCCAAATGATGAACAGGACGATGACAATCAGCAGTGCTACCCCCAGAAGGGGCACGACCACGTACATGGCATCAGAGCTTTGCGAAGGGTCTCGGACGGAGTAGACAGCATTCGGGTACCCCTTCCAGAACTCCATCTGCAAAAGAGGAGGGCGGCTCACATGTGCAGAAGAGGGTGAATGGACATGACAGGATGCTGCAGGGCAGACACTCTTACTTGCTTCACAGGGACCCAGGAGGCTTTTGCCGTCCCACCCACCACTCCACCAGCCTCGCAGAGCTCTCAGAGTGGCTGTGCAAAGCACCCAGGACAAAGCACAACACTCCCACGTGAGAAGGTCCCCAAAGGCAAGCACTGGAACCTCGTTCACTTCTGGTCCCAGAGGGCAGCTCCTAACGCTACTTCTCCTCCCCAGACCCAGCCTCGGGTGGTACATGCCGTTTTCTCCTTGTTTTCAAACACCTCCTTGACCTCCTCATAGCTGCAGATCTCCTCCATGCACTCGCGCTCAATGGTGCCCTGGCGCAGCTCCTCCAGGAACTCATTGGCCCGCGGGAAGCGTTTCAGCACAGAATGGGCATTCTTGGCCTCCAGAAACACTGAGGAGAGAGCCCCAGGCAGGCCCGGAGTGTGGAGGTGCCCAGAGCCTCCCTCAGCCCAGGCTGAGTCAGAGACCTAGGCCCAGCCACGGAGGGAAACCAGGCACAACAAGCCGGCACACCACCAGGCTTCAACCCGAGGGACAGGGCAGAAAAGGGACAGAAGCCTGACTTTCCATGACACCATGGAACACGGGGGCCCAGCAGGGATCAGGCCCTGGCTAATACAGGGAAAATGGGAGCCGGCTAAGAGAGAAGACCACATTGCACAGGGACGAGAGAGAGTCGGAGCACTGAGCATAGTAGTTGTCAGTGAATAAATACCCAGGTTCTTCTGCACTTCAAAGGGGCAATCGGAGCCCCTCTCTGGGGCTGATGCTGTGGGACTAACACCAGATAAGACCACAGGACCCCTCGAGGGCAGCAGCCAGCCACCTGACCGGGCCCCTTTTCCATCACATCGGCTAGCATCAGTGGTCTGAGAGACTGGAGGCACATGCTCCTGGGAGGGTCTACATGGAGAGTCTGAGCACTGAAGATTGGGCCAGACTCTCTTGCAAAGCTCTCAGGGTAGCACCACTGGTCAAAGGGACAAACCCCACTCTACTGGGCAGACAGCATGACATGGATGGAGCCGAAGCTTCAGAGGATAGAGGAAGAGATGATTTTGCTCCTGGTATTCACCCACAGGTAGGATGTCACACAGTGCCCAGGCTGGTGTTGGCCATGCCCTTCCCATGCCCCGTGGCCTGCCACATTGGTGTGCCTACAGAGCCTGGCAGGAGCATATCCCCAGGGGACAGCTGCTCCAGTGGGAGCCTGAGGGTGAGCCGAGGCTGCTGCCCAACATTAGACAATGGCCATGGGCTCCCTGAGAGGAAATCTAGGAAGGACTCAAAAGAGGGATGTGCACCTTTGCCATGCTCGGACTGGAAACTTACCTGCCATGGTGCTCCCTCACTCAGCTCCGGAGTCTCACTTGCCTGGACGGGGAGAAGCAGAGTTGTGGTCGAAATCCCAACCAGAAATCTACACAGCACCATCTTCACCCTAGACTGCAACCCCCAGACCTGGTCAAAAGGTCAAAGCAGCACCCCGAGAGATGAAGCACCTCTATGCAGCCACTCATAGCTGTTGCTGCTGCTGCTTCTCAGTCTCCCCCTCAGCTCCTCTGCAGAGCTCCCCACTGCCCAGCAGAGCCCACAGCAAGCCTTCCACTGTTTCCCCCAAGAGTACACCTGAGCTCCCAGAAAACCCAAGGGTTGACCTTTTCTTTAAGAAAGGAAAACTCCTATGGGAGGAGGCTCCTTCCTCACTCCCCTCTAGAGATCCCTGTGCCTGTGAATCAGAACAGATCTCAGAGACAGATGAGAAAATGAAGGCCAGAGATGTGGAGTGGGGGTGGTGGGAGGAGGCAAGGTCAGCAAATGAGCTGTGACAGAGGCAAAACGTGAATGGATCACAACGGCAACTCCACCTCCGTCCAATGGCAAGTACGTTCCTTGAAAACCAAATGTACGGCAACAACAACAACCATCTCAAATGTCTGGGCCCATCTGGGACTGGCCTGCAATGACCTTCAGAGGCCACCTGTTCTTCAGGGTCCGAGCCTCTATGTGCGACAGCAGCCAGATCCATGTGACCTGACAGGTTCATCTCCACCCTGTGGGCTCCTCTCTGTACTAGAGACCACCATTGCAGAGTGCCAAGATTCAGATTTCAGTGATCAGGGCAGGAGATGCAGCTCATGCTAGAACTCTTGCCTAGCACACGTGAGGCCCTGGGTTAGCTCCCCAGTCACACACCCTGAGATGCTAACTGGCTACTGTCCCAAGGCCTTTCCTCCCACAAAATCCCTGTCTGCTCACGATTCGAGCCCTGGGCACAGTGCACCACTTCCTCTGCTTCTGTGCAAAACACACTCCCACTCCTACACATGTTCTGGAAAGCTGGCCGAGCCAGCCACATCTGGGAGCAATCACCGCTGCTCTCCTCCCAGGCAGAAGCTCGTGTTTTAGCACTACCAGTATACAAGACATAGGAGCTGTGCAACCCATGAGGCTGCCCTTTTTGCCCAGGCTGCCAGGGAGTTTGGTACTGACACGAACTTTCAACCACAGGCACCCTGCAAGCCCAGCTGTTGGGCAGAGATGCTTCTCTCCTATGACTAGGTACACAGTCTTCTATTTATGTTTCCAGACCCTCACTGTGCATTTGTAACACGGCCTCTAATCTTCTTGGCAAACAGGTAGGATATGATGGATCACTGAAAACGAAAGGGTAAACTGCGAATGTCCCATCCATCTGGCCTCCCAAGTCGGGAGGCATCCTCTTTTGAACCCTACAACAATCCTATCAAAAACTCTCAACATGGGAATGTGAAATCTGCCAAGGATGGGGGTTCCACTGTGAGAGGAATGGCCCTTGATGAGTTCTCCTTCCCTTGTGAATCTCCGATGAGGTGGGTGGTGAGGGTATGGAGGAGGAGGGCCCAGTGGCACCATGCTTTGGTTGAAGGAAAATGGAGCCTGTGTCACATCATGGTGTGAGAAGAATGAGTGGAGGCTTCACTAATAAGGGAAGAAAGAAAATGTTTCGTTGTCTACCAAAGAGAACTGCAGGGTTTTAATTTTTTACGTGAAAACAATTCCAAACAGCCCCAAATGTGTATGATCCTGGCACCTGCAAAAGTCAGTGGTTCATTTTTCAGCTCCAAAGAAGCCAGGATCTCCCCAAAACAGCTCGCATAGCATCGCCCACTCCATTAGTGATTCTGTAGCCATCATCACTGCTGCCGCAGCCTGCCATGAGGCCTTTTCCCCCTCCCCAAAATTTAGCGCCTGCTTCTTTCCCCTATAAATACTCCATCATTAGGCAGTTACTATGGCAACAGTGAGGAAGCGAGGGCTCCACAACAGAGAATGCTGCTGCAGTCACGCATGTATATGTCCCTCCTGCCCCTGGTGGGTGCTGGAAAGCTGCTGGAAGCTGGAAGAATTTTTAACCCCCTTCCCACGGGAGCACAGCTGAATCCCCACAGGATGGCGGGGAAGGGGGACACGGGACAGCCACCACGGGGACCTCCCTGAACCCCACCCAGGGAGGAAGCCTCTGAATCACATCACTGTGGGACCCAGCTCCCGAAGTCCCTCACACGGGGACTGGTGGCCACCAGAGCACCTGGTGTCCCCAGACATGGCCTCCAAACCACTTCTCCAAATCCCAGCGCTTTTTACTTCCATCACTCAGAACTCATCGCCAGGAAAGGGTTCGGTGCTCTCCAAATCTCATGACTCATCGACCCACCCTGTGACAAGGCAACTCCCAAATTATGCTCAAACTCAAACTCTGGGGCCCCTTGTCCCCTTCCATTCATGCGAACCCTGAAAGTGCCTGTCCTTCGCCCAACACCAGCGCCCTGGCCAGCAACTCCTGCTTCTGGCCCAGCCACACTCTTCTCCCAGGTCTGCTCAGGACCCCAAATGCCTGGGCTGGCAGAGCCTTCAGATTCCCCCTCCCCAGCAGTGCCTCACGCCCAGCTCGGTGGCCTTGGACACCAAGCCGTGCCCTCGGGGGGCCGGGCCGCCCAACCCAAAGGGCCTCACCGTTCTCCGGGCCCAGGAGGCGGCCGCCCTGTTTGCGCACGCAGCCCGCCACCTCGCAGCTGCGCCTCTTCCCACAGGGCCCCTGTCCCCGCCCACCTGCTCCCCGTCGGCCAAGCCCCCGGCCCTGCCCGGCCCGCCCCGCCCGCCGTCCTCCCCGCCCAGCTGCCCTCCCGCCTCCCCAGGCGCCTGGTGGCCCTCCTGGCCAGGGCCAAAGTGCGCCTGGGGCCCCCGCCCCTCGCAGCCAGGCGCCCAGGCCCTGCCCATTACCTCGGCGCCCCCCTGCCTGGCCCCGCTCTCCTCTGGGGGCTCCGCCGGTCCCGCCCCCCACACCCCGGTGAGCCAGGTCTGGCCTCGCGCGCCACCCTCGAGCGCCACGACCGCCGTCCCCTGCTCGCCAGGCCGCGATGGTCGCGCTGCACCGCGCACCAGGCCGCCGGGCCAGGAGAGGAAGGAGGGGTGGGGGCGACGGGCCGGCCCAGGGGTTAGGGAGGGAGGGCTGGCGGCGCGCACAGAGCACCGCGCGCCCGCGCCCCACTCCGCCGGCGCCGCCCCTGCCCCCGCCCGTGGCGCCCGGGGGCGGGGCCTGGCCGGCGGGCCCGGGACTCGCTGGGGACCCTCGGCCACCTCTCCCCGCCGGCCGTGACCCAGGGCGACGGCCCTCGCAGGACCCGGCGAGTTTGGGCAGCCGCGCCCAAGGCCCGAGCGCCAGGCGGCCCCGCTCAGCCCAGCCCCCGCCCCGGTCCCCCCCCATCCCCGCTCACCTGCCATGCCCGCCGGCCTGGCTCCCGGTGCCGCCTCCCTCCCGGAGAGAGGCTCGAGCTAGCAGCCAGCCCGCCTTCCCCGGCCCCGCCAGGCCCGCCGAGAAGGGCCGAGTCCAGGCCCCGTTCTGCCAATGACTGGGTGACCTTGGCTTTTTCGCGTACCCCTCTCCCCACCCTGCCGGGGGACCGCAGCTTCCCCCGGGAAAATCTGAGAAATGGGGAGAAGCCTTCGTCCTCGCAAGGCTGCGGCCAGACGGAGGAGGAAATGGTCTTGGGCAAGCTGAAGGCACAGGAAGGGGAGCGGAAGGAAGGGATCTTCTGGGGCCCCTCCGCAGGCCGAGCGGCAGGACAACACGCGGGGAGCACAGGTGACACTCCAGGAAGCGCAACACAGACAAAAACCACAGAACGGGCCAAGCTGGCTCCGAGGGGGCTCAGGTCCTCGTTCTGGTCCAACCTCTGAAGAGGGGCTGGCCCTCCTTGCTAACAGGGTTCTCTGCTTAGCACAGACCCCGGCGCGCCCTGTGGTGCGTTTAATGGGAATGACCCTGAGAAAGTCCTAGAGCTGGCCCCACCCCCATCCCATCCCGGGCAGACAAACCCCACCTGGCCTCGGCACCCCGGGGTGTCCCGCCCGCTGCAGCTCCCAGCACTGCCTGGGCAGGGCCCCCTGCTCAGCCCCGCCCCACCCTTCCGTCTCCTCTCCCTTCTCACAGTGACCCCTGGCTGGCTTCCTATCCCTAGTCCACACCACAGCCTTGCCTGACAACTCTGCAGTCCTCCAGTCCTTGCCATTGAAGCCCCGGAGGGCCACGGCTGGCGGCCTGAGCCACAGGTACCACAGAGAAAGAAACCACCTGGGGACAATAACAGGCCCCTCTGGGCACCAAAGGAAAGCCTGCTTGGCGCATAGACTGTGCTCTCTCTCGGTGCACTAACCTGAGCCTCCTAGGCCTGCAGCAGGTTCACACCTGCTCTCAACAACCATGGAGCCGGTGCACACAACTGCCTAGGAGAGAGGGGATCGCTTCCGGTGTGCACGAAGGGAGGGCGCATGGCTCTCGCCCTCCTCTCTCACCTGTACCAGAGCTTCTGGCTGCAAGACACCAGCCTACTTCTACCTCCCTCTCGGTCCTGAATGCCTTTCCTCCCACCCGCGGCCTGGGCCACTAGCATTCATACTCCCCACACAGTGTAGATGAGGTCACCAAGGGCCTCTGCCCCCACCCAAGGGGACCATGCCATTCCCAGAGTCATCTGTGGGAAACTAGAAATCGGAGGTCTCTGCGTGTGGCCAGAGAGGCCAGGACCAAGAGCAGCTCCTTGGGCGGGGCTGCCTGCTCCACCTCTAGGCTTTGTAATCCTCATCAGGGGACTTAGCTTGTCTGTACCTCAGTTTCCTTTTCTGCCTGCAGCAATGGTGCCAGTGTGCCCCTCCGAGAGTTGTTTGGTGGGTGGAGGAGACAGTCACGTTGGCAGTGTAGCGTGTGCCTGTTGCTTCCTTGGGAGCTTTGGCTGGCATCCAGCTGCCTGCTGTTTGCCGGGCCATCGCTTATATCACGCATGTCCCTCTTCTCCCTTGGGGCCAACTTTGCGCCTTCCTCTGTCCCGGCATCCAACACGGACCAGACTCTCTATCGCCATGGTGTTGTCCCCAGCACCAAGAGCAGCTGCGGCCCCGGCTTTCTCCCTGACATTCATCCATCCCAGACCTGGACCCTGCCCTGAGCACAACTGCCCCAGCCCCCTGTGTCATCGCCAAGTCCCCCCCCACGTCCTGGAGCCTAAACACTGACCCTTCCTCCGTCTCCACACATGAGTAGCCAATTGATCAGGTTAGGGCTGCACTGTGACCCCTCCCCAAGCTCCTGAGTGGAATCCTGACCCCAGTGCCTTAGAACAGGACTAGCCCTGGAGATAACATCTTTAAAGAGGTAGCTCAGGTAAAATGGGGTCCTCAGGGAGACCCTTCGTCCAGTGAGACTGGGATCCTTATAAGAAAGGGGGGACTCCCTAGGAGGACACAGCCAGAAGACAGAAGTGTGCCAGCCCAGGAGAAAGGCCCTGGGAGGGATCAACCTGCTGACACCTGGATGTCAGACTCTGGCCTCGGAAACATTCACAGTACGTTTCTCTTGTTCCAGCCCCGCAGTCCGTGGGGCTTTGCTATGGCAGCCCAAGCAAACTAATATACAAGTATTTACCCAGCAATATTAGGTGCCAAATACTCTTTGAGGACCCAGGATTACTGAGACTAATAAACGAAGCGCAAACACCTGCCCTTCCAGATACTAGGCAAGAAGACAAGCAGTCAAAGATACTATACGGCAGCTGAAGATGGACTGGGGACGGGGACAGAGGAAGCAGAGTTGAGGTGCAGTGACGAGGGAAGGCCCTGCTGAGGGTGTGGAACTGGTGCCCAGGCTGGAAGGAGGAGGGGCCTCGTGATTGAGGTAGACGAGCCTCTGAGGCTAAGGCTGGGGCCTTCGGAGTGTGTCCTGGGGTCAGTCATGAAGAGCAGTGGGAGACAGGGGAGGCCCAAGGGCCCCAGACGGGAAGCAGGAGATGGTGCACACCTTCCAGGCCATCTGGTGGGCCTAGGCTGTTTGGTCAAAGCTGTGGCGAGACACCGAGAGTTCAGGGTGGGGTGGGGTGGGGGTGGGCCTGTGATGTTATTCCATCGCCATCGCCATGTGAGTCATCAGTAGGGGGCGTTATGGGCTAGATGGCAAGGGGAGGGGCTGAAAGATGATTCGGGGATGTCCCAAGTGACCCAGGTGAGAGATGACAGCGGCTTAGCGCAGGCGGTGAGCAGCACGTACGCTCTGGGTGGATTTTAATGGAAGACTCATTGGAGCCTGTTGACAGTTTGGTGCTGGGCAAGGACAGAAAGGTCCAAGTCAAGGATGGCTCTATGGCTTTTACTGAAAGGGACAGGAAGGGCGGAGACGAGGAAGATGGCAGTGAAGTAGATGGCAGAGACAGGAGTCCGGCGTCAGAGGCCCTGTCTGAGCAGGAAGTGGGACACTGAGAGTCCTGAGATTGGGCATCCATCCGCAAGGTAGTGGGTACAGAAGCGAGGAGCAGCCACAGCACCAAGCCGGAGCAGCGAGGAGCGATGGACTGGCAGGCGGAAAGCGGTGGGTGTGCATCCCGGAGGCAGTGACAGAGCTGACCATTACGTGGTTGTGAGTGGGGTCAAGAGCAGTCTCCGAGGGGAAACAGTGGGATAAAGGCAGATCAGAGTCCTTTCCAGCAAGAGTGGGGAAAGAGGAGTCGGAAACGGCATGTTGTTGGGGAAGAGAGCAGACAGGCGGGCAGGAGTGTGGGTCCAACTGTGCACTGCCTTGGCGATTTCCACCTCAGAGCTAGCCCAGCTCCCACCCTGCTCGCCGGCAGTGCCCTTGCCCTCCTGCGAGGCACAGCCACCTCCCGTGCCCTGTCCCAAGACCTGGCTCGTGCGGATAAACGCCTCCTCTCCAGAGGCCTGTGGTGCCTGGAGCTCCTACTCCTTGTAACACTGTAGCAAGTCCTCTGCAGTGACCCCTACAGGGACCCCCAAGTTCCTACGCTGCTCTTCGCCTCCCCTTCGCCTCTCCTGACTCCTCACCTCCTTCCTTCTGCAGCCTAAAATCCATCCCCACTGCTCCCTTGAACCCCTGCAAGCCTGAAATGTCCTCCCAGGCTTTGGGAGGGAGGTGCATTTTGTGCGGAGCTGGAGGGTGCTTACCAGGCTGTGTCAAGGGCCCACTTGAGGGCGAAGGTCATTACTTTCAAGTGGCATCATGGGCACGCCTGCACGGCTTCCTCGCATCCGCATCCGGGCAGACCCAGAGTGAGTACAGGAAGTGACAGAGGAATACAGGAGTTGCGTGTGGCTTCAAGGGAAGCGGGGAAGCGCTCTGGCTCTTTGGTTTGAGTCTGCCCCCAGCAAGCGCCAGAGCCCAGGTTTCAGCCTTTCCCAAGCTATAAGGCCAAAGCCCTACTCCAGGGTCCCAACAGACCAGGCTCAGCCACCGGTCCCCAAATGCCAGTCAAGAGACTGCCGTGGTGAAGGACAGGAAGTGGCCATGCTGGGAAGCTCAGATAAGGAGGTGCAAACTCCAAGAAGCCCTGCTGGTTCGAGAGGACAGTCGGGCTCCCGTGAGATGACAGTCCCTGCTTGGGAGGGGGTGAGCTCATCATGGGGTGAGGATGCCTTAATCACTGTGGTCCGGGTTCATAACTAGAGTCATCAGGATGAACTGCTCTGGGTCTCTGACATTTTGTGCCCTTTGGTGGACTCCCCGCCCCCTGGCATCCACCTCTCCAGCCCCAGCACCCACCTTCCTGCTGTGCTTTGACTAGTTTGACCTCTTTAGATTCCACATGAGTCACACCGTGTGGCGTTTATCTTTCTGTGCCTGACTCATTCCACCTAGCACGATGTCCTTAGCATAGAAGCATCCTGTTGTTGCAGATGGCAGCATTTGCTTCCTTTTTAATGGCTGAATAGTATTTCATTATGTATGCATAGGGCATGTCCTGTGGAGAAAAGGGGGCCCTTGTGCCTCGTGGGTGGGAATGTCAATTTGTACACCGCTTATGGAAATAATTGGAGGATCCTCAAAAGCTCACATGGAACTCCTGTATGATCCAGCCATTCTGTGTCTAGAGGAAGCAGAGTCAGTATGCCCAAAAGATACTTTTGGGTTGAAGAAGCGTCTGTGGCAGCACTGTTCACAGTAACCAAGAAGGAAAAGGTCCTCCCTTTTTAATTGAGCACCTACTATGAACCAGAATCACCAAGCAGCTTTCCTGGGAAGATGCCTTGAACAGAGTTCCTCCTCTCCCCAACCTTCTCCCTGATCTTCCAAGGACTCAACCATTTCCTGTGCCATCTAAATTCTAAACAGGGGTCTCTATAATGCCCCCTCTTTTCCTCCCCTCAGATAAATGAACTCCACAGAAAAGTACAATGTCTCTCAAAAGAGAATGGAGATGCTGGCTCCTGCAGGTCAAGGCCTAGCGTTTGATTTGTTTGGATGAACTCCGAAAGATAGGGATTTGAGGCAACAAAGAAGACCCTCTGTCTTCTTCAGAGCCAGCCTTGAATGGACCTGTTTCTTTTCACTAATTTTCACAACATTTTTTTACCAGTGTATGTTTGCAGTCCTTACCAGTGGCATTCACGTTGGGGAACTGGCACACATACATACTGCACTTTGGTCATTTTGATCCCCTCCCCATCCCCATCCCTCCACCCTTCTCCAGACCCCACTGCCATCTCCACAGAGTCCTGCCTCCTCGCCTTCTATCATTTAGCTTTTATTTTGCTCGTTAAGTTATTTATATGTTGGGTTTCTCATATAAGAGAAATCATGTCATAGTTAACTTGTGTCTGCTTTATTTCCTTTAGCATTATGGTCTCAAAGTGCATCCATTTTCCCACAAATGATTAGAATTTATCCTTCTTTATGGCTGAGTAATACTCCATTGTGTATAGTACCACATTTTCTTTATCCATTTGTCTGTTGCTAGACATATAGGCCACTTCCATAATGCAGCTATTGTGAGTTGTGCTGCTATGAACATGAGTCTGTGTCTTCCTACTAACTTCTGACTGGAGTTTTTCTGGTTGTGCAGCGAGCAGTAAGACCCTAGAAGTCCTGTAGTGGCAGCTGTTAGGGACATGGAATATGCAACAGGCAGGTGCTGCTCGGCTTCCCTTGTGGTCGGAGTGACGGGGAGCAGGTGCACTGGCGCTCACTCATCCTGGTTCCCCCCACCTAGAGCCTCCTTGCCCATGGACCCGCAGACTCACTCTCCCCTCCACTTCCTCCAGGCCAGGCCCTGGCTGTCTCAGAGTCTCCTTTTCCACTACTGGAGCAGCACCCAGGGTCTTCCCACTGAGCTACTTCCTGGCCATTTTTTAAGCATTGTTTTGTGACAGGATCTTGCTACGTTGCCCAGGCTGAGTTTGAACTTCCGAACCTCCTGCCTCAGGCTGCCAGGGTTACAAGTGTGGGCCACCAAGCTGGCCCAGTCTCTGATTCTTACCTAGCTCGGCCCTCCACCAGGCCTCCCCATCAGACTTCATCAGGCCCCTGGCCCTGGCCCTCACTTCTCACAATGACCCCGAGCGCCCCCTCCTGGACTTTGACTCCAACTGCTCCCTTGGTTCCAGCGGCTCACCGGACATCTGGCATCCCAAGCTCAGAAGTCACCCCTGGGTCCCTGCCTGCCCATCACACCTCTGCTCCCCAGCCACCCCCATTTCTCACATGTGCCCTGGCTTAGGCCACATGCTCTAGAGTCACATGGTCTAAGTTCCAATCAGCCTTTCTCTTTGCTAAAGGTCTGCCTTGGGCCAGTGACCTTACCTCTCTAGGCTTCAGTTTTCTCGTATGATCTTTGTGATCCCCGAAAGAAGGAATGCAAGTGAAGAGTTCAGCACAGCCCCTGCATCAGTGGGCTCTCATTCAGTGGTAGCTCCAAAAACATACAAATGGAGTACTACCCAGCAATAAAGAAGGACAAATGTGAACCTTTTGTAGGAAAGTGGATGCATCTTGAAATCATGATGCTAAATGAAATACATAAGACACAGAAGGTTAACTACAGTGTGGTTTATCTTATATGAGAGACCCAAAGTATAAATCATTTAAAGAGCCCTGGGGGCTTAGGGACAATTGGGAGAATTGCCCTTCCCTGGATGGACACTGTCCTGTTGTGGGTAGAGAGACCTTTAGAGCAGCATTTTTCCAAGACCATGCCACCCAGGGGTCATCTGTGATGTACTTTAACTGTGACAGTTCTCGTGGAACCCACAGGTCTAAGGGAGCCAGAGCTCTGCATGATGACCCAGTGTCCTACCCAGCATGCCCAGGGCTGGGATGCAAGGTGACCCAAGTGAACTGGGAGCCAAAGGCAAGGTCGAGTGGCCATCATGCATTAGCCACATGTCCCTTCATCCCAGCTCACGCAGACCAACTCCCCATCTCGGCAGCCCCAGGGCATTTCATGTTCCCTCTGCCACCTCCTGGGCAGCAAGTTACCCCTCCACCCTCTTCCAGTGTGTCCCTTGCCTGTGCCAGGCTTCTCTGGCTGTTATTCCCACCCAGGTTGCATCAGGGACACCTAAAGTCTCCGCATTCAAGTCCAAAAGCATTCCAGGGTCCTGTCCGGAATGCTCACCAAGCATCAGAAATGCCACAGCCACCAACCAGCTTCTGGTGGTTGAGAATGGACACTTTAGGGGAGAGGATGATGATGAGAGATTTGGGAGGACAAATGACAAGCTCAAGCTTAAGGTGTGTACAGGTGTCTCTTGAGTCCCTGCAGATATTTCCTGGGTATCTGAAGCACAGCTGTAAAGCAAGTAGACTGAAGACTGCATCCCCATGGATGTTGGAGCAAGGGAAGACAGACAATACATTTGTAAATAAGTGCAATGGAGACTGGACCCCATCAAATCAGGGGTGACAGCAACTGCATGACCCACCAATTAAGCTATGCTTCCAATTATCCATGATACAGTGCTTTCTTAGCACACAGAGTTCTTGTTTTGTACTCACTAGAAGAGGTCCTTTAGACTTAATCAGACATTGATTTTTATTACAGATTTCTCTGGTGCTAACATCAAAAAAGGAAATATAAGCAAAATAAATTGGAGAAAGCACACCTGATCACGTCAGACTCCAGCTCTCTAAATCACTTTTGGAACCAGACTTGCAGATGCCCTGTGTGCAGGACTCTCCCCCGCACTGCTGACCATCACCCTGCAGACCCAGCAGAAGAGATGTAGACATGGAAGGTGAACATGTGAAGTCAATGTTGAAAACTGCATTTCTTAGAAGCACCGACCTAAGGAAGCATGTGTGATCCTAATGAGGCCTATGGGGGGAAAGCCAAGCAGAAACGGGGATGAGAATGCAGTTGTGAAGTGGCTGGTTAGAGACCTCAGGAGGCGAAAGCTTTGAGCAACATTTAAAGCTGGTGAGGGGGATAACTGGGCATATAACCAGAAGAATATTCTAGAAAAGGCCTTGAGGCAGGAGTGTGGGTGGTATGTTTGAGGCACCCTGGCAACCGTGGGTAACTACACATAAGTCATGAAGGCAAAGCTTAGTCACGCGACCCTCTTGGGCACTTGGGAAAATGGGAATTCTCACGGTTAGTTGCCCAAGCTGGCCCAGAACGTGTGATCCTTCTGCCTCAGACTCTGGAGAGCTGGGATTCCAGGTGTGCGCCATCATGCCTGGCTCTCTCTTCCCTTTACCTTGGATGAGACAACTTTGAAGCAATTTCTCGCTCAGCGTCTCGGCCCCAGTGATGGGTGGGTGTCTTCCCCGTGGACTTGCCAGCCTCCCGAGAGGATAGCAGCTCAGGGTGGAATTGGCTTCTCTGCAGCAGAACATACCACCTCCCATGTTGCCTGTCACTTCAAGCCTTTGGTTTGGCACTGTCCCATGGAAGTAGGGACATGGGGACATGACAGGAGCTGAGCTCACCATGGGGATGAGTTTAATGAGGCCTCTTCACCTCAAAATTTCCCCAGCACTGCCTCTGGCTTGTCCTTCAGATCTTTGCTCTAGGGTCCAGTCTCCTCCATGTTTCATCCCAGCCCCATTTCTCGTTGTTCCTCGTGACCTGCCCCCCCGCCATTGTCAGTTTTACAAGCCCAGGGACAGCTCTGTCTGCTGCGGCCTCTCCCTGCTTTCCCACTTCACCCCCCGCCTCACAGCCAGGAAGGGTATATATATTTTGAATAACCACTCACAATCCCATCAGCCTGGGAAAGCTGTTAGTAAACTTTTGTATTTTTGGCCTTCTTGTTTTTCAATATGCAGATCAATCAAATTTTACATCATGTTGCTCATTTTGTAACTGAGAAGTTAAACTGGATCTTGAAAAATTAGAATTGTTTTGTGGTTAGTAGTGCTCTAAGAATAAATTTCAGTCATGTGTAGGAAAATGGGGGTACCTTGAGGCCAGACATACAAGCTTCAGTAGTGCAAACCTAAGCCAAAAGAACTAAGATGTGTTATGTACACATCCCAACTCCCTGTGATGAATGTAATCACTATGCATGCAAGCATAAACAATAATAATAAAAATTAAATACATTAAATTAGATTTATTTATTTATGTATTTGCTATACTAGGGATTGAACTCAGGGCCTTTGCACTGACCACATTGCCAATCCTCCCCCGCCTTTTTTTTTTTGACAGAGTCTCTCTGAGTTCAAACTTGTGATCCTCCTGCCTCAGTCTCCCAGAGTGCTGGGAAAAATTAGGATTTTCAAAGATAAGCCATTTTCCCCAGCTTTCTCATGTTGACAGCAAAGACTTCCAAGCCAGACTGGAATTTCTAAAGTCTAAGTTCTCCAAGGCTAAAATCCAGAAAGATCAAAATGCAAAAATATATTCCTAAAAATAAATCATTTAAAAATTCTTTAAAAGGTATTTACTTAAATTTCTAAAAGAGGATTTGAGAAACATAAAAACACAACAGAATATTTCTTAGGTCACCTCACACAATGAAGTAACTACTAATAACATATATTTCTTTGCAAGCATAAAAACATTCAGGTATACAAATGACAGGAACACAAGTAGGCAGACAGAACATATTCATAAAGAAACAGATTAAAAAGTACAGTGTGTAAGTGCATGTGCCTATCGTTGGCAATTTTGTACACACAGCTTTGCAACTCTGGTCAGCTGAAATGCCACAGTAAGCAACCTAAGTCTTAAAGAAGTAGATCCAAACCACTGTGGGCACCACTGCAAACGAAGGAGCTCAAAAGAGCTGAGATCATCAGAAATTTTATCTACCACAAATGTATTTACTGAAGAAGCTTCTACACACACACACACACACACAGTGCTTACACACAAAGTCAAAGTTGTGATAATGCACTTTTGAGGAGTTACATTTTCAAAAAATCCATAAAATGAATCAGAAATCTCCAAAAGTCTTTACGCTAAATTCATGTTTCCAGTCTTGGAATAATGCAAACGTGAAATACACAGCAGAATAAATTGTATAAAATAATGGTCACAGTTTAAAATAGTGGAAAAGGGCCAAGGATATAGCTCAGCAGTGCTGCACCTGCCTGGCAAGTGCAAGGTCCTGAGTTCGATACTGGGTACCAAAAAATAAAATAAAATAAAATAATAAAATAGTGGGGAAAAACTCAAAAGAAATAAAGGGAAGGAAAGAAAATTTGACACATGACATGTAAAAGTTAACCGACTTTCACAATCATTGAGTCTGTTTTGAAATCTTGCATCACAATGAATAGCCGGTTTCTTTTCTTTCAGGGCATGGCTTTCCTCAGAGGCTACACTCACATTCATTCTCTTCATTGCCCTGTTCTTCTTGAAATTCTTCTATGATTCAGTACCCAACAACTCAAATACTCCTTTTCGCCTTCCATCTTCTGTGCTGTGCTTTCTGTGGTATATTCTACTGCTGCGGATCCCACAGCTACGCCCACAGGAAGAAAGAGAAAAAGCAGGAAGGGAGGAAGGCAAGGAGGAAGGAAGGAGGGAGGGAGGGCAGGAAGGTGCCTGGCAGAAAGGATTTCTCATCGTACTGTGCACATAAGCTTCAAGCCAGTGGGAACTTTGCTGGTTTCTCAGTAAATGTGGCTTTAATTCCTTAAAAGCCCCAGGAATTTCATCAGCTGGAAGGAATGCCAATGCAAACAAATGATATAGTTTTCAAGTGAAGCTTTTGCCATGTTGCTGGGCCAATCCACTGATCTGAATTTTCTGCCAAATGCACCGGGCTGAATGGAGAAACCAAACTTCAACAGCAGCACTTTGAAATTCACTTTTAGAAATGGTAGCCATTCCTCAAGTCTGTGGTTATGTTTTGGGCACTCAGTTGAACTTCTTGTTCTTTTGCAAAGCCAACCTAATCTTCAAATAATCGTTTATGCAGCGCTTTGCTTTTTCCAGTCATTAACTCATAAATAAGAGAATAAGTTCTACAAATGTGGACTCTAACAGGGACAATTCTTACGTATTTGCTACAAAAGGCAGCAGAAAGAAAGACGAGGGGCATGGCTCAGGGAAGACCTCTTACCTAGCTGCCTAAGGCCCTGGATTCAATCCCCAGCACCACAAAACAGAACAAAATGCAAACACCAGTGGCACTGGAAGCTAAAAAGCATTAACCCTGTCCCAAGAATTCAGCTTTCTAGACTTCTGATAGTAGCTTTCTCCCCCTTCCCTCAATGGGAATTGCAATTTTCGGGATTTTGGCTTTCACGATTTCAGCCTTTCCAGGTTTTAGTTGTTGGGTTTGAGGGTTTAGAGATTTTGACATTTGGCATTAAGGCATTGGCTCACGTTGTTGAAACCAGTGCAGCTTTAGGGACCTGTTATTGTCGAGGGGTCAGGCACCTTCTCACCCTGTGCTCCCTCCCAATTATTCTACTTCTTTCTCCCACAATTCTCTTGATTGCTGTTGCTTATTTAGTTTTCCATCCAGCTTCTAGAACTGTTTCATAAACTTACACAAGAAAAATACAATTGCTACCTTGGTTGTAATCATATTAAATTTATCAATTAATTTTGGGGAACCCTGATATCTTTACAAAGTTTATAATATCTCTTCAACTGAGTTATTGACATTCCTTTATATTTTACTCAGTCTTGTTTAATGTCCTTCAGTAAAGTTTTCTCCTTATAGGTGCTGTACATTTTGCAATATTTTATGTATAGTTATTTTATATACACATGTATTTGTTGCAATTATGAATGGATTTTTTCCCACTTTAGTTTCTAACTTGGCTATCACTGGATTAATGTTAGAAATATGCTGATTTTTGTTTTGTAAAATTATCTGTATCTATCTGCCTTGCCAAAAACATTTCTTAATTAGGTATTTTTAGTCTTCTAAGTTATGGTCATAGAATTTACAGATAATGATAAACATGCCTCTTTCCTGATAATGTGTATGCTGTTTGTCCTTGAACTGATCCTATTACAACATACTGTCCCTGGCTTTTATGACCGTGCCTCTAGTGATTCATGATTCAGTTCAATGTTTATCATTGATTCCAAAACTTTGACTGTGTCATATTGAGAACTAAGGCTTTAATTACTCACTTGCTACTATTTGGGTTTTTTTGGGGGTTTTTTTGGTACCAGGGATCAAACCCGGGTCCTTGCGCTTGTAAGGCAGGTGATGGAACCACTGAGCTAAATCCCTGGCCCAACTATTTGTTATTTTAATCAGGAATGGAAGTTGAATTTTATTAAATGATTTTTTTGCAGGATTTGGAATGATCACCAACTATTCCATCATATGGAGGTTTCAAATTTTGCCTAACAGTCCCTCAGGTAATTGGACATGCAGGTTGTTTTTGCTTTTCATTACTATACATGGTGCTGCAAATGAATATATTTTTGAAAATAAATGTGCATCTATCTCTTAAAAGTAGAATTACGGACCCTTAGTCCTAAAATTACTGGGTTAAAAATATGAACCTTTAAAAGGTTGTTCCACATCCCAGTCCCACCTTTGCCAGCAGAAAATATTGAAATTTAATTGGATTTTTTTAATGTACTAAATATTTCATTGTTTCAGTTTACATTTTCAATTATGCTTATATTTTCACGTGTTTACTCATTTTCCTTTTCTTTCCTGTCAATGATTGTTGTGGTTTAATTTTTCTGCTGCCATCTCAGCATTTTTCTTATTGATTTTCATATATTCTTCACACATGATGTAGCACATATTCATACTCTTATTTGCTTTTGTTATTGCTTAGCTTTTGGGCACACTTTTGTTCATTATTTTAATGTGATCTATTGCTTTGTGTATCCCTAGCTATTTTTTATGTTTATTTTAAGCAAAGAAAGCCCTATCTACTCAACCAAGAATCCGAAAGATATTTCACTGTTTTTTTCTTAGTTTTTTTTGTGGCTTTACTGTTGGAAAAAACAGCAAATCCAGAAGGGTCCATCAGCACAGTAGCCCCAGGAGTGAGATGGATTCGCAACACTCTCATAGCTCAGGGGGGTTTGCCAAGGCTACCCACTGTAACATCCTCTCCACTTCTTACCTGGTGACATTAATTCGGAGTCTTAAATCAGAAGCCTGCAGTGGCATTCCTCTTTTAGCTAGCAATGGTCTGCCATTTTTATCCTCGCTCTACACTTCCAGTAGGCCATCTCCAAGCCTTTCTTTCTTCTTTTCAATGATCTCTGGACTCTAAAGAGACTGGAGAATCAGTCACTGCCCCCACTTTCTGATGTTCATAATTCAGAAGTGAGGACAGAAGCTAAGTACTTATTCAGTCTGTCAGAGAGCATTTATTCACTTATCTATTCAACAAAACAATATGTAGCTACAAATCGAGATACGTTGTGTTGTTAGGATAGTTTATGACAAGGGATGTAATCTTGCCTAAAATAATGAAGTAAAATTTGAAAGAAAAAAAAAGGAACAGAATCACACATATTGGAAAGGATACATTATAAAATTGTATCATTATTTATGAATTATATGATTGCTTAGATGGCTCAAAATAATTAGAAATGTTTTTTGCAAGGCAGACAGTTTCAAGTCAATTTAAAAAAAACTAGAGCCTTTCTTAAAAACTAGCAATAACCAGTTAGTATGTTACAATGCCTTGGAGGGTTTTAGGCAAGAAGGTGACATGACTGGTTTTATATTTTACAAAGATCACTAAGAAATAGACTGTAAAGAGCGCTAAAGGAAATAATGAGGACAGTTTAAAATGTTGTAAATATAACTAATTCAAAGTGTGATCAAAATGCATGGTGGCTGTTTAAGTAAAATGTATTACAGTACATGGTACATTGCCATAAATCCACCTCAGGACACTCCCCTTAGTCCAAACACCACGTCCCATATTTCTTGTCACTCTGAAGAAGTTCTGGATGTCTTCTTTGTGAGTGTGTTTAGGAGGTATGATAAAAAGTACACTGAACGCTACTGCAGAGCACCATCCAACAGAAAGGCAGGCCGTAAAAATATGACACTGTGTCCTCATCCACCTTATTCACCAGATCTGGTGCCATGTGACTTCCAGTTCTTCCCCAAAGTTGAAATGGTCATGAAAGGAAAAGGTTTTGAATCAGTTCAGCCCCTTGAGGCAGGCAGGACAGCAAAAGACACTCATGAATGAGGACTTTAGATGATCAAAGATACTCAAGAAAGAGGGCATCCAGAACTGCATCAGAAAGTGGCAAAAATGATGGA
Organism: Heterocephalus glaber; assembly: GCF_053883595.1. NCBI lineage: Eukaryota > Metazoa > Chordata > Mammalia > Rodentia > Bathyergidae > Heterocephalus > Heterocephalus glaber. Next base: position 202,332 of record NW_028258205.1, on the reverse strand, counting down.
ATACGTGTGTTCTAAAGAAGGGAGAATATTTTGAGGAGGATTAATAACAATGTGTCTTTTACTGTAATAATTTTTTAAAATTTAGATGTTCACCATATTTTTGATCACGCCTTGTACATGTGAGAACTGGTAGTGGGAGCCTTGGAGATACAGTGCAGTAGATGAATACCAGATAGATTTTGGAGGCAGAGCCAACATGATGTGGGCACTGATTGGATATCTGGGGCCGACGAAAAACAGAGTAAGGAAGTAGGGATGGTCCTAGGTAGATTAGCTCCCCAGATCTGTGTGACAAAGTGCCACCAACTGGGGAGCAGTATTTGCTAGCTTGGGCTTTCATAATAGAATAACATATAGATCAGGTGACTTAAACTACAGTCCTGTTTTCTCACAGTTATGGAGGCCAGAATTCCATGGTCAAGGTGCCTGAAAATCTGGTGCCTGGTGGCTTTTACTATTCTTAAAAGGACACCATGGACACGGTTCTTACTGCACTGAGACCCTACTCTTATGACCTCATTTAACTTTAACTGCTTTCCTAAAGAATTCGTCTCTGAATATAGTGGCACTGGGAATTAGAGCTGGGACACAAGGATGCGGCAGGGCACAGTTCCGTGCATAGCAGTGACTCAGGCGAGAGGCTTGCATTGCCCCCCTGTTCTGTCAGCTGGTCTGAAATCAAGGTAGGTTCCATCTGAGAGCTGTGGGAGAATCTGTCGTGCTTCTCCCCATGGTGTGGTTCAGACCTGGCTCGTCCCCCAAAAGCCTCAGAGGTGTTCGGAGGTAGGGCTTTTGGAAGGGGTTTGATCATGGTTTGCTATACTTATGAGTGGATTCATAGATGAATCCATGACTGAGTGTGCTGTTAGGAAGTGAGGCCTGGTTGCAAGATGGGGGTCACTGGGGCTGTGACCTGGAACATGTAGCTCCCTGCTCGGCTCTTCCCTTCTCTCCCTACTTCCTGGCTGCCATGACCTGAGAGGCCTCTCCTGTGGCAGATCTCTCCACCTTGGAGCCAGCAGACAAAGAACTGTAACTGTGAGCCAAATCAACCTCTCCTCAAGTATTGTGTCTTGGTGATGGGAAAGTGTCTAAGCCACACCACACAATTCGTAAGTTTTAAACTGTGCACTCTTCTCAGTGGTAAGATGAAATCTCATGTCATCCTGCCAAAGATAAGAATCATTCCTTTTAACTTTATCCAGTGTATCCACACTGTATACCCTACCTGCCCATTAATCACTTAGAATTAGCACATTGGTCAGCACACTGACTGCTGTAGTACCACAATATGTATAGTTTGGTACTGTATTAGTCTATATTCTATTGCTATTAACAAAATACCAAGGCTGAAAAGTTACAAAGAATCTTGCAGAAAGACAGTATCTTAGAATCCTAGAGTAGAGAAGGGGGTGCCCAGCTAAAGGAAGGGGTTGGCTAGTGGATAGATATTGCCGAGAGCCAGAGTAACAGAAGGGTAGACAGGTGAATGGTGAACTTTGTAATCTGGAGGTTGTCGCCCACTTTGATCAGAGAGATTTTAGTGGAGTGATAGCTGCTGAGGCTGCACTCAACTGTGTTGATGGGTGCACTGGCAAGAGATAGGAAGGGGAGACAGTGGGACATTCATTGATGCTGGAGAGAGAAGTGAGTGGGATAGGATGGGATCCAGAACACAGAGGAAGTCATGAGCCTTGGAAAGGAGACATTCACCATCATAGCTTGAGGAAAGCTTGAGTATAGAGGAAGGCAGAGGAAGATCTGGTGATGGGATGATGAGGGAACTTCTATTCCATAGCTTCTGATTTCTAAATTGAGGATGGGCCAGGCAAGCAGGAGTGAAGGGGGAAGACATGAGAGTTTGAGGAGTCACTCAGTGGTCTCAGAAGAACTGGAAAGACACAAAGTGCTGAGCAGGAAGGAGTGCCAAGGTAAGGTTGGAGGTATGGATCTCCCAGATTGTGTGATTTGCTTTAGGAGCATGGAGATGCATAAGCAGAGACCCAGAGCACAGATGGTTGGCTTCATCTAGAGTTTGCCATTCAAAGGTAACCTAGCCAATGAGCAGAAATATTGATGATTCTGTGACGGACCATAGATCTGAGGGCACTGAGGAGGGTAGAGAAGGGATATTTATCAGGAAGTTGACCAAGGGTTGGACTGAAAGCTTGAGACTAGGACTCTGTCTGGCATAGGGCTTGACCCAGAGTACCAGTCAGATGGGCACCACTGGGGAGCTGCAATACTGTAATCATGCACAAGGGGACAAAAGACTGTAAGAAATGGGTCTGGCCATGCCCCATCTACACTGGCACTCTTGTCTCCCAAACTCCAGTGGCCCTCTTGCCTGCTCCGAGCATCCCTAGCATGTCAAGGTGCATGATACTGCCTACGGAGCTCGAGCTTCTGTAGGTTCCACCAAATGGCTGCTGGTGGAATGCGTGGGGCAAGGATGGAAGAATCCACCAACCTCAGGACAGATAAAGGAAACTCTTTCATTTACACTCATCCTGGTCCTTGTTTGGGTGCTAGTCAATACTCTGGCCCTGAGTAACCAAAGGAAACAGGCTTCAGGTATTCCCGGACACCATAATGGGAAACTGGTGCCAAGAAACTCAACCTATGCTCTGGTCCCATCAAACTTCTTCCCTGAGACTGGTACCATGATATATAGGCTCGCAGGCTGGCACAGAGCCCTAATAAAGGTGTCTGTGCCAAATGAGGGATCTGGAGAGGTTCCAGTGAAGGGTGCCCATTGATCAACAGATCCTCCCTGATGCCTCCCATATGGCTGGCCTGAGTCAGACCTGGGAGCAGAAGACAATGTAGTGTAGACTAGACAGGCATCTGCTCCATCATGCACTCTTCATCTATTCACACTTTCTCTGTTCCCTCCAGCGTGTCAGTAGAGGAGGCAGACACTCATGTCCCAGGTGATGGATGAGAAGATGTTTGAAAATGAGCTTGAGTGACTGGGAGGATGAAGTCACTGCCCTTACAAGTAGTGCATCAGTTAAAGGAGGTAATCAGTGTCCTGAGAAAGGACCAGGAGAGAAGATCCAACTGGGCCAAGAGAAGACAGGGGCAGGTGAAGAAAACCAAGTGGGGCTGGCCTGTGCAGGACGCCCACCCTTGCGGGGATCAGGCAACTCTGTGTCTTCACTGAGGCTTGGGAGGAGGGCACAGGGCTCAGAATGGCATGAAGACAGACTGGTATTGTTTGCTCATCCATTTATTGCTTTCTGATCCAGGAGGGCTCCAGAATCTAACCCCAGCCTCAAGCATGCATCTCCTCCTTGCTCCACAAGCCTGTGAGGGGGGAGATGTGGAGAGGTAAAGCCATTTGCAGGAGATGGAAGGAAGAGGCCTCCAATTCAACATCTTGCTACATCCCAGATAGACAGTAGTGGGAACTGCCCACTGGCAGGAGGGGGAAACAGAATAGAAGAGTAGCACAAAACCAGGCCACCCCATCTTCTGCCCGGGTCCTCTGCTGCCCACAGATAGCCCTTCGTGCAAGAGGCCACAGGCTAGCCTTCCTGCAGACCAGATGTGCCAAGGCCCAGAGTGTAAATCACTCCATTCCCTGATGAAGCCATGCCCCAGCCCGGGCAGCTAAACTCGCAGCCCCTCTCCCACCTACCCACTCCACAGGCTGGAACTTAGATTACACAAACACATGAACATGCTGCTCTAAATATTGCAATTTGTCTGTCCTGTCGGCTGACCTTTGCCTCTCTGCATTTGACATGTTTTGATTCTGCAGGGTTGTGAGTTTTGTTTCATCAACAAGGTGACTGTGTAGTTAAACACCCTTTGACTTTTGGGGTCAAGGCCTCCATCTGGGCAGGAAGCATCCATGGCTCCAGAGGTTTCAGTCCTCTTGGTATTTAATTGTCACTGTCAGTTGCCCCTCTTCTTCCATTCCCATCTCCCTACAGGAGTCCAGATCTGTGGTGGCCACAAAGGGGATGGCAGGGGCTGGCTGCTCCTGACTTGTGGGCAGCACGGTGCACTTCACAACTCAAACCCTGCCATCTCATCTACCAAGCTCCCTAACTCTGGCACTTCTAACTACAGGCCACAGCAGCCAGTCCTGCAGAGCCCCATGGTGGAAGCAGCATCCTAGGAAGGGTTGCCAGGTTACTGCTTGATGTTCAGAAGGTGAAGACGAGTTATCCTTGTGCTAACTAGAAGGCAGCAAGCACAGGAGGAAGCCCTTCCCAGGACGTTGGAGCTTTACTGGTGGTGGTGGTGATCTTTGGGCCCCAGGGACTGCCTGGCACCTCCCAGCTGCTGGGCAGTTGTCCAAGTGGGGCCTGGTTCCCCAGTTGATCTCGCATGCTTGAGCACCTTGTTTTCCTCCTGAAACGCACTCTGGTGACTGCTGAGGGCCGAGGTCACGAAGATGCTCACTGGAACATTACCAGAAGGAAAGCTCCCTTCTGCGAGGGCCTGGGTGGTGGGGGACAGGCCCGCATAGGTGCTGAGCCGCCAACAAGACCACTATGAGCAGAGCAGGGGGCCCGACCAAGCTGGGCTCTGCATGGGGAAGCACATCCTGGGGTTTGGAACAGTGGCCGGTCCATGAGGGTGGAGAGGCCATCAGACTTAATGGTCTAGGAGGGTGGAGGGCAGCGTGCATGGAGGGAGAGCAGCCAGGCCAGATCGGTGAACTTGCATTTCATTTGACAAGGAATGCAGAACCTTTCACAGGGTCTCTCTCACTGATACAGTGGGGAAAACACTGCAGTCATTCATTATTCCCTACCACATGCTCAGCTGGGTCCTGGCTCTAAACCTGAGAGTTGTCATTGAAGTTGACGGGGTGCATTTTGAGAGATGGGGACAGAGTTCGTTATGGTCACCCTGTGGCTAGAAACGTGTTCCAAGGTCTTGAAGGATCAACTCTCCCTTTTCACCTGAGCACACAGTTGGCCCAGGAGCTGCAGGTCCGAGCCCAGTGCCGCCTGGCCTCTCCTCTCACGGTCCCACTCCACCCCCAGCATTTCCTTCTCAATGGTTTGGCACCCACACCCCAGGTGTCCCAAGGCTAGCTAGATACCCTTTAGCTGTCTCCGAGAGATGCACTTGGACAGTCACTCACGACGTCACACTGGGCCATGCTGCTGCTGTGCTGTGTGGTGCAAATGGAGTTGGCGTAGGACACAGCCAGTTGATTGAGTAAGGCTCTCTCTCCCTTACTATAAACTGCGTTTGGAAATCAAAATGCTAATGCATTTTTTTTCCTTAAATTCTTTTATTGGTACATTTTAGACATACAATACGTTTATATTTATCATTGGGTGCTTGTACCTGTACATGATGTATCTTGGTTCTTATTTTTTCCCCATTACCTGTGCACCCTTCCCTATTTACATAGACTTTGCTTCCATTTTTTTTCTCATAATTTTTCCTTTCCCTCCATTCCTTTCCCCTTCCCCTCCCACCACCCCTACTCCTTTGGACATTTTCTTCCTATATCAAATTATCAATTATTCATTTTAATCATTTTCACCCTTATTTACACTTTCAGTTTCTCACACTACAGAAACTACTCAGTATTTACACATGTGTGTCCTATTTATTTCACTTAAGAGTGTGAGCACAATATGCATCCATTTAGCTAAAAATGTCTCTAGTTTATCAGTCTTTATGGCTGAGTAGTACTCCATTTTATTTTTAAAAAACCACATCTTCTTTATCCAGTCTCCAGTTGATGGGCACTTGGGCTGCTTCCAAGCTTTAGCTGTTACAAACTGTGCTGCTATGAACATGGGTGCACATATATCACTGTGGTATGATTCTTTTAATTCTTTGGGGAAGATCCCCAGCAGGGGAATAGCTGGGTCAAATGGGACTTCCAGCCCTAGTTCTTTGTGGTATCTCCATACTGATTTCCACAGTGGTTGAACAAGTCTGCACTCCCACCAACAATGGAGAAGGGTTCCTTTCTCCCCACAACCCTGCCAGCATTTGTTACTGGATGATTTCTTGATAGCAGCCATTCTTTGTGGTGTGAGGTGGAATCTCAATGTTGTTTTCATCTGCATCTCTCAAATAACCAGTGATGTTGAACATTTTTTCATATATTTATTTGCTGCTTTTACCTCTTTGAGAAATGTCTGTTCATTTCAGATGCCCATTTTTGAATTGGGTTTTTGAATTTCAGGGGGTCTGTTTTTTTTCAGTTCTTTATATATTCTAGAGAGTAGTCCTTTGTCTAAGGTACAGCTGCTAAAATTTTTTCCCACATTGTAGGTTATCTCTTAGCTCTGTTGGTGGTTTCTCTTGCAATGCAGAAGCTTTTTAATAAGATGAGATCCTAGTTGTTGATTCTTTGTGGTAGTTCACGTGCTACTGAGGTTTTGTTCATAAAGGCTTTACCTATCCCAATGTGTTCAAGAGTTCTACTTATCTTCCAGCAAATTTAGTGTTTCTGTCTTAATATTTAGATCTTTAATCCACTTCGATCTTAGTTTAGTGCATGGTGATAGGTATGGGTCTAGTTTTAATCTCTGACAGGTTGAAATCCAGTTTTTCCAAACCATTTATCAAATAGGCTATCTTTCCTCCAATGAGGGTGGTTGGCTCCTTTGTCAAAGATGAGGTGGCTGAGTGTGTCTGGAGTTTTTTCTGCATCTTCTAATCTATTCCACTGATCCTCTGGTCTGTTTCTTTGGCAGTACCATGCTGTTTCTATCACAGTAGCTTTGTAGTATAGTTTCAATTTGGGGATTGTGATACCCCCAGCCATGTCTCTGTTGCCTAGAATTGCTTTTGCTATTCTAGGTCTCTTCTGTTTCCACATAAATTTTTGGATTGTTTTATCTAGTTCTGTGAAGTATATTGTTGGAATTTCAATCAGCATTGCATTAAATCTATATAGTAGTTTTAGAAGTATGGTCATTTTCACTATATTGGTTCTTCCCACCCAGGAACAAGGGATGTCTTTCCATTTTCTTATATCCTCCTCGATCTCCTTTTATAGAGTACTGTAGTTTTCAGTGTAGAGGTCTTTTGCTTCCTTTGTTAGATTGATTCCTAGACATTTCATTGTTTTGGATGCTATTGTAAGAGGAATTGTTCCCTTAACTTCTCTCTCAGTGAGTCTGCTATTTGTGTATAAGAAGGCTATTGTTTTTTGAGTGTTGACCTTGTATCCAGCTACTCTACTGAATCTGTCAATTAAGTCTAGGAGTCTTTTGGTGGAGTTTTTGGGTCTTTTAGGTAAAGTATCATATCATCCAGCAAATAATGACAGTTTCACTTCTTCCTTTCCTATCTTTATTCCTTTTATTTCTTTCTCTTTCCTAATTGCTGTGGCTAATGTTTCCAGAACTATATTGAACAGGAGTGCTGATAGTGGACATCCTTGTCTTGTTCCTGATTTTAGCATGAAAGTTTTCAGGTTTTGACCATTTAGTATGATGTTGGCTGTTGGTTTTTCATAGATAGCCTTAATCAGGTTGAGATAAAGACCTTCTATTCCAATTTTCTGTAGCGTTTTTATCATGAATGGGTGTTGGATTTTGTCAAATGCCTTTTCTGCATCTATTGAGATGATCATGTGGTTTTTGTCCTTGACTCTGTTAATATAGTGTATTGCATTCATTGATTTACATATGTTGAACAATTCTTGCATCCCTGGGATAAATCCGACTTGGTCAGGATGTATGATCTTCTTGATGACTCTCTGTATTCTGTTTGCCAGTATCTTATTGATGACTTTTGCATCACCATTCATTAGGGAGATTGGTCTGTAGTTCTCTTTTTGGGTTGGGTCTTTCCCTGGCTTTGGAATCAAAGTAACACTTGCTTCCAGGAATGAATTTGGAAGCCTTACTTCCCTTTCAATTTCCTTGATGAGTTTAAAGAGTGATGGCGATAGTTATTCTTTAAATGTCATGTAGAATTCAGCAATGAAGCCATCAGGACCTGGGCTTTTCTTTGTTGGTAAATGTTTTATTACATTTTCAGTTTCACTCATTTTAATTGGAGTGTTTAGAATTTCTATATCTTCTTCATTTAACTTTGGCAATTCATATGTATCTAGGAATCTGTCCATTTCTTCTGTGTTTTCCATTTTATTAGAGTACAGATTCTCAAAGTAGGTATTGATGATCCTTTGGATTTCTGCTGGGTCTGCTGTGACTTCAACTTTTTCATTCTTAATTGCCTGGATTTGAGCCTTTTCTTTCCTTTTTTTGATAAGATTGGCTAAAGGTTTACCGATTTTATTTATTCTTTCAAAAAACCAACTCTTTGATTCATTAACTTTTTGTACCATTTTCTTAGTCTCCATTGCATTGATTTCTGCTGTGATCTTTATAATTTCCTCTCTTGTATGAGCTTTGGATTTATTATGCTCTCCTTTTTCTAGGAGCTTGAGATTTTGCATTTGGTTATTTATCTGAGTTCTCTCTGTTTTCCTAATATGGGCATTCACTATTATGAATTTCCCACGTAGAGCAGCTTTCATTGTGTCCCATAGATTCCTCTATATTGTACTGGCATTATCATTTACTTGTGGAAACTGTCTAATTTCTTCTTTAATTTCCTCTGTGACCCATTGGTTGTTTAGGAGGGTGTTATTCAATTTCCATGTGTTTGTGGGGGTTTTGCAGTTTCTTATGTCATTTATCTCCAATTTTATTGCACTATGGTCTGATAATATACAGGGGGTAATTTCAATTCTTTTACATTTACTTAGACATGTCCTGTGAGCTAGCATGTGGTCTATTTTGGAGAATGACCCATGTGCACCTGAAAACAATGTGTAGTCTGATTTTGTGGGGTGGAACAGTCAGTAAATATTTATTAACCCCATTTGTTCAAAAGCTTGGTTCAGTTCCAGAATTTTGTTGTTCGTTTTTTGTCTAGATGATCAGTCTATTTGTGATAGGTGGGTATTGAGGTACCCCACTATAATTGTATTAGTCCTTATTTGGTTTTTCATGTCCATTAATATTTGTTTTGTATATTTGGATGCACTAATATTTGGTGCATATATATTTAGGATTGTCATCTCTTCCTCTTGGATTGTTCCCTTCACAAGGATATAGGGATCATCTTTTGTCTCTCTGAATAAGTTTTGGTTTGAAATCTACTTTGTCTGCAAATAAGATTGCTATGCCTGCTTTTTTCTGGGTTCCTGTGGTGTGGAGAACTGTTTTCAGAGAACTTTCAGTCTATGAATTTCCTTTTGAGTTAGGTGTGCTTCTTGTATAAAGCATATTGCTGGATTTTGCTTCTTAATCCATTCTGTCAGTCTATTTCTTTTGATTGGTGAATTGAGGCCAATAACATTGATAGTTATAATTGATAGATATTGACTCATCCTTGTCATGATGTTTTACTGTTGTTGGCTCTTTCATTTCTCATTTTTCCCCCTTTCCCTTTAGTGTCTTACCTTGTCTGGTGGCTTCCCTCTGTTGGGCCTCATGGAGTTGTGACCTTCATTGTCTTTTTCTAGGATATTGTTTAGAATTGTTTGGAGTGCTGGTTTGGTGTTCATGAAATTTCTCAGGTGTTCTTCGTTGTGGAAATATCTAATTTGCCTATCGATTTTGAAAGATAATTTTGCAGGATACAACAGTCTAGGTTAGATTTTATTTTCATTTAGGGCTTGAAATACTTCACTCCAGGCTCTCCTTGACTTGAGGGTTTGGGTTGAGAAGTCCGCCATGATTCTGATGGGCTTGCCTTTGTAGGTGATTTGTTTCTTTTCTCTAACTGCCTGTAGGATTTTGTTCTTCTGTTGGGTTTCTGGGATCTTGACTATTATATATCTAGGTGTAGATTTTTTTTAGTCATGGCTACTTGGAGTTCTATATGCCTCACTTATCTGTGTGTCCAATTCTCCACCTCTCTCTGGGAAGTTTTCTACTATTCTGTGAACAGTTTTTTTATATCAATTGTATGTTCTCTTGGTTTTTCGTGGACTCCTATCAGTCTTATGTTATTCATCTTTGCATCATCTAGCAACTGTTGGATTGATTTCTCATGGTTCCTTACTATTTTGAAGAGATCTCTGTTTTCATGGTCCTTAACCCCAATCCTGTCTTGTATATTCTATCTTCAGATTCCCTTAATCTGCTCTGCATGCTTTCAATGGAGTTTTTAATCTCCTGAATATCTGTTTGAATCAGTTTCATGGATTCCATTTCCTTCTTATGTTGGGTGATCATGGTTTCCATTTCTTTCTTATGCTGGGCATTCATGTCTTCTAGCATATTTCTGAGCTCATCTATTTTTTTTATCTGTTTCTGTTCTAGAGCCTCTAATCATGTCTTTCACTCTACTTACCATCTCTGTAGTTATCTGGGAGATTATTTCTGTTTTGAATTTTTCTAGAGCCTCATTCATCTGTTTTGTTACTTCCTGTGCTATCAGTTCTGTGTGTCCAGGTTTTTGATTATTGGACTTTTCCACCTCGTTTCTCCCAGAATTTGCCTTTTGTGGGGTGGATGTCTGAGTTTGTGCCTTACTTAAATGTCTTCTCATTTTTGTTTTTGGTACTGTCCTTGGTTTAGTTCCTGGGCTGATACTTTGAAATTGTTTATTGTAAGTATCTTTTTTGATGTATTTAGGACCCTTATGGAATGATTGCTTCTCGAAAGTGTCTTCCAGACATAGCTGGTCTTTAGGTTTTGAGTCTCTAATGACTCTGAGTCTCATTTTTATTATACCAGGGAGGACAACTGATTAGATCAGTCACAACATCTTAACTCAAGTGATACAGTCAGCAACACAATAGCATCAAGTACTTCATAGAAAATAAGTTTGTGGTAGTTATTAATCTATCACCTTTAATTGTGTGAATTAGATCAAAATCAAGGACCAACCCAACATATGTTTATAGTGAATAAACTCTTCAATATAGCAACTTTACCCTTTGGAAAGGGGAGTTAGAAGGAGTTGGAGAGGGAGGGATAAGTAGTTAGAAGGACAGGGGAAGGTTTGCAGTGGAGCCTGAGGACACAGGTGAGAGAAGGAAAGAGAAGAAAAGAAAAATAAAAAAGAAATACAAATTAGGGCCAGAAGAGGAACACGAAGGCAGATGAAGAACAATGTCGGACAGCAAGGGAGTGAGGGAGAGAGAAAGAAAAGCAAAAAGAAGGAAAAAAGACAAAATTTTTAAAAGAGTAGAAAAAGAAGGAAAAAATTAAAAATAAGAGCAAAAAATAGTGGTAATTTTGAAAATAACAAATAAAAGATAAAAGTGAAGGACCTCCTTCAGGGTATGTCTCTGCTGTCACAATAGACAATGTGGACAGCATTGTGGAGTTATAAGTCAGTGAGTCTCAGCAAGCCAGTCACAGACCCGTGAGATTCAGGCAGATTTCTGGCTGCAAGGCCCAAGGTGAGCTCCCTGTCCTCCTGAAGGGTTGAACTCTGCAAGGTTCTACTGCAGGTTCCAGCTGCCTTTCTCCTGAAGATAGTGCAGGTTCCAATGGGAGGTGATGATCCCTCCAACTTACCAAGCAGAGTGGTCTGGTGTGCCTTTATTGCACAGATTCTCTTCATTTTTCCAGTGGGCTTCACTTTTCATCAGGGAGCCTGAGAGAGGCTCTCTCTCTGTTGTTCATTTCTGCAGCTCAGGACAATGGCCTTTATGACCCCCTGTGCCTCTGTAGTGTGAAACCAGGTAGCTGCACAGCCAAGAGGCCAGAGGGGGGTGGGCGGCTCTTCTGTTGTTGCAGGCACCCGGGCAGCTCCACAGGTGGCTGGTGGGTGTCACTAATGCAGTTTTGAGCCCAAACACATGAATGAATATTCAGCCACATGGCTCATTCTCTTCCGTACAGAGTGTTGTGTGCCCACCTGGGAGTAAACTGTCATGGGGGTCTCCATGGCGTGTCAGCAAGCTCTGCCATGTGCGGCACCTGAGGCACCTTTGTGGAGTGCTTGCCCACCAGGCTGCATGGAAACGTGGCTCCTGTGACCTCCCAGGCCAGTGTGTCCCATCCAGCTTCAGGGTGCACTGCTGAGTCCTGCGGGGCAACCCCAGGGTAGGGTGGGGATTGTCCCAGCTGGGGACTGCCCTGCTGGCATCACTGCAGGGGATGGGGGAAGTAGCATAAGAGGGGGGACTCCCAGATCCACTGTGATGGTGGCAGGCTACTTCTAGTGTGGGGCTGCTGTACTTGCCAATGAGTCTTAATGACCCGGCCCCTCCATGCTTCTACTGCTCCATCCAAGCAGAAGCTCCTGTGGGCTGAGCAGGGAGTGAGGAAGGAAGTGCGCAGCAAATCCAGGAGACCCTTGTGCCCCAAACCAGGTGCCCAGGACATGTGGCAGAAGGTGGCTACCATCCTGGTCCTGCCCAGGAAGGATGGTGCCACAAGGAGAGCCACATGCTGAAGGCTGGGGAACCTATGGGTTCCCAGGAGCAAGGCCTGCTTTGCGTGCGGATTCTCCCTCCCACCTCTTTCTGGGGTCTGCCTGGCCTTGGACTTCTCCCTGGTTTACACCTGAGAAACTCCAGAATAAAGGTGGGGTAAGTTTGCTTGAGTCAGACACTGGGTCCAGGAAACACATGAGGCCGGCGGGAGGACAAAGGACAGAAAGCACTTGTCCTGGAGTTCAGGTGTTGTGCCCTGCATTCATTTGAAGATGTCCCTGCTGAAATGAGGGTCTGAGCATGCCTGTGAACAGTGCCCCTCGTGCTCACATGACCTCTGTGTGTGCACCTAAGAGGTCTGCCAGGCAGGAGCAAGCTCTCTGCTGTCTACTGTTTTAGACGGGCACTAATCCCACGATGAGGGCCCCACCCTGATGACCTCATCTCATCACAACTGCTTCCTAAAGGCCTCCTCCCCACATACACCACACTGAGGTAAGGCCTTCAATATATGAACGGGGGGCCACAAACATTCAGTCCTGACCACCATGGTAGAGATGACACCATCTAAGGAGTATCAGCCTACTCCTGTGGGGGTGAGGCCTACCGTATCCCCTTTATTTTACTTGCCACTGGAGAATGAGGGTTTCCTTTGCTTTCTTCCAGCAGAGTCTATGACCTTTCGAGAGACACAGGCAAATTCTAGCAGGGCTACAGAAACCCTCCACACCCCCAGCATGGTGTGGACAGCGGGGATGGTGCTCTGCTTGGTGTCTGACCGGTAGGCAAAATCATTCTTCTTCTAGGAAGGACGGCCGGGAGTGAAAACACTACAGACAGGAGACAGAACTCACAGGCAAAGGGGGCTCACCCAGTGGGGATGCATGAAACATGGGCCTGAGAACTGCCAACCCCGAGGAGGCTACCCTCAGGCACCAGGATGGGGCCAGCACACCCTAGCGAAGCAGAGGGTCTGGGCACTGGGCCCTTGGCCACACGGAAAGGCAGCAGCCCCAGGCCTCTGCAAGTGTGGCACAGTGTGACCAAGAAGCAGAAGGGAGGAGGTCCCCTGGGAGGTGCCCAGCTCCAAAGAGCCCATCATCCCATAGGGACTCTGGCTGGGACTCCAGCTGAGTCAATAGCATTCCTGGGACCTCAAAGTCAGTCGGAGTAAATTCTGACAGAGTTGCAACAAATGAAAATTTTTATTAAGCAAAGAAGCTAGAATTAGCTCCCAAGCACCTTTGTTGAGATTCTAAGTTTACACAGTTGGAGACCCATTCCTGCTGGGTTTCCCTTAGGCTAACACTGAGCACTTCTTACTAGAATGCAAACCACTCAGTCAACTTTTGTTGGCATAAAAATGGCATTTAACTTGAGAACACTGTAGCCAGCCTGCCCATGGTAGATCATGTACAGGCGAAGCTGGGGGTGGCGGGCAGGGGACAGCAGTTAGCAAACTAGGTATCAAAGGCTGCTTCTGCAGCATAACTTCCAACAAACAGGCTATGTTTAACAAACAAGAGCAAATACAACTTCTGGGGAAAAGGGAAATGTTTGCCCCCACCAGACACCAAGGGGCAGGGCCATGGCCCGCCTGCACTGCCACCTTCCTCTCATGGCTGGGGAGGAGGGCTCTGCTGACCCTGCAGATCCTTCAAGTTATACTCTTCTACAGGAATGAAGCGTCTCCCTTCGGGCTGGTTCATAGGAGAGGCCAGCCCACCTGCCTCGGGTGCTTCCTTGGGCTGAGAAAAGAGGAGGAGGTGAAATGCTTGGATGGAGCCACCCTCATGGTGTAGGGGGGATCCCTTGGGCTGAGAAGTGCCTCTGTGCACCCTGAGCCTGCAAGGTGCTGGGGGACGGGGGAGCAGAAAGAAAGGCTCCTCCCCCTCTTGCCTCTCCCCATCAGCAGCAGCGGACCTCCACCTTCCCAAACCTGCGTTAAAGCTGCTGGGTCTCTGTCCATCCTCCCACACCCAGTCCTTCCATAGCCACAGCCCAGGGCCCTGGACTCAGTCGCTTCCAAAGCTGACCCTGATTTGCAGCTATTTGATCCATTTTAACAAAGTGACACATGCTGAAGTGTGCAGGAGAATGATGGAAAGACAGCATTGCAGCAGGTGGCTGTGTGGCTCTTTTCCATTTTGAGGAGCAGGGGTCACCAGGGCTCCGTTTAGACATGAGGGAGGGCTTGAACAAGCCTCACTCAATGGGATGAAGGAGGAGGAGGAGGAGCAGGAGTGCTGGGCTCTGGGCAGTGGACCTGAGATGGGAAGGCTGGCCTCAGGGTGCAAGACCCAATGCTGGCCTGCCCGGGGTCACTCTACTACTTTCTGCCAATGAGCAACCTCACGGCACCCGATTCTCAGCTTCTCCCGGCTACCTGCTTAGCTCACTCCCACTCTGACCTGCAGGGCCCCATCAAAGATGATCAATCTTAAAAGCAGGCATGAGGAAGGGTCCTTCCGGAATGCAGTTCGGCAATGGAACCACTGGACCCATTGACCCTTCTGGCTTCTTTCTGGTGGCCATGGTGGCTGGGCTGTGAAGATGTGTGACAACAATCATACATTTAGTTCTTTGAAATAACTAAGGTCTCATTTTCCTTTCACTCACTGTTTATGTATCTTTGTTTTGTTGCTGTTGTTGCTTGGGGGGGGGGGGTGTTACGCTATTTTAAGATTTAGAATGCCAGTGTGTAAACACCTTTCAGAAGTGATGTTTCTCGGTCAGGTGGAATGTATATGGTCCACGTAGCACCTGGGGGAAGATTCGTGGGAGTAGAATCCTGTGTTATTGCCATCTGGTCCAGCTCCCATGCTGGAAAAGTGGCCACTGCAGGCCTCCAAGGTGCATCTGTCCCACGTAATACAAAGCCCTCTAAGATGGACACCAAGTGCTCTCAACAGAGGGGCCTTGGGTGCCTGCTTTGGGTTGTTGTTTCCAATTTGAGGAAGTACACCCATACATGGCTCTAGATTTTGTAGCAGAACTGAAGATCCACAAAGGCAGGTTGGGGGCCAGGCATGGGCAAGGAGATCAGCATTAAAATCACTGCCTGCCTGGCTCACTCTACTCAAGGGATTTTTTTTTTTTTGAGTCAGGGCCTCGCCATGTAGCCTAGGCTGGCCTTGAACTCACTTCTAGCCCAGGCTGGCCTCGAACTCAAGGGAATCCTCCTGCATCAGCCTACAGAGTGCTGGAATGACAGGCGTGCACCACCACGCCCGGCCCATCAGGGAGCATATTTTCAAGAGCAGTGCAGAAGTCGGATTCTGCAGAGCCCCACTGCGGCAACCCACTTTTTCAGAGTCCTTCGGAGAACAGTGGCGCTCAGCAGCGCATGCTGCAGTCATGTGAGTCATCGTTCTCTCATGCACTGAGCTCTGAAGTCTGGATTTCACACACACAGTGCACTCCTAGAGTGTGTGCATACAGGGAAGAGACGGAATCCCTCCTGACCTGGGCTGGAGGCAAAGGAGAAGGCAATAGCGTACCTGCTGCCAGGTGGCCTGGTCACGAGAGGAGCTCTGATCACTAACAGACCAACTGTCCAGCTCCAGGAAGACATCCTATGAATCTGGGGAGTCTAGCCACACTTGTATGGAGTCCTCTGTGTTGAAGTCAGAGGGAGGACTTACAGGTGACCGTGACAAGGCGGGAGTGGAAATTGACTCAGAGCTATTTGCCTATGCGGCTGCACCCATGCAGGTCCCCTGTTGTTCTGCAGGATGAATACTGCAAGAGAAGAGAGCTGACAGTGACAGTGACAGGGGTCTCAGAGTATTGGCCCTCGGTATGTGAGGGCCACTAGCAGGTGCGTGAGGCACACTGCTTTTGGTGTAAACATAGCGAGTATGGCTGCTGAGAGGGATCACCTCTGCTTGTATTGCTGCTGCTTTTATTTGCTTTTTGGTTTTGCTTTTTGCTGGGCAGAGCCTTCTTTTTCTGGCGCTTGGAGCCAATGACTTTACTGTTGAACAGAAACGTGTGTGTGCCTCCATAATGCCACACAGGACTAAGGCTTTATGTGCCGTGGCCATTGACGGCAATGTGAAGAGTGTTTCACTTCCACTAGCCTCACATCCATTGTCACTGCCATGAAGAGCCTTTCACCTCAACTACTGTCATCACCGGTTCGAGGGAAGGTGGACAGTGGACCTGAAAGCCCAGTCAACTCTGACCACTCTACCACTCGGCAACTCCCCTACAGACGCCCTGTGCCCAGGGTGGGCGGAGCCAAGTCACGTGATTTCAGAGTTTGGGTGCTAGCTCCCTGGCTTGGAGGCTTCCTCATCTAGTGCTTTTCCTGTAGGAGATCCTCTGGTCCACGCACCGATGCTTAGTCAGATACCACATATACAGAGGCAGGGTGGCCAGTGGCCACAGGGCAAGAAGAGTTGGCAGCCAGCTGCTACTCAGAAGAGGGCTGCTGGCAGCCCATGGCCGAGTCATTCATCTGTGATCTCAGGCCTGGTGTCCAGTCTTGAGGGGAAAGCAGGCACACCAGCCCCTCTCCCTGTTTCCTACACCTCTTAGCTGGGACTCCCATCTCCCCCATTCTCAGAGTCTTTATCTTGATTGCTGCTAGAGGGTTGTTGCTCAGTGCTCATTTGAAGGGGTGAGACTCTGAACTGAGTCTGCACAGGTACAACAGAGTTACTGTGGAGACGCATAGATATGCCAGGCTGGCTTTACAGATGTGTCCGTACCACCTGGTTCTCCGAGATGACACCATTCTGCTGCCTCAGCTGCTCCTGCACCTGCTGTTGTTGTGGCTGCTGCTCCTGTCTCTGCTCTTCCTCAAGCACCTGATTCTGAAGCATCCATGGCTCCTCCTGCTGCTGCACCTGCAGCTTCTCCTGCTGCTGCATCTTTGGCTTCTCTTTCTCCTACATCTGCAGCTTCTCCTGTGGCTCCATCTTTGACTTCTCCTGCTGTTGTAGCTGTAGCTCCTCCTCCTGCTGCTGCACCTGAAGCATCTCCTTCTGATGCTCCATCTTTGGCTTCTCCTGCTGTATCTGTGGCTCTTCCTTCTGCTGCATCTTTGGCTCCTCTTCCTGCTGCTGCATCTTTGCCTTCTCTTTCTGCTCCATCTGCACCTCCTCCCACTGCTTCACCTGCAGCTCCTCCCACTGCTGTACCTGCAGATCCTCCTCCTGATGCATCTTTGGCTTCTCCTCCTGCTGTTCCATCTGCAGCTCCAGCTCCTGTGGCATCAAAGACAAGATGTTAAAGAGCTTCCCACAAAGGTACTCACCACTCCCTCCCATGCCATTCTCCAAGGGCAGAAGGCAGCAGGCATCTTGCCTCTGGGTGACTGCACTGCCTGCCTCTGCCGCTCTGGGGGCACTCACTGCCGCCATGCTCATGCCTTGGTGCACAGGAACATGTATGTCACATGGGACTGCATGAGTTTGGACTCTCCACTCTCCCGGGCAAATGGACTGCAGCCTGCTGGGAAGCCAGGGGCCCCTCAGGCAAGTCCAAGCCCTCACACAAGTTACATGTCCTCTCAGTCATCCAGCTCCAACAGCTCTCCATACCTGGGTGGAGGCTTTGGAAGAGTTCTCAAGTTCCTCAGTGAATGTGCAAAGTTGAAATGCAGAGCAGAAGCATTTGGTGTCCCTGCCATCTGAGAGTGAGAGCTTCACTTTCCCAGGGTGTTGCTTCCTGGACGTTTCCTCCGCAGGCCAGAGGTCAGGACTGCTGACGATGTGGCACAATGTGGTTGGGTGCACCTGTCAGGACACAGTATCACACAGGACTTATTGCTGACTCACCCACCTGAGGACACAAGACTGCCCACAGGAAGTCCATAGGAAACCTGGTGGTATATGAGGCATTCTAGGCACCGCCAAGGCCTGGTGGGCATCTCAGCTCCTGCAGCCAGGAACCGAAGGGCAAAACTGCAAGGCCTTGCTGAAGGCCATGCTAGACAACCCCAACTCCTTGAGAGGTGCCAAGGTCCCTCATTCCTCCTCTTTCTCCTGAAAGCTAGATTCCTGCATTGGCAGAAGCTGCTTCTTTATCATTTCTGGTGCATTCTGCTGGCTTCTGAGGTCAGCCTTCTTCTGAGTGCTCTCTCCTAGCTGCTTTCTGAGTCTGGGGTCAGGGAAAAGCCAGCAAGAAGGCTCTGTGGGGGTCATTTTAGGTCCAGGGAATGGAGGCCTCAAACGACCCTAGGCAGAGGACATCAAATGGAATGAACACATTTGAGAAATGAAGAAAGTGGATCTGACTTCACAGCTGACTGGCTGAGGTGGACAGGAAAGAGATGGGATTCTTGGAAAAGAACGGACAAGGCTGTATGCAGGGCCTGGAGACAACTTCTGATTTCCCTGAACTGTGCTCTGTATACAAACAAGAGAGAGCCACCACAGTCCTGCTCCCCAAAGAACATACAGTGCTAATGATGTGGAAAAGGTACACACATATGCATGCTCTAGAGACCAAAATTAGACTGTGATAGCACACAGTGGCCCTTTGGTGCATTTTAGCCCTTTATGATTCATATAAGTACACAGCAAAGCAGGGATGAGAGGGAGGGAGGGAGTGAGAAAACACCATATGAATTTTTATTTGGATTAAAATTATGTATGTTTTTAGCAGCACAAGTTATAATAGCTAAATATTGGAAGCAACCTATATGCCCATCCAAAAAATAAATGGATAAAGAAATGCAGTATTTACACACAGTGGAGCACTGCTCTGCCATAAAGATAACTGAGTCATCTGTAGGAAAATGGATGCACCTTTAATACTAAGTGAAATAAATCAGTCACGGAAGCTTAAATGGCACATGGTTTCTCTAAGTGAAGAACACAAAGCAGAAATAATTTAAAGAGCAAAATAAAAATAGAAGATAGGAGATAGGGAGATAAACTTTGTGAAGATTGGAAGGGAATCTAGGGATGGGAGGAGACAAGAGGGAGGAGAGGAGAAATGGAAGTAAAAAGGATGAAGACACAGAATGTGTATGTACCAATTCCCTGTGATGAATGTAATTATGTATCACAAACGCACCTTAGTAAAAAGTTTGAAAATTGTCCACTTGCCTTCCCCTTTCTTTTGCTATATACTATATATCTCTTCCCATAACAAACCAAGCATTGATTAGAGCATCTCTCTCTCTGTCTCTGTCTCAGTTCAAGACTAGAAGAAACCAACCTTAATGGAAGGAAGTGTCTCTGCAGTTCCTGGAAAGTGAGCTCAAAAGTTTTGGCTCTAAGCCTTCCCAGAAGAGGTGACGCTCACGCTTGGTGGCGGTGGTGACCTCACCCAGCTGGGCAGGGGCAGTCTTGCCAAGAGGCACACTCGACAGCATCTGAGAGAGGTCTGCTCTGCAGCTTCTAGTGTCAGCCCTAGTTTGATCTTCTCTGTCGTGAGCATGATGACACTTCAAGTATCTGGATAGAGCCATCCTGTTCCTCTCCGTTTTTTCCTTCTCTAGAGTCTTTACTGATCACACAATGGTTCCATCCGCTCCCCCCAGCCTGGTGGCCTTTCCTGGTACATTCCAGGTGGCCATTACCTGGCACCCAGAAGCAACCCAGTAATGCACTGCACACAGGCAGATGACATCCATTCCTGGTTATTTTGGCAATTTTAAATAAAGGCTACACTGAAAGTTTAATTACAAGTGGATCCAAAGGAGAAGAAAACTTGTGAGTGGTGAAGAAAGAACCATAACTTCTGAGCACAATAAGGACATAAATAAGGACAGAATGGATTCCCATGGAAATGTCCTTTTAAATAGTTCAAGGAACTTTCATAGCAGTCTGCAATCCAAGGCAAGATCTTTTCATGATGGAGAAAGTGCTGGGCTTGGTGGCACATGCCTGTATTCCTAGCTACTTGAGAGGCTGATGACAAGTTAGAGGCCAGGCTGGGCCACTTAGCAGGATCCTGTCTAAAGATTTAGAAAAACATAAAAAGAGCTGTGGATGTAGCTCAGGAATCCTTGGGTTTAAACTCCAGCATCATACACACACACACACACACACACACACACACACACACACACACGTAGATGGAGAAACTGAAGATCAGGAATTTGCCAAGGTCAAAGTCCTGGGGCCAAACTCTAACAAATGTCTCCCAGCCCTCAGTTTTTCGTCAAATGAGGCTGTGTTGGACATTCGAGATGGAGTGACTCATGTCTGGCTGAGTAATCACTGCACACAATGCCATGTAACTGGCCATAAACTCCCTTCCTGGGCTGCCAACCCTGGTTTGAACAGCCCTATCACAAAGATGACTACCCAAACGTGTGACTCTGTACACATATTCAGGGGTAGAAGAGATGCAGAGCAGTTAACCCAGCTGTTTGGATTAGGCTTTGGGCCATACATCGATGTTGACACTTGGAGCCTGCGTTCTAACCTAGCACAAACTCCTCAAGCCAGCCTAGCTTGTGGTATGTGTGTTAGCTGAGCCAGCATGGATGGGCAGGGAAACTGTCTTCCTTTGAGGTGCTTACCGGCCCCTCATAGGTGAGGAGGAGTGGGGCTCTAAAACTTCTGCCTTTTCATAGCAGTTGGACTTCCTCTTTGGGTCAGACTTTTTCACAGAGGCATCAAATGTCCTTGTGTAGTTCACACGAAGAAGAGGACGGGGCTTTGGTCTCACTTAGAGAACCTCTAACTTTCCTGTTTGCAAGGCCCCTATGTTCTCGGCTGCATGTGAAAATCCACTCCACCAGAAATAGTGATAGTTTTAAAAAATAAAGAGCAGGTTTTCTGCAAAGGAAACCGGGCACACAAAGGGGATTTTGGGGCTTTGCAAGGTCAGCACCCCAGGCGCATGTGTATGTGGAGCCAGACTGCAGAGGTACCTGAGTGCCGGAGCCGGTAGCCATGCCTGAGGAGGGGTGGTCCTCCTGCATTTCTTCCTGCACTGCCAGCTCCATCAGGTCCTCAGGCACCATTGGCTCCACCAGGATCTTGCTCACCATGGGCTGCATCAGGGCTTCCTGCACCATGGGCTCCATCAGGGCCTCCTGCACCGCGGGCTCCATCAGGTCTTCCTGCGTGGGCTCCTCCCAATTCATCAAATCCTGGGATTCCTCTAGGTAGTTGGAGTCCACTAAGAACTCGATGTCAGTTGAGTCCTGGCATCTCACATCCATCATACTTTCCAGTGCAAAGGCGTGAAATGTTGTACCTGAGGAGGAAATCACAGTGGAGTTCATAACTAAGACAGAAGAAGTTCCAATGTTACTACTAAAGAGACTATATAACAAGACAGACACTACAGCTGCACTTTCCATTAAGGACAAGACTGCCAGGTACCAGGAACCATTCAGAACAGTATTTCAAAAGTCATTCACATTTGAAAATGAAGAAAAAGGAGGGTGAGTTTGAATTTGCCTCTGCCCATCTCCCAGCCTATGCTGGTGCCTGAACCCTCTCCCAGGCGTCAGTGTTGTTTCATTCTAAAGTTCATTTGCCTCAGTGGCACCATCCAAGTGATTGAACCAAATTAAACCTAGTCAGTCATAGGCCACTTCTGAACAACTGGGGTCCCCAGAATGTGGGACCACAGAAGTATGCAAAGTGCTCAAGGAGGTGTCATGACATGACTTTGCTTTGACAGCTCTGAAAAGCACTGCAGAGAATGTTACAAGTGGTGCAGTCATTTTGGAAAACAGTTTGACAATTTCTAAAATAAAGTTAAATACACCCTTCTCATGACCCAGTAGTCCTATGGCTAAGAATTTACCCAAGTGAAATGAAAACATATTGACACAAAATCTCTACACTAATGCTTACAGCAACTTTATTCATAATCATCCTAAACTTGGAAACAACCCAGATATCCTTCTACAGATGGTACGTTCACAAAGTGCAGCGCTACTCAGCAATAAAAGAATGAATCATTGATTTGCGCAACATGGATGAAATCTCCATCGCATTTTGCTAAGTGAAAGAAGCTAGATCAAAGAGGAGAGACATCAGGGCTGCGGATGTAGCTCAGTGGTACTGTGCTTGCCTACCATGTGTGAGGCCCTGGGTTTGATCCTCAGAACTGGAAAAAGAAAAAGATTAGACATTGTACAAAATCATGTATGTAACATTCTGGATAAGGAAACGTAAAGAGATGAAGCACAGATTAATGGTTGTCAGGTGATGGGGCACAAAGGTGGGGTACAGGGAAAGTGCACAAATGTGGTCTTCAGTACCACAGGACCATATATCCTATAGGGCGAATTATGTTGTGTACAGATTTAAAAATGAATGAGGTTAGACTGAAGACTGTGACAAATGAAGCTAACTGCAATGCAAAAAAGTGACATATTCATACCAGAAAGGCTGAGGACCAAGGAAGCTAACCTAGGGAACTCAAAATCGGTGGTGAGTCTGAGCACTGTGAGGCTATGGATAAAGGGAACCACATACCCGTATTAGCTCAAGATGGTGAAACTGTTTCCTGCAAGGCTGAGGTCATCAATTGTGAAAGTATTTTTCATACATTTTATGCATTGAATAAATCAATAAAATATACTGCAGATAATGAGAATTAGATTTCTTACTGTCAACCATAGATATTGCAAATAAGCATAATGAAAAGGTTAAAATGAATTCTGTTGTGCTGGATCAGAGTAGGAGGTACCAGCACATTCTTGTTGTTACCTTTAAAGAAGAGAGAGGACTGTGCAGATGCGTGGGTCAGCATGCATCCACGCCTTTCCTAGCTCTGTCCCCTGAGGGGGACAGATGCAGTGACACACCTGTAGCAATGAAAACACTGGGCACCTGGGCCTTTATTTCCAATTATCATTCTCCAAATAAATAACTTAAGGTTCCTTAGAGAAAAGGTTGATTTCAGTGACCTTGAACAAGTTATAAAATCAAGAAGCGAGGAAAAAAAGATGTGAGCTCGATGGCAGGACAAGGGAGCCAGTTTGAAAAGAGCCACCATGAGAAAAGCAGGGACAATCTGGGAAAAAAAGTGATAACATTGGAGTAAAAGCTAAATTAAAAAAAACATGAATCTATGTTGATATAAATGAGTGAGCAAATGAGCAAATAAAAAACAAGATGAAGGAACACTTTCTTATAGGATTCTAGAAAAAAAGTATATATATGGAATGAAAGCAATAGAAATGGGCCTTAGAATGTCACAGAACTGACCACAGCAGATGAGTTTCACTGATGATACTAAAGTGGAAAGCCCAAGGAGAAACAGGATATGTGCATGTTCTCAAAATAGATGCCTCTAAACCTTCAGTAAGTACAAAGGGGACAAAAGTAACTTGACAATAAAGACACCTAGCCGAAACCACCTACACCAAGCCATCAAGCTGCCATTCTGGGGAATAAGAAGGCCATGCCCAGCACCGAGGAGGCTGCATCGCTGCTGTGCTGTTCTTTCCCAAAGATACTGTTATGGCTTATGTCTAGATGTACCCCAAAGCCTCATGCTTTTCAGAGGTGGCTGGATCTGGAGTGTGTGACGCTGGGAATGATTTATGGTGCAATTTTAGGATTAAGGGTATAGGATTAAGGGTGTGAGTGATACTTTCCCTAGGGGAGGTAGCCTGGATACAATATAAGGGACTGGAAGAGGCTTGTGTGGTCCCTTGCTTGCTTTATAATACCTTCTGTCTGCCATGGACTGTTTCTCCTCTGCAATGCCCCTCTGCCATACCACCCTGCCTTGGAGCCAGCCGATCATAGACTGAAACCTCTACAAACTGTGAGCTCAGTAAACCTTCCCTCCTTTAACCTTGTGTGTCAGGTATTTCTGCCTCAGCAATGAAAAAAGTAACTAAGACAGAATTCAGTACCAGAAAAGTGGGGTTGTTGCTGTGACTGTACCTAACCATGTGGTTCAGAAGCCTCTGGAGCTGGCTTGTGGGAAGAAGGAGAGTTAGTAAAAGTTTTTAGATGCCCGCTGAAAAAGTAGAATTGGAATGCCCAAGGCTGTACTTGATGGGAGATTCTGGTCAGAGCTCAGAAGATCAGAAGACTGATAGAAATCCTGCTGGTAAAGACCAGGCTCAGGAGGTTTCTGCTGGAAAGGACTGTTTTTGGATTCCAGACAATGTGTGCTGTATACCTTGGTAGAAAGTTTGCCTGCATTTTGCTCATGTTCAGAGACTTTGCCTGAGACTAAGATTAAGGGCAGCAGACTAATTAATCTTGTAGAAGAAATTTCAAGACAGTCTAATGTTGAGGTCGTGGCACGGATAGTGTTGGGGGTTTTAGCCAGATTTGTGTTGAGAATCAAGAGCAAAGAGCCCAGCAGAATGATTCAAAATGTTTTGACATTGGCCAGAAAAGAAGCTCCAGTAAAGTTGCCACCTGCAAAGATGGAACAGAGGAGAAAAAAACTAGCAAGAAAAAGCCAAATAATTCAGAAGAAGACAACAGAAAAGATGGCCTGAGGACATTATAGGAACCAACAGCACTTTAGCCTTTAGAACCTCAGAGTTGCAAAACTGAAAGACGTTGCTTTGAGAAGAGAGCCCCCGGGCACTGTGTTCCAGAATGACAGTGCCCTAGGGTAGTTATTCCTTAGGATTTGGTTCATAGGCACTCATCCCTACAGCCAAGAGAGAAGGAGGCCTGGCTACTGCTCCAGCTGGTAGCAGACCTTGGCATCATCCACGTGGTGCTGCTTTTAGGTGCATGCAGAATGCAAGAGTTGTGGGGTCAGGAAGGCTTCCACCCAGATTTCAGAAGAAGGCCTTAGGGTGGGTAGCCTAGATAAAATATAAGGGACAAAAAAAGGCTTATCTGGTTTCTTGCTTGCTTTGCTACCTTCTGCCTGCATGGACTGTTTCTCCTCTACAATGCCTGTCTGCCATGCCACCCTGCCACAGAGCCCGCGGACTATGGACTGAAACCTCTACAAAGTGTGAGCTAAATAAACCTTTCCTCTCTTAAGTTTGGGTGTCAGGTATTTTGTCTCAGCAATGACAAACACAGGTAAGAGAGGTGCTACCTGGACCACATCTTGAGGAGTCATCAGGCAATTCCAAATTGAGGGACACTCTAAAATTTCTGGAGTACATTTTTCAAATGTATGAAGATCATGAAAGACAGGGAAAGACTGAGCCCCTGTCAAAGACTGGAGAAAACTAAAGATACATGTTATGTAAATACAGTGAGGAATCCTGGCTTGGATGCTAAGAACAAGAACATTCGGGGGGAACTGTGGGAAACTGAAGAAAGTCTGTGGTTTTGTGAAGAGCACTACACCAATGTGAACATGCTACTCTGGGCAACCGTTCTTGGGCTGTGTAAGGTGTTACAGTAGGGAAGTTGAGTAAAAGGTGCCTTAAACGAACATTTTCACCCTTTTTCTATTTTTAATGTGTACTATTTCTGCAACTCTTCTGTAAGACCAAAATCATTTCAAAATCAGAAGTTTAGAAAATGGAAACAGCTCACACTGACTTTTTGCAGCCTAGGATTGCATACCTTACTACGATGCTATGGACAGGAGAAGACTGCCTTTCAATCACAGCATGAGCTTGAAATGAACATTTAGAGTACAGTAACACCGCAGTTCATGAACACTTCTGTTCGCGAACAATTCGGCTCCCAAACAGAAGTGTTAAGCAAAATTTTGCTTCCAATCAAGAACTGTGCAGCAGGTGACCAACAAGACCCTGGCCATCTTCCCCACACGAAGAGAACTGCAGCCATCTTCCCCAGAATCATGGAACAAGTTAAGTTCATGGACCAAGGCACCACGGTACTTTGGAAAATTCTGGTTTCTGGATGCTTCCAGTAGAAGACCCTTGGCCAAACTCTTCTATAATGCCTTTTTCACTACCAACCACTTTCCAATTCAGTTTTGCATTTTAACAGTATATTTATGATTGATTCCAAATGAACACAGAATCAAATAATACCACTTTCTGAACCAGCTCTGGAAGTCCTCTTTTGTGTCTTTAGTTGCGCTATCTATCGCAACTGCCTTGCTGTCCTGAACGACTCAAAATGTTTACCTTTCATGGTCATTTTGACACTGCGGACGAGGCAGAATCGCAGAGTGCAGGGTGTGATAGAATAGATGAGGACACACACACGGTAACATTTTCACAAGCCTGCCTTTCCGTTGGATGGCACTTTTCAGCAGCATTTACTGGATTTTTGATCACACTTCATAAAGACACTAAATAGGACTCCAGAGCTGCTGGAGAAAGTGGCAAAAATGATGAGATAAGGTGTTTGAATGTAGGAGGAATATTCTGAGGATAATTAATGGCAATGTGTCTTTGTAAGAGACTTTTAAAATTTAAATATTCACGTATCTTTCAATCACCCCTTGTAAATGACAGTGAAGAACCTAGGAGCTACTTGATTTTGATCAAAAAGATCATTTGTTGGTAGCCATATTAATATGGCCACTTTTATTAGAAAACTCATCTGTAGAAGGCTATACAGGTTTGTGCATTGTAGATTCAACAACAATAAATATGAGTAATAATCTACAGCAAATTGATCAGGAAGTTCAGAAAAACAGGCTTAAAATAATCACTGCTCTTATAAAGTTTAGAAATCAGGTATAAGTTCATAGACTTTGCCCACTCTTATTGTTTGAAAGGATTTTTCTGGAACAAAGCTCTGAGACTGACAATATTAATAGAAGGGCTGTTAACTAACAGCATTTAAAACGTAGAAGCATTAAATGTTTAAAACCTGTGAAAACTAAAAATTAAACTGAAAACAATAAAACATATGATCAAAATTGAGGTATTAATTCAATATAGAGATCCTTTGATACAAAATATCTGCAGTATGATCCAACTAATTAGGGATCATAATATGCATTACACATTCAGCGTTAAGATTTGTCAATTTTATACAATTATATTTATAAAATGTCTTTTACTTAGGCAAGAAATAACACTATTTTTGAGACTGTTCCTTTCCCCCCTCCCCCCATTAAAACTTAAGGAGAAGTTTCTTTGCAGTGCCACTCCCATGTCACAGCCGAAGAGACTACACGAGTGTGAGAAAGAATGAAATCCACCGCCCATCTCTGGAAGATTAAAACTAAATGAAAGAGAACTGTACCACTTCCAAGCACTTGAATCCAAGATGAGATATACTCATTTTTCTTGCTCTCAAATCATTATCTCAAAAATTGTACAGAAAATGAAGACAGTCTGAATTCACCCCTGTGATTTCACCCCATTATAAACAGAGCATTATCTTCTTTTGGAAAATTATAACTACCCTGGAGGTTATCATTTTCCTTTTGAGAGCCCCAGTGAAATGCCTGGATGCACCTACTTAATGAATCCGGCATGTCTTCCGAGGACGATATGCTGGTGTCAGACAATGAACCTTGTTCTACCTTAACTCGAACAATTTCTTGTGATTCATTTGGCTCAACTTTTACTAGTTCAATCTGACCCTATGAATTTCCAAAAAAAGAAAGAGATTACATTTTGTTTAGAGATAGAAAAACAGCAGAAAACACAGGTCGAGCATGAATTTTTGACACATTTCACAACGTGATCTGTAACATTGCTCCAATCAGGTGAAAACCTAGCCGGCTGTGGTGATAGTGGTGCATGCCTGTTATCCCCATACTTGGGAGGCTGAGGCAGGAGGATCACTGCGAGTTTGAGGCCAGCCTGGGCTACATAGCGAGACCCTATCTAAAAAAAAACACCACACACACACACAAAAATCTCACACAAACAAACAAACAACAACTGAAAACCTAACAAAAACTCATCCAACATGTCCCTGAAAAATATTGCTAGAAGATAGAAGCAAGCAGAGTTTATGGATTCAACAAGGTATACATCGCAAAAATCAAGAATAGGAATACAGTACACGTGTGTGCTGAAAGCACAAGAGTTTTAAAACATTTACAGATCAAAGGCCTTGGCAAAAATAAGCATGCCTTTCAGTGGTGCTGGTGGAGGCTGTCCTGGTCACAGTGAATGTGGGCAGTCCCCTCATCTTCCATTGTTATTAGGAGACCCAAACCCCTGGTTCAAGGAGGAGTGGGACAGGAGCCAGGACTGCATCTCTGTTGATAGGACCATTTTTGCCAGAGGTCCAGAAGCCCAGGCTTAGAGCAACGCTTGGGCAACTGGCAGCTGCTTAAAGACCACTCCATGGGTTTTAGGCAGCTGGTGTTGGAAGTATTATTAGTAAAGTTCTTTTATTATAACAGCAGAGAGGCTAATAGGTTCCTGAGCACTTCTAACCACAAGGTCACACAGAAAGGAGCAGAGAGAGAGACAATCCTCTGATGTCACGCCTGGTGCTCTTTTCCCTAAGCCTGGCCCCTTTTAATTAAACCATTTGATGGTTTAAACCAGACAAAGGTGCTCCTCGAATTATAGTATTTTCAATTTAACGCGACTATACTGGGATGTGACCCCTTCCCAAGTAGAATATGCACTTTAACATATTTACCCTACCAGACACCTCAGCTTTGCTGTAAAGTGGTTTTACCCTCAGGACCATGATCCCTGCTCCTGACCAGCACTGCAAGATAGTATCTTACAGCAGCATATCCCTGGCCCAGGAAAGGACCCAAACTGAAAATTGAAAAGGCTGTTTTTAGGAATGTTTATCACTTTCACACCACGGTAAAGTCAAACATTTGTAAGTAGGACCATGGTAAGCTGCGGATGATCTGTGTATTCTATCCCTACTAAATGACCTCGTTCCATTTCCTTAACAACTGCATTGGTTTTGAAGCCTGTGGACCACTATTCACATGAAATTTAAGTACTTGGCTTGGCAGTGAAATATTATACATCTCTGCCAAACTCTTTAGTTGTGTTGTGTTGTGTTGAGTCAGCTTGAGGCACGGATCCATGTTGACTTTCCTATAAGGAATCTGCTTGTTGCATGACTTCCGTGTCCAAGGGCACTGTGCTTTGTATCCCTTAAGTGATGTGTTTCTGGAGATGTGCCAATCTGGTTCTAGATGGATGTTCTGATGCGATGGTGTTTGTTGATAGGATAGGACCTGTCTTCCTTCCATTTTTTATCATAGCCAGCTATCAGTTTAGTCACTAGTTCCTTGTTTCCTGGATCATTTTAAAAAGGAATTTATATACTTGGACGTTCATTAAGATGTCTGTTTTGTGCATCCATTTCTTTTAGCCTTCTGAAATAAATTCAGTGATCTTCAATAAACCTAAATGACAATATCATGTGCAGTAATGATAACTGGCCTGAGACAAAAAGCTAAGAAACTACTTTGTAAATGAAAGGATACCAGTTCATAATATAATTAGGATTAAGGCCTGAAGCCAGTCTTTCATGAGATATAGCTAGAAGCTAAAAAGATAAAATGAAAATGCATATATATGCACAGGAAGACAATCAACATGCTTTTTCAATCTTGAGAGGCGTTTTGGATTTCCTTTTCTTCCATAATTGTCCCCATGAACAGTATGCATGCCTAGGGATTACAAAGGTGAGACATAAGCAAGATTTCAAACACAGGCTGAAATGCCTGATGGTCACATGACCTGAAATAAATGTCTGTGGTAGGCTAATGTCAAAAGATCCTTGCATTTTACTGTTTCCAGGGGAGGGGAGGGGATGTTGGGCTCCCAATCACATGATAGATTAAGCAGACATGGGTGAAATGGTGAATGTGATCACTATTTCCAATCTCCGCTGTCCCTACTGTGCTCCAAGCAAGTACCATTTGGATTTGGGAGACAGCCTCCTACTTGCTCTGCTGGCCTCCATTCTTGGCTTGCTTCCCATTATCCACGGCCAACACAGCAACTCTGAATGAACAGATCACATTATGCCATTCTTTTGTTGCACAGTCTCTGATGCCCCCCCCCATTCATTCACAGTATAAGCCAAAATCCTTACACAGTAAGTCCCTGATTTAGGAACAATCGAGTTGCAAACTTTCACAGTGCACTGTATAAGATTCACTTTGTCGGATTATGAATAAATCTGACTTATGAACGTTCTCCTAGAATTGAACTTGCTCATAAGTCAGAGACTTAGTGCAATGGCCTCCAAGCCCTCACTCAAGCTGACTCCCAGTTACCTCTCTGTCAGTGCCTGCTGTCAGCTTCATGCACTCTGCCCCCTCAACACTGCTCTGAGCACCCAGCTCTGCAGCGCTCCTCCTGCTTCTAAGGGTCCCCCCACCGGAGCTCTTCAGTTTCCTCTCTCCCTTCAAGTCCTCACTCACGTTCAGTACCACACATCCTGCCTGTCACACCCCCGACCTTCCTCAGCTCACTCTATTTTTCCAAAAGCTCTTATCACTTTCTAATCCATGCTTTCTTTCTTGGATTTGTCTTGTTTACTGTCTTTCCCACTGCTAGAATATACTATACTGTAATTGTTAACTGATGAATCCAGCTAAAATGAATCAGAATTTTCTTTAAAAATAAATACATGTAAGATGTTCACATATATAAAAACAGGAAATGATACGGCAAAGACTAAGACAATGTCAAAAATAGCTCTGAAAGTATATCCTTCATTGCATAGTAATAAACATGAATACTGGGATCAGACAGATATGGATTTGAGTCTGGTTCTGAGATTTACTGTGTGACCTTGGGTCAGTTGTTCAATAGGAGGAGTCCAGGATTCACCTTCTGCAAAACTGAAATGAAAGTGCCTCATCGGGCTGTTGTGGGCTTACACACCTACGCCAAAGCCCAGCAGGTGGAAAGCCCTCAGCGCTCTCTAGTTTTCAGCATTACTATTCTTCTATCATAAATCCTAAACCACCTCCCACTCCCAGACCTGGTGTGCTTTTCTGTGTTTCTTCTGCTTGTATTTAGTTGAAATCCTCAGAGTTTTGGGTTTATAGATTTCATAAGATGCGGACAATCTCTGGTAATTATTCAAATATTTTCTCTGCACTCAACTGCCCTTTGAAACTCCATTCAATGTATGTTTTGCCACTTGAGAGTTTGCAAAAGTAAATATATATTCTTTGCTTTCTTATTTTCTCCTTGTGTTTAATTTTGGAGAGTTTCTATCAATTTGTCTTTAAATCCACTAATCTAAAAAAATCCACAATGTCTAATCTGTCATCAGTCCCAGTCTGTGTGGTTTCAGCTAAACTTTTGATTTGCGATTTTTTTCCCCTGATCTGTCCTATCTCAACTTAGCCTTTTTTTTACCTAATTTCCTATCTGCTTTACAGTTCCTTGCACATTAAGCAGAGATATGTTCTCAGAAGGAAGAACGTTTTGTGTGTGTGTGTGTGTGTGTGTGTGTGTGTGTGTGGTGCCGGGGATGGAACCCAAGGTCTTGTGTATGCTAAGCACACACTCTACCACTGAGCTGTACCCCCAGCCCAGTACCCTGTTAAATAAACAAATGTTAGAAAATGCAATACAAAATCAGTGCTTCCTGTTTAAAGTACGTGCTGAGAGATTCTCCACTTGTCAGAACTTAAACACTGAAAAGACTGTTCCAAAAATACACAAATGCCTTCAGACAGAACCCCGTGGGCTCCTGAGAGCCCCACACTACACATGTGAGGATGTCACTCAGACAGCAGTGTGCATGAACACGGGCCACTCCTCCGTGTGTCTGGGATGTCTGAGTGCCTACGGTGTGCCAGGCCTCGTGCCCTCATTTGTGATGCTGGGTATGTTGCAGATCGACAAGACAGCCAAGGTCCCTGTTCTCACAGAGGCTTCATTCTATGGCAAGAATCCGGCTGATACACTGATATGATTCCTTTGGGCATTACTACATCCCTGTGAGGTGCTCACTTCAGCAGCACACATACTACATCCCTGTGAGGTAGCATTCTTACCGTCTCCATCTTACAAATGAGGAAACTGAGCCTTTCGAGGAAATGGACTTCCCTCACGTTACCTAGTGAGTAAATCGCAGAACTTGGAATCAAACCCCGCCGATTAGCTATGGTCCATGCACCCATGAAGCGGCATGGAAAGAGGGCTGCCTTGACACTTTGACTCGGTAATGCCTTCTGCGATGCCCCTTCTGTTCCTCTATACTTCTCGCTTGGAAGTTGGGTTTTTCCTTCCCAAAATGCAGTTTCTGATCCCTGAGGGTAGGCCCAGGTTTTAGGTTTCTATTAATGTACATTCCTAAATGACTGACTCTACTGACTTTGGGGAATGAAGAAGTGGATGCTACATGAATGCCTTAAGGAACAGAAAGGGGCCGCCTAGGCTAATTACAGTCTGGACCCTACCAGTGCTGGGGTGATGGATGCGGTCTGCTCGCTCTACTCACCTGGCCTAGCACACCAGGCAGCTTGGCAACTTTCCTTATCAAATACACTCACAAGGCAAGAAGACCTTCCGTGCATCTGCATCTGGGATGGAGCTTACCTTATGCTTTTGAAGTCACTGCAGGGACCATTCCAAACATGGTAGCAACTGACTCCCAATCAGAAACGTCTATCAAATGGCAACTGTGGTGCCTTGCTCATGCGAGCTACCTTCTGAAATTAAAACCCTTCTATGTCGGCAATACATATTAGCTAAGTCGTCAACATTACAGGCCTCCGGCCAAGTTTTAAAGTCTACGGCTTTCAGCGTACATACATCAGAGGGAGCGGCAGCAGCACCCGTTGCACAGGCTAGTCCCAGAAGGCGTCTACAAAGAAGGAACAAGAGACGGTAAGCATGTCTCGGGGGCCATTTCAATCGACATTGTCTATCACACGGGAAGAGCAATGTTCAAATGAGAAAAATTATTTATTTTCCCTAATACATCACATCAGTTTTGGGGTGTTGATTTCTCTGCACCAATTTCTACAAAGTCAATCGTTTGGACCCTCCTTACAGTGAAGTCTGCTATCCGTTCTGATACCATATTTTAATAGCAGTGAGCAAAGAAGCAAGGCTTTTTTTCTAAAATCCAATGTATATGAGCAAATGTTCTTTCTCAATTTTTAAACCAACTGCAATTACAGAAAATGCCTTCAGGCCAAATTTAACTCTGTTTGCTGTAATTAGAGAAACTCTCCATTCTCGGGCTCATTAACAATTCATTTCTGTGAAAATTAGAATTCTGGTGCCCAAGGTGAGAATGTAGCTTTGTGGCACACTGGGGTCTGACTGCTTTTCACCCATTAAAGAGAAATTGAAAGACAGATGAGAAGAAAAGAAAGAGGGAGAGGAAGAGAGAAAATAAATAAATGAGAATCTTTTCTTTTAATATTAAAAGTGGTTTTTCAAGCCTTAAAAATCTCTGTAACCAAGACTTTATTATTAAGATGTATTTTGTTTCCAAGAATTTCTCTTAACAGCTGGGGACATGGCTCAGTGGTAGAGAACTTGCCTAGCTCCTGAGAGGACCTGGGTTCCATTCCCAGCTCCTCCCCAAAAAAGTTTTGTTTTGGAAGGCAAAGAATGAAAAGCCCCTAGCACAACACAGAATGAGAAAATGGAGTTTATAATAAATGTGATTAAAAAAAATAAGACCTTGCAGCAGCAAGACAATGACAAAATGATGCTGGTGATACCCGCTCTGAATTCACCAAGAAGAGACAAAACTAACAGATCAGCTGAATTATTACACATTTTTAAAACTGAATACTAATCCAGTGGACAGCAAGTTTCTATTCTCTATTTCACAGGACCCAGACAAAAGTCCATTTTTTATACATCATTCATTTCTAATGCTAGAAAATTTAAGGATTTGAACATTTTATTTTGGATGTTCCAAGTACATCATCTTTGACAGTGTTAATTTCCAGAGCACAAAAATACCAGATAATGAGTTATTTCAGTCATTTGTGTGTATAATTGGACCAAAAGATGTAATACGTATGTCTTACTGATTTGTTTTACTGATTTTAAGTAATTGGACATAAAGTCACTTGTACATGTGCCCACGCATCACTTAAGTAAAATTCCTATCAGAGATTATTATTTAGATATTTTAAATTGTTTTTCAGTCTTTGCCTAAATGTATAAGGCAATTTAGTTGAAAAGAATGTTTTCACACCTAATAAATACTGGAAAAAGTCTCAAGGCCTTTCTTGGCTTTCAGGTCTTTCTTCACATTGTCCCCCTGGAGGACCACAGGGTGGCCCTGGCTTCAAAGAGGGGCCACTCCCACCTGTCTATCTCAAGACCTGGCTCTGTGCTGCAGACCCATGTATTCAATCACTTTCGGGACAGGAACTGGGGTGTCTAACAGATGCTTCAACTCATCACGGTCCAGACCCCTCCTCCAGGGTCGCGCAGCTCTATGAATACTGCCACCTTCCAACCAGCAACTCAAGACTGAGCCCTGGGAGTCGTCTCTGACTTGTCGTCAACTCTTTCCTGCCTTGTATAAAAGTTCACCTTTTCTACATGGTGGATTTCCAGAAGGCAATGAACATGCCTTCAATCTCCCATGTTCTAACCACTTAGCACAATGCAGAGCACTTACTAGGTACTTTGTGGATATCTGCTGAGTGAAAAAGGAATAAAAAAACCCCTCAGCAGTCAATTCTATCAAAATGCTGCACATCCTTCATCTCAAAGTTGCTCAACTTGACACAATTACTTTATAGGGCAAGCTGGGGACTCTATCTGATCCTTAAAAACAATTTAATGCTTTCATACTGGCCTGTAAGTAGTAAAGTGAATATACTGCTGTACTGCCTAGCATGGCACACAAGCTACATGGGCTATATCCAAATTTAAGCTAATAAGAATGAAATAAAAGTCAAAATTTAGTTCTTCATGCACAGCAGCCATATTTCAAGCACTTGGGAGCTGCATGTGGCTGGTGGGTGAAGCAGGGTCTACAGGCAGTGCGGTATCAAAGGGCGCAGTGAGCCCCACTGGACAAAGTGCTGACTTAGACAACAAAACAATAGAACTCCAGTTCCACCAACCTGAATATCAAGAATATAAATTACTGAAAGTAATTGTTTTCTAAATGGTTTGGTGTGCTGACACTTCATGCCTCTCTCTATTAAATTCTTTTATTGGTACATTGTAGGTATACAACACAATTACATTTCTCATTGGGAATTGTACCTTTACATAATGCATCTTGGTTCTTATTTTTTCCCCATTCCTAGCCCTCCCTTCGCCCCCTCCACCCCTCCCTATTTACAAAGACTTTATTTCCATTTTTTCCATTTCTCATCATGTTTCCTTTCCCTTCTTTCCTTTCCCCTGCCCCTTCCACTACCCTTACCCCTTTGGACCTTTGCTTCCTATTTTACATTATCAATTATTCATTCTAATCATTGGTACATTTTAGGGATACAATATAATGACATTCATCATTGGAAATTTGCACCTTTCCATAGTCTCTCTTGGTTCTTATTTTTCACCCTTGCCCAGCCCTCCCTTCAACCCCTTCAGTCCTCCCTATTTACAAAGATTTTGTTCCTATTTTTCCATTTTCTCCTATTAATCCCATTCCCTTCTATCCTTTCCCCTAGCCCTCCCACTTCCTTCCCCTTTGCCCCTTTTCTTCCTATTTCACATGACCTATTATACATTTAGTCCTTATTTACACTTTCAGTTTCTCATAGCAGAGAAACTCTTCGGTATTTACACATGTGTGTCCTATTTATTTCACTTAAGAGTATTGCCTCAATGTGCATCCTCTTAGCTATAAATGTCTCTAATTTCTCATTTTTGATGGCTGAGTAGTACTCCATTTTATAAAAAACCCACATTTTCTTTATCCAGTCTCCAGTTGATGGGCATTTGGGCTGTTTCCAAGTTTTAGCTATTACAAACTGTGCTGCTATGAACATGGGCACACATATATCACTGTGATATGATTCTTTTAATTCTTTGGGGAAGATCCCCAGCAGGGAAATAGCGGGATCAAATGGGACTTCCAGTCCTAGTTCTCTGAGGTATCTCCATACTGATTTCCACGGTGGTGGCACCAGTCTACACTCCCACCAGCAGTGGAACAGGGTTCCTCTTTCCCCACAGCCCCGCCAGCATTTGTTATTGGTTGATTTCATGATAGCAGCCATTCTTTCTGGAGTGAGGTGGAATCTCAGCATTGTTTTCATTTGCATCTCTCGAATGACCAGTGATGTTCAACATTTTTTCATGTATTTATTTGCTATTTCTACTTCCTTGTCTGAGAAATGACTGTTCATTTCAGATGCCCATTTATGGATTGGGTGTTTAAAATTGGGAGGTCTGATCTTTTTAAGTCCTTTATAGATTCGACATAGTAGACCTTTGTTTGAGGAAAAGCAGGTGAAGATTTTTTCCCACATTGTGGGTTGTCTCTTCACACTGCTGGTGGTTTCTCTTGCTGTGCAGAAGCCTCTTAATAAGAAGAGATCCCACTTGTTGATTGTTTCTGCTAGTTCATGGGCAACTGAGGTTTTGTTCCTAAAATCTTTTCCTACACCAGTGTCTTCAAGAGTTCTACCTAACCTCTGTTCCAACTGGTTCAGAGTTTCTATTTTAATATTTAGATCTTCAATCCATTTCAATTTTAGTTTAGTGCATGGTGAGAGATATAGGTCTAGTTTTAATCTTTGACATGCCTCTCTCTAAGACAATATTGATGCCAAATATTTGACTTAGAATATAAAAGTCACAAATAAGCACATACATGTTTGAAAAAGTGTCACAGAGTATTTCATGCCTACCCAGTCTGTGCACAGGAACAATGAATCTGGGCTCAGGATCTAATGTGCATCACAAGGTTTGCAGCCGTGTGCAGCAACAACCACTGCTTAAGGGCCCATACAAACACAACTTTCCTTTTCCAAGTTCTGTCAGTTAATTTTCTTTTTCTTTTCTGGTACCGGAGTCGAACTCGGGTCCTTGGGCTTGCACAGCAGGCAGCGAAACTACTGAGCTAAATCCCCAGCCCTATGTCACTTAATTTTCAAAAAGAAAGAAAATAATCTAGGAAACACTTTGCTAGGTGTAGTTACATTAAAAAAGAAAAACACATTTGAATTCTGCAAAGAAAAATGCCTCTGTCTCCTTAGGTAAAATCTCAAAATGCTCCACTTAAACTGTGCCCTTGATGTTTCTAGGGTAAAGGCTGGACGGTCATTGGCAAAGTACTCAACTCTGCTGACTTGCTTTAATGTAAGGCTGTTTTTGGCTAAAGAAATCAGATGCTTTTACTTGCTATGTAAGTGAAACTGTGCATATGAAAAAGACGTCAAATGAATACTGTCTTTTCATCACCAGGGGAGTAGAAACTAAGGTGTGGCGGAGGAGAGGCAGGAAACCCAGGACAGTACAAACAGAATCCAAAATGTCTCTCCTTCTCTAACTGACAGCTGAGATGATCTAATCTGAAACGACAGTGAAGAAAGGAAGACTAGATTTAACTTCTTTCTTGCAGCTAAATTTGAAGGTTACTCAAATCGGGCTTGTCTACAGGCCTGTAGAGGAAACTCACTACTGTGCCTCCAGCCTGACATGTAAAATCCTGGATCGCGTATCAGGAATCTTCTTCTCCTTTAGGCTTAACTGCATCTTAGCTATCCTTGAGAAGTAGACTGGTACAGCATCAAGAACTATGCTCCCTACCGCCCTGCTCAAGAGGGAACCCAGCTGCACACTAGGCAAGCTCTCTGTTCCTCAATGAGTCCCAGCCAGCTCAGGAACTACCCATACAGGATGCATATTAATTGGATTGCCCCAACCTCACTACTGTATCTAGTATTTCAGGGGTGCCATGGAAGGTGGACAGAGATTGGGGTCACAACCCCTTTAAAAATTTTCAATTTTATCCATCACTGATCAATAAAAACAGAAAAATACTTTTTTAAACTGGGAAAAATAAAAATTCAATTTCTTAAAGTTGTAAAAAAGAAAAAGTGTGTTGTAATCTGTAGAGTCCTCTACAAACGTGACCATCTCAAATACCCTCATTAGCCATTCTCCCTTGGATCACTGACTGCATCCCTCTAAATTTCTCTTCCACTTATATAAATGATTTGGGAAGTATAATACTATAATTTGCCTTACACTTATACTTTCGTGATCTGAATGCTGTAACTTTTCTCTGTCTGGAGCCCAGTAGCAGAATACCCAGTGCTAACATAAGCAGACTAGAATTCAAGCATCTGGGTTTTATAATCCGTAATCACAGCAAGAGAGTGAGAAAGGCTGCTATTACCATGAACCCCCAGGCCAATGTCCTCCTTTGAGGGGAAAAGAGGAGAGGAAGAGTGAGTTCCATGGCTACAAGGCTCTGCATACAATGCACATTTATGAATGTCTGCTAAGTAAATGCACAAATTCTGATCCTTCCTACACAAAAGTCTTCCTTTTAAATATTTCTCAGAACCTTCTCTTTCAATGTAGTACCTTACCTAAATAAGTCATTGAAAAATGCCATCTTAATAGACTTACATAATTTCCAGATGGAAAAAAGTTCATTTTAGGAACCTATCCAAAGGCAGATAGGCAATGGACATCATTTTGATCAATTCAGGAAATCAGTACCTTTAAGTTATTTCCTTATCACCTTCCATTAGGATATCCTTACAGGACAGCTGCTAACTAACCCTACTACTGAACCCTAAACCATCTCACCTCTGACACAGGAGAGACCATCATTTGATGATTTCCAACCATATGGCAAGACAGAAATTCTGTTTCTATTTATAAGAATGATAAGCCATTCTGTAACTTTTTTTTTCAGGTACTGGGGATCGAACTCAGGGCCTTGCACTTGCGAGACAGGCGCGTGCCACTGAGCTAAATCCCCGGCCCACCATTCTGTAACTTTTACTTTTGACAAATTGAACATTCCTAAAAAGGCTGATGACAATGATATATTCATTGTCATATGCAATTGCTACCTGGAGTGCAGTAATTGCATATAATCAAGAATAATATATTTGTATGAAAAGATACTTTATATATTGTATGTAAAAGGGATCCAAATTATGGCCTTTGAGCCAAAATCAGCAGCAGCTTATTTTTGCAAGGCAGAATTTTTTTTAAAGAGTTGCAAAAACAACTCCAACATATACTACCAAGACCTTGCTCAGCCTTATGTGGCAAAGTCTAAAATATTTGCCAACTTCCAAAATATATTAAAAATGAGTAACAACTGTGTTTGATCAATATATTGAATTAATCATGTAAATTAATCATCTGATAGATTGGCTTTGGATGAACTGATTTTTGGTATTTGGCCACTGAATACATTGGTCATTCAGCAGGAAGCTTTCCAAAAATTTACCTGTGGTGAATTCACCTTAAATTGGCCATGATTTCTCTCAAATGAAAGACTCTAATGACAGTGGCTAATGAAAAACTCAGTATGCCACCATGGAAGGCCGGACCATCCTCGCTTGGGAAAGTTCGTGATGGATCTGAAGTTTGCAAGATTACACTTTCCCACTAAGAAAGAGACAACAAATTCCATCTGTTACCATTATGGTTTTTGCATATGGGAACACTTTCTGAGTGACTGCTTCAGGAAATTTTCTTTTGATCTAAGAGATCATGTTTAGTCAGGAAAAGTTCCTTTTTTTTTTTTTTTCAGTACCAGAGATCAAACTCTGGTCCTTGTACTTGCGAGGGAGGTGGCGGAACCACTGAGCTAAATCCCCGCCCTGAAAAGTTCCCTTTAAAGAGAGAACCTGTAACGGCTTGCGTCTAGATGTGCCCCCAAAACCTCATGCAGGAATAGGTGGGGCTGTTTCAGAGGTGGCTGGATCCAGAGTGTGTGATGCCGGGATTAAGTGTGTCTGATCACTAAAGGAGACCACTGATTGGTTTGGCATAGTTCTAGATAGGATTAATGGTGCCCCACCCAGGGTGTGAGTGATATCTGCCCTAAGGGTGGGGACCCTGAATACAATGTAAAGGACAGAAAGAGGGTCCTTGCTTGTCTCTAGTCACTTGCTTGCTACTTGCTGCCTTCTGCGTGCCACTTCATGGACTGTTTCTCCCCTGTGATGCCCCTCTGCCATGTGCCACCCTGCGTTGGAGCCAGCCCTACTATGGACTGAAACCTCTATTGACTGTGAGCTAAAATAAACCTCTCCTCCTTTAACTTTGGGTGTCACGTAGTTTGTTTCAGCAATGAGAAAAGTAAGACAGAACCCAAATATGATACTTTACTCAGAAATGCTGAACAGAAGGGGTGTGTCATCTGAACTGAAAAGTCCTCTCCAGTAGAGTAATTTATGTATGCAGGTGTCTGTGGTGTAGGCTGCGACTGGGATATAGGCAGAAATTGAATGATATGGCTCCGGAAATCACTGGTGCCTCTCCTGTCTGATTCTTGCTCCAAGCACCATACCCATTACTATTGCCTGGCCACAGCTGTCTGATAACGTAGGGTCGGTAAGTCGAATGGACCAATGACATCCTTCAATTTCAGTCTTTTGCCTCAACTTGCAGATGTAGACTCTTGTGGCTTTCAAAATCACATTCCTCATGTGGGTTAATACATATATGTCTAAATTTCACTACCTATGTGTTTATCTAACAAATGATGGATATATCTGAAGATGATACATAACTGAGTCCACACTAGATATATTAGTCAATATTACACATCAGAAAATGGAGATTTTAAAACAAAATGCTGAGTTTCAACTCTTCGGAATATGAAGTTTCTTTTAAAATTGTCCGGCAGGACAATTTTATCATCTAGCTAAGACAATTCAATTCTTGCTTTTGTTCTATGCATGGTAATAGACTTCTTTCAAACTACTACTCATATACAACTGAAAAGAAACAAAACTCAAATGTTCCAGCTCTCATATACTTAGGTGTTTCACAAAGGACGCAGTCTAACTGGGAACACTTTCACCAAAAGCACAGTCTATCCATTTCACAGAGAAATACCTTCAAAGGGCCATTTTGCATGTCTCTAAGTGTGCTTTCTTGGTTACACCAGTTTTCCACAAACACATCAGCACCTACTGGTATTTTCTCACCAAAATGGAAAAACAAGAAATGCACACTATTCATACCACTTATAAAAGTAGATCATCAACACGGTAGAAGCCTTAGTCCAATGATTCCAGTATCTCTGAGGACAAGTAACCCAAGACAAGCACTGCCCTACTGCCACAGAAGGAAGAAAGCAAACGTATCAAGTCAACAGAACTCTATTTCTATGAAAATATGGCAGGCCATCAATAAGCAAAACTATTTCAACGTTTTATCATCTCAAAGAGAATATTACTGATATTTGCATCTTCTAAACAGTACAGAAATATGAAGCATATAAGAATCTGATTAGTGTGGTGTGGTCTGCCCCTTTCTCAAATGTAGAGAAGGCAACATTTCGTGTTGGCTGGCAAGTCACCAGAACGTGCCTGGATCCCAGCTTGGGTGACAGGGGCTAACACTGAATACATTCATAGGCAGAATGAATGTCAAAGTTGCATGGTTCCCAACATCTATTTGGGGGAAATTCATTCCAGGAGAAATCCATAAATCAGACAAGACACTATACTAATACCAGCACTGTGTGCTAAGATATAGAGCAAGTGTGCTGTGTTCCAGCCAAGCAACAAGCCATTCAGACAGAGCCATTCAGCTGAGGACGGAGTGTTCTGTAGAGACGGATGCATCTCCACTCAAAAAGAATGGAGTCCTTTTGAAGGTCTCAAACTGACAGCTCAATAGGCATTTTACCATTCACTGAATACAGCATTTACCTTCATACCTCATTATTTTCGGTCAATCCTATTATCAAATATTGTTTTCCAATTTGGAAGCTGTTTTGTGAATTAAACTTCCTCAATGTTTAGTCAAAATGATTTCCTTGCCATAGCACTTCAATGAAAAGAAATACAGTATGTTTACATCATCAAACAGAGCATGGCCAGCTCCTGTTTCATAAATACAGCAAGCGGCTTCAGAAGGCCTGGCCTGGCTGTAGACATTTGTAGTAAAGTTTTGCGGAATAGCTGTGTTTTATTTAGCATCTTGATCTGTCTCTTTATAATGCACTCTGTCATCCCTCTAAGATCACGTTGCATATGATTTTTATGTCATTTTTATAGGACTGTTATTGAACCAGTTGGGGAAATAAAGCAATAGAGACCAGTCAAGACTTTGCATATCGTTCCAATTTTTAGTATATGTGCTGCCGAAGCGAGCATAAGACTTTGCATTATCTTAAGACTAAAACAAAAAAAAACTTCTTATATCTTTGCTGTTTATGCAAACACTAAAGGCTGTGTAAAGGTGATGTGACTTTAAATCTGGCCTTCTTTTCACCCCATCAGTTTCCAGTGGTAAGGTAGACACGTGGCTAAACACCTAACCCTATACTAGAAATCAGAAAACGAGTTAATGGAACAAAATGAATTAGTCCCTCTACTGAAAGAGACACAAGTTGAATCTGTAATTTGGATAATTTGGATCCTGCCCTCATGGAGCTTTTTTAAAATTCCTGATACTAGGAACTGAACCCAGGGCCTTTGCACTGAACTACAGCCTCAGCTTTTTTTTCTCTTCTTTGAGACAGGGTCTCATTAAGTTGCCCAAGTCAGGCAATCCTCCCACCTCAGCCTCCCAGCATGGTGGGAGCTTTTGATTCTCCAGAAAACCTGAGAATCTTGGCACAAAGGGGAGAATGCCAGAGGGAGATGAGAAAGCACATGGGTGACTACAGGACTCCAGAGAGGAGGGGACAGTGAGCAAGAGTCAAGCATGCAGAATCCAGAGGGGAAGGACATGATAGGGCAGAAATGCCCAAAAACTTAAATGTCATTTCTGCAGAATGACACCAGACATTATTGCTAGAGTTGTTTGTTTACTCATATCAGACAGAAAGTTTTAAGAGGAAAGGCTCAGGGCTGAACAGTGAGAACACAGCTTCGTGGGAGTTTGAAACTTCATGAGGAATGCAGACAATGAACAATTAGCCCAGAGATAACTACAAAGTGAAAAGCTATAGTAAGCATAATGAAGAAAAACAGCAAAATGCCACAGGACAGACCAGCAGAAGCCAGCCACAGTACAACATGGTGGAACAGCGTTTTGGGCTGCGGAGGCAGATCTGTGCAGAGACACGACTGGAAAAGAGCTCTGAGCATGCATGGACACAGACAAGGCCATGTGGCTGGAATATGATCAGTAAGGGAGCGAGACACCACAGGCTCCCAGGAACAGGTAGGCATGAGGGAAGGGTGCCTCACACATCGTGCAAAAGAAGTCTGAATTTTATTCCAAGTGCAGTGGGGAAACCACAGAAAGTTTTTAAGCAGGAGAGGAGCAAGAGTACATTTCAACAAACACTACTATAACAAATGGACATTTCTATGACAAAAAATATGAACTTGGACCTAAACGTTTTACCTTAGAATAGCAACAGGTCAAAATGGATCATAGATACCAATGTGACACCTGGCACCACACAATTCTAGGAAAAAAAAGTCTGTGTGATCCTGGGTAGGCAAGGAATTCTTAAGACGTGACACCAAAAAACCCATCAAAGGGAAAAAAATGAGAATACATTCCTTACTCAGAATAAAAATAAACTTTCTCTGCTGCAGACACTGTTAAGAAAATAATAAAAGAAGATATGGACAGGAGAAGTACTTGCACATCAAATGTCCAGCACACAACCTGGATTAGAACGCACACAGATTTCTCAAACAAGACTCAGTAAGAAGAAAACGAACATAATTTTAAAAATAGGCAAAACCTTTGAATATATAAATACAACTTTGTCAAAGAAGTCATAATGATGGCAAATGATGGAAAGATACTCAACATTTTTAGTCTTTAGGGGAATGCAAATTAAAAGCATAATTTAGTAATAAAATGTGCCTGCTAGTAGCTAAAACTAAAAGTACTGAGAACACAGCACTCACTAGGACAGGGAGCAAATGCACATTGTGAGTAGGAATGTAAGTTGGCATAAGCACCCTGGAAAATGGTTTGTTAGTTTCTTGTGTGGTTGAACATAAACTGTTAGGAATTAGCAATCTCATTCCTAGCTCGCCACTCCAGAGAAAAGACAAGAAAAAGTACGGCTTCTGAAATCTTGAACATAAACATTCGTGGAGATACTACTTAACACCACCAAAACACCTGTAGCAACACAGAAGTCCTTTGACAGGTGAATGAGTCAACTGTGGTACATCCATATAATGAAATGCAACTCAGCATTAAAAACTGACCCATGCATGCAATAACTTGGGTGAATGTCAAAGAATTATGCCGAGGGAAAGAAGCCAGTCTCTAA
Source organism: Heterocephalus glaber (assembly GCF_053883595.1). Classification (NCBI taxonomy): domain Eukaryota; kingdom Metazoa; phylum Chordata; class Mammalia; order Rodentia; family Bathyergidae; genus Heterocephalus; species Heterocephalus glaber. The sequence goes on along the minus strand of NW_028258205.1, from coordinate 157,893 downwards.
AGACTGCATACTATGTGACTCTATCTACAGGGCATTCTCAAGAACACAAAACTGTGGTAGTGGAGAGTAAAAGTGGTTAGTAGTGCCTATAAAGACAGGGCAAGGACGCTTCTTCAGGTCGATGGAACTGTTTGATTCTCGCTTACAGTAGTGGTTACATGAATCTCTACAAGTGTTAAGTTCACAGGAACTGTACACCAAAAGAAAAACATCAGGGCTGGGAGTAGAGCTCAGTGGTAGAGTATATGCTAAGGCCCTGGGTTTAATCCCTATCACCAGAAAAAAAAAAAAAAAAGGAGAGAAAAAGAAAAAAAAAACCCTCCATTTTTACTGTATAATTTAACAAGTAATTTATTTAAGAAATAATTTTTAAAAACTAGAAGCAAATGTCCACAAAAAAGAAAATACTTAAGAAAATGTAGTACGTCCATACAATAGAATACTCCTCAGCAAGAAAAAAAGACTGACCTATTGATATGTGCACTTTATGCTGAAACAGGGCAGGTGCAACAAAATATCCCTTAAATGGTCCTACTTCTGCGAAGTTCCAGTAAAACATAAAATTAACCTATAGTGAAAAATACCAAAAGAGCAGTTGCCTCTAGGACCACAGAGAAGCGGCACAAAGAATTTTTCTAATATGCTGAAAATGTTGCATATTTTAAAAAGTTTTAATGGTGAGTAAAAACTACATGGTATGTCATATAATACTGAGATACGTGTGTACACTGTGGAATGGCAAGTCAAGCTATTTAACATATGTATGTCCTCATATATCATCTGTGGTGAGAAGACCCAAAATCTGCTGACTTAGGAATTTTCAAACATAAAATATTGTTACTAACTGATGGTCACTACCAGGTACGCTGTTTGTCTTGATAGGAAGGTGACTGACTGGTTTTGGCATTCCTTAAATCTTTTTAAGTGCTCCACTTAAGATATGTGTACTTCACAAGTTGTAAATGTTACCTAATCTATTGTAAATTATACTGAATTCAATTTTGGAGGTTTTCATTCACAATGACATGGCAACCTTAAAACAACTTTTTATTCATTTACTATTTGAGCAAGCAAATAACTCTATTGAGGATAATGGGAAGAGGCTTCTGGGACTGGAGAAGCACACTGCAAATATGGAAACAGGAAGGCTACAATGAACACTGTGCTTTAGAATTAGAAATATTATTATGATCTGGGCGTGGGGGCACAGGCCTGTAATATCAGCACTCTGGGAGGCTGAGGCAAGAGGATCGCATGTTCAAGCAAAGCCTGGGCAACTGAGTGACTTAAAGAAACTCTGCCTCAAAATTTTAAAAAATTATAAAAGGCTGGGAATATAGCTCAGTGTGAAGGGCCTGGGTTCCATCCCTTGTAAAACATACACGCACGCGTGCGGAGTATCAGTATGAAGTCATGGTTTGTATTATTCTGCCTACACATATACGCAAAGGTGCACATATGCATAACTGGGCAGATGAGGAAATAAATGACTGGTTTTGTATGTAGCCATTTATATGAGTATTTGTTTCCCAGCCTGAAAGCACTCAGAGGCAGTAGCACACAAGTCACAATGAGAGCACAACCAGTCTTCGTGTACTTTCCCATAAACTACTGATAATGTACAAAGGGAAAAATTTACAGTCAAGAAACTTGGAGGATCTCGGTTTACTCATGTGATCACAGCTAACATCAACATAATGGAAAACATCATGTACCTCTTGCTATGCGGTACCACAAAGACAACATTGCTTCCGTGGTATTCTGACAAAAATGCACTCCTTGAATCCCATCAGGGGAAATATAAGACAAACCCAAAGAGAAGGACATTTTACAAAATATGTAATTGACACTCTCCATAAATATCAAGGCCAACAAAGTTAAAAGAAGTCTAGGAAATTGTTCCACATTAAGTGTCCAAAGAGACATGACAATTAAATGTGATGCATGATGTTGAATTGGACCCTGTACCAAGAAAAAATAGCAATAAAGGATATTATTGGTCCATATGATACAATTTAAGCATGGACTCTGTATTAAATAATAGAATTCTATAAATTCTAAAATTCTTGATTTTACAATCATACTGTGATTATAAAATAGAATATCCTTGTTTAGAAATAATGAACAGAAGTATTTGAGACAAGAGGTAGGTATGATTATCTATGTGGTCCATAATAAATTCTACACACACACACACACAAACACACACACACACATGTACTGCGGAGGGGCAGGGAAAGAGAAAAATAGAGAAGGTAGGAAAAGAGGGAAAAGGGAAAAGACAGGAAAAGAAAGCAAAACTGGTCAAAATGTAACCAATTATGAACATGAGTAAGGAAGAGACATATGGTAGTTTTGCCAACTCAAATGAAAAGCAAGGAAACAAAACAAAAACAATGAAGCTAAAGAAAAATAAGGCAAGATAAGAAAAGGGCAAAACAAAACTATTAAGCCCAAAAATAAGATGGTTAGATCCTGTTCTGTTTCTTTAGATGACTAAAATGAAAGTGTGATATCTTGATTACAGGGTAGCAAATGAACACCACGAGGAAAAAATCAGTCTTACTTGTCTGAAGAGAACAAGCAGCTTCCAGGATATTTACTCAAAATTACCTTGTATAAAATAGGCTAGGCTAGTACTTTTTATAATTTCTCCTAGATTTTTCTAAACTTTGATATTTATTAGTCTCTTTCATTAGTGTGTAAATCCTCAGTGATTTCAGTGTTGCTTCAATGAGTTTTGATTATAAACCCTTACAGAGAGCATTCCAGAAAGTATTAATAAATTGCTATTATCCATCTCCAATCTAATAGTCTCATGATTTTATGCTTTTAGATGATGAAAATAATTGGTCAGGTAACTAAAGATGGAATATGGATTAGCTAGAAGTCCTATAAACAAAATCAAGTATAAAACCCAGAGCCCCGAGACTGCTCTCTTTTCTTCTACCTGTGCCTTTTTGAAGCCTGCCCTTTTCAAGGAGCAGCCCTTGCAAGTACTGATGTGATAAATTAAATGGAAACTAAGAGGCTGGCTCCAACTCCTTACTTGTCACCACCAGGCACAAGCACATCCACGTCTCCATGACAGGAAGAGTGTGGCCCAGGCTCCTTAGGATGAGATTCCCAGCTTGGGGGACACATCCAGCCAGGGGATGGACGCTATTCATGAATAATTTAGGTCAGTGATGGTGAACCGTTTAAAACCTTTCAATGATACAAGCAGCCTACTGCGGCACGCGTGCCACACATTTGCCACCACTGACTTAGGTGCTAATGGATACAATCCCACCTCCTAAGTATGGAAGTTTAAAATGTGCTGCTTTAGGTAGAAAAAGAACTACCTTAAATTAATAGAAAAATAAAGGGAATGTCACAATTACCATAGATTTCAGATCATGACCATCTCTTATGTTTACATGTAAACTATTATACTTAATAAAAATCTTTATAGACCCATAAGGGTTTAGCATAGTTTTTAAAAATTTATTGGTATGGGTTTGCAATACATAATAATGACAGTTGTCTGGGGAATTGGTACATACACGTATCACACCTTAATCATTTGTAAATATAATGATTAGCATAGTTTTAAAATATAACTACTCCATGTTTAAAAGACCTTCCTAATTAATAACTTACCTCTGCATAATATTTTATACAACATATAGATCTGATTTCCTTATATTATCTGACCCTCACACTTATTCTGCAGAGATTATTCTCCCAAGTACCTGGTCTAGAGGAACAAGGCTAGAAATAATATAATTTAAGACTTTAGAAAATGTTTTTCTTATTATTTCATAAAAATCAACAGGACAGATGTGCACCTGACTTCCTTCTACATCTGAGTATTTGTGATTCAATTAAACTCTAAAATAAAATACCGGTGTCTGCTCTATGAACACCCATTATCTGAATACTGGATACAATGGCTATGCCAATCTTTTTACATTCAGGCTGTCACTCAAACTTACTCAACAAATGTGCTTTCGGTTGCATGCAAGGATGGCCTAGGCAAGGGGATGTCGGAGCGTGGCTCTTGTATCTCAGCATACAAGATGGGGGGGGATGAAAAGAGAATGAGGGTGTGGCCTTCATAGGCACCAGCTCCCCATGAGGAATGTGATTATGTACTGCAAACACGGATGAATAAAAATTGAAAATTAAAAAAAATTTAAAAATGATTTGAACCACAGATAAAATGCTAAAAAACCTTACAAGAAGTTTTAGGTTCTTACAAAAAAGGCCGGGGAAAGCTCACTGGTACAAATGAAAGATCATGGCACGGCAGGAGCAGACACATCACATTCAACACAGCTCCAAGCGCACCCTCGTGTAGCCAGTGGCTTTTAACCAAGCAAAGTGGGTGCAAGCAGCCAGCTGCCACGACTCTTTCTTCTCCCCACTCTGCCAGTATGGAGCTGCAGACTCTGGTTCACAGCCAGATCCCGGGAACTCTCAGTGGGAAGACTGTCCACCTCTCTCAACCCTGGGCACGGATGAACCTCAGCTATTTCTGGCTGCGCTCACGCCTTTGCCAGCTCTGGCTCCTTATCTAACAGTGACCACGGCCTCTCACCTGCAGACCCCATGCAAGCAAGCCTTCAGTCATAAGAAATCTCTCACAAAGTCCTCGTGTTTGCTTGTTTTATTTTGCTAAATATTAGTGGCATGGAGTACACGTTTAATGTCTCTATCATTATTCATTTAGCAGTACATGTACATTGAAATGCAGGAGGAAAATGTAACCCGTTCCCAATATTGTACTCCCAATACTGCTACCACATACAAACAGACTACTACTAAGTCTAGCAAGTGTTAAATATCTGGGTAGTTTCATAAAGAATTTATATGTTGCAGAGGCCCCTGGCAGGTTGTTAAACTGGTGTATGAAGGAGGCTTAGTGACACTTAGCAAGTTGGCCAGCATTTTCCTATAGGTTAGGAATGGATGTTCATTTTTTCCACTTGAAATAATGAACTATTGGTTTCTTTCTATTCTTTAAATATTATCTTTACTTTCAAGAAAAAGTAATAAGTATTACTTTAAATGGATTACCTTAATTTGAAAGTCATTAACTGTTTTACCAATTAAATTTTGTTTTTTGTTTTGCTGCTTTTAAAAATAAAAAGTCAAATCACTTGCATTTATATTCTGTTGGAAGAATATGAATTACATTAAGTAGGAAAGTGCATTCTGACTAGTAGATTGACCACCTGGATTCTTTTCTTTTCACTTTGATGGGGAAAATGTCTGTAGATGTTCTTCCTCTTGTTTTAGTTTTATTTAGCAAAAATGTATTGTATTCTAGTTTTCCATTACTCGTATCAACACTACCTCTTACCTGTAGCTCCCCAAAGAATCTTCTTCATGTGAATCTTGTTTAGTTTCACTCTTAGGGGACTGCTTTGCAGTGTAGAGTTCCTGCAGGAAAATAGTTTATTTAGACATTTAAATGCATTTGTATAATAAAAGTACATGACATTTATGGCATGTGTTAATTTTGGAAGCATGCTCATATCCAATGTCACAACCAATTAGCATATCAAAGTGAGAAAGACTGGGTTTTACAGATATGGAAACTGGGTATGATAGAGACATAATGATTTGGCCCAGGACATAGAGCTATTGGACCTCCGAGCTCACTGTATTTCTCAGTGTGTTACACAGTCACATTATTACAATCTCCTGCTCACAAGCTCTCTGTTCTCATGAGATCTGTCCTTCAAACGATGCGCTAATATGGAACAGATGTCCTAGAAACCCAGAGAGAAACTGGGATAGAAAACAACTGAGGGGGTCATGTGGGATGGAGGAAGTAGGTATTGGGGTTGAGCCCTAAACTGGGATGCCTACAAGTATATTCTTGTGGTAGAGAAAAGAATGCAAATCTCAGGGTACTGCAGAGAAGGAATAGGCAATTGAATCAGGAAACTGCCTTCAGTTGTTTTTCTCTATACCACTTTTCTCTTCTTAAATTTGAAAGAAAGATGAATAGACCACTGCTCTCCACCTGAATATAAGGACAGCACAGCACAGCTAAGTAGACCTTTAAAAGTTAACTTTTTTCCTTCAGAGACAAGTGGCTCCCTGAGGCCTAGAACATACATAGTTTCCCACATCTCTCCTCCGCACAAAAATACGAACAGAATATGCAGGTGCTGACACCAAAAAGCTCAGAGTCCGGTTTCCTTTCCACAAGAAAGGGGACAATGAGCTGAAAGTGATCAAGCCAGGGTAGGGGTCTGCCCCCCACTGTTCCTTGTTGTAAAAGACCCCAAGCCACCTGTGAAAGGTGAGATGGTGATGTGAGGCACATGGGCCCCTCCATCTCCTCAGAGTGTATTTTACCAAAATACATGGCCTCCTTTGATTTGCACAGGGGCGAGCAGACAAACAGTTTATAAACCTGAGTGGCCCATAGCATTCACAGTTTTGGAAATGTGTTCAGGAAGGTACACATTTTAAACCAGAGATGCAAGGTAGAGCAGAGCAAGTGATCTCTCTGGAAACTCAGGATAACTAGCAGTGATCTGACAGTAACAATGACACCCCTGGCCATTGCTGCACTGTCACTCAGCATCCTCACAGTATGAACTTAGTCCAAACAGAGCTGCTGAAGGGGGCTTCACACCGTGCCACTGCTCAGTGTCCTGGGGTATCTCTCACACAGGGGTCTTCTTGCTTCCACTCTTGTTTCTCTGTGCTCTGTTCACTGCCTAGAAACCAGCCAGACCTCTGAAAATAAGCTCAGGTCATGTCACCCCCTGCTCCCCACTGCACTTGGAATAAAACTCACGTACACTGCTCTAGATCTCAAAGTTCTACATAGTCTGGCCTGTGCCTACCTCTTGGATCCTGCTTTCTCTACTATGCCTTTGTTCTTTCACTTCTTCTAGTTGTACACCCTGCTTTGAACTCTGCAAGCTCGTCACTACTTTAGGGCTTTTAGAGCTGTTGCGCCCTCTGCCTGGATCGCCTTCATTTCCTACCCTCACTGACAGTTTCTGCCCAAAATACAAATCATCAGAAAGAGACTTCTGCTGAGCACTCTCCGAACTCCCTAACCTCAGCAGTTATTAGCACATTATTCGATTTTCTCATCTCTGCAGCACTTGTCAGTAATATGTAGCTATTGTCTCTCTCCCTTAAGGTTTCTTCAGCATGTTACAGTACTGAAGCATAAGAGGTATTTGCTAAATATGTTGCTGCATGAAAAAGTTAATTCATCCTGAAGCTGTCAGATGGATTCTAAAGATCACCTTTTCTTCTTAGAGATAGAATTTCTGAGTGACAAACTGGAAGAACATTAGGAGAGCAAGAACTGTTACAGTCAATTACCCAACGAAAAAGAAATAAAAGAGTCACTTTGAAATTTACTTTATAACAGAAACTTTCCTTTGTCTACTTCCCAAAATGTTCACTTCTGATCATGAGCCAGATTATTTCACAGCATGTCAAAATCAGCTGTAAATGACTGTGCATTTCTTCTAAGAGTGTCTAACTCTTCAAAGAATTGCTCAGTGTCTGCTCCTGTATCTACACAGTCAGCGCTTCAGCAATGGTGTCTGGTGGCCGAGAGGCCGAAGAGGATGCGTCTGCTAAGGAAGCCTGATGGCCACACGCAGTGTACTCACCTTTAGGATCGCAGTATTGATAACACAAACAGACCCCACAAGAAAGAAACGGTCTTCTTTGGAAAATTTCACAGCAGCTGATTCAATGCCAAGGCAGTTGGGAATGAAGCCACCCAAAAACACAAAAGACTCTAAAGGACATGCACACACATGTGACAATATAATTGACAGGTACCAGTTGTTTTTTTTTTTCTTTTTAAGACATCTGCCCAGTCAGTGTACTGTTTACCAGCCCATTGATAATTTTCAAAATTCTGAGTCATGGGATTTTCCCTGTCTTCCTTCCTTTCCAGCCAACCTCCCCCCATGATCCCCACCAAAACACAGAGAAGTCAGTACTGAGAATCGGTGGCTGTGTGTTCATGGTTTCAGTCTTCTGTTATTAGCCTGTGGATGTACATGTTAGGGTCCAAAAGGAATCTAGAGCCTTTCTTTTACATAGACCACATGGATATTAACAGTGTGTGTGTTTGTGAGAGTGTCTAAGATTTTTTTAAAAAGTGTCTGGCATTTAATCTCTAAAAAGCTTAAGAAATATATTAACCAACCTCTATGTGAACTAATCTTCACTATTTACTTATTCATTCATCTCTCATATGCTCATCAGTACCTGGCATTATTCACATTTCTAATCTGTACCACTCTGGTGGGCATAGCTCACTGACTGCAACGCCACCTTCCTAGTTTTTACATTTTCTTTCTTTGCTTCTCAGTGAGTTGGAGCATCTTTTCATGTATTTCTAAGCTATCTGAGCCATTCCTCTCTGATTCAAGCCCCCGATGTTTTGTGGCCCTACACACTAACAAACTTCAACTAATTTGTTATTTTTTCAACCTGCACTTCCTGAGCCTTACAAACAGTATGGTACTTGAGGCCTGACATCCACACATGACCCAAGTCTGAATTTTGGAGTACTATAAATGGCACATTTCTCTGTGTGTTCAAATTTCTGGAGAGATGACAACTTCACTCTTCCTCTAGGCCAGTGGACAGAACTTTAACAAGTGACCTCTAAGTTTTCTGCACTGGTCCTTGACAGGGGCTAGGAATTCCAGATCCCAGTCCAGGGAGTCTCTGTATGATTTAAAATCCATCGAGGCCACCACAGAATCCACTTCGTTGCTGTCATTGTGCTACTGCTTTATTTCTCAATTTCAGGTACGCATTCCTTCACTTGAGCTTGGCTATGCATTAAACTTCTCTTATTAAGACTTAACAATTATTTCTTCATTTTATAAAAGGAGAGAGCCATCCTTCATCATCTTAATCCCCCATGTTTCTATGTGACCCCACCTTGTAAATTTCACTATTAATTTGTTAATGTCTAATATGAGTAAACACAAACTCATATTTGTGACATCAAGGAGCACATGATCAGCAAGAGTAAGACAACATTTATGTCAGCAATGGCAGGCTACATAACTCATGAACCTTATTTGGAGAGGATGAAGTGAATTACTTACTACTGCAAGTATCTCTGAGTGTCAGGACGAATTTCACATACTCATAATTAAGACACTGTCCCTTTTCAGCATTTCCTCTTCTTAAATGACAACAAAAATCAATGTGGGTTCCCACTAAAGAGAACAGAAATCAAGCAAGTTTGATTAGTGCTGTAACATATCCTGTAGGATCATATCATAAGACCAATGTGTTACTTGGAATAAATTTTACAGAGCATTACTTTCTTTCCATGAATGCGAGCACACACATAGCCACTGTATGTGTGTTGAATTTGTAGAGTAAGGTACTAGCTAGAATAATACACAGTCATCCATTGTTTATATAGCACTAATGCAATTATATAATCTGTAATAACAAGGGCTCCCAGTGAAGAATGAGGTTTAGCGCAGAAGAGCCTTTTTTAACACTCAAGATATAATTTTTGATATATGAATTTTTCTTTTCGGTTTTTTGAGACATGGTCTCACTATGTAGTTCAGGCTGGCCTTGAACTCACTATGTAGCCCAGGCTAGCTTCAAACTCGTGGTGATCCTCCTGCCTCAGCCTCCTGAGTGCTGGGATTACAGGTGTGCACCACTATGCCTGGCTATGTGATATATAAAATTAAATTAACATATCATCAAAAGCTATAGTGACTTCAATGCCCTTTTAAAAACTACTCCACTGAGTGCTCCTTGTCTCTTAAAACCCAAGAATTTAATACTTGAAAAAAAATCTGTACCTGATTCTGACAGAGGAAGTGTCATGCTAATGTTCTGGCTGACTTCATTTTTCTCTTCATCAGGCAGAAAGGTCAATAATTTCCTGCCCATAACCTCATACTGGGAACAAGGAGAGGGAGATGATGAGAGGATGAGAGGAGGAGGAGGAGAAAGCACATTTTATTCTATATGCTAATACTGTTCATTGCCCCCCATCTCCCCACCTCCAGGGCATTTAGATCCTGCCCCATTTCAGCCATCTGATTACACTGCTGTAGCTCACCCAGCTACACTGCCTCACTTTGTGACAGCCATCCTGACCTTTCCAATGTACTCATGCAAAGCACCTCCCCTCTCCAGCAATGCTAGAGCGACCTCCAGAGACCTCCAGTCCATCCTTTCAGGTGTGCACTGTATGCTGCCTCCCTCCAATAGTCTCATTCATCCCTGGCCAGCTAAGATTCCCAGATCGCTGTAATCAATCCCATTTGTTCTTCCCCTCTGCCATATCTGTGGGAGAAAATCTCAACTCTGGATACTTCCAACTCTTCATCTACCCCACATCTTCACCTAAGCAACTGAAGGTGGATGAAAAAAACTCATTAGTATAATGGGTACTCAAACCTGCCCCAAAGCATTTCTCTGATAATTCATCTTCCTACTCTTCAATGTGACTCCTTCTTGTCTTTTCCTCCTTCAAACCTCTAAGCCCCCAGCCCTCTATAGTATTTTCAGCTGACCTCATTTATTTCTGTTAAAAAAAGAAAAGGAAACGTCAACATCTTCCTGCCCCAAATCTACCAGCCTATGTATTCCTGTGCTGAGAAACCTGCCTTCCCTCCTAGTCCGATGAATAAGCTCCCACCCACCAAAGACTAACTCCTTCACTTGTGCATGTTGCCCTGTTTTCTCTCAGCTTTTCAAAGATATTGTTCCAAAAACATCTCCACTCCCCGTATCATCAAGCTTTCTCTCTCTACTGGTTCTTCCCGTAAGCATGCAAGTGCTGTATAATATATTTTGTAATATCCATCCCCTTAAAAAGAAAATCCACACAAAATTCTAACTCTAAACCTCCCTTCATACTATGTTTTCTCCTCCAGCTATACCTCCATTTATCTGGTCTACTTGGAAATAAAAATCCTGAAACGAACTATACTTGGCCACTTCCCTTTTCTTCACTTCTCCACTTTCTCTGGGAACCAACCAAGTCTTTATCCTAATCACTCCAGATCACCATTGACCTCCATACTGCGAAGTCCTGTAGTCCATTTTTAGCCCTCATCTTACGTAACGTCTCAGCAGTTGATGCAATGGATCTCTCCTTCCTATTATTAACTTTTATTACTTATTTTTTAGACTGACACATGGTACATGTAAATATTTATACAATACAATATGATGTATACACTGGATACTGCTCAACTCAGGGTAATTAGCATAGCCATCACCTTAAATGTTATCCTTTCTGTATAGTGAGTACACTCAGAGTTTCTCCCTTCTAGTTGGCGATACATAATGCATCATTGCTATCTGCAGTCGCCCTAGTGCACAACAACACACCAGAACTTCCTACTGCTGTCTAACCGGAACTTACCACCCACTGATCAGCCTCTCTTATGGCACACCAGAACTTATTTCCCCTATAACACAGTAACACTGCACTCACTGACTGACCACTCCCTCTTCTGCTTCCTTCTCTGTCCCCAGCCTCTGGTAACCACTCTTCTGCTTCCAACTTCTATGATCACCGTTTTCAGATTCCACATATGATTGAGGTCATGTGGTGTTTCTGCCCTGTGCTTGACTTATTTCACTTAACAAAATAATCCCCTCTAGGTCCACCCATGTGGTCACAAGTGACAGGATTTTATTCTCTTTATGGCTGAGTAAAGTCCCATTGTTTGTTATATACCACACTTTCTTTATCCATGTCTCTGTTCATGGACACTTAGGCTCCTTCTGCATCTTGGTTATTGTGAACAGTGCACTAACACATGGGAGTGCAGGTGTCTTCTCCACATGTAGGTTCCCTTGCCTTTGGGTATATACAAAGCAGTGGGATTGCTGGGCATATACTAGTTCTAACTTTAGTTTTGGGACAGATCTCCATACCATTCTCTATAAAAGTGGTCCTATTTTATTTTCCCATCAACAGTGCACAAGGAAAAATAATGCATATTGTATATTTCATCTCTCAAGCTTTTTAAATAGCACAGTCTTTGACAGTGCTTCACTATCATTTTGCTACTGTTTATTGTTTCCCTATTGAAATACAAATTGTGTCAGAACAGAGACCTTGTTTGTCTTAATCAATGCTGCACCCTGAGCACCTAAAACACAGATTGGCATAAATTAACACTCAATATAGATCAGTTGAGTGACTAAATAATGCTGTACTATGTTGATAAAATATGGTGACACATGAATAAACTGAATACCAGACACAGAAGTAATGAGTTTTTAATGTGATAGAAACAAGCTGAATAACGGCTTTGGCTGGTGAACCACAAATTAAAATTAGTTTTTAACTGATTAGTATTAATAATACACAGTCAATATTTAGAAATATATCTTTATGGCCCATTTGTAGAAGCAGACTATAAGTTGGCCAACACTCAAATTAGCAGATGGATCCCATCTCAATCAAGAAAAAGCTTGGCTTGACTCAGGATAGAAACATTACCTTAATTTAGCAAACAAAATGTTATGGAAATAATAGATGATGCATTTTCACAGAGAAAGTCATTCCATAAATTATTGCTTTCCCAAAAGATGTGGATTTCTTTTCATTAAACATAAAACTTTTCAATAAAATACTTTTGTTGGTTTAGTTTTAAAACACAATTTAAATAACAAAGCAAATTACCTCTGATCAGTGAGGGCCACCCACCTAACCATCCATCCATCCATCCATCCATCCATGTAACAGAGGATAAAGCAAATACTCCAAGCCTGACATCGTGTGAGGTATGTTCACACACATACTACCTTGCAGAATCCCCCGTGAGAGGAAGAATTAGCAGCTCCTTTAGTTCTGAGGAAATTAAGGCTTGTCTAACCATTGCGAATTCAGGAACACAGAAATGAGATTTGTGTAGAAGTGTCATCCAATTCAGTGTTTCTTGTTCTATCATTCCACAGCTACCTCAAGTCCGGTTCATCTCAGGGCCAAAAAATTTGCTACTGAACGAGTGCCTTCATTTTGGGCATTCTACACTAACTCATTTGTTTAAAACTTTTATACTGTGTGCTTGCAAAAGTTATAGAAGATGAGCCTGATATGAATTATAACTTAAATGATGAGTACATAGTCAAGTAGGGCAGTTAGGATATGCACAGGAATTATGACACAAACTAAAAACAGGACCAAAACAAGAGGTATTAAGTGCTATGTTGCGGTTCCTTCATTACTGAAAGAAAAGCTAGCACTGTCATTTAGAATAATTCAAAGTGAGCTATCTTTTCACAGTCTACACTCATATGGATGGGAAGAGAAGCAATGAGTTTCTTGAAGACTCTGCAGGAATAAGAACTGTAACAATAAGCCTTATAATAAATAACCAACGAAAACAACAGCCAACAATCATTCCAGTGACCCTGCTTCTGAAAGGGCAAAGACCTGAAACCACCATCAATCTCTTGTTATTTTTGTAAGTCTTTGGCATTTGCTCTTCTTATTACTCAAGGCAGAACCATCAAGGTGCTTAGAGCTTAATGAAGCAAGGGTAAATACCAGAGAAAAATTAAGAACTTTTTTTCAAAAGCCAAGTTTGAATACCTGTTAGGTATCATACAGATATTATTATGGTCTCCGTCATGCCAAAAACAGCAGAAAGGAATTTACCCGATCTATGACATTTACTGAGAATCCGAAGGATAAGAGTGCTGCAGGAGATCCAGACTGGGTCTCAAATCACATGAAACTTATCACAGCCAAGAATCCTGGTGCACACCTGCCATCTCAGCACTCAAGTGGCTGAGGCGGGAGGGTTCCTGCGAGTTGGAGGCCAGCCTGGACTACATATAGTGAGTGCAAGACATCTTGAACTATGTAACAAGACCCTGTCTCAAAAAAAGAGGGCTGGGGATTTAGCTCAGTAGTTTCACCGCTTGCTGCGCAAGTGCAAGGACCCAAGTTCGATCCCCGGTGCAAAAAAACAAAAACAAACAAAAAATCAAAAAGAGAAAAGCCCAAGATGAGACTCATCACTAGCAATTCTCTGTTGTGCAATGAGATCCTCAAGAAGAACACAGCAAATCTGCCCACAATTGTAGCAAACTAAAGATATACTCATGTGTAAAACTTGCACAATTCTCTTCTGTTGAAATTTCAGTGCCGAAAAACTCTTTCCATGAAGTGTACTGTCAAATTATTAAAAGGTGCATTTGCTGAATAACCACAAGAGAATGGCTATGTGCAAATTCCCACAATTTATTTTCTTTCAAGGGAGCAATGGAGCAGGGTGAGCAGGCAGACAGGCCGCTAAGATTGTGGGGTAGTGATTCCATGGAACTACAAGTTACCACTACACGCAACCACATGTTTTTCCAAAAGAAAAACTGTCAAGGAATTAATGATTGGGAAAAATATGATGGCAAATTTCAGATACATATTCAAACTGTGATTATAATAATGGACCTTATTTTATTCATAACCAATGTTATAACATCATAACTTAGACCCTTTCCACCTTTACCTTTATGCCATATCCCCTCCCAATCCATTGGCAAAGTGTATTTTACCTATATATACTTCCACTTCCAATTCTATCCAATCTCCCACCATCTATTGCCCAGAATAGCCAACTGTTTTCAAGTCGACTCCGCTTTTTCATGCCTGCTGCCCACATGAATTCTGAACATATCGGCCAAAGCATCACAAAACTTAGGTCATTATCCACATCTGCTCTATCTCCTCAATGGCTCCATCTCATCTCAGAGGGAAGGCAGTGATCACACACAAGGTGGATCCTTGCTACTTGTTGTGGCTTGTATCTAGATGCTCCCCATAAAGCCTCACACAGTCATAAGTGGAGCTTTTCAGAGATGGCTGGATCTAGAGTGTATGATGCTGAGATGAAGGATATGACGCTGGGACTGATTCCTAGTGCAATGCTAGAATTAAGGGTGCTCTACCCTGGGTGCGAGTGCTACCTGTCCTAAGGGTGGGGAGCCTGGATAGAATATAAGGGACAGAGAAAAGGGGCTGCTGTTGTCACTTGTCACTTGCTGCTTGTTGATTTGGTGCCTTCTGCCCGCAATGAATTATTTCTCCACCCTGACGCCCCTCTGCCATGCTGCCCTGCCTTGGAGCCAGCCAACTATGGACTGAAACCTCTACAAACTGTGAGCTACAATAAATCTTCCCTCCTTTAACTTTGGCCATTGGGTATTTTGTCTCAGCAATGAGCAAAGTAACTAAAACACTACTCTTCTAGTCTCTTCATCTCCTAGTTCTTGTCCTTTTGCTTACCATACGCCAATCACACCAGTCTTGTTGCTGAAACTTTCCTACACCAAACATATTCTTGTTCTCAGACCTCTCTACATGTTCTGTCCTCTGTCTAGAACACACTTGTACCAGTTACTGTGTCAAACACCTACTTGCTCCATTCGGATCTGTGCTCAAATGTCACCTAATCAGACAGGCCTTTCCTGAGTACACTATTTACAACAGCCGCCTTTCAGCACCATCTTAGTGATATACCTTCCATATTTATACTGACTGTGTGTGGGGGGGGGCATCTCAAATGTTGAAGAATGAAAGCCTCTTGAAAGTGAAAATTTGAAGTAAATATTATGAGAAAATGAAGATAATATTTTAACTAACATCACCACTATGAAAAATCTCCATGTAATAAGAAAAAGTCATCAATCTCAGTCAACAAAGAATTTGGTTTAAGCAGTACCAGCTGCCACAAAATTTCGGGAGTTTTCTGATCTTCATTATAATAAAATTTAAGCTATATTGGATCATTCTCACATTCCATCTTTGATATAGATGTAATAACACTCTCCCTCTTCTATGATATAAATATCCTCAAGTCCAATTCAATTAGTATCTCTAATACTTGCATTTTATTTAGCATCCTGCAAATATAAGTTGAATTTGGAAATGTAAACTATTTTTTAAAAGAAAGGCAGAGAATGAGAAATAGAAGAAACAGGTTCCAGTATCTATAAATTACAATAAAAGGGTATAAAATGTACTGTGAGTTTTCAAGATGATCATGCTCACTTGTATAGTTTAACTAGTAGAATAAGTTTTGAATCCACTTCCAACATAACTACAATAAAGTCAAGCCATGCTTCTATTTATTTCTATATTTAAAAACTGAGTCCTATATTTAAAATGTGTTTTATATTATAATTTTATATTTTATATTTAATTTTATATTATAAAATTTCACTTTTATAAAAATTGAGTCTATATTTAAAAATTGGATGTCTGGTTCAGGATTTGTTGAATTCTTGAGAAAATTCTGTGGAGTGAAGACTAGTTGTAAAATAAAAACAACCACCCATATAAGATTAACGTAACACCCCCAATGATGCAGATTTTGTGGGAGTGGGTTGTCAGCAATGGATGTAGTCGACATGGTCTTTTTATGTGTGCATAAGTGTAATATGAAGGCATCACTATAGACTGAGTGTTTGTTCCCCCAAAATCTGTATGTTGAAACCTAACCTTCAATGTGATGGTATTTTAAGTGGAGCATTTGAGGGTGATTAAGTCATGAGGACAGAGCCTTCATGTGCTGGATTAGTATTCTAATAAAAGAAACCCCAAAGAGCTCCCTTGTCTCTTCCACAGTATGTAGACACAGCCAGAAGAAAGCTGTCTATGAACCAGAGAATGGGCCTCCATCAGGCACCAAATCGGTTGGCACCTTGGTCTTAGGCTTCTTGATCTCCAGAGCTCTAAGTATAAATTTATTTTGTATAAACCAACCAGCCTATGGTGCTTTTATCACAGTATAAAATATTCCAAGAGAGGAATGTAGTACTGTAATATTTAAATAATGTTTGTTGGGTGTACAGCTTGAAGATCAATTAAATCAGTAGGAAATCATATATTCCAACTCAGTAGAGCTAAGAAGATGGGGAGAGCTTTCCTAAGATGGACACCACGCCACCGAAGGGCTCAAGAACAAGTGAGCACTTCTGGACACCACAGACCCCAAGCACAACCGATGCACAGGTGTCTCTGGTAATACCTATCATATGGTTAAACTGTGAAACTCTATTTCTTTTTCTAAATTAGACAATAATTTGTTATTCAATATAAAGATACAAAAATAAATTAGAACAATGGGACAGGATAAATAAACCATGCCATTCATTGTTTAATGAACAATTAACGGACTCCAAAATATATAAATTCAAACACCACCATGTGACACATCCATCACAGAGAGGGACTCCTCGTCTCAAGGTCATCACTCTGGACACTCTCCACTGATTCTAGCGACTGCTATTTCAAAAAGCCCGCTTCTTTGGGGATTGCCTACAAGGGTAGTTTTCAAACCATGAAAGGAAAATATGCTTCATTACCTCGCATATAGATTGAAAACTGAAACCAATGCAGATGACAATTTTGTGACAACACTGAGAATACCTTCTCCAGTGTGTCATGTGCCTTAGAAAGAAATAATAACCCCAGAAGACAAACCTAAATGATCTGCTTTCCAAAATGATGAAAGAACTTACTGCTAAGTAGCCAAGGAGAGATGTGATGTTTTCAGTCACGAAAAAGATCACCCCATCTGTACTCAGCACAGTCAAAGAGGATTCTAATGCCTAATAAAGAGAGAATAATAATATAGTTAAATGGTGCAACAATAGTAAAATGATAGCTTTATTTCTATATTCCTAATTATAATAGCATACTGAAAATGTATTGCATTTCCTACAGATCAATAAAGTAGGTGCATACTTGATTAAAATTCCACTATTTTTCCTCCTACACAGAATCTACTTAGCCTTAAGCATGAGATGTTTATCAAATTTTATGTCATTTAGACAACACAAATTCCAGTGTACACCCAAATAGCACAAACCTCTCCAACACAAGCTGGGAAGATTCATTTTCATGTGTAGTTTGTTTCATTTTAAGCAGACTTAATTTCAAAAATGCTAAGAATATTTAAAGGCACTTTCATTTGTGGTTAGTCATCTGCTTATAAATATGGATATAGTCACGACCTCCCTGCTGTAAAATGAATTTGATATCCATGCCTCCTGGTAGCGAACACCTAAAATGATAAACTATATAAAAACTTATTTTGCAAAATTGGACCAAGCTTATGGTTAGAAAGGAAACAATCTGAGAGCAGAGATGGTCAGGTCACTGGGAACTGAGACATAAGGGCATGTTGGAACCTGTGCTTGGCTTGAAACATTCACCCAACACTGATGGCCTAGAATGTAAGAGTCAAAAAGGAAAGCTGGGCCCTGTGTAAGGTGGGAGGAGAAATCAGGGACCATGGTAGAGAGCCAGGTCTCCCAAAGGGTGACATTTTCAGCAGATGAAATAGAAACACCCTGTCTAGCAACAGGAGACAGGGAAGGTGTGTTCCTACCTCAGCTTCAGCTATAAGAGTAGAAAAAAAAAATAGTCTCCCTTAGGCAACACTGCACAGAAGCCCACATTCACACAAATGTGGAGCTGAAATCCAGATACTACCCAACTACCAAGTCTACTATCTAGTTTAACGTGGTCCTGACACCGGCTGTATTTTGTATAACAGTCAAAACATCTTTCGAGAATTATTTTAAAAGAAGATCTCAAATAATTCATGCAGCTAAATTTACAAATAGTATGAGATAACAGAAAAAATGAATAAACCCAGGAAGACATGAAAGAATCATTGTAAATGAGAGGCCTTGGTAATAATAAAATGCAAAATCAGATTCAAAAAAGTAGATATTGGAATTAATCAGATACAGAATATAAAGTATGGTATGGTTAATATACATAAATAAATAAATGACTTTGAACATCTGAAAGAACAAGAGGCTTAAAACTGACCAGAGAAATGCAAATCATAAACAAAATGTCTACAAATGACATTATTATCAGAAATAAAAAATCAGGGCCCGGGGATGTAGCTCCGTGGTAGAATGCACTGGGAAAAAAAAAAAAAAAGAAAAGAAGAGGAGAAGAGAAGAGGAAGGAAAGAAAAGAAAAGAAAGAGAAACTTAATACATTAGAACATAGCTGGAAAATTTTTGAATCAGAAGACAGCTGAACACTCAGCATGTAAACAGGGAGACTTATGCGTGGAAAATAAGAGGAATTAAATTTCATAGAGAGTGAGAAAGTCTAGCATATGTCCAATCAAAGTTCTAGAGGGAGATAATAGAAAAGAGAAGAGAAAAAAACTCGATTAGATCCAGGTTGAAATTTTTCCAGAAGCCATGAAGTACATTGATCTTCAGATCCAGGAAGCCCAAATAATTGTGAGCAGGATTCTACATGTGGTTAAAGAGTCATTACAAAACAAAACAGAAGGCCGTAGATTTAGCTCAGTGGTTCTGCTGCCTGCCTCACAAGCGCAAGGTTCCGAGTTTGATCCCCGGTACTACCAAAAAAAAAAAAAACCCCCCAAAATAATAAGCTGCTGACAGGGACAAATGATGAAGCTGCTGTGGAAAACAGTACAACAGTTCCTCAAGAAAAGTAAACATGGAGTTACCATATGATCCAGCCATTCCACTTCTGAGTATACATCCCAAAACCGAAAGCAGGACTCAAGCAGTAATGTGTCCACCTGTGTTCACAGCAGCATTATTTGCAAGGACCAAAAGCTGGAAGCAATTGGCAATGGCTTGGATGTGATATATCCTGCAAGGGTTCATGTGTTGCAAGCTTGGTCCCCAGTGTGAAGATATGACAAGTGGGAGCCCTGTAAGAGGCAGAGCCTATTGGCGGGTCACTAGGTCACTGGGAGTGCTGCCTTCACAAATAATGAAGGGAATGAGTTCTCAGGAGAGGGCTGTTATCAATGAACAAGTCTCGCCCCTCCCTGCTCTCTGGCTTCATGTCTTGCCTGTGCTCCCTCCCTCTCTCACACAGTCTTCCTGTGGTGTCATCTGGCATGTGAGGCAACCAGGGGGACCCACACACAAAGGCACATAAGTTCACTGGATCTTGGCCTGTCAGCCTCCAAAACTGTGAGCTAACTAAAACTTCTTTTCTTTATACAGTCCCCAACATTGGGGGTTTTGTTATAGCAACAGAGAATGGATTAGTATGTAATCCAAATGTCTGACAGATAAACGGATAGCCCAAATATAGTGTAATACGCAAGGGAATGTTATTCAGCCTTAACGGGAAGAAAATTCTGTCACATGCCATCACATGGATAAAGCACAAAGGCATTACACTTAGTGAAAGAAGCCAGGCAGGAACGGAATTAATACTGCATGATTCTACAACACGAAGTTCCTAGAGTAGTCAAATTCACAGAGATGGACAGTACAGTGTTGGTTTTCAGGCACTTGGGGAGGCAGGGGTGGGGATTTCTTGTTTAATGAGAACAGAGTTTCAGTAATAAAAGATTGTTAAAGTTCTGAAGTGGATAGTGGTACTGGTTATACAGTCATATAAATGGCCTTTATTCACTGAGCTCTATAATAAAAAATGGGTAAGTGATAAATTTCAAGTTACATATATTTAACCACAATAGAAAATAGTACAAAGAAGAAAGCATTATGGAGATTATAAAATATTCATAATGGAATAATTTTTAAAACCTATTTATCAATGCACCTATAATGTGGCCAAACATTTTGAAAATTTTGGCCTTAAATGTATACATGAGAAAAGAAAACATGGTTACAAGTCAATGAAATCTAAAATTGTTAGTTAGATAACAAAGGAATAAACTGGAAACATAGACTCAAAATATTATAAAGTTGAGAGCAGAAAACACTGAAAAAGAACACAAAGTCACAATACAGAAGAAGGAATTAAGAAAATCAAAAGTCAATTGTTTGAAAAGAACAGCAACATTGTCAAACCTTAGATAGATGATCATGCGCCGAAAAGCACAAACAGTATTAGGAATGCAAAGTGGATACTATTACTGAAGCTTCAGCCATTACAGACAGAACAAGAGCATACTAAGAGCACTTTTATGCCAGTAAAATTGAAAGCAATGGTAAAGACAAATTCTTAGCAGAGCGTACGTTACTCAAGATGACTCACAGAAACCAGAAAATATGAACAATAGCATACTCATTAAAGAACAGAATAGGCAGTTTCAAGTATTCTCTTACTATGTGCTATGACTCTGATATGGTGTGAGCGCCTCCCAAAAGTCCAAAAGGCGGTACACAGTGGAAGGTAATTTAGTCACGGGGGGCAGTGATCTTGGAACAGATTAATGTGCCTAATCCTTGTGGGACCCCATCTAGTTCCTGGAGAAGGAGTTGATATAAAAATAGTAATATAGCAAGCCGGGTGTGGTGGTGCACGCCTGTGATCCCAGCCCTCAGGAGGCTGAGGCAGGAGGGTTGCCGTGAGTCTGAGGCCAGCCTGGGCTACATAGCAAGACTCTGTCTCAAAAAAAAAAAGGAATAGTAAGCCTGGTTGCTGAATCTCTGCGGCTTCTGTGTCACGTCCTCTCCTACGCCTTCCACCATCACAATGCCATCTGCCACCTGATGCTGCCAAGGTGGCCCTCACCAGAGGCTGGGTTGATAGAGCCACCTGATCTTGAGCTTTTAGACTCCGAACTTTTGTGCTAAAGACACTTTTTCTTTCTAAGGTACCTAGTCTCACATTTTTTGTTAGAGCACCCAAAAACTGATTAATACATCTTCCCCTCAGAGCATCCATATACCATACACAAAAGTGAACTCAAAATGTATTTAGATATTAAATGTTAAAGGGAAAATGTCCAACCATTCAAAATAAAATGTAAGAGGATACACTTATTACCTTGCAGTAGGTAAGGATTTCTTTAAAAAGAAAGTATATGACCTTTGATTGATAAATTTACTTTAAAATTAAGAATTTCTTTTTTACTCAGTTTGTATTTTTTATTATTCCATGTTTGTAGTACATAACGATCACATTCCTCGTGGGGTGGTGGTACACATACATAACACATCTCCATTTTTTTAATCCTTTTCCCTCCCCTTCCTCTCTTCCTTCCTGCCCCCTCAGCTCTTGGTCCCCTTCCCTTTTGCAAAAGATATCTCTCCCTTTTTTGTATTTCATTTTACAGTTTTTATTTTGTATTAGTCCATGTGTGTAGTACATAATGATCACACTCCTTGTGAGGAATTGGTCCATGTACATAATACATCTCAATTCTCTTTTCTTTCCCTTTCTCACCTCTTTCTCATCCTTTTCTCCACAACTTGATACCCACACTTGAAAATGATCTACTCCCTACTTCTTATTATTTATTTATTTTGCTATTTGTTTATACTTTGAGATTCTTATATAAAAGAAACAAGGCAATATTTAACCTCATGTGTCTGATTTATTTCACTTAGCATTATGGTCTCAAGGTGCATCCATTATCTTACAAATGATTCAAGGTTATCCTTCTTTATGACAGAATAGTACTCCATTGCATATAAATTCCACACTGTCTCTATCCATTCATCTGTTGATGGACATAGAGGCTGCTTCCAAGATGTAGCTATTATGAGTTGTGTTGCCATAAACATGGGTATGCATGGGTCACTACAATATGATGTCTTTGACTCTTCTGAGAAAAGAACCAAAAGGGGAATATCTGGGTCAAATGGAATTTCTAGCTTCACTTTTTTTTGTAATCTTCATGCTTATTTTCATAGTGGTTGTACCAGTTTACATTAAATAAAAGAATTTCTATTTATCAAAAGATACCTTCAACAGAATAAAAAAGCAAGCTACAAAGCAGGAGAAAAAATCTGTAACAGTTAACTAGCAGGTGATTAGCTCTCAGAATCAACTTTAAAAGCCAACACATCGCACGCCCTACCGAGGTCCTGCGTCACATGGAACACGCCAAACAAGGCTGCTGCCCACAGGCAGGTCTGCGAACGTCCTACCAAGGTCCCAAGTTGTGCAAAACATGCCAAATCAGCCCACGCCCAGGCAACAATCCACTAGACCCCAGCCCCCGCTCCTGTGTACAGCCACCTGGTTCCACATTACAAAGACACAGAGGACACCGGACCACCAGACCACGGTACTGAGTCCTGCTGCTCCCGGCCCAGAGGTAGGGGCTTCTGAGCCGTCATCCCACTGCTCCTGGTCCAGAGGAAGGGGCTTCTGAGCTGTCATCCCACTGCTCCTGGTCCAGAGGAAGGGGCTTTCCGGTCACCATCCCTCCCGCTGCTCCCAGCCCATAGGAAAGGGCTTTTGGGCCACCTTCTGTCCGGTCGCTCCTGGCCCAGAGGAAGGGGCTTCTGAGCCACCATCCCACTGTTACTAGACCAAAGGAAGGGGCTTCCCGGCCACCATCACTCCCGCTGCTCCCAGCCCACAGGAAAGGGCTTTTGGGCCACCATACCTACCGCTGCTCCTGGCCCCTGTCCCACCTCTCCCAGCTCAGAGGAGGTAATCTGTGCAGGTGACAACAGCACACCCTTTCCCAGGTGAAATGAGAAAACATGTAAATAAGTCTCAAAACCAGACTCCCAGATCACCTACAGCAACCCCAAAAGGAAATGAGATGAAACACTCTGATACTCAACCACCTGGACCCACTGAACTGGCAACAAAAGGGGATCTGGAAAAAATGAAATCAGAAATAATTTCTCACATAACAGGAGAAATTGTGCCCCTAGTGCAAGACATGATTAATAAATCTAGAGAGGAGCTCAGGAACATGATGGAATCCCAACATAAGAAACAAATGGAATCCAGAAAACAGATGCAAATAGATTTCCAGGACATGAAAAACTCCACTGAAAGTCTACACAGCAGAATGAGCCAATGTGAAGACAGAATTTCAGATATAGAAGATAAGATTGGAATTAGTAACCAGGAAAAGAAAAATTGCTTCAAAATTATAAGGGAACATGAGAAATCAATCCAGCAGCTGCTAGATGATGCAAAGAAGAATAACATGAGACTGACTGGGCTCAATGAAGAAACAGGAGAGAGTGCAGATGACATAAAAAATCTCTTCACAGAAATAATGGCAGAAAACTTCCCGAGCAGGGGAAAAGAGCTTGACATACAGATAAGTGAGGCATATAGGACTCCAAATAGCCTTGATCAAAAAAAGTCTACACATAGGCATATAATTGTTAAGATTCCAGAAACTCAACAGAAGAACAAAGTTCTCCAAGCAGTCAGAGAAAAGAAACAAATCACATACAAAGGAAAGCCCATCAGAATCACAGCAGACTGCTCAATACAAACCATCAAGGCAACAAGAGCTTGGAGTGACACATTCCAAGCCCTTAAAGAAAACAGCCTCCAAACAAGATTGATGTACCCTGCAAAACTCTTTCAAAATTGATGGAGAAATAAGATGCTTTCGTGACAAAGAGCACCTTAGGAATTTCATGAATAACAAACCAGCACTCCAAAGAATTTTACACAATATCCTAGGAACAGACATTGAGGATCACAACCCCAGGAAGCAAAGCAGAATGAACCCATCTGGCATGACAAGAAATTAAATGTAAAGGGGGAGAACCCAACAAAAAGAAAAAGTCATGGCAATGACAAATCAATATGTTTCAGTTATAACCATCAATGTTAATGATCTCATTTCACCAATCAAAAGAAAGAGACTGCCAGAATGTGGCAAGAAGCAATATACAACAATATGCTGCATACAAGAAACACACTTAATACAAAAGGAAACTCATAGACTGAAAGTTAAAGGGTGGAAAACAATACTCCATGTGACAGGAACCGGAAAAAAAGCAGGAGTAGCTATCCTCTTTGCAGATTAAGTAGATTGCAAAGCAACACTGATTAAGAGAGAAGAAGGACACTACATCCTTGTAAAGGGAAGAATCCAAGAGGAAGAGATGACAATCATAAATATCTATGCACCAAACACTAATGCACCCAACTATATAAAACAAATGCTAATGGACATGAAAAGTCATATATGCACTAATACAATTGTAATGGGGGACCTCAACACCCCACTGTCACAAATACATAGATCAACTAGACTGAAAAAAAGGAATGAAATACTAGAACTCAATCGAATTCTTGAACAAATGAACTTAAGAGATGTTTACAGAGTCTTCCACCCTACAAAATCAGAATACACATTCTTCTCAGCTGCACATGGGTCATTCTCCAAAATAGACCACATACTCACACATAGAACATGTTTAAGTAAGTGCAAAGGAATTGAAGTTATCCCCTGTATATTATAAGACCATAGTGCGATGAAATTGGGAGATCCACAGCAAAAGAAACTCAAAAAATTTCATAAACACGTAGAAATTGAACAACACACTTCTGAATAATGAAAGGGTCACAGAGGAAATTAAAGAAGAAATCAGACAGTTCCTTCAATTAAATGGCAATGACAATACAACATATTGGAATCTATGGGACACAATGAAAGCAGTCTTATGAGGGAAATTCACAGCAGTGAATACACATATTAGGAAAACAGAGCGAGCCCAAATAAACAACCTGATGCTGAACCTCAAGCTTCTAGAAAAAGAAGAGCAGGACAACCCCAGAGCTCATACAAGGGAGGAAATTATAAAGATCAGAGGAGAAATCAATGCAATGGAGACTAAGAGAATGATACAAAAAATCAATGAAGCCAAGAGTTGGTTCTTCGAAAAAATCATCAAAATTGACAAACCCTTAGGCAACCTTGTCAGAAAAAGGAAAGAAAAGGCCCAAATCCATGCAATGAGGAATGAAAAGGGTGAAATTACAACAGACTCAGCAGAATTCCAGAGGATCATCAATACCTACTTCCAGAACCTATACACCAATAAGATGGGCAACACAGAAGAAATGGACAGATTCCTAGATACATATGAATTACCAAAGTTGAACGAAGAAGACCTAAAAATTCTGAACAACCCAATATCAACCAATGAAATTGAAAATGTAATTAAAAACTTATCAACTAAGAAAAGCCCTGGTCCTGATGGCTTCACTGCTGAATTCTACAAGACATTTAGAGAGGAACTGCTGCCACTACTGTTTAAACTCTTCAATGAAATTGAGAGGAAAGCAATACTCCCGAATTCATTCCTGGAAGCAAGCATCACCTTGATCCCCAAAGCAGAGAAAGACCCAACCGAAAAAGAGAACTATAGGCCAATCTCACTAATGAACATAGATGCAAAAATCCTCAATAAGATACCGGCAAATAGAATGCAGAAGATCATCAAGAAGATCATACACCCTGACCAAGTGAGATTCATCCCAAGGATGCAGAGATGGTTCAATATACGAAAATCAATCAATGTAATATACTATATCAATAGAGCCAAGGACAAAAACCATATGATTATCTCCATAGACACAGAAAAAGCATTTGACAAAATCCAACATGCATTTGTGATAAAAACCCTACAAAAAATTGGAATAGATGGTCTCTACCTCAAACTGATAGAAGCTATCTATGAAAAACCAACAGCCAGTATCATACTAAATGGTCCAAAACTGAAATCCTTCACACTAAAATCAGGAATAAGACGAGGATGTCCACTATCACCACTCTTGTTCAATATAGTTCTGGAAACATTAGCCATGGCAATTAGACAAGAGAAAGAAATAAAAGGAATAAAGATAGGAAATGAAGAAGTCAAATTGTCATTATTTGCAGATGACATGATACTCCATATAGAAGACCCCAAGAGCTCCACCAAAAGTCTTCTAGACTTAATAACCAAATTCAGTACAGTAGCTGGATACAAGGTCAACACACAAAAATCAATCACTTTCCTCTACACGAACAATAGACTCACTGAGACAGAAATAGATAGGTCAAACTATTCCTTTCACAACAGTATCCAAGAAACTGAAATACCTCGGAATCTACCTAAAAAAAGAAATCAAAGACCTCTTCTCTGAAAACTATAGCACTCTGAAAAGAGAGACTGAAGATGGTATCAGAAAATGGAAAGATATTCCCTGCTCCTGGGTAGGAAGGATTAATATAGTGAAAATGGCCATACTTCCAAAACTGCTATATAGATTTAATGCAATTCCAATTGAGATCCCAGCAGCATACTTCATGGACCTTGAGAAAACAATCCAAAAATTCATTTGGAACAAGAAGAGACCCAGAATTGCAAAAGCAATTCTAGGTAACAGAGACATGGCAGGGGGTATCACAATCCCCAACCTGCAACTCTACTCCAAAGCTACTGTGATAAAAACAGCATGGTACTGGCAAAGAAACAGACCTGAGGACCAGTGGAACAGATTAGAAGATGCAGAAACAATGCCAGACACACTCAGCCATCTCATCTTCGATAAAGGAGCCAAACACCCTCGCTGGAGAAAAGATAGCCTCTTTAATAAATGGTGCTGGAAAAATTGGGCTTCAACTTGCCAAAGATTAAAACTAGACCTACATCTCTCACCATGCACTAAACTAAAATCAAAATGGATTAAAGATCTAAATATTAAAATAGAAACACTGAACCAGTTGGAACAGAGGTTAGGTAGAACTCTTGAAGACATCGGTGTAGGAAAAGATTTTATGAACAAATCCTCAGTTGCCCATGAACTAGCACAAACAATCAACAAGTGGGATCTCTTCTTATTAAAAGGCTTCTGCACAGCAAGAGAAACCACCAGCAGTGTGAAGAGACAACCCACAATGTGGGAAAAAATCTTCACCTGCTCTTCCTCAGACAAAGGTCTACTATCTCGAATCTATAAAGAACTTAAAAAGATCAGGCCTCCCAAATTTAAAGACCCAATCTGAAAATGGGCATCTGAAATGAACAGACATTTCTCAGACAAAGAAATAGAAATAGCAAATAAATACATGAAAAAATGTTCAACATCACTGGTCATTCGAGAGATGCAAATGAAAACAATGCTGAGATTCCACCTCACTCCAGAAAGAATGGCTGCTATCAGGAAATCAACCAATAACAAATGCTGGCAGGGCTGTGGGGAAAGAGGAACCCTGCTCCACTGTTGGTGGGAGTGTAGACTGGTGCAACCACTGTGGAAATCAGCATGGAGATACCTCAAAGAACTAGGACTGGAAGTCCCATTTGACCCCGCTATGCCACTGCTGGGGATCTTCCCCAAAGAATTAAAAGAATCATACCACAGTGATATATGTGCACCCATGTTCATAGCAGCACAGTTTGTGATAGCTAAAACTTGGAAACAGCCCAAATGCCCATCAACTGGAGACTGGATAAAGAAAATGTGGTTTTTTAATAAAATGGAGTCCTACTCAGCCATAAAAAATGAGAAATTAGAGACATTTATAGCTAAGTGGATGCACCTTGAGGCGATACTCTTAAGTGAAATAAATAGGGCACACATGTGTAAATACCGAATAGTTTTTCTGGTGTGAGAAACTGAAAGTGTAAATAAGGACTAAATGTATAATAGGTAATGTGAAATAGGAAGAAAAGAGACAAAGGGGCAGGAAGTGGGAGGGCTAGGGGAAAGGATAGAAGGGAATGGGATTAATATGAGAAAATGGAAAAATAGGAACAAAATCTTTGTAAATAGGGAGGACTGGAGGGGTTGAAGGGAGGGCTGGGCAAGGGTGAAAAATAAGAACCAAGAGAGATTATGGAAAGGTGCAAATTTCCAATGATGAATGTCATTATATTGTGTACCTAAAATGTACCAATGATTAGAATGAATAATTGATAATGCAAAATAGGCAGAAAATGTCCAAAGGGGTAGGGGTAATGGGAGGGGCAGGGGAAAGAAGGGAAAGGAAAAATGATGCAAAATGGAAAAAATGGAAATAAAATCTTTGTAAATAGGGAAGGGTGGAGGGGGTGAAGGGAGGGCTAGGAATGGGGGAAAAGTAAGAACCAAGATGCATTATGTAAAGGTACAATTCCCAATGAGAAATGTAATTGTGTTGTATACCTACAATGTACCAATAAAAGAATTTAATAAAGTGAAAAAAAAGCCAACACATGATCATTGTAAATTATGATTGTATTGAAATATCACTGCACTCTATGAATGAGTATAATTATGTGTTATATAAAAGTACTTTGTGTATATGTATGTATACATATGTGTATATGCATATTTGATTTTACAGTAGAGAGGTATTAAATGTTACACACACACACACACAAAGGTACTTTTCATGCTGCTAGGAATTAAACCCCAGGGCTTTGGGCAAGCAAGGCAAACATGCTAATGTTGAGCTGTATTCCCAAGCCCAATCAAGAAAATTTTTTAAATGTTTAGGAATATGGAAACTAGCTGATTTGATAATTACACATTATAGACATGTATTGAATTATCACACTGTACCCCATAAATATGTAGTATTAAAATAATAATAAAAATAAAATACAAAATATTCATGAAAAGAAAGGACTATAAAGAGCCATATGGATAGACTTCATTAAAGAGTCCCCAGTGTAAAAAACTAGTAACAATCCAATAAGAAACCAAGGAAGGCTATAAATATCTCATAAAAGAGGAAATCCAAAAAGCCTTAAAACATGAAAATATGCTCTCTATCATTTGCAATCAGGAAAATGTCACTGAAACAAGAAGATACCATTTCATTCCCACCAGATTAACTAAAATTTAAAAAATCAGCCAAGCAGAATTATTAGCAACATGTGGAGCAATAAGAACTTGCATTCATGAGATCCATATGTGAGATCCATGTATTTTTGTAGATGAAAAACCGTGAAGAAAATTATCACAAAATATTCTTAATGGTTAGATTCCCAGGACACAAACTGATATTTATGCAGGCCACTCTTAAGTTCTACTTGTGGAAACTGTGGCACACAGGTGTGGAAACTGTTATCAAGTGTCTTCAGACTCTTCTAGGAAGGCACAAGATTTACCAAAGTCCCTGGTCCACTGGATCCTAGATTATACATTTGGGGTGCAGAATGCTTTCCTGTCCCTACTGCAAAGATGAAATAAAAGACACGCTGGGGAAGAAAGTGAAACAGCCAGCAAAAAGTATTTTTCTTCATTTATTAACATGCATGCTAACAGTTGACAAGAAAGTGTTCATTTGAAAGACAAACCCCAGTAGGTAAGAGTTCCAAGAATACCAGCAGAGTTTTATGTAATGAAACCAGATGTATGGAGAAAACTACCTAGAAGAAACAAGGCCCTTGATAATGTATTTAATGAATATCTATATTGAGAACACGGTTTTGGGCACTGTAAAGCAAAGCAAATCAAATGTCTCATTTCCAGAGAAAGTGATTTATGTTGTTAGTGAAGTGATGGCTCAGGTCTTTTTTCTGTTTTCCATGTCTGTTACTAAATAATTTTTCACAAAACAAAAGAACCTGCATCAGGGGCTGGGGTGTAGCTCACCCAGCACGGGCCGGGCCCTGGGTTCCATCCTCAGTACCACAGAAAACAAAGCAAACACAAACCGACCACTCATCCACTCCCACTGAGGCTGTAAGTCAACGTAACCACTTGTAAACTCATTCGTCATTACCATGTAGAGGGGCCCATCTTCCTCCCCACCCTGCCCTCCAGAACTTTCACCTAGAAATGCCCTTGCTCATATCCAACAGGGGAATTGGAGAAAGAGGTTCCAAGGAGCACTTCTCACTACAGTGGAAATTGGCACTTACGCTAGCCTCACTGTGGGTACCTCCGCACCAGTCCTGCCGTCGGCTCCCCATTCAAGTGGTGGAGCCCTCTGCAGCCCTGTGAGGTCTCCTAATGCCACCTGCAGGGCAGGTGGATTTGTAAAAACCACAGCTTCATCTACTTCAGGGCATAGGAGCTATATACTCCACTGAGTGCCCCACAGGTCCGATACTGCAGAGGGCAGAGTAGTTAGTCACCTTAGTGTACTTCTGAATAAAGAGACAGAATGAAATCGGTAGAGAAAATCTTTGCCCTTCCTCCTACACACTCTTCCTCAAGTTGTGGCTTTACACAGTTTAACCGGAAGAGGTCTCAAGTGACTGAACCACTAGCTGTGTGTTCTTGTGAACCCACATACAGCTTGGTTAGCAAACACCTTATATTCCATTTTTCTCTTTCCCTGTCTCACTTTTCTTTTGCTCTCACACTCACTGTCATGAGATGGCACAGCTCGCTAAAACCTTGGTGTGGAAGCTCTCCTTCAGTCTTGGTGTTCCGGGAAGCGTGAGGTAACAGACCTTGCCAGTGTCCAGCAACAGCAGAATGGAATAGGGAATCGTGTGGGATGGGACCCCCCCATGACAGTTTAGGGGTAAAATGAGTGTACTAGTTACATGCAACATCATGGACAGAGCTTCAAAAGAAGCATTATCAAAAACATGAGGGCACAAGAGATGGAGGGAGGGGAAGGAGGGCAGGGAAGGGGGATGGAGAAAAGAATGGAAAAAACGGATATAGAGCTTTTGCAGATGGAAGGGGTCTGAGAGTTGAAAGGGGCAGGGAGGGATGGGAGGAATAGGGGAGGGAAAAACAATTAGGATGTGTTATGTACATGTACCAACTTCACACGACAAATGGAAACATGACTAATAAAAATTTTTAAAAATTAAGTCACAGATGAACACATGCAATATTATCCTATTTAAACAAGGCAAAAAAATCCATGGAACACAAAATAATTTACCATTTAGAGATATTTATACATGTCCTAGAAATACAAAGAAAAGGCAAGGAATGGTTGAAACAAAATTCAGGCAATAGTGGGGAAGAAGGTCATAGGAATGAGGTTTCAAAGGCCCCGTTAATGATCTATTTATTAAGATCAATGTTACTTGTACTATTTAAATTGTAAATCTATGTTATATGTATTCTTCTGAGTTTACTCCTGTGACTGTGTGGCTGACTCAGAGCTGTGCCAGCCAGGGGTGTAAGAGTATCGCATCTAATGTCACCGGCTGGAGAAAAGAAGAAAATTCACAGTAGAGCAAGGGTGGAGCTTGGCAGCAGAGTGTCTGCCTAGCATGCACAAGGCTCTGAGTTCCATGCCCAGCACCAAAAATTTTGAAAATTTAAAGTATGGTGTTATGGCTTATACTCAGGTGTACCCTCAAAGCCTGATGCAGTCGTAGGTAGGGAGGCTCAAAGGTGGCTGGAGCAGGGTGTGTGAATGTGGATTAAGGGTGTGGACAATGGAAGCCCCACCCTGGGTGTGAGTAGCACCGCTCAATAGGCTTATAGCCTGGATGGGATATAAAGGGGCAGAAATAAGGCAGGATGCTGCTGTTGCTTGCTGCTTGCTGATACTAACTTCTGCCTGCCTCACCATGAACTTTTTCTCCTCTGCAATGCCCCTCTGTCATGCCAACCTGCCTTGGAGCCAGCTGACTATGGACTGAAACCTCTACAGACTATGAGCTAACTAAACCTTCCCACATTTAACTTTGGGTGTTGGGTATTTTGTCCCAGCAAAAAGAAAAATAACTAAAACATATGGTTTCTACTGAAGGTGTCAGCACTTTTGCCCCATCACAAAGTGGAAAACTCATCAAGCATAACTATTGTTAAGTTGGGCATAGCCTATTCAGAGCACAAGAAACAAAAGGCATGCTGCTCTTCCCCTCTCCCCACACTCTGTTTTCATGCTTTGAGAAGGGCCAAACCTGTGCTCTAACTGACAAGTGAAGACAGGCATCCCACTCCTGCCCCTCTCCCTGAATTCCGTGAGCTTTCTCTCTGCTTGAGTCAGCTGTGATTAGCAGCCCAAACTAGTGTGTTCAACACTAGGAAAGAACAGGCTCTTCCAGGGAAGCTACTAAAGCCCAAGGGAGGACAAAAGTGGAGAGAGGGAGTTACCCAAGACATTCTGATTTTTCCCAATGTAATCATATATTCTGTGCTTGTGACCAGCTTCTAAAATATTTTAAACAAGCATCAAGTTTTATAAGGTTAGTAACAGGATTTCATGTGGCACATTCTGAGGCCTCTCTGTAGCAAACATTTGTGTACGATCCCTAAAAGCAAAATCTTCTTAACAAAAGAGAGGTAAGGGCTGGGGCTGGAGCTCAACTGCAGACTGCCTGGCTAGCAAGCACAAGACTCTGAGTTCCATCCCCAGCACCAAAGACAAATTAAATTAAATCAAGTTAAATTAAAGTGAGGGAGCCTGTTGCTAGAAAGGCAAAAGGATGCCCCATGCTCACCAGCACACTGGTGTAAAATGAAGTGCAATAAAACACGATTCAATTTAGGGCTTTCTGACTTGATGAAGGTGCAAAAGGGATATGCATTAAAGAGAAGCTGTTTCACTCTCAGCACTGTATTTGATAAATTGCATGCGGTATTCAGCACTTTATTATAAAGTAGCCTTTGGGTTAGGTGATTCTGCAGGCCGATTTGCTAATGGAAGTGTTCTGAATACATTTAACGTCGGCTAGGCCAAGCTGTGATGTTTGGTAGGGGAAGTGATTTAAATGAATTTTATACTTAAGATATTTTCAATTTAATGGTGGCTTTATTGAAAAGTAACCCCACCATAAGCTGTGGAGGAGCATCTTTGTTCAAAACATGACTTCACTCTCCCACAGTCGGTGGAATTCTGCTTCTAGTCTTGGGTAGATATGAAAAGGTTCCGCTACACAACACCTGTCTCAGGCTCTATTATGAGAGTGATGATCACAGTGCCAGGCGGCCAGCCAGAACCATCGGGGGGCCCTGAACGTATCCCTTCTGCACTAAAAATTCTACAGTATCTGCTGGATCTTCTTGTCACTACAACTCAGTGAACTACACGTACTTTTTACCCAGTTTAAAGATAAAGAAATCACACTCAGTGAAGAGAAATCACTCAAAACCCACAGGGAGTAAGTGCAAAAGGTAACAAAATACACATCCCTGTGTGACTCAAAGGACTAGGGTCTGTCAGGTCACAGTTTATGGCCTTTGACCTTAGAAAAACTCACCAGTTTTCTTGGAGGTAAGAGCCATCAACATTTCGTGTCCTTAGGAAGACAGTCTTTATTCTTTAGACTCTAACAATCCACGCTAGCTGAGTGCTAAATATTCACTCAATCACCCACTAACCTCTACCAGGGCTTGTTCACATTTGTTATCACTTAAAGTCAGTGGTTCTCAAAACTCAACTGGTGTAAACAGCATCTGGGGAGCCCGTGAGAAATGCATACTCCAGACCCTGACAGGTAGGAGATTACGACTCAAAGGGCTAAAGTTTACGCCTAAGAATCTGCATCTTTACCAAGCTCCTTACATGACTTGGATGGATATTGTCTCTGAGCCACACGCTAAAGAATGCTATTCTTTATCTTATATTGTATGTATTCTACATAGGAAGTAATCAAAGAACAAAAGCCCCCTTACCTGTAGCATCATTCGGTTCATGTCTTCTAGGTTATGAAATGATGGAACCCAATTTTGTTCATTAGAAGAGTCCGGTGACCTGAGATTTTCTTAAAAAGGGAAGAAAGGATAGAAAAGTATTACATTAAAATTACTAGCTAAGGGTATGAGATTTTTTTAACAGTTATAATTAATGATATAGAAAAGACTCACAAGACAGTGCTGAGTACTAATGAAAGATCTAATGTCAACTAATTCTCCTTATAAACGATCACAAGCACAGACATGTTGGAAACTGAAATAGACCTCGAAGATCATTCAACTAGATTTCTAGTGTACATTACGACTTATCCAGTAACTATGATTTTTCAGCTTCCCTTCTCTTGGATCTCACCCAAACCCAGTATCCTTAATATCCCAGATGAGGTCAAGAACTCTACACGGACCCAGACCCCACCCTCTAGCCAGAACACACAATTCCACTCTTTAGCTGCATTTAAGCCTGGAGGAAGAGCCCTTAAGTACAGCATCTTCAGGCCTTACCTTGTGTCCCTGAGAAGCTGCCAGCTGCCTCTCCTTCTCTCTACCCAATTCTGCAAGGCTTCCTGGCCCTCCCAACCACACCTACTCCACTAACTTCAGCAGTGGAGGGGCTTCAGTCTCAGGTGGCTTAGCATTTATGTCAATGAACAGTAGTTCTCTCTCCTCACTGAGAAAGGAGGGACTCACATCATTTAACTTTGAGCCCCATTACAAAGGCAGACTGTCCTGACAAGGGCCATCTGGAGGGTGCCTACTGCTTTCTTGTGGAGCTAGAGTCTCAGATCTACTCCTCCGGGTACACTTGGCAAGAAGGAGGTCATGCCTGGGTAGAAGAGCCCAGAACCTCACTGCAGATGGACAGGAAGAGGGCATGTAAGCTGCTGGGCAGCAGAATGAGAAGAAAAGGAAACTGTGCTAATGTTGTGCCTGCCTCCGGTTTAGTGCTCCTAAACACTGACACAGCCTGGGCATGGGGCACACAAACCATGCAAGTCTCCCACAGTCATTGTCGGAAGCCAGCATCAGATCCAAGAGACACTCTTCATCATACCCTCGCTGGGCAGCGTGATGCTGAGGTCACAGGAGGACTGTGTGTGTCATTAAAAGAACAAATATTTATAGAGCTCTCCTTCCTATGTGTCAGAGTTGGACAGGTGCAAGATACAGCAGGAATAAGGCACAGTGAGCGCCCTTCTGGGCCTTACACACTGGTTGGGCAGGACAGTCAGATGGTGGACATACAGACAGCGAACAGGCCATTTCAGGTATCTGCATGTATGAGAACTGAAACTGTGTCATCCGGGGAAGGCTGGCTGAGACAGAAATGTCACAAAAGGATCTGAATGACAGGAAGGCAGCCACGTGATGACACAGGATCAAAGCACCTCAAGCAGGGGCATCAATAAGTGCTGAGTGAATCAGGAAAGGATTCTGCCTACTATAAAGAAAAGAGGTCAGAGTGGATGATGTGGAAAGAGCAGAGGGTGGTGCAGTAGTGAAGACAGCAGCAGAAAGGGTCTTATCACGTAAGGTATATGGCAAGGAACTGACTTTTAATTCTGAGTGAAACATGAAGTACTTTTAAGCAGGAGAGTAGCATGGCGAATTTTTAACACATCACTCCAGCTGCTTGTGGAAAAAAAAATAAATAATGCAGGGAGCAAGAGTGGAGATGCAGAAAGTGTAGCTAGGAACTTCCTTCAAAGGTGAGAGATGTGGACACGGGAACCCTTGGTGATGATACAGAATTTCAGGTAGACAGGAACAAGGTCTGATCTATGGAGTGTAGCTGTAACAAAGGCCAACAGCAGCACTTAGGCCTGAACACTGCTGGAATAGATTAAGTGTTCTCACCGGGAAAACTGTAAGATATACGGTCATGCTAATGAACCAGAGTCAGCAGATGCCCAAACGGCGTGTCACATGCACACAAATGTGCTTTTTATTGGTCAGTTAAAAAGAGAGAAAACTTAAAAGATGACACAGCCTGGATGAGAGTGATAACACCAGGGCTATGCAAGTAGTGAGAAGAGAAGGAGATGTGGTTTAAAGGAGGAGCCAAAAGTATTCAGTGATAGCTTGGAGGAGGACATGAAAGAAGCCTAGGGTTATCGTGAGTTCAAGGCCAGCCTGGACTACATGGAGAGACCCAAAACAAACAAACAAACAAAATAAATTATTCCAGATGAATAAAAATGAAGGAAGCTTGTTTAATAAAAGAGTTCCTCCATGACCTTGATAGCTTCTGCATTAAATATGCAAGTAGAGAAGTTGCAAAGGAAACTCTCCCGCTGACTCTATGACAAGTATGATTCTCAGATACAGAGCTGGAGGAAGAGACTAGGCTGGACACAGGATTACCAAGTAGGGGTCAGCTATGTCCGGACAGCACATCACAGCAAGGGACTGATGAAGACTACTTGGGAAGTGAGAACAGGTAGAAAAGAGAAAAATATTCAAGGGCTCAGCCCTGGCACATGCCAATGCTTACAAGTTGAAATGTGAGAAGAGGTGGAATGAAAAAGACAGCAAAGCAGCAGCCAATGGACTGGGAGAGAAAGCCAGGGAGTGTGTGATCCTGGAAGCTGAGAGAAAGCTGTTTCAAGAAGCAGGGAGTGCACTCTGGGAGGCCGAGGTGGGAAGATGGCAAGTTTGAGCCCAATCTGGGCAACTTAGCATCTCAATGAGATCCTGTTTCAAAATACAAAGTATCAAAAGGGCTTGGGATGTAGCTCAGTGTGAACATCTGAAGATTGAAGGCTCAATCCCCGGGGCTGTCTAATGTATCTGAAATATCGAGTAAGATGAGGGCAGTGAGGTGAAAAAAGTCGGCAATGTGGAGACCACCTGACAAAGTAGGTGGAGTGGGGTGGGGAACAGTGGGTAGTCTGCCCTGAGTGCTGCACAGGTTGGGGAAAGAACGGATGGGGTGTGAGGAGACAAGGCCTATAAAATAATTCCAGGAAGTTTTGTTGTGAACAGGGGCTCAGAAATACAGCAATAGCTGGAGGTGTCCTGGGGCCAAGAAAACGCAGCTTTTAAAATCAGAGATTAGCTCGTATGTGTGGATGGCCCTGCCACACGCCTGCATTTAGAGCTCCACTGCCTGGAGGATTACAGGTGGTACTTTGCAGGCTCAGGGCCGTACCTCCCTGATTAACTCTTACTGTATGCCTGTAGGTGTCCAAGTCACAAAACTCGGCACTACTATTTCCCACATATGCTTCTGCTCATTTCCATTTCTATGCTCCACTTCTGCACAAACCTTAGGGCTACCTGACACACTGAACATAAACAGGAATAGAGAGGAACAAAATAGCTGTGAAACTAAAAGGTTCTGTAAGTTGAAGTGATCTCGTAGTCCTGGGTGCCTTCCCAAGGCCTGAGGAGAAGGGAGGGACCTATTTGCCCCCCCCCCCAACAGCTCATTTTCAGTGTAGCCAATGAGAAAGCTGTAAGATAGCTAGGGTGCCCAAATCCAACCTTGCTTCAATGTTGCAGGGGAGATCTGGCTCCCGGTAGCAGGGAGAGTCTGGTTCCTGGCTCTTTGTTGAAGAGGAGCTCTGGCTCACTGCTGAAGGGGAGATCTGGATCGTTGAAGGAGAGATGTGGCTCACTGTTGAAGAGGAGATCTGCATGGCTGAAGGGGAAGTATGGCTTATAGTTGAAGGGGAGATCTGGTCTGTCAGTGGCTCACACCTGTCACCTTTCTTACGGTAGCCGTGAACCTGCATCAAGGTCTGAATCCGCTCAAACACCAAGTCACAGTGTTCCTTCATCAGATGTGCAAATTCATTAGACGGGTTTCTAATTGACAAAACAACCAAGATCAATAATGGCAAGGGTATGGCTAGGAATTCAGACAACAGAGCAATAGGAGGTGGGGAATAAGAAGAGAGAAAAACATGCTTGTATCAATATTCGAGCAAAGCCCAGCCCTTGATTCCAAGGCATAATAACACCTATTGCCAACAGGTGCAGTGGCGTAGGCCTACAATCCTAGCTGTCTGGTAGGCTGAGGCAAGAGGATTGTAAGTTTGAGACTGCCCCAGGCAACTTGATGAGACTCTGTCTCAAAATAAAATTGAAAAAACCTATTGCTATTAAAATAAGAAATGCAAGCCAATTTGACTGCCCCTAGGTGGTGAGTCCTTTACGGGAGGGGCCATACCTGTCCCCATGTCTTCCGGAGCAATCTTGGCACAGGGCCTAGCACAGTGGCCCGAGAATTACATAAATCCACTAAGTTCAAGTTAATTTGAATTTTAAGGTAGAGCCACCATAGACTCTCACCTGCTTTAACAAGAGAGTTCTGATTAGGAAATTTCTTTCCCAGTGACCCATAATTACCCAAGAGGCTCTCAAAGAAAAAGCTCCTTCTCAGAGAGACAGCTCAGCCAAAAAATGTCACTTGAGGGGTTTTGTTTTTACTTTCAGAAACTATTGGTCATACTGAAAATCTCGACAAAACTTTTTGCTCAGTGCACTTGAATTTATTTTAGAGGTCTGATCTGGCAAAATAAGTTAATTTATCTTTGCAAAGCCAAACAAATTTAAGCGCTAGGCAAGCCTAGCCTTTCTACACAGCTCGTATTCCCATGGGGCACCAAACAATCAATCACTCCCTTAGTGTCACTAGGTGTGAAGCGGGGACAGGGAGTGGGCAAAGGCTTGGACAAAACGATTAGGCAGTTAGGGATTCATACCTTCTGTTTTCCCCTTTGTCTCCCTCCATTTTCCAGTGAGGTCACTGAAATCAGAGTAAAGCAGCATAATCACAATTTTTAATTTCATAACTCTTTCTAGTCAAAGAACGCCTACTTTTTGTCATTTTGCATTACTGTTTGCAATACATAGATAGCTACCCTTGCTGTGAGGGCTGGTACCCGCCTGTTAACATATCTTGGTCACATCAGGGTCCTCCCCCCACCCTGAACCTGATCCCCTTCCCCACATCCACAATCCTCGCTGCCGATTTCTTCTACAACATAGGATATCATTCAGTGCCCGTAACCCTTCATGTTATGTAGATATGGAAGTCTCATTTTACTGTTACAACTCCACAAATATCTTCGATATTACAAACAAGTGTATCCGTAAAAGTTATAAAAACATTCTGTGAACTCAGACAACTGAATTCAGTAGTCAAATATTCATAGGTTTAATTCCATGCCTTTAAATTCATTTACCTTTTACTCTTCAAGAACACCAAAGGAAATAAAGCTGTAAGAGGAATGCTTCGTATCTACAATGTACATGCTGCCACTGACAAGAATTGGTGTGTACTGGTGACAACAGAGGTAGCCTGGCAACATGAAACAATGGCCCTAAAATCATCAAAGTTCTCCGCATTGAACTGTGTACTTAGATTCTCATGTCAGGTCAAGCCCAAAGCCTCAGAGTTGAAGCCAATGACTTTGAAATGTGTGTGTTAAGAAACAGCCAGGTATGGCTGAGACAGGAGGATGGTTAAGTTTGAGTACAGCCTGGGCAATTTAGTGACTTGGAAGGCTCTGTCTCAAAATAAAACATTTTTAAAAAGAGCTTGGAGGGCCGGGGATTTAGCTCAGTGGTTCCGGTGCCTGCATTGCAAGCACAAGGTCCCAAGTTCGATTCCCGGTAAAAAAAAAAAAAAAAAAAAAAAAGAGCTTGGGATTGCAGGCAGAGACATGGACACAAACTTAGCCTGTGTACCCCACATGTGGAGTATGTTACACCATGTGGGTTTGCATACCTGCATACCGTCATATTCATGCAATGACAAGTCACGTGATGATACATTTCTAGGAACATATTCCCATCATTATGGGATTCACAACAATAGTTCAGCAAGGTTGCTATCTACAAGAGTAATATTTAAAACTTAATTTGGCTCCCATGGATGCATGACCAAAATTAGAAAGTATGAAAGATACCATAGCAACATAAATTTAAAGAGACCATAACCTATGGCCTCGGAATAACTGATAGGGGAACAGCTTTCCCATCAGGAACAGGTGGGAAACTAGAGCAATGACGTGAAATCCCTGCTAGAAGACACTCCACGGTGGGCAGCACATGCCTGTGATCCCTGGCAGGACAGGAGACCTGAGATGAGTCCTATGATAGATAATCCCAGCTTTCTGTCTCCACACTTCCAGCCCTTGGTGCAGAGAGAAGACTCTCAACCCAAAGGCTGCGCTCTACTAAGTTTTGGACACAGACACAGGGGTTCGGGAGGCCAATATGGCTAGAGTTTGTGGAGGTACTGGGCAAAAGGAGCCCTGAAGATCTGCGTAAGGGACCTGGCCAATCTTTAGCCAAATGCTCAGCCGTGTATTACAAGGTGACACTCTCCAAGCCCAGTCACAGCAAATGTCCCCAAGGCTTTCCTTGGGGAAAGCCTTGACACAAGCACTGTGAATTTGAAACCAGGCAGCAGTCGCAGTTCATGTATACCTAGAAGACATTAGAGGTGCAGAAGGCCGAAGTGGAGGAAAAGGACTGAAAAGCAATTGGAAATACATGTACTGCGGGGATCCAACAGGCTGCACGGAGGAGGAGCCACGCTGCAGCTACGCAGAGAAAATCAGCTAAAAACACAGACATCCCGACGACAGAATCAATCTGGAATAAGAGACTAGTAAATCGAATAAAACATAGGCACAGGACTTCATCACCCCACAGGGCTGCCAGTGGTGCAGCAAGAATCGCCATGTTGGCGAGTCCCCAGAAACTGAGGGACTGAAAGGGTGTGGCTAACTCAAGCCCCACAGGATAGAGGTGGGAAAGTCTTCCACACAGAGGACATTGCCACCTGGCAGCAAATTTCATGGCACACGCAGAGGCAGGAGACCAGACAGGTCACCACCCCTCCCTCCTTTTTTCCCCTCTGTCGTGGTCCTAGCTGCTAACTGGAAACACTAGACAGCAAAGTTAGGGACTGCAGCGCAGCAGAGTTGGGGAAAGAAGTCATGGGCCACTAGTGGCTTGAGAGAAAGATGCAGACGCGTAGGCCATAGGTCAGCACTCAACCCGAGCCACTGTGGGCTGAATTCACAGCGGCAGTCAGGATGGAGATGTGCCAATGGGGCTGAAACAGAAGTCTGTGCCGAGACCGAGCAGAGCCCACTGTACACGGGACTGGGGGCAGCCCTGGGCCTGCCCTGCCCGAGGGCCCCACCATGACAACTCACAGTAAGGAGAATTGGGTGGGCCGGAGAGGGACATCCAAAAGCTGCTGGCTGAAGACAGGACCCAGCTCCCACCAGATCAGCCCCGAACCCAGCACTGATCCTACTGTAGACGTGGCAGGGCTACACAGCACAGACTGGGGACACTACCTGCCTTGGACACTACCACAGAACTTTGGACACCAGAGGAATTTTATTTTTTTAATTTTATTAATTTTATTGGTGCAATTTAGAT
This sequence comes from Heterocephalus glaber, assembly GCF_053883595.1. NCBI lineage: Eukaryota > Metazoa > Chordata > Mammalia > Rodentia > Bathyergidae > Heterocephalus > Heterocephalus glaber. The sequence continues at coordinate 116,249 of NW_028258205.1, read as the reverse complement.
ATACATAATGGTCACATTCATCATAGGAAATTTGTACCTATACACAGTATATCTTGATTCCTTTTTCTCAATCCCCTCCCCTCCCTTCAAACCCTCTTCCCCTAATGAACACAGAAGGAAAAATCCTCAATAAAATACTGGCAAACAGAATGCAGCAAATCATCAAGAAGATCATACATCATGACCAAGTAGGATTCGTCCCAGCGATGCAGGGATGGGTCAACACACAGCAATCGATAAAGAGCCAAAGACAAAAATCACATGAATATCTCAGATGCAGAAAAAGCATTTCACAAAATCCAGCAGCCTTGCATGATTAAAAACCCTATAGAAAACTGGAAAAGACGGTCCTTACCTCAATCTGATAAAAGCCATCTATGACAAACCAACAGTCAGAACAATACTGAACAGTCAAAAACTGAAAGCTTTCACTCTGAAATCAGGAACAAGACAAGGATGTCCACTTTCACCACTCCTGTTCAATATAGTTCTGGAAACATTAGCCACGGCAATTAGACAAGAGAAAGAAATAAAAGGAATAAAGATAGGAAAGGAAGAAGTTAAATTGTCATTATTTGCAGATGACATGATTCCCTACATATAAGACCCCCCAAACTCCACCAAAAGACTTCTAGATTTAATAACCAATTTCAGTGGAGTAGCTGGATACAAAGTCAACACTCAAAAATAAATAGCATTTCTGTACACAAATAACAAACTCACTGAGAAAGAAATTAGGGAAACAACACCTTTCAAAATTGCATAGAAAAAAATGAAATACCTAGGAATCTTAATGAAGGAAGTAAAGGACCTTTATATTGAAAACTACAGTACTCTGAAAAAGGAGATCAGAAAAACGAGGATCTCAGAAAATGTAAAGATATCCCTTGTTTTTGGGTAGGAAGAACCAACATAGTGAAAATGGCCATACTTCCAAAAGTGTTATACAGATTTAATGCAATCCCAATGAAAATACCATTAGCATACCTCACAGAACTAGAGAAAATATTCCTAAAATTCGTTTGGAACTGGAAGAGACCTAGAACAGCAAAAAACAATTCTAGGTAACAAAGGCAAGGCAGGGGACATCACAATCCCTGACTAAAAATTATACTACAGAGTTACTGTCAATTTTAAAAAACAAACAACAACAAAAAAAACAGCATGGTACTGGCAAAAAGAAAAACAAAAACAAAAAAACAAACCCTAAGATCAATGGAACAGATCAGAAAATGTGAAAATAACCCCAAACATACACAGCCACCTTATCTTTGACAAAAGAGCCAAACACCCTCACTGGAGGAAAAATAGCCTCTTTAATAAGTAGTGTTGGAAAAACTGGCTTTCCACGTGCTGAAGACTAAAACTAGACCCATTATCTCTCGCCATGCACTAAACTAAAATAAAAATGGATCAAAGATCTAAATATTAAAACAGAAAGACTAAATCCGCTGGAAGAGAGAATAGGGAGAACTCTCGAGGACATAGGGGTAGGCAAAGACTTCATGAACAATACCCACACTGCAAGGGAAATACTACAAAGAATCATCAACTGGGGCCTCATCCTATTAAAAAACTTTCACACAGCAAAAGAAATTACCAACAGAGTTGAAGAGACAACCCACAGAGTGGGAAAAATTTTAGCCAGTGGTTCCTCAGCAAAAGGACTAATATCTAGAGCATACAAAGAATCGAAAAACATCAGACCCCTCCCAAATTTAAAGACCTAATCCAAAAATAGGCATCTGAAATTGAGAGACACTTCACAGATGAACAAGTACAAATGGCAAATAAACATAAGCAAAAATGTTCAACATCACTGGTCATTTGCGAGATGCAAATGAAAACAACGCTGAGATTCCACCTCACTCCAGAAAGAATGGCTGCTGTCAAGAAATCAACCAATAACAAATGCTGGCGGGGCTATGGAGAGAAAGGAACCCTCCTCCACTGTTGGTGGGAGTGTAGACTGGTGCAACTACTGTGGAAATCAGTATGGAGATTCCTCAAAAAACTAGGATTAGACGTCCCATTTGACCCAGCTATTCCCCTGCTGGGTGTCTTCCCAAAAGAATTAAAAGCATCATACCACAGTGATATATGTGCGCCCATGTTTACAGTAGCACAGTTTGTAATAGCGAAATTTGGAAACAGCCCAAATGCCCATCAACCGATGATGGATAAAGATGTGAGTATTTTTTACACAATAAAGTACTACTCTGCCATAAATAAGGATAAACTTGAGACATTTCTAGCTAAATGGGTGCACTTTGACACTATACTCTTACGTGAAATGAATCAGACACACGTTTAACTATCACATTGTCTCTTTGCTGTGAAAAACTGAAAGGGTAAACAAGGACCAAAATGCATAATAGGTAATGTGAAAAAGGAAGAAATGATTCAAAAGTAAAGGGGAACTAGCAAAGGGGGAAGGGGGAAAGAAGGAAGGGATAACAATGAGAAGGAAAAAATGGAAAATAAAACACAGGTAACTGAAGGTAGGGGCATGGCTCAGCAGTAGGGCCCTTGCTTAGCATGCTCAAGGCCTGGGTTGCATCCCATGCATTGAAAAAAAAAAGATATATATCTTTTTTGGATTCCCAAAAAGATGAGGCAAAGAATGATAGTTGAATAAATAGTGGTCATTTTTTTTCATAATAGATGAAAAATATAAACTTGTATATTCAAAAAGCTCAATAAATCAAAGAAAATGAACACAAAAAAAAAGACACAAGTGGCTAAAAAAACCCAGAAATAAAGATACATTTAACACAGGAGAAAGAATGCCCTCTATCTCATTTTGCACCAGAACAACTCTAGCCAAAAGACAATAAAATATCTTTAAAGCAAAAATATAGCCTGTGAGGGAAATGAAAATAAAAATATTTTGAAGTAAACAAAATCTGAAAAATGTCACAGCCAACATCACAGCATTACTAAAAATGCTAAAGGAAATGCTTCCAGTAGAAAGAAAACAATACCAGGTGGAAATTCATGCCTACTTAAAAGGAATGAAAAGCACTGGCCATAATATATATGTAGGTAAATACAAAGGAAGTTTTTCTTTTAAAATTTCTTAAGTTCATATTCTTACAATGGTTCAGTTGAGTACTTGTTTGCTTTATGATGCTACAAAAGTAAGATACAGTCAGTAGAAATCATTTAATTTTTAGTAAAATAGTCAGTAAATTCCTGGAGCAGTTTACAAAAACAGGCTTAGCATCAGATGATACTGTCCAGCAGTAAGCTAAGGTGAGTGTTCCCAGGACATTTGAGGTAGGCGACGGTTAGCTGAGATGTTCTGTAGGGTCAGGGTATTAAGTGCACTTCTGACTTAATGACGTTTTCAATTATGACAGGTTCATGGGATGTGACCCCTTCATAAGTTATGGAACATCTGTGCTATAGGGTTGATAAAGATATGCAGAAGTAAAATCTATGACCATAATAGCCAAAAGGACCAAAAAGTGAAAAAAATTCTACCCTTCTAATGTTCTTCCATTATACTCAAAACAGTACAATATTAATTCATGGGAGACTAATAAATTAAAGACATATATTAGAAACTGCCTAGAGAAACAAATACAATACACAGAGATACAGATTATAAATCGAATGAAGAAATAAAATGAAATACTAATTAAATGCTCATTTAATCCAAAAGAAAGAAGAAAAGGAACAAAGATCAAATAGGATAATCAGAAAAATTATACCAAGATAGTAGGCTTAAAGCTTACCATATAAATACTCATATCGCTAGCAATAGGAACAACACAGAAATATAAAGTCTGAGATTGTCAAGACCGGGCCATAAAAAGTAAGCCAAACCATGCTTCCACAAGAAGCTTAAAGTAATTATGAAGACAGGGATAGGTTAAAAATGGGACAGAAACATATGTACTGTCCAGGCCGAATGACAAAGGCCATGACTGGCTATAGGGCTGCCAGACAAAGTACACTATGAGGTAAAGAATCCTCCTAGGGCAAAGGAGGGACTTTTCCACATCTCACCATGAAGCTTCCCAAGGAAGTAAAAACTGGGAGACTTAAAAGAGGAAATGAACCCACACTTACCAAACTCAGTGAGTTTATACTCCTCTCTCTGGGATCAGTAGAAGGAATAAGCCCCAAATAAAGGAGGAAGTGGAACCAGCATCTCACCAGCACGAGCTCAGCCACGTGTCTGTTACCGGCAAACATCCGGGCAACTGAAGAATTCCGCACACAGACATCCACTATGACGCAACGGCTGCCGCCAGCCCATTGAAAGATCACTTGACTACTGCAGGAGGCCCTGATTGAATCCCCAGCCCCGCAAAAAATAAAATAAATTAAATAAACAATGCAGTACACATTGGTACATAAAACCAGGTTCAATAAACTTAAAGTGTTAAAATTGTACAGATTGTGTTATCTTACTATAACACAAGTAACAAATCAAAAAGCAATAAATATATAGAAAATTCCCAAATATTTAAAAATGAAATAACAGACTTCTAAATAATTTGTGAATCCAAGAAGATATTCCAGAGGAAATTTTAAAATATTTCAAACTGATTATGAAAATTATTTGAATCTCCAAAACATTAAAAATCTGATTGTAATTTCTTACAATTATATCTTTATAGTAGTATACATTTCTATTAAGAAATGTATCTCTCTAATTACTGAACTCTCTTTTTCATATTTTAAATAACATTTATAGGGCTTTTCATGTAGAAAAAATTGTAGGTTGCTTAGTAGTTAAAGAAAATGGATTGTTTATATACAATGGAGTATTACTGTGCCATAAAGAAGGATACACCTGAGTCATTTTTGGAAAATGGAAGCATTATGGTTTGAGACCATAATGCTAAGTGAAATAAATCAGGCACACAAGTTTCAATACTGCATAGTTTTTTAAATATGAGAAACACAAAATGTAAGTAAAGTGCAAAATAAAAGATAGATAAAAGGAAGCAGAGAGATGGTCTTCTGTAAATGAGGAGGATCAAGAGATGGAGGGAGGGAGAAGGAGGAAAGGTGGAGATGAAAACAGAATTAGGATGGATCATCTACACGTACCGACTTCCCACAAGGAATGTAATCATTATGTACCACAACAATGTACTAATAAAAATTGAAAACAATTTTAAAATGAGAAGAAACACTAAAGAGAAAACAACAAGGCTGTACTGAAGCACGTAATGAAGACTTAAATAGGTGGAAAGATATTCTGTGCCTATGGACAAGGAATTCCATTATCAAATTGATCAGATCATGCAAATTAAAACAATTATGATCAAAACTCAGTAAGTTTGTTTTGTTATGCTTTGTTTTTCCATGCAACTTCACAAGTTAATTGCAAAATTCCTGTGCCAGGAAAAGAATCAGAAATCTCTACGATAATTTCGAAGAACAGTCCTGAAAACGATGCACCCTTCTCAAAATCTGTCACAAAGCTTCGGTACTTAGGGTGGAGACACAAGCGAGAACAAGCATGAAAGAGCAGAGTCCTGCACAAGCTACAACTGGATGTGTCACGAAAGAAGCATAATTTTAAAGTTTCTACCATAGCAAAAGAAATGACTTCATACAGCCTTTTCTGAGTCTGGGGCAACCAAATTTGTTTGCAAGCTCTTTCAAGACAGGTGTCAGGCTTTGTCTGCCTTCGATACCTCCAACAGTAGCCCACTGTGTCTGACCACTCTGCTCCCCCACGGCACAAGGCAGGCACAAGCCCTAGGGTGCTGGCGCGCTCTGGCCCCTCTCCCATCAGCAATGCCTTCTGAGACACAGTCATGAATGAACATGGGAAGGCTGAAAAAGTCTAATTAAAAACTAAGTCCAAGAGGAGCCAGCTGTCCTAAGTAAAATCATGTAATGGTTCTAAAAGAACAGCTTTGCAATGAATATCTCTTTCCAAAATCAGTGGAAAATAATCTAAAATCTCATCAAATTTAATTACTGAAATATAATTTAAAGGTCAAGAGAATCACACTTGCAAAGATTTTTTTTCTGTTTTAAAGGTGGCTGGGTGTGGTGACACACACCTGTCATCCCAGCAGTCGAGAGACTGAGGCAGGAGGTTCGCTGTGAGTTGAAGGGCAGCCTGGGCTATACAGTGAGATCCTGTCTCAAAATAAAGAAATACAAATAAAAGGTGGAAGGGGATGCTGTTCCCATTCACTTTTAATTTTTTAGAGAAAAAAGACTTGGTGTGCACATGTGTATACACACATATACATATATAAGTGGTTTTGTTCAATAAGTAGATCTGAATAGGCTCTCTGCAGTAGAGAATCACTTCTGACTATTATGATACAAGATTATGAGCATTTCGTTGAGACAAGCTCCACAAGAAAAAGAATGCTCCATGTTAATTCAGTTTCGAAAGTGCCATGTCCCAAATAGCTGATCATGCTTCCAGCTCAGGCTCCATGGTCATGCCAACCTGCTCTGGAGACAAATGACTTACTGCTCACATCTGGGATGCTGATCCTACTGTCCCCGACACGTGGAGCAGGAGCCACATGTGGGGCCGATGTGACACACACAGCGTGTGTCATCGTTTCCTGGTACAAACTTTTCAGCACCTGGGCTGAGTGCCAGACACAAGTCCTCTGAGGTTAGGCACCGAGCTGGGTCCCCCAGCACCCCAGGTACCTCGCAGTGCAGCAAAGTCACCACACTGGGTGGCCGAGAAAGGGAGAAACTAGAGGAGGAACAACAGAGTAGCGAGCCTTTGACCCTCTGCTTGCCAACCTGGAAGAATAGGAAAAAATGTAAAAGCACTGCAATTCCAGGAATGTACTTACATACCTCAGCGCTGATGACGTTTCCATCAGATTCTCTATAAATTCAGACAAATAACTGTACTCGTCCACCTGGATCTGTTCTGTTTAAACACTTACGAAGCTGACTTTTCATGCAGTTCTCTGAGAAATGCCTACACTCGTGGCACCGTTCAGTTTGAAAGAGTAACATCTGCCCCGGACTTAGAGTCCGTTCCTTTGATTCTCCTTACCCAGATTACATAAGTATCTCTCCCTCCCCCTCGCTCTCTCCCCTTCCTCTGGTACTGGGGATGGAACACAGGGCCTTCACACTGAGCTACATCCCCAGCTCTTTTCAGTTTTGTACACAGGGTTTCACTAACTGGCTAAATTGCCCAGGCTGGACTGTAACTTGCCATCCTCCTGCCTTAGCTTCCCAGAGTGCTAGTGCACCATCATGCCTGGCAGATTGTAATTTTTATTTCATATAAAATCTCAGCATTTGTGACACTCTCTGGTAGATTTTCTTTGCGCGCTGTTGGGGATGGAAGCCAGGGCCCTGTGCATGGTGGCAAGCACTCTACCCACCGAGCTCTATCCACCCCAGCCTCTTTTGTGAGCTTCTCAGTCAGCGAAAACTACTTGTTACAATGGTGGCCCGAAAAGAATTTTCCAACAGTGTATATGCTGTATGAACTCAATCATGTAAACATGATAAGCAAATGAACAAATCAAATGCTGGGTGCAAAACAGGTCCAGAAATAAAGCAAAATCTTTAGAGAGATTTTTAGTTAATGTTGACTATGGGCAATTAAACAGATTTTGTCACATTTTTGCAGTACTAGATTAAATTCAGGGCTTCTGCACTGAGCTATACCATCCCCAGTCATTTTTTATATTTTATTTTGAGACAAGGTCTCACTAAATTGCTAAATGAGCTGGGCTCATACTTAGGATCCTCCTGCCTCAGCCTCCCAGAGTGCAGGCATTACAGCTAACTTTTTCATACTTTTAAAATTTACTATAATTAATATTCGTGACATTCAAAATTAAGGAAAACCTCTTGAAAATAATCATGGACCCCAGTGTTGAACAGTGAAGCCTCAGCTTCAGAACCGATCAGACCCAGCTTTAAATTTGAACTCTGCCTGTTCATTTTTATGTGACCTCGGTGAACTCCTTAGCCTCTATGCATGCCAATGACCACAGATATAAAGTGGGCATCACAGTACCTACGTTGACAAGGTATCCGTGAAAATGAAGTGAATGTATATGAGGTGGTTAACACGGGGACTGGCTCGTAGCAGCCATTTAATGAACTGCAGCTTTGAATCGAGGTCCTGAAAAGCAGTGCTCAATCTAAAGGAATGTGAGAGGGTGCAGTTTGCTAAGAGAGGGAACGTGTAGCGACACAGAGAGGCTGCCTGATGTCACCTGCTGTGGAAATAATAAGAGAATCATGTGGAGACAAATCTCCACCCAGCGTGCCAGCTGGAGAAGTCCAAGGCGACAGGAAGGAGGGGGCGGCAGAAGGGGTGGAGGAAGAATTCAGACGTGTTCTGGACATGTCGCAACTGCCCATGGCGAATGCCACCATTACATACTACAAGTGTGTAACCAGAAAGATTAAAAATCTTACAAAAAGAAGTAGTGCCTTGGTCTGAGGCACCTCATGTGCGTCCTCGTAAGAGCTACTCGAGGTCCAAGAGGGTGACCACAGCGACACTGTTGCACATGGAGGTGACCTTCCTCAGTACTATGCAGCAGGAGATCAGACTGGCCTTTGCTCACAGTTTTTCTGGGGACCAAGGAAGACAAGAGGCACGAAAGGTAATGGCCAGAAGGTGCACTTGAAGGGGTGATCCAGAGGGCAAAGACTGCTAAGGACGAAGGGGCAGGGATGGGGAAGGCACCTAGAACAAAGTGCTGCAGTTGGGGGCTGGGAGGAATCCCAAGGAGCCAAACACCAGGGGTGGTAAAAGCATCAGAAATAAAAAGAGTAGTGCAAGGGCAGGGCAGGGGGCTCTGGGCAGTGAGCACACTGCCACTGGAGTCGTCACAAGTGGATTTGTGGGTGTGCCATGTGCAGTCGTGAAAAAGGTTATACTTTTTATTCTCCCAAAGTGAGCGAGGGGCAGATCTGCACTCTCCCACCCCTGAAGAGGCTACTCTTGCTAGTTAGCACCTAGAAGGCAGGGATAGCAGCCCTCCCACCCTCTGGGCTGCCTGAGCCCCAGGCAGGAGCTGGGAGACCGTGAGCCCTGTGCCCACCAAGTCCCATTGCTGCCGTGGCGGCCGCAGCTGTCCTCGCTGTCCAGTCTGTCTGTCCACACCGCTAGACTGACAGAGAGCAGGAGAGTGCATGGCCTCATGGTGCAGTAACGGCCAGAAAGTGTTCGTTCACCTCGTGTTAACAGCATTTACAATATTTACACAGAATTTTAAAGAAAACCAGAGAGGATCTGAAGAAAAGCAGAATGGCGAGATGAATACATCTTTGGATATTACTCTAGCTGCAATATTTATTTTACAGCAAAAACCTCCAAGTATTTACAATGCCATTGTGGAAGGTAATCACACCATATACTTGTAGCTGTGAAATACGCTGTGCATTCTCACCAGTCAGCCACAGTAATTACCCAGGGAGACACATACATACACTTTGTAGAATCAATTGCTCAAGTGAGAAAAAAACAACAAAAAAACCCACAGGCTTTTGGATCTCAATATGGTTCCGGGAATTTTTTTTTAACTCTGTAGGAGAGAAAGTAGGATGGCATTTTTCATTAAATTGAATGAAGTCATCTTCTGTTGTGCATGTATGGTTTCTTAATAAGGGAGAAAAAATGAAATATTTACAATTTTGCAACAGACAGTAATGATATTAAATGTGTACAGCATTAATAGGTAACAAATTCTGTAGGCATTTCCAAGTTATTACTTATTTTCAGTCAAAACTTTCTTTAAAAATTACAACTCAGAAGATTATATTTCAACAACTGCTCATTCGTCTTAAAGGAACGTGTGTGCAATGGATATGATCAAGAGTAGAAAGGAATCTATACTGCATAAAGCAACACGCATGCCATGTGGCATGCTGAGCATGGCAGGACCAGCAAGTGGCACAGCCCCGCTCCAAAAGAGACCTGGAGACAAGGCTGGGCTTCTGGCTTCCTTTGTGGCATCCCTAGTGAGCACATGTGAGCTTTTTCTGACCTTAATTTTCTTTGGCAACCTCTCACTGTGCACTAGCCTGGCCACAGCTGAGGGAAAAGACAAGCAATGAAAGAAATGAGCCAAAATGCCTAGAAGTGTGTGTGTGCCTGCATGCGCGCAGACACACATGCCTGCACAGGTGAAATGTACAGCCATTCTTACACCCAACTGAAGCTCCTTCTGAGCACGGATGCACATTCCACAACCCCCTCTGAGGACAGCTCATGCCAATATTGTCAACTGCATTCTTGGCAGCCCAAGCTGTGCCTGGCAGAAAAGGTATGAAGAAATCTTGGGTGAATGAATAAATGAATGAAGGGACACTCAGTCCTACCTATAAAAATACTTGTGGGAAATCTAAGATTGCTGAATATTTCTTCCCCAGCTAATCTCATTTCTCAAAGACAGGTAAGCGTGAGCGCACGCATGCACACGCACGCACACACACACACACACACACACACTGCGCACGTGCAGCAAACTCACCTCTTTCAAAGAAACAAACTTGAATCAAAAAGTACATCTCTGCTTGGCAGTTCTGTACAGCAAGTTCTCCTAGCCCAAGAAAATAAAGAGTTCTGAAGTATCAAAATGCATCTTATGCCCTTGAGTGTTCTGCCAGAACAGTTCAAGCTTCTACATGGGCCAGTACAATTTTCTGCAAGTTTCTAAAACAGATCAGCAATGCATTAAATTCTTCATTCTAATCTTATTTCAGTTAAGTCTCTGGAAGGTCCCTAACCCTTTCCATGATTCTCCCAGGTCTGCCATCTCAGCAGTTCATGTGGCCACTGGCATCTACACAAATGCACTCATGAGGGCCAAGGGAGTGACCAGGGCTGGGACAGCAGCTTCAGAGAAATGGGCTGTGAGATAACTCGGTGCTGGATACAAAAGACCTCGACTGGAGACCACCGCAGACCGAACACCACTGGAGCAAGGACACCAAGATGGAAGCTTGGGGTATGGTGAGATTGAACTGTTCTTCCCACATCCTGGTGTGTGAACCTGCACAAGTTACTTGGCCTCTCTGAGCCTCAGTTTCCTCACCTGTAAACTGGGAATAAGAAGAGAGCTAATACGTCTAGCCTAGTGCCAACCTTAAAATAAGGCCTCTGTGAATATTTTTAAACAAAGTGTGATAAAGACCATCCTCCTTGCACCCCTCCAATTTCCATCTGTGACCTTTCAGCCCACTGGGAATAAGCATGAACACCCCATGTTTCTTCCAAAGCTGGTTCTCTCACCTATCGACAAGTTACTTTGATGTTCTGTAGCAATCACATGTATGTCCAATAACCTTTCTGTAACTGATCATGTTCTTGAAAGAAATTCATCAAAAATCATAAATATGCTGACAAGCTGTCACACATCTAAGTCCTTCAATGGGAAAAAAAAATAGGGATGTTTCTATCATGGTGGGACCCCTGTCCCTTGACAGTGATTGCCGAGACACAGGGTTTGAGTATTTGAGAATCCCTGGTCTACAGCAAAGAGTGACAGTTCAGAGTGCTTCATGAGACTCACTCATCAGCATCAAGGCCGAGGTGCAGCAGCACTTTGCGCTTTGGGGGAGGGAGGTAAGAGTGTTAAAGTGCATTCCAGTATCACTTACCCCTCCTTCCCACTGCCTCGGAGGGCTTCCAAGGCCCTGCACCTCATCCTCCCCACCCAGAGCTCTCCAAGAGCTTCTTTTGGGTGTTTGTTGCTGTCATCACCCAAGTGGACTGTGGCATTGAACCCACTTAAGATCTAAGGACACATTGTTGAGGGTGTTGTCCTTGAACGTGTCCTAAAGTCAGATATTTACATCGAGAAATGTCCCTGCTACTGTGCACCTATCATGACTCTGAGTTATCTATTGCCGCTACTACTGATACTCTCTTTCCAGGCTCAGCCAATGAGCACTTTCTGCCTCCACCATTCCCCCTTCCTCTCTCCTTGACATCATTTAGTCCCCATATGTCACAACTGGTTCCTCAAAAGGAATCAATCTGAGAATTTTCCAAAAATGAAGAATGAGAAACTCACAGAGTGTAGTCCATAGTCCGCCGGTAAGAAAAAGGACTAAAGAGAACATGTTAAAGGGAAAGTCGAAGGAGCAAATCCTGTATCTCAATATCCTGGCTGTCTTTACCGGATGGTCTTTATGCAAGAAGTAAAGACTCGTTTGGGGAAGCAACGGTATGCTTCCCCTCATCAGCGAACCCATCTTTCCTGAAGCATCATGCATTTAGAATCATGTAACATTGCACAGACATTTTCTAGGATAGACTCTGACAGGTAAAGAGATGAAGCCGACTTCTGCTGCTTTTGAGATCAGGCTTAGAATACAAGCTCAAAATTTCTAAATTCCAGAAGAAAAGTGCACTTCAAGTGTTGTACCAGCTGGGAGGCAGGAATAAAGATGAAGAGTACAGAGGGTACGCAGAAACAAAGACACAAAAGCCAGAAGCTGATCCCATATGGAGCAGGAGAAGATCTTGGTTAAAGCAATCGCACTTTTTCTTCTCGGGGCTGAGGATGAAACCCAGGATCGTGCAAGCTAGGCAAGTGCCCTGCCACTCAGCCACACAGCCAGCTCACACTGCACTTTTTCTTAAATGCAGTCTCCTGAACTCACCAGTGAAGGCTTAGGGCTCCCCAGTTAGTAGAAAGCTTAGGGACAAAGAAGACCCTGAACTACAGAAGAAAGAGCAAACTTTTCACAATGCGACTATTCTGATCCATGATGTTTCAACAGAATGTCCACCTCAATCTTCTGAGGAAAACTAGTGGGTGTAATCTCGTCTAACAACAAAAACAATGTAAGGTACTAAAAAACAGCCTTCAAAACTCCAGAAAAACAGAAGATCTTTCTCACTTGCACATCTCTACTATACCTCTCACCCTCATTTTCTACCAATAATGTTCCTTGAATAGATAAGTAAGTTAATGAAGTAAATAATCATTTTTATGTCGATGAAAGCATTGAAATTTGCAAGTGATTTCTTAAAAAATTAGAGGTTAATCAGGATAATCTGTATTCCTCCCACGTCTATGTCAGCATCCTGCCTGCCTTTAAATGTCTACAGCTTGTAGGCTTCCTGCACAATTAACCTTTTGTTCTTTACAGAAGCAGAATAACTTACTTTTGGGGGCCTGCATAGCTGCACCATACTTCAAAAATTTCCATTACTGACAAGGCTAAAAAATCATTTTATTTATATATTTATTTCCCCACTTAAATTTATTAGAATCTATAGAAACTAGAATTATCACTAGGGTTTCTCACCTAATGCAAACAGTTCACAAAATGACCAAAAATACCACAGTGAGGTTAGTAAAAGTTTTACATTAAACTTCAAGCATTTATTGGTTTGTAAGAGTAATATTTTGTATGAAATTGTCCACATTGGCTCTATTTTGTATACCATATAAACAAACACTGACTTTTTAAAAATTATGTGTTAAACAGAACTCCCATGATATTCATTAAAAAGCAAACTCATTTAAACTTGACACAAAGAAATTGAAAATTTTTCAGACCAGAGAAAATTTCATTTTACTGTTTCCTTAAAGAACAGTTAATTTGTCAAACCATGGGCAAACTCGTTCTGCTACAGTAGAAAAGGAAAAGTTCTCGGAAACATGGAACTGTATTTGGGTCTGTGACCCAAATCACTCGAATGATGGCTCCACAAAAAAAGAAAACAATATATTCTAAGACTCTGAGAGGTAGGCAAGTGCTCTACCACTGATAAACAAGCTCATCCTTGAAAGTCTTTGATCCCTCACTGGAGATCAACCCTCCCACACCCTCACAAGGTAAGAACCTCTTTGTCCACTACAGGTAAAGCTGGTCTCCACACTGCCTCTCCAAGGAGATGAAGTCAATTATCAGAGACATCTCAGACCCAATCAGAGGAGAGGGAGAGGGGAGAAATCTCTGATGAAAGCCATTCCCATGTTTATTGGGTATTGGATGCAATACCCAAGACCCACAAGTTTAATTTGGCTCACAGTTTCAGAGGTTTCAGTTCATGGCTGGCTGGATCCAAGGCAGGAACATCACTGGAGATGGGAATGGCAGAGCAAAGCTGCCTCCTTCATAGTATCTGGGAAGCAGAACAAGGGAAAAGCGCCAGAAAAGAAAGGACCAGGAACAAGATACACTCACACCCACCCAGACACACCCAGAGTGTGCTTTATTAATGTCCTAAGTATCTTTTAAAACAATCAGGATGACACATTTAACTATGACATCACGTGACAGTGTCTTAGAGGAGGACAGTGTCAACAAACTCATTCTTGATTTGGAGAACTGGACTTGTTTTTTGTTTTCTGTAACAGAGGGAATGTTTGCGGCTGCAAGACCGGGTGTTTTGTTGTTGATTTTGCAGTGCTAGGGATGAGAGCTAGGGCTTGCTGTGTGCTAGGCAGACATTCTACCACTGGGGCACATCCCCAGCCTGAGAAGGCCAGCTGTTTAATAATTTACTGGAGATACCCAGGAGTTTGTGCTTACTTCAATCCTCGCTGGATCCTAAGTCAATGCATCATAAAATTTGGTGCAAAAATACTCACGGGCAATTGCCCTGAGACATTTAATATTGCAAAATGACCAGTGAGTATTACTCCTGGAGAGTTCATGAATGCCTGGGCCAAATACCACTTCTCACATATAAAAGTAAATATGGTTTTCTAAAGGTCATGGTCTTGTAGAACACTAATACCAATATTAATAAGTATCAAGCAAAATAAAAATGAAGTGTCGCTCATTGAGTATATTTGGAAAATGGTTATATATACTGAAGCAGATTTGCTGTCTATAAACGATCTTAGCACTTGTAATAGGTTTCCAAGCATGGAGATAACTTTAGTGTATCTTTGTCTTGCTTTACAACATATTCTCTCTTCTTCATTAGAACATGTTTACAGTACATGTTTCCTGTACATGGCTACAATCATCATAGGGAGTAGGTACATATACACAGCACATTACAACCCATTCTCAAGCACTTAGCCTGACAAGGTACATTCTGGCTTACAAATGATCAAGCAGAACATGTGAGAACCTAACAACAAATATTTAATGCACTCCGCAACAAACAAATGAGGTTTGGATTTCCTCCAATTTTTTTTTGTACCGGGAATCGAACTCGGGCCCTTGTGCTTCGAGGCAGGCTGGCAGCACCACTGAGCTAAATCTCTGGCCCTCTAGTTTGTTTTTGTTTTTGTTTTGGTACTGGGGATCGAACTCGGGTCCCTGTGCCTGCGAGGCAGGCAGCGGAACCACTGAGCTAAATCCCTGGCCCCCCAGCCCTCTAATTTTTATGAAAGATCCAGGAAAGGATGAATGTGGTGAAGGCTTTATTGGTTTCAGTGCAAGGTGCTTCCAAAAAGACCCCCTGCTTAGCCTTAGCCTGCCCAAACACCAGGGAAGTAGTGTAAGGATAAAGGACAATCACTAAAACTTTGTTTTAAAGAAAAGTATGAACCCTAAATTAATATGCCCTTAACCCCTGACATTTAAATAACTATGAAGGCAGAAATAAGGTAGCAACTGCCCACCATGCATATCATCACAGTAGAATTCCACGCTGCAGGAAGAGTCTCATATGGAATGTCAAGGCTGCACAAGCACTAATTATGTTCCTAGTGAGAATTTTTTAGAAAATGAACAACCTGGCAAGAAAGAAATGTAAGCCTCATCAAATTTCTAAAACTATATTTAAGAAATCAGCCAGCTACTGCATACCTGGGAAAATATCCCTATTGAAGGACTTGGATGAAAATGAGTTGTAATTGTTACATTTTAAGATTTACAAACCTATTTTCCTTATTTCTTCACTTTTTCATTACAAAAGTTCCCAGGCAACCTAAAACCCAAATTACATTTATTGGAACAAAAATATGCTACATTTTATTTTATCTTACAGATCAAAGGAAATATATGCTATTTTTTTACTTATGAGAGAATATGATTGTATAAATACCTATATAAACACAAAATTAGATGAAAAAACTGACAGTTTGTGTTCATTTCTGTCTACATCTTGTTATGGTTTATATCAGGATCTCATGCAGGCAGAGGGGCTTTTGAAAGGTGGCTGGATTGTGAAGGGGTTAAGGCTGACTTCCCGTTAGGAGGTGGAGCCTAGGTGGAAGCAGTGGGTCCCTGGGCTTCTGACCTGAATGAAAGGCTATTTTCCTCCTTGGCTCCCGGGTTCATGCTCTGCTTCCTGGACACCATGGAGTGAGCAGTTTTTCCTCCGCCATGTCCCTCTGCCATGCCAGCCTGCCTTAGAAGCAGCTGAAAATAGACTGAAACCTCTGTAAACTGTGAGACAAAATAAACCTTCCTCCCTTTAATTTCTGGAACTAGATACTGTGTCTCAGCAATGAGAAAGTGATGACACCAGATTTTGGTACCAGACAAGTGAAGTCTTTTGCTATGACAATACCTGACTATGTGGTTTAGAAGCCTTTGGAACTGGTTCCAGCGAGAAGTTCAGAAAGGTTTGGAGATGCTGGCTCAAGAAGCAGCCCTAGGATGCCATAAGCCAAGCTTGATGGCAGATTCTGATCAGAGTTCAGAAGACCAAAAAGTTGATTTAAAAAAAAAAAGCAGATGGAAAAAAACAGGTTTAGGAGGTTTCAGTTGGGAAGAAGAATTCCACTGGCAGTTGGACTTGAGAGCACACATGTTATGCTCTAGTAGAAATTTTGTCTACATTTTCCTCATGTCCTGAGATTTTATGGGAGATTAAGACTAAGGGCAGCAAACTAATTAATCTGGTAGAGGAAATTTCAAGGCAGCCTAACATTCAGGCTGTAGCACAGATACTGCTTGCTGCTTTTAGCCAGGTTTATACTGAAAATCCAGAGAAAATGGCTTGACTAAATTATTTAAAAATTTTGAGTTTGACCAGAAAAGAAAATCTGGCAAAGTTGAAGCCTGTGAAAATGCAGCAGAAGAGAGTTTGGATGCTGAAAATATTAGCATTAAAAAGAAGCCAAGGGCCGGGGATTTAGCTCAGTGGTTTCACCACCTGCTGCGCAAGTCCAAGGACCCGAGTTCAATCCCCAGTACCAAAAAAAAAAAAAAAAAGCCAGATACTTTTCATCAGGACCATAGAAAAGACGGGCAAGGGTATCACAGGAACCAGTGTGACCCCACCCTTTACAGGTCAAAGTTGCAAAAGTAAAAGATTTTGCTTGGAGAAGAAAGCCCCAGGACACCCTGTTCTAGGTGGGCCACCTAGGAAACTGATTCCCAGGGACTGTGTTCACAGTACTCAGCCATCTAAATACTCGGGCCTCTCCAGCCAGCATTCAAAAGGGGCTGGCCGGTACTGAAGCCAGCACCAGACCTTGGCCTCTTCCACGCAGTGCCTGTTTTACAGGCATGCAGAATGCAGTTGTGGGGTCAGACAGGCTTCCATCCAGATTTCAAATAAAGGTCTGGGAGGCCAGGCAGGGTGCCCCTGAGAGGGCAGTGCGTGAAGCTGTAAGCATGAAGATGAAGGTGGAGTGGAGACCCCAGGAAGTTGAAAATGCCACGAATGTGGGTCATCTGAGGAAAGCAGGAGGGTGTGAGCAAAGCTAGCCCAAGAGAGAAGCCCTGAGGGCTACAACCACCAGCAGCGCCATAAGGGCAGGGCAGCCCAAGCCCTTCAGAGTTCACATCTCTCTACAACCTGCCCCAGGTGCTGAACACAGAGCTACAGGATTTAATGTTTGCCCTGCTGGGTTTCAATGTTTCTCACTGAAATCCCACTGGTTTTTATCCTTGTATTCGTTTTGGGAATGGGCATGTTTATCTTGTGCCATTGTTTGTCAGCAGCATTTAACTTTCTCTTTGATATTTACAGAGACTCACAGCTAAGAGTTTGTCTTAAGTCTCAGAGGAGACTTTGGACTTGGACTTTTCAGCAGTGCTGAAACTGTTAAGACTTGGGCAGCTCTTAGAGATGGACTAAATGCCTTTTGCATAAAGGGATGCACATGAGTCACTGGGGGGCTGGGGCAGAATGCTGTGGTTTATATAAATATGTCCCCACAAAGTCTCATGCATGCAGAGGAGGGGCTTTGGAAAGGTGAATGGATTATGGGGGCATTATAGCTGACTTCCTGTTAGGAGATGGGGCCTAGGCATAAGAGGCAGGTCAGCGGGGGTGCTGACCTAGAAGGGTCTCCCTGCTCTCCCCAGCCGGCCTTCAAACTTTGCTTCCTGCTGTGCAGGGAGTGAGAAGCTCTGCTTTGCCATTTCTCTCTGCCCTGCGCCAGCCCAGCAGCCAACTATGGACTGAAACCTCTACAGCTGTGAGCCAAAATAAACCTCTCCTCCTTTAACTCGTGGGTGACAGTTATTTTGTCCCAGTGATGGGGAAGGTGACAAAGACAAATCTCTTGTACAACTGAGTATGCATAAGCACAGATGCCCCCCTTACTGGTCTAAAATCACCAATTTATCAAAAATCAAGGCACTGTTTCTATTTGACTTTATAATTCTCTCAGAAAATGGGTAGTGTTGAATTTAGAGTAAACACATAGAATCTCATCATAAAGTATGATTTGCATTTTAAAAGTGTAATTGTCACTGATGAAAATCAAGACTATCACCAGACAGTTATTTTTATTATTCATGCTACATAATTTCACATGCACTCAATTGGCTAATGTTAAGAGCTGATTGTGACTGAGTGATGCCACATCTTGCTTCAAACCTGATTGAAAATGTCTTAATTGTGAGAATTATTGACTAAATCTGAAATTATTAGTGTTTTAAATTATGGCTCAATGCTCAGATTTTGTCCAATCATTTGCAAGTAGATGATCAGTTTCAAAATACAGAGGAATCTTAGTTCTGTTAGATTACATGTGTACAGTAAAACACAAAACGTAAGTGCAAAAGAAAAGTCTGAAAATGAGAGGTTAAGAAACTGATGATTTATATGCATGGGCACTGGATAATCTATCCAAAACACCTTTAAAAATGATTTTTCAGATCAAAAATACTCATTCTACTAACACCAGAAAAGACAATAGTCATGAAATTGCATATCCGAGAACCCTTTTCAGCAACGTGGAAGACATTCCAGGTTAAAAATGACTTTTCCATGGAGTTTTATGTCCTTCCTATGTACGCCACATACATGTAATCCCAGGCACTTAGGAGGCTGAGGCAGGAGGATCACAAGTTCACAGCCAGCCTGGTCAACTTAGTGAGAACCTATCTCAAAATAAAAAAGTAAAATTTAAAAAGGGCAGGGGAAGTAGCTCCTTGGTGGAGCACCCTTGGGTTTAATCCCGGGGTTAGGCATAATAAAGTAAATAAAATAAAATAAAATAAAGGAGGTATGGAAAAGGTTCAACATGCAATCCCTTCACAAATATGTACTGAATATGCTCTCCTATCATGGTCACATGTGTTCCTCTCCTGCCTGCCACTTTTCAGCCTTGAGCAAGCTACAACTGTCTCAGCTTGTCCTGGAAGACTCTCTACATAATGACTAAAGTGACTCATTAGCTCACACCATTCCTCGTGTCCTCTGAATTCCAGAAGTAGTCAGCATTCCCCAGATATTCACTCTTCATTCCTCAAAACTGTCCCCTTGCTGAGAATGTCCTTGCCCATAGCTTTACTCCCTGAAATCCTATCTATCCCAAGGTGCATGCCCAAAAGCACCTTCCTTCCCAAAGAAGCCTGTCTGCTCCTGTCTGCTCTAGGCCACAGCACCTTGCCTGCACCCGCCATGGCACCTGCCTTACCTGCCCCGGTATCAACGCCATGCACTGTTGGGCTCTCCCTCCTCAGGCCAGGGTACTGAGCTGGTTTCCTTCCACAGCACATGGCTATGGGGGTCCAACCTCTAAAACTGTGAGTGACAACATTAAGTTGGTTACACGGTGAAAAGTAAAGAGTTTGCTGTTCCTCCTGAGCTCCTGCGACCCAGGCAAAGCACATCCTGAGATTACAAAAAAGAGGTAGAGGAAAATGTAGGAAAGATTATTTAACTCTCTTAAAGATACCGTTAAGTGAGCCATTTAAAGAGATAGCAATGACTCATTTCAGACCCAGAAGATGGGGATGTAGGTCAGTGGTGGAGAGTTCAGCCAGCATGCTCGAGGCCCTGGGTTCCATCCCCAGTACCATAAACCAAACCAAAACTTCGACGGGCAAGTTTTCTGTCTTCAGTCCACTCAGTTTAAAAGATTGAGAGCCAATCAGTAAAACAAGCCAAAGAAAGTGATAGAGGAGCAGTTCATAAAAGAACTGCTTTCCTGTTTTATTTTGTTTTGTTTTGTTTTGTTTTGGGTTTTTTGTCATTGTCGTTGTTATTGTTGTTTTGTTCTTTGTGGTTCCAGGGGAGGAGCTCAGGGCCTTCTGCATGCTAGGCAAGCCCTCCACCAGTCACCTCTACTCCCAGACCATGGCAGAACTTTGCAATCAGGGAGATTTGCATACATTAACTGAGAGGAACACTTCATTGGAGTCAAGAATTTGAAACTATTACAGATAATATCAGAATATTTTAGGCCACTTTCATTTGATTTTTGTAGTACTGGGGATTGAACCCAGAGCCTTCCTGCTGAGCTGCATGCCCATCCCCTTTTTTATTTTTTATTTTGAGGCAGGGGCTCTCTGAATTGCCAAGTTGCCCAGGCTGGGCTCAAACTTGCAATCCTCCTGCCTCAGCTTCCCAGAGTGCTGGGATCACAGGTGTGTGCCACCGTGCTCGACTTAAAGCTACTCTTAATCCTTCTTTATTAAGGTCCCCTCAACTTGACTCCATAGGTGATTATGAGGGAAGCAAAAATGGTGTTTCCAGGACATCAAATCCTACATTTCTTGTTTCTTCCCAAACCAAAGTGTTGTACGCAATTTCAAGCACTTTCATTTGTTCATCATTCATATCCCCCCCAAATGGTTATCTATTATGGACACAGCACTGTGGCAGTTTTCCTTACTGCTACTGTTATTGCTGCTGTTGTTGTTGTTGTCAGCTCTGAAAGCAAAAAGACCTGAAGAGAAATATGAATACTACTAGGTACAGTGCTTGCGTAGCTTACTTGGGCCCTGGGTTCAATTCCCAGCACTACATAAGAAAAAGCAGTATTTCAAAGAAGAACTATATAACTGTCAGAAACTACTCTAAAAATTGGGCATCTGGAATGTGACGAGGTAGAAGAATTAAGTGAGGAAATCAAGGGGCCAGGTCAGGGTGGGTTCCGAGACTGAAGACATCAGCATTTTTTTTTCATCTGGGAACCACCGAAAATCCCTGAGAAGGGGCTAAACAGGGAACTCATCTTAACAGAGACAAAACACGCTGAGGAGAGGCTCCAAGTTAGAAGGTGGTGGTTGTAGAAGGAGGAGAATGTTGCAAGAGAGGATGAATTCCAGGTATGCTGTGAAGGAGGTGGACACAGATGGGAAAAGAGGAATCTGAAGTTCAGAGACAGAAGCAACGATACTGTTGTGGGCCAGGGCACTGCGGGCTGAAGCAGCTGAGGGTCAGAAGACCAGGGTATTTGTTACTAAAGGGGAAGCAGCTCACAGAAGAGTCTTTCTTTCTTTTAACACTTGGCCAGTTGTCTTCCTTTTTCTTTCCAATTTTTATTTTTTAATAGTACATATTTGCAGTACATAACAGTTATATTCCTCGTAGGGAGCTGGTGCATGTGCACAACACATCTCAATTCTTCTAATTTCCCTTTCCCCTCTCCTCCCTTCCCTCTCCCTCCATCTTTTCGCTATTTTCTCTTTCACAAATGATCTATCTCCCTGTTTCCTATTTATCTTTTATTTTGCTCTTTATGTATACTTTGGGCTTCTCATATAAGAGAAATCATGTGATATTTAAGTGTGTGTGTCTGATTTATTTCACTTAACATTATGGTCTCAGGGTGCATCCATTTTCTACAAATGCCTTGGTTTATCCTTTATGGCAGAGTAGTGCTCCACTGTGTGTAATACCACATTTTCCTTATCCATCCATCTGCTGATGGACACAGAGGCTGCTTCCAAGGTTTAACTGTTACGAGTGGTGCTGCTATAGACATGGGTGTGCATGGATCGCTGTAAAATGATGTCCTTAACTCTTTGGGGAAGACACCTAGGAAGGGAAGAGCCGAGTTCCACAGAATTTCTAGTTCAATTTTTCAGTGGTTGCACTAGTTTACACTCTCACCAACAATGGAGAAGGGTCCCTTTTGCCCCACACCCTCACCAGCATTTGTTATCATCTGATTCATAGAAGAGTCTGGAGAGAAAGATACCAGCTTTGGGCCTGATGACAGTGTCAGTGCAGCAGGCAAGAGAAGCCGCCCTGGGGCTGGGGCTGTGGCTCAGCGGCAGAGCTGCTGCTTAGCATGCAGCACCACAAAAAGAGAAAGAAAATATGCCCTCTGGGTGACAAGAACTCCCACTAGAGCCAGACATGGTGGTGCACGCCTGTCATCCCAGCACTCAGGAGGCTGAGGCAGCAGATCTATGTGAGTTAGAGGCCAGCTTGAAATACACACTGAGACCCTGTAACAGATGACTTAGAAACCCTCACAGCCAGAGTGAGAAAGAGAGGACCCTGGAAACCTTCCACTCCAACAGGGGAAGAAGAGAGAAGACAGGCAGGGCCACCTAGGGGAAGAGCCTAGATGCTAGCAGCCTCTCCACTCTGGACAAAAGCTTGATATTCAGGATCAGGAAGGAAACAGGAAGAGCTGTGAAGAACCAATGAAGACGTGCTAGGATTCCGCATAATGTCAGAGAACAATATCGGCACTCCAGAACTCCTTGGCATCTCTGTGTGTTCCCTCCGAGGGAGGAATTTCTTGGTAAGCTCAGGCAGCTTTGCTGGTGTTCACATGGTCAGCACTGGCTTGGCCAGAGCCCTCCGGATCCCCTCTTCTTCCTGGAACCGCCTAACCTGGGCCACCTCCCACTCCAAGGCTGTGGCGGCTGCTTTGTGCTGGGCATTCAGCAGGCCAGACTTGCTTGCTGGCTCCGTCCCCACAGGAAGGCTCACAGCGTGCCAGCAACGCCTCCCCACAAACCTGTCATCACTGCGAAGCCCCTTGGTCTCAGAGACCTCTGTGACCATTTCCCATCCGAATGCTGGGAAAGAGCCAGGCTGATTGTTTCTTCGACAATTTCATTCTTTCAACGAAAATTTATTTTAGGGTTTTTTATTTTAATACTATTTTTTTCATTCATACTGCTTTTTTTATTAGTCCATGTTTGCAATACATAATGCTTACATCCATCTTGTGGAGTAGGTACATATATTTAACATACCTTAATTATTTTTATTCCCCTATTTTAGTTTTCTTATCCTTAGGAGTGTTAAATTTACAAAACAGAAAGGAGGGACAGTGCAAATATAATTCTACTGCTCTCAGGCAAATATTACCATTCTAGAGTATTCCTTTCCAGTCTAACATCCTGTGAAAATTTGTCTCTAAAGATTTATCTACATAGATAGATTTATCTATAAAATATAGAGTCCACCAAAAATATATACATCAGAAGAAGGAAAACTTGTATACATATTTTAATACTAACGTTATAGGCACATCGTGAAAATCCTAACACGTATGTGGACAAAGCAGTCAATTTACCAAGAATCAATGCCTGGTGTGTATTAAAATATTTGGCACAAAGATTTTTGGTTCGTCAGCCACACTGCTGTCGAACTAGGAAAAGGGCCAAAAAAACGTCTGTGGGCTTCCTCCTTTAAAACGACCCCCCCCCCCGCAGCAGCCAATGCGGATTTCTGTGAGCCACGCCCTCCCAGCCCCTGTGCCTGCGCCGTTCTTCTCTTCGGCTCACGCTTGAGACGTGCGCTCCTGGAAGTGGGCTCCGCAAAGCCCTGGCGGAAGCTCCACCATCCTCCATGCTCAACGCACTTCAAACATCATCTCTGATCTTCACACACGTTCCAGTTTGTTTCTGTGGACCGTCTAGAAAAACGAAACAGCTCTCATAGTGTCCAGATTCTTCCTGCTGAATGACTTTGTGAATTTCACCCCAAAGAGGAAGCATTTTGTGCAGACAGATCTCTCAATCTCCCCGTCAAACCCCTGCCTATTGCTCGAATGCTTTCTCAGTCCAAAGTGCCTTACAGCCAGTTTGCATCTAGGTTCTCAAGATGCTTAGCAAAAGGAGGCTGACAGAAGATTAAACAGCTCTGACTGAGTGTGACTACATGGTCAAACCGCCAGGCACATTTCAAAGTGCCTTGGACTCAGCCCGAAGGCTCCAACTTATAGCCTCTACCAGTGATGGCAAACCTTTGAGAGCTTTCAATGTTAACAAGTAGCCGGCTGCAGCATTCGTGCCATAGGTTTGCCACTGTTGGCCTATAATAAGAAATATATTTATTGCTTTCTATTAGGAAACAACTGATTTACAAGTTCATTCTCCCCACTGGAAGATATAAAATTAGAGTAAATCAAAATAATATATTTGCTTTAATCCACACTTTAAAATTATTAATCCAATGGCAACTAAGAGAAACTGCAAAACAAATGGAAATCAGCAGTATTCTTGAAGTCATAATTCTTGGGATCCAATCTCAGCTGTGAACTGCTGTGTGAATTTAAGCAAGTCACCTAACCTCTCTGAGTACCTGTAAAACAGTTTTAAGCTGGGGTCCTATCATGGAAAGCCACTCAAGGATCAGAAGCCATAAAAGTCATGAAAAGTTGCCACAAAGTCTAAAATACACTCAAACCAACATATCCGTTGACAGCCTTGAATGATAAGATTTACCTGAACCTTGAATTGTAAGGTTTGCATTAATAAGAAAATACGCTTCAAGAAAGACACCTTGGCAGTTCAACACCTCTTGGATTGCTTTCTCCTGGGAAAAAAATAGCATTCATAAAGCCAACAAGCAAAACACACAGCATAAAAAAATAAAAACAAAAACAAAAATATTGGAACACAGTGTGCATACAAATATTATGGCTAAATATCAGTGCAGATAGAAGAATACTAATCAAATTCAGAATTTATGCTTTAATTTCCAAAACTAAACATTTGCTTGATTAGATAATGCTGCATGTGCCTTGATCTCAGGTATGACCTTGTAAAAGCTGATGACACTTAGCTCCTTTCCCTCTCAGAGGTAGGGGACAGTCACTGGTGGTCACGAACACTCCACAATGAAAGAACAACCCATTACTTAAGTGATGGGCCTAATTATTAAAAACAGAAGAAAAACGCATCCACCTACAAAGTCTCCCCCCTTCCCGGGACCTTAGCAAGTCTACAATCTGAACAAATGCATTCCATAAATACATATAAACTAACAAGAACCATATAATGCTTCTCATAAACAGCGCTTGTAAGTCAATTTAACATTTATGCAGTATTGGAAAGCCTTTCATAGATGTAAATCTCTTGATAAAGGACAAAAGGAAAATATAAAGATTATTTACACAGTGTGAATTGGGAGGCCTAGTTATTAGCTGGTTTGTGTTTTCCACTTAAAAATCTGACAGTAGGCTTTTAGAGTTCAATCCCTGCTACCACCAAAAAGACTAATAATTGTTTGTTGTCTTTCAAGAGACTGATGTTTTGCAGTGTCACCTTGGAAATTCAGCAGAAGCTCTGAGGTAGGTTTTTCGTTTTGTTTCATTCATTTTTTTTAATGAATTTATTTATTCTAGTGTGGAGATGGAACACAGGGCCCCTTCACATGCTGGGCAATCGCTCTACAGGCACTGAGCCCCACCCCGAGTCCCAGAGCAGCGGTGAGTAGGAATTGATTCAGCTCCCCAACACCAGAGCCATACAGAGATGCTTGTGGTCCCCGAGGGGAACTGCATCTTTACCTCCAGTTCACACTAATCCCTGGAGCTGTGGCCCTTGATGCTTACCCAATGACTTCTTAGATCTCTCACCAGCACCATCCCTGCTCAAGCCCAAAATAAACCTGCCCAAACTGCCCATTCAGCGAGTGGAGCTGGCCTTATAAACGAGAGATTTGCAAGATCATTCTTAACAGGTCTACCCCCCAATTCAACCCAGCCCAGTAAGTCCTGATGAGACTACTTCCGCATCAGATGCCTTACAAGGAATCACTCTCTTTCTTACAAGCCTGCCAATGTTCCCCACAGTCCAAGAAAAAAGGGCTGAGGTGCATAGAGCTCAGTGGTAGCCACCCTACCTAACATGCCCGGGGCTCTGGGCTCCATCCTCACATAGCACACATACACAAAAAGCCGAGACATAAATGACAGCTCCTCAGGTGATCTACCCACCAGATGCTGGCTCTTCTTCTCCCAAAGGCTTCACTCCATGACATTTTTATATGTACTCTTTCCTCTGCCTTTTCCTTCTAGGGGTATCAAATTCATCCTTCAAAGCCAGTATTGTCAAAATGGCCACACTCCCAAAACTTTTATACAGATTCAATTCAGTCCTGATCCAAATAGCAACAGCATACTCTACAGATCTAGAGAAAACAATTCTAAAACTCATATGGAACCAGGAGAGACCCACAATAGCAAAAGTAATTTTGGGCACTAAGAGCAAAGCAGGTGGCATAGCAATACCTGCCTTCAAGCCATACAACAAAGCAATAGCGATAAACAAGGCACAGTACTGGAACAAAAACAGACACATAGATCAATGGAACAGAACTGAGGATACAGACATCTCCCCAGATATGTTCAGCTATTTGATCTTTGACAAAGGGTCCAAAAGCATATGTTGGAGGAAAGATAGCCTATTTCACAAGTAGGGCTGGGAAAATTAGTTATCTGTCTGTAGAAGAATAAAACTGGACCCTTATCTCTCACCATGTATGCAGTTAAAATCAAAATGGATCAAAGATCTAAAGATTAAAACAGACACATTAATCCTTCTGGAAGATAAAACAGGTAAAACACTGGGAGACATAGATGTAAGAAAGGATTTTTTTTAAATAGAATCTCAGTTGCACATGAAATAGCAGCAAGAATCAACAAATGGGATTGTATCAGACTAAAAAGCTTCTGTAAAGCAGAAGAATTAATCAGTAGAGTGAAGAGACAGCCTAAAGAATGGGAAAAAATTTCTCCAGCTACTCTGTAGACAGAAGACTACTATCTAAAACATATAAAGAACTTTAAAAAATTAAAGCACCTAAAATTAAAGATCCAGTGGCGACATGGGCTAGAGAAATGAACAGATACTTCACAGAGGAAGAAATATAAATGGTTAACAAATATATGCAAAAATGTTCAACATCTCTGGCCATTAGAGAAATGTAAATTAAAACCGCTAAAATTCTATCTTACTCCAGAAGGAATGGCAATCATTAGAAAACAAAACAATATAGGGCTGGGGATTTAGCTCAGTGGTTCCACTGCCTGCCTCGAAAGTTCAAGGTCCTGAGTTCGATCCTCAGTACCAAAAAAGAAAAGAAAAGAAAATCAAACAATAACAAATGCTGGCATGACTGTGGTGAGAAAGGAATTCTCCTGCACTGCTTGTGGGAATGCAAGCTAGTAAAACCAATATGGAAGGCAGTATGGAGATTTCTCAAAGAATTGAAATTAGAAGCTCCATATGACCCAGCCATTCCTCTGCTAAGTATCTTCCCCAAAGACCTTAAATCATCACACTACAGGGATATATACATATAAATGTTTATAGCAGCACAATTCATAATAGCTAAATCCTGGAAGCAGCCTGTATACCCATCAACAGATGACTGGATAAAGAAAATGTGGTATTCATATATAATGGAATGCTACTCTGCTGTAAAGAATGACAGATTTGAGACATTTGTAGGAAAATGGATGCACCTGTAAAATATAATACTGAGTGAAATAAATCAGACACCCAAGCTTAAGTACCATGTAGTATCTCTTGAGTGAGGCAAAGTACAAACAAAGAAGATGATAAAGGATGGATAGTAGGGGACAGATTTCATCCAATAGGAAAGCGGTCCAAGGGAACAAGAACGAGGGTTGAGGAGGAGGGAAGGGGAAATGAGAGGAATAAAGATATGCCATGTACAGGAGCCTAATAACCCAATCAGTGTAAACACTATATGCCACAACATGAGCTAAGACAAAAAATATCAACAAGTATGGAAAAGGGGATAGGGGACTGGGGGCAGGGGGAGAAGAGGATTAGAAATAAAGCTGTAATGTGTACATGCAGCCACTCTCCAAAATGACTGTCAACTTTCTGAACTGCAAACATGGACTAATAAAAAAATTAAATTAGGGGCTGGGGATTTAGCTCAGTGGCACTGCACCTGCCTCGCAAGTACAAGGTCCTGAGTTTGATCCCTGGTACTGGAAAAAAATTAAATCTAAAAAACGCCTAATCTGGCCAGGTATGACAGCACACAGGTGTGATTTCAGCTACACAGGAGGCTACGGCAAGAGCGCAGGTTCAAGCCCAGCCTGAGCAAATTAAAATTAGAGAGACCCTGTCTCAAAATAAAAAATAAAAACTAGGGCCGGGGATTCAGCTCAGTGGTTTCGCTGCCTGCTGCACAAGCGCAAGGACCCAAGTTCAATCCCCGGTACCAAAACAAAAAACAAAACAAAAAACTAAAGCCCTGGTTATATACCTTAGTGGTAGAGAACCCCTGAGTTCAATCCCCCATACAACAATTTAAAAAACCCCATCTAAACTCTCCTCCCCTTTACTCCAATGTGTCATCCCCGCCTCTGTCATACCAGTATTACTTAATCACATATTAAATCACAGCCTCCACTCTAAGTTGCCTTGACCCAGTATTGCGGAGCCTACTGCAGGAGGCAGGAGCGCCGCAGCAGGCATGCAGAGCCCTCCCTCTCCGTGGGCACCGAGCCCAGCCACCCAGCAGTCTCACATCAGATAACAGTTGTTTTGTCTAAACTAAAAGCTCACTGTTCAGGTGTAATTGCATTGTGGGCACCTCGCAGTAAATAAGTGGGTTTGGGGTTGCAGTTTGGGCAGTCAGTCTCTAAAAGGTTCACTGGCACTGGCTTAGTCAAATTTCAGTTCTGCTTTGGCAGCAACCACAAAGGGAATCTAACCTGGCTTTTTTTGTGGCTTTAAACTCCTGCTGACACAGGCTCAGCAAAGGTCCACCCTTTCCATGGTGGCAGAGAGGACAGATCAAAGATTGCCAGGGCCAGGGTCACGTCTTCTCAACTCTTCCAGATGTTTCAAGCCTTACGCTGCTAAATGCAGAGGATCTGTTCCCTTCAGAGATACCCTAACAAAGACAAAAGCTCCTTGCAAAAGGAAACGGGATTTGGACACCCACAGTAGTGTGAATGCCTCTGGCATAATTAAACAGATGACCTCTGTGACGGCAGAACTGCAGAATTGCTGAATTTTCCAAAACACGACTTTGTGGGGCTGGGGATTTAGCTCAGTCATTCCGCCGCCTGCCTCACAAGTGGAAGGTCCTGAGTTCGATCCCCAGTACCAAAAACAAAATACAAAAAACCCCCACAACTTTGTGGAGATGGGAAGGGCCTGGGGGATGGGGGTAAATGGGAGGATAGCGAGAGGTAAATGTAAAAAACGATTAAGATGAATCCGTACACGTACCAATCCCAAGACAAATGTAGCTTTGTACTGCAAACATGTATGTACTCAGAAGAATTAATTGTCAAAACGTAAAGGAAGGGAGCCGGGCGTGGTGGTGAATGCCAATGATTCTAGCACCCAGGAGGCTGAGGCAGGAGAATCACTGTAAGTTTGAGCCCCACTTGTCCTACACAGTGAGTTCAAGGCTACCCTGGACTACATAGTGAGACCTTATATCAAAAACAAACAAACAAACAAAAACTTAAAAGACAGAGGGAGGTACAAGAGTAAAAATATTTCTAAACAGGAGGAAGTTATAATTATTCAGGAAGTCCCATTTTCATCTTCACAAAGCTGCAAGCCCGTGCAAGAGGAACACTTTGGAAAGCGCTTTAGCCTGGGGATCTCCCAGGCTAGGGCAGTCGGACCTAAGTGACTACATTCAACATAAAGGAGAATAAGGAAGAAAAAGTGGGCGCTCCTTCCATTAAAGAGCAGCACGGGAAAATTGACCATTGTTCTTTTTTTTTTAATCTATGAAGATATGTTATATGTGGACATTTTTCTCATGAATCATGTAGAAGTATTTTCCTGTTAGAAATATCAACATTCACATGGTGAGGACTTGAAAGAAAATTATTGGGTAGTAAAATAAGCAACTGAGGTGAGAAAAGTGGAGTGCCCCTTCCTGGTCTTGTCACGCAGCACCCAAGGTCCCCTGCGGAAGCCGCACCTAAAGCCACTCAGCTGCAGCAACCTAGGGTCATAGTAATAGCTGTCCTGCCTGAGGCCTGCAGGATTAAGTGTCCCTGTCCATAGTGCTCTCAGTGTGAAGCCCTGAGAATTACGGAGTGGATTACTTGCAATTTTAGTTCACAATCATTTTGCGAGTTAATCACTACAGAAAAAGCCTGCTGCCGATTTCATTTCGTTCAAACACCAAATAGAAGAATAATGCAATTTTCTCATAGAGCCTTCATTCAAAATAATTTGGGACAAGGATGAAGAGCAGGTTTCATCCAAGCATCCTTTGTTGATGAGAGCATTGGAAATAGTTAACTAAATCAGTGTATCTTAAAAAATAAGAATAAAGATTATCTCTGCAATTCTTTCCACATGTTTGGGGTCAGAAAAAAATAGCGGAAGACTAGCAAGGCACTGGTGAACAAGACCGAGGCACAAAGACAGGGAGACTTCCCGGGACTTTGCTATGGGTGATTTTTCTCTCCTGGCCCTGTGAGGCTCCACTCTGTTTTTCTTCTCTTCTAAATTTTGCGCCAGTTCGAAGGATTTGGAAGTTCACTGGGGGCTGTTACTTTTGAACAAGGAGCAAAATTCCTTGAAATTTCATTTTGCACACAGCCTGCAACTCACTTTGTGCTTTTAAACACATCTCCCCGGTGTGCAAGCCACTGAGGTCTGCACGCTGTGACAACATAGCAGCCGAAATGTGAACCGACAGACAAGCGATCACACTTTGCTGCTGGGTTTTACTTCCCTTTCCAATACTTCCATTTTCCAACTCCTAGCACATGGCTTAACGTAGTTTTTCCCTTTCCAGTTAGCAATTATATCACTGTTTATGCCAAGAAAGGGAGGATATGAGCTACCACCGATGAAAGTCCACAACAAAGTAAGATTAGAGAGCACTAAAATAAAACAATACTACTAATAATATAAAATAATGAATTAAATTTCTCGAGCTATACGGAGGATTCATCTTGCCTAACTATGAAACAAAAGCTCGGCTTCCTCAACACACAAAGGAGCCAAAAGCTGCGCCAAGCTGCAACCGCCGCCATGGCCGCCATCGCCAACTTGTGAACGCGCCACGTCATCTTAAAAGACCCGAAACTCCACGAGCTTCTGTCTGCCCCTCTCCCTCTCTCCCTCTCTCTCTCTCTCCCTCTCTCTCTCTCTCCCTCTCTCTCTCTCTCTCTCCCTCTCTCTCCCTCTCTCTCTCTCTCTCTCTCTCTCTCTCTCTCTCTCTCTCTCTCTCTCTCTCTCTCTCTCTCTCTCTCTCTCTTCCTCTCACAGAACAAGAATACTTTGGGGTACCCCACTTACTGACTTAGGGGACTTCGATATCTACGTGCACACGTGTCCATCACCGGCCTTCCGGGATTGTAGGCGCCGAACACCGACAGGTTCATTAACACCCACATGTTCTCCCGCGCGCGCACACACACACACACACACACACACCAAGCTCACCGCTGCAAGGCCAAGGAACACGGAAACAGGCACACGGGCCTCCGGCGAGCCGACCCTCTCCGTCCTCGCGCTTGCCACCAGGACCCCAAGGCCTTAACGGTCGCCGGAAACCTGAGGCGCAATCCGCTGAGGGGCGGACTAGCTCAGTGCGTGCCCCTCGACATTGCTATGGGGCCTCCCGAGATCCCTCCACCCACGCCCCCCCCCAGCACTACTTTTCTCTCCTCCCAGCCTGCTCCTGGGGTTGGGGCTGGCGGGAACCCTAGATGCCTGGACAAGTTCCAAAATCTCCCAGGAAGAGTCACTGAGAGCCTCTTGTACTGAAGGGCATCCCAACGTGAGCGAGCATCCCACACACCTCCAACCCAGCCCCACCCCAGGGTGCCCAGGAAAACAAAGTGGGGATTCGCCTGCCTGCGCAGAGCCCAAGGGCCCCACCACCATGGCCGCCAAAGAGCAGCAGTGGGGCCCAGCCACGCCCGTGCCCGTGCCGGGGGCTCGCCCCCCCCCGTGAGACAGCCGCAAAAGCAGGTGGATACGGAAGCTCCTCTGAGCCCCACTCCTGTTGGCGGAACAAGGGAGACCAACGCTGCGCGAGTAGGGCGGCTGTGGACTGATCCCCACATACCAGGAATTTGGCAGGCACCCCGATGCAAAACGGGGCTGCGGAGCCTTCCACCTCGTGGAGGGGAGGGTCTCCCAGAAGGGCTCCGGATCTGCCGCTGCAGGCACTCTCCTGCCGTAGCCCGTAGCTTGTTCGGTCACGGAATTCTCCAGTCCAGGCCCTCTGCCCTGTGCAGGAAGACCCCCGGGTTCTAGATGAACAGCACCTGATCACGGTGCAGAGCCCACGAGACTGAACTTATTACATCCAATCAGGGCTCAACTGAGGAGCTGAATATTCCAAGACCTCACTGTGATCAAAGGCGTCATGGTGGCCTGAGGGACACCAAAGTATGGTCCTTGTTGAGTACTAACACCATCGGAGCCCACCATAGGGATAAAGGACAAACTTCTGGGTCCTCAGCCTTTTACTAATTTAAAAAAAACATGGCGGAGTGACAAGCGAGTAATCCGATTACTCGGGAAGCTGAGGCAGGAGGATCGCAGCAGGTTCAAAGCCAGTCTGGGCTACATAGTGAGACCCCATCTCAATACCCTTCCGCCAAATAAATGAATAAATAAATAAAGCACAATTTCTAGTCAGGTGAAGTGGTGCATGCCTATAATCTCAAAACCCTGGGAGGCTGAGGCAGGAGGATCACAAGTTTGAACCCAGCCTGGGACACGGAGAGCCTGTCTCAAAATTTAAGAGAGAGAGAGAGAAAGGGCTGGAGATGTAGCTCAATGCAAAGGCCCTGAGTTCAATCCCCACTACTAAAAGAAGAAGGGGAGGAAGTGTATTTTAACTCAGGGATTTAACTGCTGTTCTTGCTATAAAAACTGACTCCACTTGGGCCAACAGATGCCCAGTAGGTAACTAAAAGCAAAGCAAAGGTTAATTTTGATTTGCTAACATTTTTTACCTCAAAACTTTGGGTCTAGGTATGGAAATCATTTGGAGAAGTTGGCAAAACATGGTTTATCAGCCTGAAATTTACCAAGCCTACACAATCCTCCTTTGAGACTGAGAACACAAAGGTAAGACAAGAAGAACGAAAATAACTCTCAGGCTTTACAGAGGCATCCGATTGCCTGCTTTTCCAATGACCACTTCCAGATCCTCTCCCTGGAGCGATGCCCTGGAGCCATGCCCCAAACATTGTCTGAAACCTGGCTCTGAGGAAAAACAGGGCCTGGCAGGCCACCTGCTGGTGAGACCGCCCTCCCAAGCAGAAGCAAACAAAGTGCCCCTCAAGCCTGAGGGTTGCTCCAGAGCAGAGACAGTGATTGGCAGGACCCCCACCCCACCCACCTCTGTAAACTGGTCTCCACTCTGTGGACAGGCCAGTGTGAGCCACCTTTTCAGGCCTGTGCCCCCTTCCATCCCCAGACAAAAGCCTTTTTTCTGTCTTCTTTTACTTTCCTTTGTTAAGGAACCCACTTGCCCCTCATCACAGCTGTGCTTTCCTTCATTTCCTCTTACTTTCCAATCAAAGCTCTTGCCTGTAAGCTCATATGGTTTCTATAGTTTTCATTTCCATTACAGAGGGAAAAGGCTTGTGCTAACCAGTGACACTGGTCGCGCCTGGTAGATGCCACTGTCAGGGGCCCAGCGGTGTCTGGTGTCTGGAGCCGCAAAGGTCAGAGGGAAGGTGCCGGGGAGTGGCTGAGGGAGGCTGAGGAAGCCATCTTCCCTGGGAGTCTTTCTGGGTGTTGGGGATGAAACCTAGGGCTTTTCGCATACTAGGCAAGCACTGTACCACTAGGCTCCATCCGGGTCTCCGAGTCTTTAGAAACAGTAGATCATGTCACACGGGGGAATGCTGTGGGCCTATACAGGCAGCCCTGGGTTCCATCCTCAGCATCACATAAAGACAGGGGTGATGACTTCACTGCCTCTCACCTGCTCAGCAGAGTTCCTGATCCTCTGGGAGGAATGGATTTCACCTGAGTTGTTTTCTCAACCTGGCCTATTTTGTGACAAGTTAAAAAAGAATTTCAAAGCACTGAGAGATGTTAAACCAACTTTAATTTGGCTCCAGCATGAAGCTCGGGATGCATAAAGTTAATACAGTGGTGCCTCAGTATATGAACTCAATTCTCTGCACCATTCTGGTCGCAAACCCAACTGGATGCGAACTGAATCAAATTCAATGGTCAGGTTCAATGTTGACCTCACGGGGAAATTTGGTTTGATTCTTATCCAATTCGGTTTGTGACCAGAATCACAGAAACAATTAAGTTCATGAACTTAATTTTACATTATATATATTTTATATTTTATATTTTATTTATATTTTATATTTTATAAATATAAAACTTTCTTCGCAATAGCAACAACCCTTGACCCTCAGACAAAGAGAAAATGTATCGCAGAAAGGAATCTGGAGATTTCAGTCTCCTATCCAATCCTAATTTCAAATCTGGACCCCTCTGAGAGGTCGGCTTTGGAGGCATTATTTTCTCCATGGCACGACTCAAGCTCAGATCCTAATTCTTTATAAACTTTAGAAACAAGCCCCTAAACTCATTTTCAGAGGGGATTCATTTTTTAAATGGCATGAGTTTTCCTGGGTGCATTTTAAGTAAAATATTGTCATTTGTAGCTGTACTTACAGACACTGGGCATGGCAGACTCTAATTATTAAATTTCAAAGCTTCAATGAGGCCTGACGTCTGAAATAACCAGGAAATGATGGAGACAAAGATGTTCAGTGAGGCGAGCATTTATGTAATGCTTTGAAAGCCCTAAGCCACCGTGGAGAAGAGAGCCAGAGAAATCAGGTTTCATCTTCCCTGACCCTCAAATACTTCTTGCCCTTTAAGCAAATCATTTCTCTTCTTTCAGGGCCACTTTTATGCAAGGAACTAATGACAGTGTGTGCATAATGGGTGTCTTTTGTAGGAAACATCATTGGCATGAATTAATTTTAATTATGCAATTAGTACCAAGCTGTCAGAGACAATGTTCAAAAGAAGGGGACTTTTACATGCATTACCCTGATAATGTTTCAAACAAGCTTCCTCAGAAATGATGCAGAGATTAGTGGCAGCAAAGAATAGGAAGAGCTTGGGAGTCAAAAAGAAAACCTGGCTGGTCTTGCAGGATGCAACTATCATTTCTGAAGCCATGGAGCCCTTCTGTCAGCAATGGGCACAGCTATCAATAGTACCTGCGACACAAAGTTGTCCTCCCAGACAGCCTAGCAGGAAGAAGGGCCTGGTCAGGTGGTAAGGCTATAACCATCACCACAGAATACTCACCAAGGCAGGAAGGTCCTCTAGATGTCCACCCCACCCAAATGCAACATTTTAGACCCTGGGAATCCCACCAGCAAATCTAGTAGTCTTGCCTAGAGGTGTCAGGTTACATCTTGTCTGTCCTGTAGGGGGCCAGCCAATGTCAAAGAGTAGGACAGTCCCTAGTAGCCTCTGTACCAAGCACAGGGGCTCCATGGAAATCTCCAAAAGAGTTATCTGAAAGCCAGGAAGCCAGTAATGCCAAGCTTTATCTCTATGTGCTTGTCAAGTACATAAATATTGCAGCTCCATGACTCTCAAGGCAAACCAGAGCATCCTTGTTCAAAGTGGGCCTCCAGTCACCCCTGGCATGGAAGGACACCTAGATCCATGTTCATCTCCAGTTTGTTCCGCTGCCACTTCACAGAGCCATGGTAATAATTCCATTACATCTTAAATAGACTTTTCACTGTGTCACTTGAGTTTCCATCAAAAGTCTCTCATTTTTTCCGGTATACCATAAAAATATCTGGTCTGTTTTACTTGGGGGAAAATTAAGTAATACATTCATGGAAGTGTTATTTTAATTCATTTTGAAATTTTCAATAATTGGCCAGTAAATTCCAAAAGGATTCTCTTCATGTCATATATGCTTTTCAGCTCTGTTAAGTATACAGATGGCCTCAATTTTTTTTTTTTTTGCCTACTCTAAATAGGCTCCATTAACCCAGCAGTGCGAGCCTGAAGAAAGGTCTGTCTCTAGCCACCAACCCTTTCCTATACAGCACCATCATTGCTCCCAGGCAGAATCGCAGAAGCATAGACCCTTTGGTGCTAAAAATGTCTTTTAGACACAAAAAGTGCCATGTGATTGTCCTCGCACCCAGCACTGGCACTGTTTTAGTCCGCATTGCCATCAACTCTAGGCTGCACTCCTGACTCAATGCCCCAATCTTGTCACCTCGTGGTGCCCTGCTCTCCCGGGGGAGCCCTGAGTGTTTGTAGATGCAGTGGCTTCTGACTGACTCCTCCCACAGCGAACTGCCCAAGGGTGGGCAAGCTCCAGGGGTTCAGGCAGGGACAGGACAGGGAGCTCTTCTATCTGCAGCCTGAAGGTATTGGGGTCCAAAAAACAGCATATTAATAATTAGCTTAAGGGCCGGGGATTTAGCTCAGTGGTTTCGCCGCCTGCTGCGCAAGCTCAAGGACCCAAGTTCGATCTCCAGTACCAAAAAAAAAAAACAAACAAAAAAAACCCCACAAATAATTAGCTTAAAAGAAACACAATTAGTCCTTCGTATCCAAAGATTCCACATCCGTGGATTCAACCACTCATGGATTGAGAACATTCCAAAAAAAAAGGAAAACTGTCTATACTGAGCATATACAAACTTTTTTCTTTGTCATTATTTCCAAAACAATATAGTATAACAATAGTTTAAATTGCATTTACATTGCATTAATTATTATAAATCATCTAGTAAGTCATCTAGAGATTATTTGAAGTACACAGGAAGATTGTGCAGGTTAGATACAGATTCTACAGCATTTTATATAAAGGATTGAGCATCTAAGGGTTTTTGTATTCATGAGAGTCATGGAACTAGTCCCGCCTGAATGCCCAGGGGCCTCTACAATGCAAAAATCCTAACTAAAAGACAAAACTTGTCAGGTTGGATAATGATAATCAGCTTGCTGAACTATACTCTCATCTACAGGAAATGCCTTTATAAAAATGAAGAAAGATTCAAAGTAAAGGATGCAAAGTAGATACCATGCAAATGATAATCATTACAAAGAGAGAGTGGCTACATTAATATTATAGAGCTCTAATAATCAAAACTGTAGTGCCAGGAAAAACACATATACATACAGATAAAAATAAAATACATAAACCAAACAGAAATATAGCCTCACATAGTCATTTTGTTTTCCCGTAGGTTGTAGCCTTCACACTGAGATACATCCCCAGCTCCTTTTTATTTTGAGGCAAGGTCTTCCAATGTTGCTAACATGGCTGGTCCTGAAATCATAGCCCTCCTCCCTCAGCATCCCAGAGTGCTGGGGGTGAGGTTTTTGTTTGTTCATTTGTGTGTTTGTTTTTGTACTGGAGATTGAACTTAGGATCTTTGCACTGAGCAACATCCCCAGCCCTTTTTTATTTTTCATTTTGAGACAAGTTCTCACTGAATCACTAAGTGACCAAGGCTGGGCTTGATATCCATACTCCAAGGAGAAAAAATCTAGACCTTTATCTTACTCCATCAGGAAAATTAACTCAAAATGTATCAAAGATATAAATGCAAAAGATAAAACTATAAAATCCTCAGAAGAAAACACAGGAAAAAAACCTCCATAACATTAGATTTGGCCATGATTTATTAGATAAAACACCAAAGACATGGGTAACAAAAAAAAAAAGAATTAGATTTCATTAAATTTTTCAAAAATTTGTGCATCAAGGGACACTATTAACAGAGTAAAATGGCCACTTACAGAATGGTAGGAACTATTTTTCAATCATATATCTGATAAAGGGTTAATATCCAGAATAATTAAAGAACTCTTACAACTCGACAACAACAAAAGTCAATTGATAAATGGGAAAAGGACTTGAACAGGCATTTCTTCAAGGGAGTTATACAAACAGCAAATCAGCACATGAAAAAATGCTAAACAACATTAATCATTAAAGAAATGCAAATTAAAACCACAGTGAGACCTGGGGATGTAGCTCAGTGATAGGACATTAGTGTAGCATGTGCAAGGCCTGGAGTACATCCTCAATACTTGTAAAAAAGAGATAGTGCACTACTTCACACCCATTATTGTTTAGAAAAGAAAATCAGAAAATTGCAAGTGGTGGCAAAGATGCTGAGAAATTGGAACCCTTGTGCATTGCTAGTGGAAATATAAGATGATGTGGCTTCTATGGCAAAAGGTTCCATGGTTCCTCAAAATATTAAACATAGAATCATCACAGGATTCAGTAATTCCACTTGTAGGTATTCACCCAAATGAATTGAAAGCAGGATCTGATGAGATATTTGTGTGCCCATTACTCATACAAGCATTATTCACAGAAGCCCAAAGGTGTAAGCTACCCAAGTGTCTATGAACAGGTGAATGGATGAGCACAATGTTGTATTCCCACTTGATAGACTAGTAGTCAGCCATAAAGGCAATGCCTTCTAACATGCTACCACGTGGGTGAACCTTGAAGACTCTCTGCTAAGTGACATAAGACAGTCACAACAGATGAACATAGTGTAATTCCTCTTATTTGAAGTCTCTAGAATTGTCAGATTCACAGAGACAGAAAGTAAAATGGTGGGTGCGAGGAGCTAGGAAGGAGGAAAGGGGAATTAGTGTTTCACAGAGGTGGGGTTTCTATTTGGGAAGATGAAAACGTTTTGGGGAGGAATGGCAGAGATGGTTTCACAGCAATGTGAATATACACTGTGCTTAGGATCTATTAAGATGGTAAGTTTTGTGTTATATATATTTTACCAAAATTTAAAAATCAAGGATAATGTATCATGATCATATGGAATTCATCCCATAAATGCAAGACTAGTTGACCATTTGAAAATCGATTAATGTGGGTCAGTAGAGTAAAGAAGAAAACCCAGAAGATCATTTAAAGAGATGGGAAAATTGTAAAAACCTCACCATCATCAATTCAATATATAAATATATATTCAACAATGTAAGAAAAGGAAACTTCCTCAACCTGACAAAGGGCATCTAAAAAAGACACGGAGTTAGCATTATATTTAGTGATGAAATAGTGAAAGATTTTCTTCCTTTTAAAAAAAAAAGTTGCTCTTGTGAAGAGCAACTTCTTTTCCATTAGAATTGGGAACTAGTCAGGAGTGTCCTTGCTCACTAGAACTATTTGCAGTGACATAAGTATATACATAGAAGATCTCGTAGAATCTACAAAAATGTACTAGAATTAAGAACCAAATCTAGAAGGGTCAGAGGTCACCCAGTCAATGTCCAGAAATGAATTGTGGGCAGATCTTATGTATTCTCATTTTGAAGAGAAGGAAGGAGAAGATTTGCTTTGGATTTTACTCTGATGACACTGGACCAGGAAGTAGACTGCTGATACAAAGAACAAAGCATAGTACATATGCTCCTCTCTGTCAGCCACACTGTGAGACTCAGCCTGCTTCACAGTTGGGTAGAGTCAAGGGCGTGGCCCATGAAAACCTCACAGTTGGTGGTTTGTTTCTGGGGTTCAAAATTGTCTTTGGCTTTACCAGTATTGTCAGAGTAAAATCCAAAATAAGACCTTATCGTGATCTACAAGACCCTGCATGATATTGCCTCTGCTACCTTCCTAGACTCGTCTTACTCTCTCTTCACCATTTCTGCTCCAGGCTTATATCCTACTGTACCCACTGAGACAACTAGTTGCTTTCTAGTTGGAAAGCTCTTCCTTCAAGACATTTGCACGCCTCACTACCTCACTTCTTTTGAGTCTCCAGTGAAATATCACCTGCTCCAAGAGGCTTTTCCCAACAACCACGAAAGTGGGCTTCAATTCTCAATCTCTATTTCCTTCCCTTTATTTTTCATGATAGAATCTGAAACTGTGTGCATTTATTTGTGTACTTGTTCCGTTTCCTCCCTCTAGAATGACCGATCCATGAGGGCCAGGGGCTTTCTTTTGTTCAGTACTATACTCCAGGGCCTAGAACAGTGCCCAGCACCTACCCCCAGATCAAGGAAGAGAGGCATTAAAAGAGATGATAAAATACCCCTTAGACTTCTGTTTTGTGACGTGGAAGGGGAGTTTTCAGCAGTCAGAGAGAAACAGATGCGTCTTTAAGGGGCCCAAAGCCATTCTGCACCCCCAGATGTTTCTGTGGGAAATTGAGGTGCATAGCATTAGAAGAGAAAATTCTAAGCAAATCTCTCCCCTTAACTGTGAACCAATTTCACAAGAAAGCATCAGATGGCTCCTCAATAGATCCTCTTCACATGTGGCTGGAAAATTTACTCTTTGTGAAGGCTGTTTTTATAAGCATTCTGTATTTGCATTTTGTTCTTTATGCCTCATTATCATGCATAATT
Source organism: Heterocephalus glaber (assembly GCF_053883595.1). Classification (NCBI taxonomy): domain Eukaryota; kingdom Metazoa; phylum Chordata; class Mammalia; order Rodentia; family Bathyergidae; genus Heterocephalus; species Heterocephalus glaber. Next base: position 75,617 of record NW_028258205.1, on the reverse strand, counting down.
TTAGCTGCATGATTTAATTAATTGCCAAAATGCAAAAGTGCAGAATTTTTTGTACAAATAATTACTGACACAGGCAAACACTTGTTACTTCAGAAGGAACAGCCAGTAGCTAATTGTGCTCACAATTACCTAATTGTTGGTTTAGCAACTTCTGAATTTGTTTTGTATTCAAAACAGATTCTATCTTTTTTAATTTAAAAAGGATTCAAAAGTTGAGAGAAGAGAACATACAACAAAAACATTAAAATGTGATTTTGTAAGACATGGAGAGAACTCCGGTGAAATAAAATCAAATTGGAACTGAATGTAGAGAGCCAATGAGATGGAGCTTGGGGCTGTGTTTATTGTTGCAGTCGAGTCTGTAAGGCCGATGAAAATCAGTGCGAGAGGTGAAAACATTCAGGGAAAGTGAAAAACAGGAAAAAAAATTAAGGAAATGACTGCGTTGGTCAGTGATTCCGTAGCCCTGGAGGTGCGAAGGAGGAAGGACAAAACAAGACATCTTAGCAAAGGGGGCCAAGGCAAACCGTGCAACTCCCTGAGGGTTCAGAAGCCCCTTTCACACAGCTTTGTGATCAGGAATCCCCAAAAGGTGGGAAAAGCCAGCCATGAAACCACTCTTTATAGTTTCGCCCGTTGTATGGATGATTCCGGGAATGAATAAAACATGAGAAAATGAATAGTACAAAATAAAGAGTTGAAATTAGGAAGATTTTAACAATGGAGAAAATTAAAAAGCTACCTCATTCACTATTAGGTTCAGTGTTTTCAGAAGAGGTAAAAGCCGATGTAAAAATTTGCCACTTCTCATACTGAATCTTCTACATTGGTGCGGCATTAATTCAATTATATAGTTTCAAATACTTTGAATGAACTTGAACCTAATGTACTTTTAATGTTTAATTTCTAGGATTACCTTGCAGATAGATGATTCTCTTAAACTGTGCTACATTTTAGACATCATAAATTTGAGGCACAGTTTACCTGCCAAATAAGGGTCCAATTTAAAAAATATGTATATATATATATATACACACACACGTACATATATGCTATCTATTATCAACTAGAGAGCAAAAACTATATCCATACTTCATTTTTTTGCACTATTAACTGAATATTATGAATCAGGATCCTTTCTAATTTATTCATAACTAAATAAATTAGTCTTGTAGCTTTAATTTTCAATTCAGATTACTTCTATAAAAGCCTGTTGAATGTGTACTATACACAATAAAATACTTTTTATTAGGAACATTTCATCAGGCATATTTCATCAGGAACACTTTGGACATATTTGCAAGAGAAAGAGTAACATTATCCAGAGGGGCCATCTAAATTAGAGCACATCAGTAAGGAAGTATATAATTTAAAACATTCAAAAGGAATCTCCCACCTATTTGGAAGGCTGAGGCAGGAAAATCACAAATTCCATAACAGCCTGGGCTATATAGCCCCCTTCAGAGAGAGAGAAAAAAATGGGGGGGGGGGGGATATGTGGTTTATTAACATTACAATTGCATATATGTGTGTGTGTGTGTATTTACTGTGGGAAAACTGATAGCTACCCATTAGTCAAATGAAATACCAATTTTGGGGGAATTATGTACAGCATTGTTTTCCTTTGTTTTCATCTCGTGGTTTCTAGTCAAAAGAAACTATTTGGGAGCAGAAGTGGAGGAACTGCCTAACAGGCATGAAGCCCTAGATTAGAAGAGGCATTTTTCCAGATTCTAACTATAACTATGTTCTTCTTGTGTCCACATCTCAGCTTCCTTTAAATCCCACTCCCCACTTAAGCTTCATATCCTTGATTAAACCCTCAACTCATCCTTATCTAGCATTGATTTTTGCCTTTCTCTAATTTCCTTTAATATTGATCCTTTGTCACATACCTTTTTGTATTGAATTATCTATTTATGCTTAACAGCAGTTCCAAATTGTTAGCCACACTGTTATTTTGAAACACGTGGGGATCGGGCCTGCTATTTCAGTGCTTTCTCACTGTTGGCCATGCCAGCCAATACAAGGATTTTTGAACAAGGATTATACTACAGGTTATCAAGCAATCAGTCCACATTTACTAATTGCTTGATAACCTGTAGTATAATCAGAAAATAAACTCTAAGCAACGGGTACATATATTAACTCCGTCAGGTTTTGGAAAATCTATAATCCTTGTTCAAAAATATAGTCAAGTCTCATAAATCTGAGCAGAGGCTGAGAGTTCTTCTGAAATATTCAAAAGTTAAGTTGGAAGAGTATTTTCACCTGAGGTTTGTTGTTTTTTTTTCAGGTACCGGGAATCGAACTCAGGATCTTTAGCTTGTGAGGCAGCACGGTGCCACTGAGCTAAATCCCTGACCCCCAAGAGTATTTTCAATGATGGATATTTTCATTGTTTCCACATTTACTAAAACAAATATCAACACAAATAAAGATGGAAAAACAATTGCCAGAGTCTTTGCCAAGGATGAAATGGGAATAATATACAAATGGGATGTTCTTCACTTGCAAATGGCTAATTTTAAACTTACTTTAAGATCGTAGTTGTGGTCCTCTCTGCTTCTTCCTTACCCAACCTCTGCAAACGCATTCAGAAACATGACTTATGTCCCTTGATGACACCAGATATGAAACTTCAGTCTTTCTTTGCCCAATTTTCCATAACTCAGAATGTCAAAATTAAGAATTTGTAACATTTGACTGTGGAGGAAACTCACGGCTGGTGAAGCCAGAAAATCTGGGGAAGTGGACTTAGTGTCTCTCCTCTAAAGGAAATTGACCACGCCCTGCCTAATATCAGCCTCAGGGAAAGACTTCGGAACCAGGAAGAAAGATTTTAAAATTCTTAAAATTTCCCTCTGCTTATACTTTAATTTTGAATACTCAGCAATTCCTTTAAATTCTGCTCAATGCCTTTACCAGAGTGTTTCCATACCGAAGACATTAAGCGGATGGCTTGTGGCTGGAAAACACAAACAAGTTTCAGTTTTCTCAGTCACTAAGATCCAGAAAACAAGTCCCACCCTGCCTGGGGAGCAATTAACTTCTTGGCTTTGTGGGGCTAGGAGAAAATAGTTAATGAACTTGCTATTATACACTGCCTGCCTGCCGAGGAATTTGCTGAATCCCCAGCCCACAGATGCATTGTGGGTGGAAGCTCTCAAGCCTGTTGTTTCAGTACTTTTGGATCTCACCAGTAGTAAATCAGATAGTGGTCGTGAAGAGAGAAGTCATTCAATACTAACAAGCAACTCAAAAACTATAAGCTGACCAATGCCTGCAAGCAATAGAGCCACAAAAACTGCACCTTAACAAGAATGTCCATGACTTCTTGGATTCTGATTTCCTAAAACTTCATGGCATTATATTCAGTGTGATGGAATCAGCTTCAGTTTATAGGACACCGAGTTTTGTCCTTCACTTACACTATCTATTTACATCTAATGCTTAAAATGGGTTCACGTACATCACTGGACTGTGGGATTGGAAAGTGTTTAGTGTCAGGCACGAGAGAGGAAATCAATTCCCTTTGAATATTTTCAAATTATATACTTCCTTACTGATGTGTCAAATAAGCTATAATTTAGATAGCCCCTCTGGACAATTTTGCAGGTTGGTTTGTTGTTGAATATCCACAAATCTCTTTTCAACTTTAATTATTTTTTTTGAACTAGTCTTAACTCTGGCCAATGGTGAACTGTGAAGGGCTAATTTCAGCAGATGTTGGAAGCCAGCTCTCTCTAGATCTCAACGGGAGCCCTGTGTAGGGTTGGGGAGGGGCCTGGAGGTCCAGGTCATGGGTAAATCAGCATCAGCTTCCAATGAGCAAAAGTAGAATCCAATCATAGACAGGCCCAGGTCTGATCCTGGGAGCTGAGAAAGAAAGATACCGCACAGGGAGCTAGAAGGTTGGAATAGAACACACAGGCAGAAGGGTCAGGACTGGGTAGCCAAGGTCAAAGAGATGCCACAGCTAACAACTAAGAGAATGGAAGGACTGAGAATATGACCAGATCAAGCTTGATGTTAGTTGATGGCTCCTATGAGAATGAGGTGTAAGAAGTTGGATACATGTACCATTTCTTTGTCAATGATTGGCCCAGACCCTGTCAGTCCACTAATTGGGAAATGCATCTCCGGGGTGGGGTGGAGCTCTAGCATCCCCAAGGCCCAGGGTTTGAACCCCAGTACAAAATACCAGAGAGAGAGAGAGAGAGAGAGAGAGAGAGAGAGAGAGAGAGAGAGAGAAGAGGAAGTGGTAGTGGTGGAGGAGGAGGACAGGGAGAGAGACAGGGAGACAGAGAGAGGAGGAGGAAGAAGAGGTGGAGGAGGAGGAGGAGGAGGATAGAGAGAGATTGATTTATCACCTTGATCACAAAAACAACTTGAGGGGAGAATGTGCAAGGTTGAATTACCTACATCCATCCACATGGTTGAACAAATAGCACTCACTGCCTATGAGTCAGCAGCAATTTGATGCATGAAGGGCCCTTTGAGCTTTCATTTCCATTCTCGCCTCCTACGGAACAGCTCAAAAAGGACCCTTGCCCCCTTGTTCATTTCAAAATAGATTGATCTGCATCTGAGAGATGTATCTATCAAACGAGACAGACGATTCATTGGCTGATTCATGAGCTAGTAAAGCAGCCAGTACTAAAAAATACAGAGTATTCAGATGAAGGCAACCTTTCTATGCAAAAAGGTCCCTGCCAATTAAAACTTGTGAAAGACAACATAAGTTGTCTTTGTCCTCATGTGGAACAGCATGGTCATTTCCATTATGTTGAACTTTAAACTGAATATTCAAAATATTTATGTAATACCTCTTCAAACTAAATCAAAAATTTCTAAAGCATATATATTTAAATTCCTGTCTCATTGTGTGAAATTAGAGGACATGGAAAAATGTTATTTTCCTTGGAGTGTAAGTGACCCCTCCAGGCAGTAATTTCAAAGGATCAGTTAATCAGCAGAGATGCCTCTGGGGTTGCAGCCAGGCCTTTTCACAAATATTACCTCGGCACTGTATTGACAATGGTGTAGAGTATACATTGTGCTTTTCCAAAACAAACACTCATGGGAATTATTTTCCCTATTGCATCAGAAGACAGCATAGCTTTTTTCGCTATTACTTTTCAAGTACTTTGTTCTAATCATTTTGAGACAATAGAACATATATACTGTTTTCTCTTTTATGATTATAAAAGTAATCTAACCTATTGTAGATAAATGAGAAGTTTGAAAAGTGAGTGTTTTAAAACATCTCACTAGAGGTAATATTGATACCATCTTGGTACATTTCTTTTCTTTTACATTTCTTTTACCTTATAAAGACTGTATAGAGCCTAGAATTTTATAATTTGATTTTAGAAGTTAACATTATAATAATAATTTTTATGTAATTAAATAAAATTCTACAATCTGAATTTAATGGCTTCATAATGTGTTATATGGACATAGCATAATTAGTTTGGAAATACCTGTACTAGTCCACACTTAGACCCTTTTACTTATTATAATGTGACAGTCGTCTTTGTGCATAGAGCTATTGCTTTAGAGTGTTTCAAAGAAATGGTACACATAAACCTACTTCCTTACAGTCAAAGATATGGAATTACAAGATCAAGAAAAGTTTTATGGCCTTTCATGCACATTGCCAAATTGTTTAACAAAAGATGGCTATGAAATTAATTAATTTCTATAGCAACTGAATGCTTTAGTTACTACTGTTTGACCACTTTTTAAATTGAACTTAAGTAACTTGGATTACTTATAATCGAGTTTCTCTCCTCGTTTTATCTTTCTGGCATTTAATAACCTAATGCATATGGAAATATTTCTGGAATTCTGAATGCCTCAGAGAATTGAGTCATCTTGGGGAACAGCTAGTTTCAACTTCTTGAGAAGTAAAAAAGAAACTGAATGTGACTCAGGAGAGAGATGGGAAGCTATGTCTCAGGACATACTGATCACCCCAAGATACAAAAACAACAGAAAGCGATTGGCATTTTGGGATGTAGCAGAAATGACTGCATCCCCACCGGTGAGTTCTCTAATGAAGCTCATCATTTGATGAGCATTCACCCAGGAGCTTCTTCCCTCTTAAACCTAAACAGACAGCAGGCCAACAATTAGGAGATATCTGAGGAAAGGTGCTTACATGGAATACAAGACCAAAAGCCAACAAACATAAAAGAAAGTTGGATGAAATAACAACAAAGCAAGAAACAAAAGAAAACTCCAAAGAAGTCTACAAATCATTTCATCAAGGTACAAGAAAATAAACATTTAAGAAACATGGAGAAGGGGTCGGAAAAAAGAGCATTTAGATACCAAAAATAATATATTGGACACTAAAAATATGAAGCAAGACACTGAAATTTTATTAGAAGGATATAAAGTTTAACCTTAGAAAATAGGACAAAATAAGAATTCAAAAAATAGAAAAAAAATGGCAGAAAACCAGTGGATGAATCTAGGAAGTTCTATATCATAGTAATTTGAATTCCAGAAAGAAGGGAGAGGACTGTGGATATCCTCAGTGGTAGAGTGCTTACTTAGCACAGGCAAAGTCCTAGGCTCAAACTTCAGCACTGAAAAAAGAAGCCATAAAGAAAGAAGAGGAGGGCTGGGGATTTAGCTCAGTGGTTCCGCTGCCTGCCTCACAAGCAGAAGGACCCGAGTTCTATCCCCAGTACCAAAAAAAAAAAAAAAAGAGGAAATACTAGAGAAATTCATTTTTTAAAAATAGGTATATTAAGTTTTAGATGATGGCAGGCTGAGTATAATGTGGGCTAGCTCAACCAGTGGGTGCCAATAAAATTTTCTGATGAATTATAAAATATTTATATAAGAAAAATAGTATAGATTTGTTTCTCCCTTTACCTTCAAGCTAAGTACAACATGTAAACAAGGGAAATAATGCAAGAAGAAACCAAAGAAAGATTCTGAAAGATGGAAGAAGGAGAAGAATGGGTTAGGAACCCCGGGACCAGTGGCAAGGCATTTTAGGAACCACCTCCTCCATCAACGGAAGAAGGTGATGTAGCCCTAATGGTCCCCAACCCCAGGATCATTGCGAGCGAAAGCAACAGCACTGGAGAGAAGAGCAGCGCCAGCAGGGGGAATGATCAGGAAAATGCTCTCGGTCACCATCATGTAGCAGACTCACTTTTTCCTGTAGAGAAACCAGAAGACCCACAAGAAAAGTCAGTAAAGACCTCTTCATCACAAATGATCCAGCCCTGGAACTTCTCTCCATCGCTGCAGAGCCCAGAGACCCCACAGGGCCCGGCAGCACTAGCAGGAGCACACTGCCACATGAGATGTGATAAAAATTCCCGTGAATGCTTCTGCTGAGGATCGTCCAATGGAAAGGCAGCCTTATACATTATAGTGTGTTCTCATCCATCCAAATAACTGGGTTCAGGATACAGGGAAATTCACTGTCTCTTTTCTTACAGCTTCATGTGAATCTATAATTATCTCAAAGTAAGAAGCCCACCCTCATAAGTCATACTGTTTATTTTCATTTGTACTGTAGTTCAAAAATAAGTCAAATTGTGTGATGTTAGAAGTGATGACAGTGGTCATCTTGGATGGGATGCACCTGTCAGCCCAGCTACTTGGGAGGCTGAGGCAGGAGGATCACTTGATTGCAGGAGTTCGAGGTTAATCTGGGAAATATGGTGAGACACCCCCTCATCTCAAAGAAAGGAAAGCAGAAAATTAAATTTCTAAGAAGTTTCGTATCCTCCTCAACTTCATGTGCCATGCGTGTGACAGAGCTGAGATGTGGATACATACCATTAGATTCTGTCTTGTCAGCGAGCCAGGCCTGTTTTGTCTACAGCACAGTATGCAATCACTGAGACAATGAATCAAGCAAAAGAGAAAAAAATGTATTCGTAGGGCAGGAGAGCAAAGAGGTGGAAGACCCAAGTCTCACATCCGCTTCCCTGACCATAGGTTTAGGGATATTCATGAGGTAAAGCAGCAGGCAGACTTCACCCAGTTAGGAGACCAAGGCAGGAAGATGGTGAGTTCAAGGTTAGCCGGGGCAGCAAAGTAAGACTTCATTTCAAAATTGTAATCAATTAATTCAGTTTAAAATATCAAAAAGTTTGTCTCTGAATACTCCCTTGGATATATTTCATTGACTTATTACTAACTTATCTTTCATTTTTTTCTAGTCTGTAATTTCTTCATTTATTGCCTCTTTGATCTAATTGCTTTTTGGGAAAACTTATCTTCAGTTTGAGGTGCTTGCATTGTTTATTAAATAAAATATAAAATTTCTACTATGAGAATATAGACAGTTTTCTATGCATGCATATTAGAGAATGCTTTCATATCGCATTTGATTTGTAGAGATGGAGATTTCTTGTTTTGGTACATTATTTTTAAATGTAGCCTAGTAGAATATGCTTGCAGAAATGTATACAAATCACAAAGAATAGCTGAAAAAGGGATGAGAAAGCGATTGTGTGTCTCCTTCACACAGCCACCATGTCTAGCATGAACTTTAAAATGTTCTGACCTGGGGCCGGGGATTTAGCTCAGTGGTTTTGCCGCCTGCTGCACAAGTGCAAGGACCCAAGTTTGATCCCCGGTACAAAAAAAAAAAAAAAGTTCTGACCTGGAAAGCAGAAGGTTGGCAAACTTCCATAAAGGACCAGATAGCAAATGTTTTTGGCTTTCCGGGCTGCATGGAGTTTCTTTCTCAAGTACTCTACTCTGGCATAGTAGCAGATAAACAGCCACAGCTGAGGGCCGGGGATGTAGCTCAGTGGAGCCGCTTCCTGCCTCACAAGTGCAAGGTTCTGAGAGTTCGATCCCTGGTACCAAAAAACAAACAAACAAACAGCCATGAGAGATACAGAAATAATGGGTGTGGCTGGTTCTCTGCACCTTACCCAAACTTTCCAGAAGCAGGTGACTGCAGGCAGGATTTGGTCCCAAGTGGACTGTGCTTTTCTGGCTTCTAAATCACATGATATTCATAATTGAATAAAATAAGATGAAATGTATAGAGTATTATACAGGGAAAATAAGTGTAACCCAGACAACACACACACACACTACGTAGAGGCATAACTTGTTTTATTGCATCATGCTTTATTCAACTTCTCAAATGCCATCTTTTTTTTATGAATTAAAGCTTTGAGACTTTGGGTAAGAAGCAACTGCATATTTGGTGGAAATACTGAGAACTAGAGCTCAAGGAAAAGCTTGAAGATGCGACTGCATTGCTACGGTCTCATGATAACATGAGATTTGTGGTGCTGGGGATGGAACTCAGGGCTCCATGAGTGCAATGCACACACATTACCACTGCACTACATCCCCAGCCCAGTCATGACAAGGGTTTAACAGATAGGTGTTGATTCTTATGGAGGAACAAAAAAGCGGTTTGTTGAGATGGAATCTACTCCTGGTGCAGACGCTGTGAACGTCGTTGAAATGACAAGAAGAGTTCGAAATAATACATAAGCTTAGTTGATGAAGTGGCAGGGTTCTGCAGGATGGATGTCAGTTTAGAAAGATGCCTTCCTGTGTGTTAACCACCTTTGAACAGCATCACATGCTACAGGGAAGTCTCTCCTGAAAAGAAGAGTTAATCAATATGGCAAAACGCATTGTCATCTTATTTTAAGAAATTGTTACAGCAGCCACTCTTCTGATCAAGATCCTCCGCTAGCAAAGCAGACACAGATAATCAACAGTGGATTTTAGTAACAAAGCTTTTCTTTTCGAAACTAGGTCTCCCTAAGTTGACAAGGCTGGTTCTGAATGCCTCAGGGTCTGAGCCAAGCTTATACATATAAGGTTTTACAGTGCTGAGGATCAAACACAGGATCTAATTCATGCTAGGCAGGGACTTTACCTCTGAGCCAAACCCTCTGCCCTTAAATATTTTAAATTGAAGTATGCACTTGTTTTTTATTCTTTTCTCTCTTTTTTTGGTACTGGGGATCAAACTCAGGACCTTGTGCTTCCAAGGCAGACAGCGGCTCCACTGAGCTAAATCCCCCGCCCTGCACTTGATTTTAGACATAATGTTATTATACACCAAATAGATTATAGTATAGGCTTTTTTTCTTTTTTGAGACAGGGTCTCATCCTGTAGTTCAAGCTTGTTTTGAACTCACTAAGTAGCCCAGGCTGGTCTTGAATTCCTGGGATCCTCCGGCCTCATCCTCCCCAGTGTTCAGATTAAAAGCATGTGCTACCAAGCCGTAACAACATGTATATGCAGTGGGAAACCAAAGCACGTGTCCATGTTACTTTATTGCAATTTTCGCTTTATGACAGTGGTCTGGACTGAAACTGATATCCAGTGGTCTGGATATCTCAAGACTGCATTATCGGGCTAAACCCATTTAGTAATGGTAGATAATCCTTTTTACATGTTGTTGGACTCTGTTTGCTATCATTTGTTGGGATCTTTGTGTCAGTATTTGTCACGGTTTATAACTAGCTGGGCCTCCAAAGCCTCACGTGTTCCTAAGCCAGGCTTTGGGGAAGGTGACGGGATCATGAAGGCGCTGTCTTGGCAGGTGAGTTTATAGATGTACATGCTGTTAGGAGAGGGGTTTGGCCTGATAGGAAGAGATGGTTCCCTGGGGGTGTGGCCTGGAAGGGTGGACCTGCCTTTCCCTACCAGCTCTTCCCTTTTCCTTCTGCTTTGGAATAGCCGTGGACACTTCTGCCCTGGAGCCCTCCACTGCAGACTGAACTGTCTCCAAACTGTGAGGCAAGGTAAATCTCTCCTCCACTAAGCCGCAGGTGTTGGGTACTGTGTCTCAGTGATGAGAAAGTAACTAGGACAATATTCATAAGGAATGTGCTCTGTAGTCTTCTTTTCTTGTGATGATTTTGTCTGGTTTTTATATCAGAATAATACTGGCCTGAAAGAATCCTTTGGGAAATGTTCTCTCTTTTACTTTTTGGAAGTTGGAGAAGGATTGGTGTGAATTCAGCCATGAAGCCATGTGGAACTGGTCTATTCATCACACAAAGCTATTTGAATTATTAAACTCAGTCTCTTCATTTTTTATAGGCTTCAGATCTCTCACAACTCTTTCCTGGAGCAACGATTCTGCAAGATAGAATTGGGGGAATGAGAAACCTGAGTCCTAGCCAAGGGGCCATCAAACCTGTGTTCTGAGATATGACAAATCATTTGGGTTTTCTCAGTCTCAGCTCTGGAGATGTAGCTCAGTAGTAGAACACGTGCCTACTAGGTGAAAGGAAAAACAAACAAAAAACAGTCTTTCATTTCTTGAATTTTCCTTTTTCTGCTTTTGTAAAATCAAGTGCTATACTGCATGCTTTTGCAAAGAAAATTCTTTTTTAGTCAACAAATATTTAATTAGCACCATGAACAAACAAGTGCTGTTGTTATAAAAATGCATTTCTTACCTCATCTAATATTTCCTCATGCCCTGATTTGTGTGTGCACAAAGGATTTTTATTCTTTTCAAACTTCGGCCTGTGCCCTTTCTGGACCAGCCTTGAGGCTCTGTCCTGACCCACCCTTCGATTTGGACCACAGCAAACATTCTGTATGTGGAGTTTGAGTTGTCAGTCCACATGGGCCATCTGTGGGACTTTTCTAAGCACACTGCCACTGAAACAATCATCTGTGGCCTTAAAACGTCCATTCTAAGCTGGGTGTGGTGACACACACCAGAAACTGAGCACTCAGGGAGGCTGATGTAGGAGAATTGCAGGTTTGAGCCCAGCATGGGCAGCCTAGAGACTTAGTGAGACCCTGTCTAAAAAATAATTTTGTTTTAAAGAGTTGGGGATGTAGCTCAGTGACAGGGTCCTGGTTTCAATCCCAGTACCACAAAAAATGCAGGGAGTCCATTTTCTATTGAACTGCGATAAGCTATCTTTTTAGGTAAAAAAACCACACACACACACAAACACACTGTAATATGCCCAAGATATCTTGGATGGGGTAGTACATGTGTTCTCCCAATGAAAATGAACACCTCCTTTGCCTCCACAGGAAGTAACCAACTTATTCCAGAGTTCAGAGCATTATGTGATGCCTTAATATGAGGGAGGCCCAAAGAAACCCTTGATGGCAGTCACAGTGATAACCCAGGTGAGACATTAACTGTAGTAGCCAAGCCAGGCATGATTTTGCACACTTGTAATCCTGGAACTCTGGGAGACTAAGGCAGGAGGGTTGAAAGTTTAAGCCCAGCCTGGGCAATTTAGTGACTAAGTGAGATCCTATCTCAAAATAAAAATATTGTTAAAAAAGGGCTGAGGATGTAGCTCAGTGAAAAGTCTGACTTCGATCCCCAATACCACACTAAAAGGAAAAAAGAAAGAAAGAAAAGAAAATAGTGGTATCCATTCTTTATGAATGCATGATGCATTACTGTTTACAAAGTGCCACAGGATATATTTTGTTTCACTGAATATTACAACCATACTATGAGGTAGGCAGGATAAAAGTTATTATTTCTATTTGGTGTAAAAGGAAACTGAGGTCCAGGAAAACAAAACCTTGTTTAGGTTCACAAAACTAGTAAGAAGAGCCAAAAGGAGACTCTAAGATTTTGGACCATGAGCCATCACTCAGACGAGGAAGATTTCCTGTACTCTGCCTTCTGACTAAAATAGACGTGCAAGAGCTTTGCATACTGAGAGTACCTGGGCTATGACTTCTCTTGGGTTATCCATATTCAGTATTGACGCATCTGCTTAACTTTCAGGATAGTGTCTTCATTTGTTCACTCACTCAGTAACTATGTATTGAGCCTCTAGTATGCATCAGGCACTGGGAATACAACAGAGAACAAAACCAAAAACATTTCATGATCCTTTAGAATTTATAGCCTAGTATATCAGAGATCCCTTGAACAAAAAAAGTACAAAAATTACAAGTTCTGTTAGGTGATAGGTCATATAAAGGAAGAATATCAGAGCCTGTGATACAAAGTAAAAAGGAGACCTAATCCAGTTTGGTAAGGTCAATGACCTAACTGATGAAATTTTATTTAACTACTTGAAAACTAAATGATAAGCTTGGTATGGTAGCATGTGACTGTAGACTCAGAAATCAGGAGGCTGAGACAAGAGAATCCCTTGAGCCCAGGAGTTCAATACTATCCTGGGCAACATAGATCCAATCTCAGAAAGAAAGATAGAGAGAAGAAAAAGAAAAAGAGAGAGAAAGAGAGAGGGTGTGTGTTATGGTTTATATCTAGATGTACCCCTAGAGCCTCATGCATTCATAGGTGGGGTTTCGGGAAGGTAACTGGATTATGAGGATTTATTGATGACTTGCTACGGGTGGACAGGTCTGGTGTGAAGAGCTCATTGAAGGCATGGCCTCGAAGGGATTATCTCCCTGTTTAGCTCCTCCCTTCACTTTCTCCCTACTTCTTGTCCACCATGCCGTGAGTAACTCTCCTCTACCATGTCCCTGTGGTTTGTCTTCCTGCCTTGGAGCCAGTTGATTATAGATTGAAACCCCTACAAACTATGAGCCAAAATAAACCTCTTTCCCTTTAATATCTGTGTATTGGGTATTGTGTCTCAGTAACAAGAAAGCAACTAAGCCAAATTTTGGTACCAGAAAAGTGGAATCTTTTGCTTTGATGCTACCTGTGTGGTTTAGAAGCCTTTGGAACTGGTTCCTGAGAGGAGTTCAGAAAGGTGTGGCGATGCCGGCTGTAGAAGCAGCCATAGAATGCTGTAAACTGAGCTTGAGGAGAGATTCTGATTGGAGTTCAGAAGCCTAGAAGCTGATAGAAATGCAAGTGATAAGGCAAGACTCAAGAAGTTTCAGTTGGAAAGGACTCTATTGGAAGTTGGACTCAAGACCATGCATATTTTGTTCTGGAAGAAAATGTGTCTATATTTTGCTGATATCCTGAGATTTTGTGGGAGATTGAGATTAAGAGCAGCAGACTAACTAATGTGATGAAGGAAATTGCAAGGCTGTCTTATTTTGAGGCTATGGCATGGGTACTGTTGAGAGTTTTTAGCCAGTTCTACATTGAGAATCAAGAATGAATGACACAGGAGAGTGATTTTAAAGGTTTTGATTTTCCCCAGAAAGGAAACTCCTATAAAGTTGGGGCCTGTAGAGTTGGGGCAAAAGAGAGTTTGGTTGCTGAGAACATTAGGATTAAGAAGAAGCCAAGTATTTTACATGGTGACAACACAAAGGATGCCATGAAGGCATGAGAGGAATCTGAAAGACCCGGCATTTTGAAGACTCAAAGGTGGAAAAGTGAAAGATTTTACTTTGAAAAGAGAGCCCTAGGGCACCCTGCTGCAGAAAGGCTGCCTAGGAACTTGGCTTTCTGGGATTCCATTCATCGTGCTCAAGCATCCAGACATTCAGAGCCTTCTGCAGCCATGATGCAAAAGGGCCTGACTATTGTTGAAGCCAATGGCAGACCTTGCAGTTATTCACGTGGTGCTGGTTTTACGGACATGCAGATTGTATTGGCTGTGGGGTCAGAGAGGCTTCTACCCATATTTCAGAAGAAGGCCTGGGAGGCCAGGCAGCAGTGTACCACTGAGAGGACAGTGTGCAAAGCTGTGAGAGTGACACCTAAAGTGTAGTGGAGAACCCAGGAAGTTAGAGAAGCTAGGAACTGGAATGTCTGAGGAAAGCCACAAGGAGTGAGCAAATCCAGCCTAAGAGAGAAACCATGAGAGCTACAACCACTGGTAATGCCATAGGGGTGGGGCTGCCTAAGCCCTTTGGAGTTCACATTTTATTGCCAAAACTTGCTATGGGTGTTGGACATGGAGCCAATGTTTCCCCTGCTGGGTTTTTGTCTTGCTTTGCCCCCATTGTTTTTTGTCCCTCTGTTTCCCCCATGCCTTTGCATGTCTGTAGTTTGTTACCTTCTCTTGATTTTTTACAGGGGCTCCTAGCTAAGAGTTTGCCTTAAATCTCAGAGTAAATTTTGGACTTGGAATTTCCAGCAATGCTGAAACTGTTAGGACTTGGGCAACTCTTAGAGATGGACTAAATTCATTTTGCATAAAGAGATGCACATGAGTTTTTTTGGGGGGGCCTGGAGAATAATATTATGGTTTATAACCAGATGTCCTCCAAGAGCCTCATGTACTCATTGGTGGGGCTTTTCGAAGGTGATTGGATTATGAGGGCTTATTAGAATCCAGGACCTGAGGCTGGGGATTTAGCTCAGTGGTCCAGGCACCTGCCTAGAAATCACAAGGTCCCGAGTTCAATCCCCAGTACCAAAAAATAAATAAATAAATAGAATCTAGGAACTCAACATTCTCAGCCTCATCAGAATCCTCCCAAACATCTCTATCCCAGTTTACAGGATCCTATTCTTTTCTGATCAGTGCCCTCACCTTTACTTCAGATACCCTTTGAGGCTCAGCATTAAACTTATGCTGTAGAACAGCCGATGAAATTATGAGGACCTGTGTTTGAGTTTCTGCAATCTCAGTCCTGCAGGTAAAGGAGTGGAGATTTTCTTTCAGGAAACACTTAGAAACTTTTAATTTTTATGTGTGTCTGGAGCTGGGAATTCCACTCTTTGAGCTTCCTTATTTTTCTTTATTAATTTGTCCTCACGGTCAGAAGACTTTATATTTCCTACTGATGTTTTGAGGTTATTTTCGTTCACTAGTTTGTTCAGAAATGCTAAGACCAACCAGCCAGCATCATATTTTCCACTCTGCCAAAAATACTCAAAAGTTTCAATATGGAGTCACCTACATTCCTTGCATCTCACAGGTGGCAAATTAGGATAATCAAATGGACCTAGATTGAGTATTACCTTAAACAGTTCACACCAAGGACTGTCAGTATTATACCCCACAGATGTTTCTCTAAATCTGTGTCAGTGAGTGCTTACTAGAGAAACAGATTCAATACAAAATATACAAATATGTAAGAATTTGCAAAATTGGCTTAAAATGGCCCCCACAGAGTCAGGTGTAGAACAGTGTAAAAGGTCTGTCTGTGTGCTGGGGATCCAAAGGATCCAGTCAAAGGCCTGGAGCTCACTGCAGTGTCCCATACGAGTCCCTAACAGGAAGCCCAAGGGTCTGCGATGGAAGCCAGCAGATGACATCCAAGGTGAAGGCGAAGACTGGGGCTCCTCTGAAGAAACAGAAGT
This sequence comes from Heterocephalus glaber, assembly GCF_053883595.1. Lineage (NCBI taxonomy): Eukaryota > Metazoa > Chordata > Mammalia > Rodentia > Bathyergidae > Heterocephalus > Heterocephalus glaber. Next base: position 59,469 of record NW_028258205.1, on the reverse strand, counting down.
GAGCCTTCCTTCTTGGTTTCCCTTTATACCCTTCTGCCAACAATCCTCCCTGGGGTGGTTCCTCCACCCAGAACTATGCTGAGCAAATCGAATTGGGCGTTTCTTATTCAAATTGACACAGTCAGGGAACTATCACAATGACTTGTAAGGAGGCAGGGTCTGGTGTGAAGATGTGAGTCACTGAGGCATGGCCCGAAAGGGTTTATCTCCCTTCCCAGCTCCTCTTTTCACTCTCTTTCTGCATCCTGTCTGTTAGGCCATGAGCAACTCTCTTCTACCATGTCCCTGTGCCATGTCATCCTGCCTTGGAGCCAGGTGACAAACTGGAGCCATCTCTACCAAGTGTGAGCCAAAATAAATAAATAAATAAGCATTGAGTATTGTGTCTCAGCAATGAGAGAGAGAGAGAGAGAGAGAGAGAGAGAGAGAGAGAGAGAGAGAGAGACTCAACACCTGAAAGATGGAATAAGAGCCAGAGTTGGTTGAGCTTGATGGATACCATGAGTGTACTAAACAAATGGATCAACATAAGTGAAGGCCATAAGACAGGAAAGAACTTGGTGCATTAGAGGAAGAAAAGCAAGACCCATGTTGCTCCAATACAGAGAAATGGGTGACAAAGAAGTTGGAAAAGGATGAGCATGGAGACGGAGCAGAAGTCAGATCATGAAGGCTCAGGGTCAATGTCCTTCTAAGCCTGCTTTACATGGAATTGAGTGGGACTTAGACTCTTGTAAAGCCTGGAAGTGCTTATAGATTTATGATTTAGGCCCTTACCTCAGCTCTTATGTGCTCTGGGACCATATGTAGGTCAAACCACAGTGGGCTAGTGGGGCAATTAAGTCTGAAAAGAGCCAGAGGGTGTTTCCTCACAGGGAGAGGCAGTGTGGGTGACGGTGGTGTTGGGCTACATGGAATATTGACCTCTGCCAGCAGCTTCCTAGAAGCCAAGGCACAGAGGCAAATTTACTAGTTTTTGTGCTATTTGTTCTCTGGCAACAAAAACTTAAAGTGAGCCAGAGGAGCAGCTGCCAAGACTGTTGAATACTGACACTGCTAAAATTTAAGGTCTTCACATGAGCGCATCATGTCTTCAGCAAGTGTGGCCTCAAATGAATGGCAACTTTGCTTCCACCCAGGATACCATGAAGCCTGGGAGCATGGAGTGCAGGAGGAAGGGACAGAGGTATTTCTGTCATAGGAGGATAACAAGGTTCAGACATCTGAGCTTGATGCAGAAGAATACAAAATGCAGGTTGACTAAGAGCAAATGAATATGTCCACTAGCTTTCCTCGCTCTGCTAAATAATTGGAAAACATTTGTCTTGGGGCTGGGTTGCAGGTCCTTTCCATCTGAGCCCTCTGAGAAGTGCTGATAATGTGGTACCCAGTGGGGAATCCAAGTCATTTGATGAACAGAAGGGTTCAACTTCTTTCATCCCTCTATAAGGAAATAATCACCTTCATTTTGTCCTGCAGGAATTGATGACAGAACTTTGTAGAGGTGGTAGCTTCCAAACCTGGACCAAGGCAGCTGGATGTCCACAAAATGAACATCTTAAATCCTTTTCAGAAAATTTTCTGGGATCCTGTGGAGACTGACTGAAAAGGTAGACATGGTTTGTGGAAAGTTAAACTTGGGATTACCAAAGCTAAATCCTGGATGGTCAGAGCAGCAGTGAGCAAAGATATATGTGGGTAGGTGGCTCAAAGCTGCACCTTGGGAGGACGACCATGGCTGACACAGACTGGGGTCTGGAGAAGCACACATGTCAGCCTTGGTGATACCTGGGCTACCATCCCGTGGTGGACGGTCCCCCTGGAACAGCACGAGGTCACCAGGAGGTGGGCAGGAAGCATCACACATGCTCAGGTTGACTGGCATCAGGAGGCCAAGCAGGGGTGGTAGGAGAAGGCCCTCCCGCATCTTCCTTAAGGAACACACTGAGTTTGTCCAGGAGAGGACCAGACTAGATAGTGAGCCAGAGGCCCAGGACCTAGGCAAGAGTCTTGTAGTTGTAAGTGTCCTCCAGACCATGAGCTAATGGTTGTTAGTGAAGTTTAAGAATTTCAGTGTAGACTCAAGTCAGAGGGAGACTTGGAGGAGAGCCCGAGGCTACCGAATTCCTGTGTCCCACGAAGACAGTGTCTGCTGCCACATGTGTCCTGCAGGACCTCCGTGCCACACACCCTGACGGACTCCCAAATCTTGGGAAGTCTTGGTTCTGGCTTCTTCCCTCTGAGCAGCAAATTAGCTACCTGGGTCCTTACCAGGGCCTCACTCTGGACATGCCAGAGACAGGATTTGTTCCAGTGACCCAAGGTGAACACACACGTTATCTTCCTTCAAACCTTGGCCCTCTTATGCTGCTCTCTCAGTCTTAAGAAATGGCAACACCGACTGGTATTAACACACTAGAAATGCAAGAATATTTCTTTCATTCATGATTTTCTGTGTCAAATTTTATTTATATTCAAAAAAGTTTGCTCTTCTGGTGTTCAGTTTGTCGAGTTTTGATAATGAACACTCACAACTACCACAGCCAAGACTCGTCGTTACCCTCAAATGTAATATTTCCATGCTACCTCTTGTAGCCTAACTTCTTACCCCCACCCTACTACATCACATCTGGCCACCGCTGATCATTTCTCTGTCCATACAACTTCTCCATTTCCAGTAGGTCACGGGAATGAAAGCATAGAGTATGTGGCCTTCCCATAAGAGCTGCTTTCCCTGGACATGATGCATTTGTGATGCAACCACATTGTTGTGTATATCAGTAGTTTGTCCTTTCTATGGCTGAGTACCATTCCTTTGGATAGGTGGGTCATAGATTATTTATCTATTTCTCACCTGAGAGATATTTGGGTTGTTTGCAGTTTTTGTTTGACACTTAGGAATAAAGCTGCCCTAAGCATCCACCTACAGGTGTCTGTATAAACATGCGTTTTCATTTCCCTTGGATAGATGCCTAGGAGTAGCAGTGCTGGGCCACATGACAAGTGCACTTAACACTATGGAAAATGATGCCCAAATGGCTCCCACAGTGGCAGTACCATTTGGCCTCCTCAGCACCACTGCATGAGGCCTCCAGTAGCTCCATAACTCACCAGGACTTGGTTTGGCAATTTTTCCTTTTTCTTTATTTTTGATGTTAGTCATTGGAATGGATGTCTCAGGGCATCTCATCACGTGCTTCACTCTTCCTTTTGTTTCTGGGATTGAGTCCAAGGCATGCTGTGCCCATGATACACCACTGAGCTACACCACAGCCCTTCCACTGTGGCTTTAAAGTTGTATCTCTACAACAGCGAACAATGCCAGGTGCCTTCTTTGTGCTTGCGTGTCTTTCTCTGCAGGTCTTCCGTATTTTCTTGATCCATCATGTGGCTTTGGTGAAGGATCTGTTCAAAGTTTTATCCATTTTTCTAAATAGATTGTTTTATCTTATTGTTAAATTTTGAGGGTTTTTGACATACTGGGGAAAGAAGCCAAATACATAATTAGCAAAACCTTTCCAAGTGTATGGCTTGCATTTTCATTATTTTATAGTGTCTTTTATAGGGAATGCTTTAAAATTATCTAAAACCCCATTCATTACCATTTTCTTTTACAAACCATGTTTTTTGGTATTGTAACTAAAACTTTTTACTTTTTCTGAAGCCACACAGATATTTTTTGCTATGCTTTTCTATAGAATTTTATGGTTTTATGCTTTTCATTGAGATCTTTGCTCCACTTTGAGCTAATTTATGTGTACGATTTGAGATCTCCTGGAGCTGAAAATGTACCTTAGAACTCAAGAGTAGTTCACCATGTGTGAGGCCCTGGGTTCAATCCCCAGCACCACAAAGGAAATATAAAGGGTGTGAGCATAAATAAGGGTTTTGTCTTTTGGTTTATTTGTTTTTGCTCTTTAAAATTTTGTATATTGATGTCCAACTATTTAAGTGTCATTTGTTGAAAAGGCTATTCTTTTTGCATTAATTGCCATTGAAATATTGTCAAATATCAATTGGTCATATTTGTTTATGTCTATTTTCTATGTCTCTACCTTTTGTATACTAGTCCATGTGTCTGCCTGTCTGTCATCAATATCACACTATCTTGTTTTGGTTTGCTATAACTTTATATTAAAGTCTTAGGAACAGATAGTCTCAATTCTCAAACTTTGTTCTTTGTTTCTCAAATTTCTTTCCATTTTATCTCAAATTCCTTCCCATATTAACTTTAGAATCAGTTTAATAATATCTACAAAATCTACTGTGTAGGTGGGTGTGGTGGCATGTGATTGAAATCCCAACACTCTGGGAGGCTGAGGCAGGAGAATTACAAGTGTGAGCACAGACTGGGCAACTTAGTGACTTAGAAAGACTCTGTCTCAAAATGAAAAAATTTAAAAATGGACTGCGAATGTAGCTCAGTGGGAAGTCTCTGGGTTCAGTCTTTAGTATCAATCAATCAATAAATAAACTATGATTTTGATGGTACTATACCCATAGATCAATATATAGAAAATTGACATTTCTTGGCTATAGCAAGTCTTCCAATTCATGACCATGCTGTGTCTTTTCAGTATTTAGGTCTTCTTTTATTTTCATCAGATTCATTTTGTAGTCTTCAGCAAACAGAATGTACAAGTTATTTTTAGATTTACACCTAAGTGTTTAGGGAGTACCATGAATGATGCTGCTTTTTATATTATACTAAGTGAAATAAACCAGTCACAAAAGAACACGTGTGGCACAATTCCACTTAGATGTGACATCAAAAACAGTCAAACTCATAGAAGCAGAGAATACAGTGAGGGTGGTCAGGGTCTGGGAGGAGAAGGAAGTGGGCCTTGTTGCTCACTTAGATAACATTTCAGTCGAGCAAGGAGGGTGAGACCTAGAGATCTGCGGCCCAACACATGCCTACAGTTCACGGTACGGTGTAGTGAGCTTCAAAATTTATTGCAGGGTAGATCTCATGCTGTGGATTCCTACCACATTAAAAACCAAGGGCCAGGCAATTAGCTCAGTGGTGCCGCCACCTGCCTTGCAAACTGCAAGGTCCCCAGTTTGATCCCCGGTACAAAAAAAAAACTATCAAGACACAAGGGGATATAGGGAAACTTTTGATACATATGTTTATTTCCTTGGTTATTATGACGGCTGTATGTATGTGTAGATATGTTGAAACTCACCTAATTGTATAATTAAACATTTGCAGTTTCTGAACAAAAATTACACTTTGATAAAGATGCTACAATATCAATTTCCAAGTAAGAATTGCCTAATGTGTAGAAAGACAAATAATTTCTGTGCCCAGTATTGAAGTTTCACACTATGATTATGATTTTTGTGCTGAGCACATTAAAGAGCTATTTTAGACTTCACTGGATTTTTTACTGAGCTAGTGATGCTCTTGGCTAGTAAAGATGGTTTTATTTCTTTCTTTCCAAATATTTTATTTTATTTTTCTCTTCCTTTATTGCACTTGCTAAGATTTCAAGTATGAAATGACCTTGCCTGCACCTCCCAGTGGCCTACACCGGCACCCTGATCCCTCTCTCCAAGCCTTCCCCAGAACACTGAGGAGCCACAGCTTGTGTTTGCTGGGTCAGTAGGCCCAACCACCTGCCCATCCAGCCCTGGGGTGGAGGGACTTAGACATCACAGAGCACTACCTGGACAGACCCTTGGGGAAAGGGGGTCTGATGGTGGCCAAGACAGTCTGGTTGGAGAAAGGAGGAATTTTCTAAGGACCGGAAAAGACCCTTGCACACTGACCTGCCACCACTTCTCATCTCCTCAAGATCTGTTATGGTGGACAACATGAAAGGGAGAGGGTGTTTCCTCCATACTTTTCAGACAGAAAACCCATCCATTGGTACCTTCTGCTCTCCCTCCCACCATCACCTAGTTTGTGTGTTGTACCTGAAATTCTTCCATGCTAACCCGGCCTCAACTAAGCCTCTGTAGAGTTGTGGGTCAGCCCTCTCCTCCTACAAATTCTTCTATGCACACTTGAACTCATTTCTCTTATAGGCTACTACAAAGGAATACATCTGTATCACCCCTTCTTCTGAGTATTCCCTTAGGATCCGCTAGTCTTTTTTGCTTATGTTTAAAAATCACCGGCTTCACCCTCTTATGATTTCAGTGAATAAACATGTTCTACTGGGTATCCTAGTCTTGTTTACAATCTATGGGGCCTGCATGTCTCAGCAGGTGTAGTACCAGGATTGGGTTTTAACAAAATAGGAGAGATGAGGCAGGTAGTCATGTGCCAGAAATATGTGGGATGTTTGCATGTAGGAAACATTTTGATGAATCATCACACCATTTTCCATAGTGACTGTACTAATACAAAGTGAAGAATGATGAATTCACAGAGCAGGATGGGTTTCAGTGGGATTATTCAACATCTCCTCAGTGGGGCAAGTGGGTCAAGATTTTTACAAAGACCTTCACATTGGACAAGGAGAATTAAAACTACCTACAGAAAATAAGAAAGTGTATACTTAACAGTCTATCAATTAAAAAATGCTCTAATACTAATAGTTGAGTTTAGATATGTCACTGCATACAAGGTTATTATACTTGCATTTTTATAATAACAATGAGAAACTAGAAATTGAAATTAAACTGTGTGATTTAAAATAAGATTAGAAAGTATGAATTAAAAGGGACCAATCAAACAAAAGATGTAGAAGATCTCTACATTAAAAATATATTATATTAGAAAGATGAGATAATTAAGATCTAAATCAGTGGAGATGTAAACCTTGTTCCTTACCCAGACAATGTAATATTACTACAAAGTCAGTTCTTCATTAAATACCTTGATAATTTCAATGCCACACACAAAAATTTCCAGGAGTTGCATTAAATAGAAATTGTAAAGCTGAGTTTAATATTTGTATAAAAACACAAAGGCCCTAGAACAGCCAAAGAAAACCTTTACCATAAAACACAGTTGAAGAAGTTCCCCTACTTCATTTCAAGGATTATAAACTAACAATAAACTGACAGTGAAATAACTCTGGAAATACATCAGTGTAACAGAATGAAGTTCAGGAATAGATCCACATGTACCTGCCTATACAACAACTCATAATGGGAAAGATGCAATTAAGGATTATAGGAGAGGAAGGAGAGTGTCTAAAACAGCTTGCTCTGAAACCATTGGCTATCCATATGCAAAGAGTAAAGCTCTATCTATACTGTGTCTACTGTGTCTACATCTATATTTATTGATGTTAATAGTAATAGGTATTTCTTTATAAGAATTCTCATGGATGTGACAAAATACCGGACAGCACAAGTGAACAGAAGAGAAGTTTCTTCTGGGTCACAGTTTTCAGCCAAGAAGCAGAGAGGCGGGGAGAGAATACACCCTTCCAGTGTTGCTCCAAGTGACCCGCCCTGTTCACCAGGCCCTGCCTCTGAATGGGAGACTGTGGGAGGACATTTGAGATGTGAAGCATAGCAATGTATCTCTCCAGAGGGAAACAGAGACAGGAATAGAGATATTTTGAAGAATTCGATGGTGTAATTTTGTCATCTGTCACATTTGAACTCTGTGGGCAGGCTAGCAGGTTGGAAACTCACCAAGCATTTCTTTATTATTCTTAAAATACATTACTTTGGATTAACATGTAGAAATTCTACACCTTAATGCGGGGACGTTTGTTCAGTGTAATCTTTCATCATATGGATTCAGCGCACACTCATCAAACCCAGCCTTGCTGTATCCACTCTCCCCCACACCCTTCTCATCCTCTGGTAGTTACTGGTGTACATTCAGATGGACTGTTCAGAAGCTTCCACATATGAGAAAGAACATGCACTACTTGCCTTTATGTGCTTGGCTTATTTCATTTAAAATAATGATTCCTACTCCTAGCAACTATAATATACACAAAGTGTAAAGTTTTAGTTTACAGTGGATAAATCCTGGGGATATCTAAAAGCAGCCTAGGAAAAATAAAAAAGTTTTTATAGAAACAACTAAAGAACTCTACTGACAGATTCAGGCAAAATGACTCTGATATAGAGCAGTATGTCATACTTATTGAAAAGAAACAGAATAAGATAAAAATCTTAATTTTCCTTAAATTCCCTATAATTTAGTGGTTTACCCTTAGAGGTCAAAATGACAGACAAGTTAGGCTCCTTCTTTGCCCTTCCAGAATTAACTTTTGAAAACAATAGAAGAGAGAAACCATAAAGTCGAGAAAACACGCATGAGCAACTAAATGTAAACATCAGAACATGGGGGATCCCTGAAGGAGACTGAAGAGTGTTCAACTGGGACTTGTGTTTGGATGGGGCAGGGAAGTTGGGAGTCTGTGCTGAGGCCTGAATAGGGGATCCATTATACATGAGTTGAAAGAAAGTTTTAAACTCCTACCTCTACTACACTGCACAATCTGAGGCAGCACCTCACACCAGGGATGTTCTGAGGTCCACACATCAGCTGGGCAGAATGGAGAGGATCCAGGCTCAGTTAAGTGAGGATGAAGGCTGAGGGAGGACTGAGGAAGCCCTGCACCAGAAAGAACATCCCAGAACATTCTAGAAAATTCTCTATTGCTTGACCTGTGCTACACTGTGCAGGATTCTCAGTAGAATACCCCTTTACCCCTCACTGGGAACTGAGAGAGCCTTTTTCTGAAGTCTGAGGTTCAGGTGGGAGGAGCAAAAGGGATGGGTTCAGTTAGGTCAAGGAAAGAGCTGAGGGCAGAGAGAGGATCCCAGGACTAACCCAGACCTCCTCCTTCCTAGCAGATCCTGACTTAATCTTCATTTCTGTCTGTCTGTTCTCAGGGTGGTCTTCCTTGTTGTCAGGAGCTTCACTAGGACACCAGAGGAGCCAGCAAAGGGAGGAGGCCAGGATCTGTCAGGAATCAAGGTGAGGAACTTTAGTAAGGACTGCATGTATGCAGGTACCCCATCCCCCCAAATTATGGACTTCACAGAGCCTGGCTTTCCCTTATTATCAGCCTGCAGGTCTGGGAAGGGGGGCTGCATGTGGATTGCTCCATTTCTGCTAAGTGATTAGGGTGGGAGGACACAGGGAGATAAAGACCTTGGTCCAAGTGGTGGTCACAGCTCAGCAGAAGGAGGTAAATATGGGCAGCAGGCAGAGGACCCCAGGGGCTGCCAGACCCAAGCCATGGACCCTTCCTGAGGACTGAGTGTGTCTGCAGCCCAGGACCTAGAACTCCATAGGCTCTGCCTGTCCCCTGGGGTCAGCATGCTCCCCTCTCCCCAGGCAGGAAGGTGGGCCGTCTTCAGGGGATGAGGTCTTGGTCTCAAGGGGCGAGATCAACACTTCTCTGGTAGGACCATAATGAGGTAGGCAGTGTTCCACCAGGAGGAAGACATAGAAACTACAGAAGCACATAGAATTTGTCTTAGTTATGTTCTCATTGCTGAAGCATAATGCCCAACTTCTGCAGTTTAAGGGAGGAAAGGTTTATTTTGGCTCACAATTTGAAGAGGTTGCAGTGTGCATGAAGCTGGCTCACAGGCAGAACAGTGCAGTGGAAAGATGTGATGGGAGGAAAGCTGCTCACCTCGTGGCATCCAGGAAGCAGAGAGTGAAGGGAGGAATCTGGAAAGGAGAGCTGACCTTCTACGTCACAGCCACAGTGACCGTCCTCTTCCCGCCAGGACCCACCTCCCAACAGGGGGTGCTATAAGTCAGGGAAAATGCCCCATAATCCAACCAACTTCCTAAGGTCCCTCCCACCATCATCCCATGAAGCTTAGGGGGAAATCTAGATACAAACCATAACAGGGGTCCCGCATCAAAGGAGAGATGGGGCCGGCCCGGCTCCTGCTATCAGCCCTGGAGTCCCCTTGTGGCGTGATGGGATGGGGTCCCGGCACACTCCCTTTGAGAATCCTCATCTAGACAGCACACGCGCGGGGCCAAGGCTCTGTCAAGAGTCAAGGTGAGGACCCTAAGAAAGCATCGGGGGTACCTTTGCCCAGAACACAGAGGGGTGGACACTCTACAGGTATCTGCCCCGCACCTGCAGTCATCCTGGGAAACTGGGCACGGCAGTCAGGCCGAGGCTGCTCTCTCAGTTCTGGGTCATCGGTCTCAGAGATCTGAAGGTCTTGGCATGAGGGAGCTGGACTCGGGAGAGCAGAAGGGGAATCCCAGGCCCTGCCACAAGTCTATGTGAGGGCAGAGGGAACCCCCTCAGCTCACACACAGTACCCTCGCCTCAACCTGCCCCTTCTGTCACCTCTGAGAAGACCCATGGATCATGGATGGATTGGCTTCCCCTCGTGTCCTCTTTGAGTGTCTCACAGAGATAGGCCCGTGGTTTAAAGAAGGTGGCCTCAGGGTGTCCCAGGGAGAGTCCCCTGACTGACCACTCATCAAGGTGATCACCTTCCCAGGGTTCATGGACTCCACTGATTTTGGCTGCATCATGCATTTGCCCCTGGATGGGTGTGGGCAGAGGCGAGGCCCCTTACAGCCTTTTGGTCCCTCTCAGGGAGGGCACGTGTTCTGAGAATTTGCCTCAGGGCAGCAGAAGCCTGGAGTCCAGGCCTGCCAGGGGAAAGTTGAGGGCCCTGAGTGAACAGAGATGGGACCATCCACCCAGAAGTGTGGGGTCTCAGAGTCCCACCCACTGCTCCTGTGGGGCTTGGATACCAGGACTGTGCTTGTGGCCTAAGAGGCCCTCCATGCCTCTTCAGGAACTCCAGGAACCGGCTGGTGACATCTTTGTCTGAGGCAACAGCCACAGGTCATAGCGGAGGACGCCCAAGCAGTGTCCAGAGTCAAGGTGAGGTGCATGCACTGAACATGTACCAAGGCCCCCTCCCACACCTGTAGCAGAGCAAGAGTGTCTGGCCCCATTCACCCTACTACCTTACCCCATGCACTGTCCTCTGCAGGCAGCTCAAAGGAGAGAAGCAGTTTCACATCTTTCCCAAGCTCTCAGGATGGGCTCTCTGGGAAGGCAAAACCCTGTGAGTTCCTGGAGCACCACCCAAACCGAAGACCTGTTATCCATCTATATAAGAGCTGTAGGAGAGTAAGTCCTGGTTAGAGCATTCACAAGCTCCCTCACTCCTCCAGGACTCTGAGTACCAATCACCAAGCTCTTTCTGTTCCCCAGGAACATCATGATGCCTCATGGAGAGAAGAACCCTTACAGCAAGCTGGGGATGGGGACATCCTGCCCAAAGAGAGGCACAGGGCCTGGTGAGTGTGCAGCTTTCTAATCAAGTAAGAGGAAGAGGCAGCAGCACTTGCTCCTCTTCCTCCTATACTTAAATCCAAGACACACCACAGGAAGTGCCTGATGCTGGCATATCACATTGGGTTGTTCCCACAATCCTCAGAGAGAGTCCTCTCCTCCAACAGCCATGGACTCCAGTGCATGCAGCCAATGCAGTGGAAGCTCCAGCAGGGAAGAAGAGGAGAGTCCAAGCACCTCACAGGGCCTGCAAGGCCGTCAGCCCCTGCCCAATATGGTCATATATGACAAGATCACTAAATTCTTGGTGTTCCTGCTCCCCAAGTATTCAAAGAAGGCTCTAATAAGAGAGGCAGAAATGCTGCCCAGTGTCGACCAGGATTACCAGGAGCTCTTCCATGTGGGCTTCAGGTCTGAGTTACTGTATTCAGTCTTTGGCAGTGATGTGAAGGAAGTGGATGCCTCTGGCCACACATAGGTCCTTGTCCTTGTCCTGGGCCTTGCCTTGGGCCTTGTTTCTTTGGTTCAATAGAGAGATCTCAGGTATTATTCACGCCTGTGTTCAGAGGCTTTGAGAGAGAAGCACAAGGCTGCCCAAGAATGAGTCAGGACCACTGAGTGGGCAAGGTGCCTGCCAGGGACAGGGAGAGACATGGATCCAGTGGACCCACATCACTAGATTAGCTCCCACCCCATGTGAAATGAGGCCCACCCTTCAGTCTGTCTGAGGAGAGCAGGCAGTTTCCCAAGCAGTGAGGGTCAGGGTTGGATGGGGGAACGCAGAACATGCCTTCTTGATGTCTGTTGTATTCAGTTACTTGGACATTGACACGTGTGTTCTCTACGAAATTCTGAACACCTCTTCATGTATTGGAAGATAGAAGTAGATTGCACACCTCATGTAGGGAATATTGACCTCACATGTATTTTGGCTTTTTGATATTTTTCTTAGTTCAAATATGATTGTAATTGTGCATGATATGGATTACACATGCATTTTCCTCTCCATTTCCACAGTACAAGTCTTTGATATTTTGTTGATTTTATCATTAATTAAGTGAGAAATCTTTCATTTGATTTTATGATATGGAACAAAATACTAGATAGCATTGGAATAGAAATTTTCATGGAAATGTGTGAGAAGTTTATATTGTTGGATGGGGTCTTAAATACGTAGATACAAATAAAAACAATTCTTGTCTTCTTACCCCATTTTTTCTGCAGTTTCATACAAGTAAATATACATGTTTACTTGAATTTGATGATTTCTTTAGTTGTATTGGAGAAATTTAAAGTCAATAAGGAAGCCCAAGTCCTCATTGGAGCATTGAATCCCAAACCTTCATTGCACGTATGCTCTTTGGAAGGCCCTGTGTATGTTGTGCAGATTTGAGTGAACTTGCTAAGCCAGACCACCCTACCCCTCCAGTTGGTGGTATCTGGGAGTATAACCCACGTGAGGAAGAGATGAAGACGATGAGAGAAGGAGAGATGTCCTCAAAAACCTACAGAACAAGTGAAGGAGCAGAGGCAGGGTGTGGTGTAGCGGAGAGCAGTTGAGGTGAATGTGGAGGCGGGCAATTTGCGAGCTTAGGGAAATGCAGTTCATTCTAAGGGAGTTGACTTTGATGGAGCTGCCAGGTGACCAGAGACAGGCGCTCACATGAGGAGTCTTGGGACTGAGAGCAAAGCCTGAAAAGCAGAACACTGCTGTGAGCAGTTGTAACCCTAAACCTGGCCAGGGCTCTCCTGTCCCCTGGAAGTGTCCACTCTCCAGGATCCTCCATTGCCACAGTGAACTGTCCTACCTGGGAACAACTTCTCCCCTTTTGGTCAAGCTTTGCTCGAAGGTTGATGGAACTGCATGTGTGCTGAGCTGGCCTTCTCTCTACAGTGTTCTGGTTTTCAGCCCATTGTCAGAGAAACCTGGTGCGCCCTAAGACTCTCCTCTCGGTGGAGGTGATATGAATGAAAATATTTGTTCCAAAGGAAGAGAAGCTGGCAAGGAGAGGATGATGGCTATTGACACAAATTGTAGGAGCTTTAAGTTAGACTCCCCAAATGTAATTAAATAACACATTCTGGTAGATGAAATGTATTAGAGGAAATGTGTACAGAGTAGCATTTTTGCCTGGGTTTTTATTCAGTATGCTAGTGAGCTACAACTTCCCTAGGAATCACAAACACACAACTTCCAGAGGAGAACGTGGAAGTGTCCAGGGTCAACCTCATACTAGAACCAATGCCATTCATTAAATATGCAAATATACCAGGCACTGTGCCTACGTTCTACCAGGCCTACAAGGAGCACCACTACTCCTTATGTGTGGAGGGAATCTGGCGTGCGCTCTTCCTGGGAGGGACATTGCCAACCCACATACACCATCTCTCCCAGCTAGGCGCAAGGCCTGAATTCACACTGAGAGCAGAGTCCTTTCCTGGCTTGTGGTGTGAAATGTTAAGGAAGAAATTTGTCCTCAGTAGCCAGCCTGAGTCTGTCCTGATCTGCCAATTCTGGCTGAGCAAAGACCTGTTGCTCTGCACCCCCAGCTCCGCAAGACCCACCTCCTCCCTCCCTTCTCACATGCAACTCTCCACACACACCTTCCCACCATTGGAACACACACGCGTGCGCGCACACACACACACACACACACCTCCTCGTAAGACTGATTTTACTTCCCTCCATTGTGCTCTAGTTGGAATACATTTCTCTGCCTACACCATTACCCAGGGGCCTGACTTCTGGTGACTTCCTGTATAGTTCTGAGGTCTTTGGTCTCGATCAAGTCACGGGCTGCACTTGTTTTTACTTAATATGGTGGAATTACCATGCTGTTGGTTTTGCTGTGGCCCATGTTGGTTAAGTTTCTTCTTCAGCACGTTTGCTGGAACGGGTAGGAGCTATGGGGAAGGAGTTTTTCCTCAGATTTGGAATCCCGCAGAGGGATTTTTGGACCGTCTTATTCTGTTGGATGTCAGGAAGGGCACAGGGACATCTCAGAGGGACATTGGCTTGGGGGAAGAGTATGGAGAAATGAAGGGAACAGCTCCCTCATGAGAGGGCTGGGCCTCAGGACAGGGCAGGAGCCTTAGGGGGAGGAGTCCAGGAGAAGTGGAGTTCATCTTGTGGTTATACTCACCTTGGTTTTGGACCAGGTTTGAGAATTTGTCTTTCTACTTCTTCTTCCCTTGTGTTCTTTCACTGGGTAGTTCTATGTCCACACTTTTTACTGGTGGTTTCTTTCCATCCTTGAAATGTCTGTTCCTCCTGATCTTTCTTTATACCCACTTCCCAGGACGATAAGTGACTATACCTAGAACTTTGTTTGATCATCAAGCCCTCAAGCCTAGCCTTTCTAGCCCTGATCTGGGGTGGATATGGGGGCTTAGACATCACAGAGCACCATCTGGGCAGGTGCATAGAGAAATGAGGTCTGCTGAGGAGGCAAAGGTGGTCTGGTGGGTGGAAGAGGGGAAATTTTACTACTCCTACATAGCCTTCCAAACTGACCTACCACTGCTGCTCGTTTTCCCCAGCCCTATGTTGGTGGATGGCATGACGAGGAGATAGTGTTTCTTCCACACTTCGCCACAGAAACACGATTCAGTGCCACATTCTGTGTTCTCCCTACCACCATCCCCTAGGTGTCTGTGGCATAACTTCAGTCCCTCTATACCAACGTGGCCATGTCTAAGTCTATGTGGAGATGAGGATCATCCCAGTTCCTATCTTCAACTATGGCTATGCAGCATGTTCTCAATTCACCTATTACAATGCCGAGGGATCATCTCTATCTCAGCCCTTCTTCCCACTGTTGCCTTACTTTCCACTAGTTTTGTGTGCTTGTTCATGAAATCACTTGCTTCAGCCTATCAAGACTTCAGGAAATAAACATGAATAAATGTGTTCTAATGGGTGTCTTAGCCTTTTTCACAATCTTCGGGTCCTGCTTGTTGCAATGAGTGTGGTACCCAGGCTTGGGTTTTACAGCTTAGGAGCGATGGAGCAGGTATTCATGTGCCAGAAGATATGCAGGATCTTTGCTTAGAGAGAACATTTTGAGGAACCCTCCTACTCATTTCCACACTGGCTTTAACAATACACAACCTAAGAGAGATGAATTCATAGAGAAGGTTGGGGTTCTAAGGACAATTCACCATCGTCCTTAAGTTTCTGTACAATGTACCAAGCTTTTGATAGAGGCCTCCAGACTGGAAAGGGAGAAGTAAAGCTACATGTTTACAGAAAATAAGAAAATGAATATTCAACGTTTTAGTAATTAAGAAAATTGTTCTAGAACTAATCATTGAGTTTAGCAATGTCACAGGACACAAAATCATTATACTGCATATGTATAGTAGCAGTGAACAAATAGAAATGAACATAAAGCAAAATAATTTAAAATAAGATTGAAACTATGAGTTAAAGGGATAAATCAGACAAGATGGAGAAAATCACGGCATTGAGAAATATATTGAAAACATGAGTAATGGAAATCAGAATAAATGTTGATATAAACCTTGTTTATCACAGACACATTTTAATACTGTTACAAAGTCATTTCTTTCCAAATACTTTAATAGATTCAATGCCAATCAAATGAAAATTCCAGAAGTATTTTAAACAGAAATTGGGAGGCAGGTGGTGGGACCACTGAGCTAAATCCCCGGCCCCTTTAACAGAAATTGGGAAGCCAATTATAACATTCATATAGAAATGCAAAGGCCCTAGAACAGTCAAAGACAACTTTTTAACACAGAACAAAGTTGGAGGAGTTGCCCCACTTCATCAAGCATTATGAAATAACAGCAATCAAGACAGTGAGACAGCTCTAGAACTGCATCAGTGGAACAGAATGAAGTCCAGGATCAAATCCACCATGAGGTAGGCATGGCGGAAATGACAGGCTGTGCTGTTCCTGGGAGAGACACTGCCGTCCCACATACACCACCTGCCCCCAGCCAGGTAGAAATCAGTGCCCTGGCGCAGACAGGCAGCATCCCCTTTGCCTGTGGGACCAAATGCTCAGGGACAAATTGTCTGTGGTATGCAGGCTTGAGCCACGCCTTCTCCACCACATCTGACTGCCAAGCACAAACCACTCTAAAGCCCAACCTACAAGACCCACCACCATCCCTTCTAGCACACCCACTTCTTTCCTTCCTCCCCATTCTCACCATCAGCGGAGATGCCCACACACATCTCCTCAGAAATTGGCTTTATTTCCATCACACTTGTGTAAGAGTTGGCATTAAATTTACTGTCTACATTGTGGACCATTTCCCAGGGGCCTGACCTCTGGAGATTCCTCAGATAGACCTGAGGTATCTGTCCTCACTCATGTCACAGGCAGCCCAGGTTCTCAGTTCAAGTCATAGAGTTCCCCACGCTCTCTTGCTCCTGCTCTGGCTCATGCTGATAGTGTTTCTCACTCAAGCTGCTGGAAACGGCAGAGCTGTGTTGACCCTATCCCTTTCCTGGGCTTGCTGGAAGAGGTAGCTGCTCTGGGGGAGGTTTTTCTTCTAAGACACTCTTTTAAGAATCATTATACTGTGCTTACTCTGTTGGACACCTGAAAGGACACGGGGAGATCACAACAAGTCTCTGGCTTGGGGGAAGAAGGTGGAGGAGGGATGGGAAAAGGGCTTCATTTGAAAGGGTGGGGTCTGCGGACATGGTAGAATCCTTGGGAGGGGCTAGATTCCAAGGGAGGAGGCCAAAGTGCTTGTGTTGGTATATTCACCTTTTGTTCAGACTGGCTTTGAGAAGAGGGTCTTCTCCTAATTCTTCCCTTTTGTTCTTGTCCTGGGGGGATAACTGTCCATTTCATTTACTGGCAGTTTTCAATCCCTGTCAAGTGTCTAACAAAAGGCCTCTTGTCATCCCTTTATACAGCTTTCCCAGGACAATGAATGGCCACACGTAGACAATGATTATAAGAGAGAAGAAACTGTCTCATAAAGACTGGTTCTGAAAGAATTGGATATCCATATGCAAAAAGTAATTCTTGATCTATACCAAATCATGAATATCTATATCTAACAATATCAACATTTCTTTCTTAGATTTGATGTGGCTGGGACAACATACCAATCAACCATAAATCAAAGGAGGAGAGGTTTATGTTGGCTCACAATTTTCAGGGGTTTCACAGTTTTCAGAAGATTCAGCGAATAGTTTGTTGGCTCCAAAGCAGAATGGCATGGCAGAAGACCGTGGAGGAGAAATGCTGCACATACCATGGTGGCAGAGAGAGAGAGAGAGAGGGAGGGAGGGAGGGAGAGAGAGAGAGAGAGAGAGGCAGAGAGGGAGAGAGGGAGAGAGGGAGAGAGGGAGAGAGGGAGAGAGGGAGAGAGGGAAAGAGAGGGAGAGAAGAGAGGGAGAGGGAGAGAGAGAGAGAGAGAGAGACAGGGAGAATATACTTTGAAGTCACTCTCCAAGTAACTTTTCCCTTCCTACCAGTCCCCACCAGCAAACATCAGGATTTGGGGGCAAATGTTAGATTTAAACCATAACATATCTTCCCTGAGTACTAAAAGGCTCACGTGCATCTCTTTATTCAAAATGCAGTTAATCCACCTGTAAGAGTGGCCAATGTCTTAATAGTTCCATTATTGTAGAAAATTCCATGTCCAAAGTCTCTCCCCAAGACTCCAGGCAAACTCTTACCTATGATATCCTGTAAAAACCAAACAGTAGAATGCTTCCACTATGCAAGAGCACAGGGTAAACATTCCCATTCCAAAAGGGAGGAGTAGGTGGGTAGAATGGAATTGGACTAAAGCAAGACTGAATCTCAGCAGGGAAAACATTAAATCTCTTAGATCAGTGTCTAACAACCATGGTGGTGTGTGTTGAGATGTGAGCTGCAAAGTGCTTAGACAGCCCTGTCCCTATGGCCATTGGAGCTACAGCCCATATGGCCTTTCTCTTGGACTGGTTCCAGTCAGTGCTTGCAATTTCCTTCAAATGAAAATCCAAGTACTTGGCAACTCTGGTTTCCTGGGATCACCATGGCAACTTTTGTTTCACTCTCACAGATTCATACAGTGCTCTCTCATGAGGTCTTGCCAACAACTATGATTCAGTCATATCTTTTCCTGAAGTTTGAGTGGAAGCATCTGAGGCTCCCTATCTCTCACTTTCTGCATGCCTGAAATACCAGCACCATGTGAATGGCAAGAGTTTGTCATCATCTTGAGCAGAAGCCAGGCACCACATACAGCTATAGTGGCCTCTGGGGTCTGGATGGATGAACTCAGGGATATACTTTTCTAGGTGCCCTTGAATTAGCCCTTGAATGAGCAGGGGTCCCATCACTCTTTGCTCAAATGAAAGATTTACAGTTTTAAACCCTTGATCCTGTAATGGAGTCTTGCTGATTTCTGATATGCCCTCAAGGCATTTTTCTTCTTGGCCTTGTGCAAAGTACTTGGCTTCTTCATAATGCTAATCTTTCAGGAATGATTATCTCCTAGTCCCCAACTTTGCAGGTGCTTCTTTCTGGTGAACCAATAGTTTCCAAATCAATCAACTCAGCCATTCCCCCATGATAATCACTGCAGATTTGTTACTGATATTCAGCTATACATGTGACACAACCTGAACACTGGCTGGCCATGAAATTTGCACTGTGAAATTAATTAGTCTACCACTATTAGTCTCAGTCACCTACAACATTTTAGGACATGGACAAAAGGTAGAGAAATTTTCTGCCAAAGCATAACACATGGCATCTAGTCATCTAGCCAATATATCCCTTTGTTATAGTTTATATCTAGATGTCCTCCCAAAGCCTCATCCACTCATTAGTGGAGCTTTAGGGAGGTGACCGAATCATGGGGTATTGGGCATGCAATTAGTCCACTGATGAGTTTAGAGCTACATGTGAGGTGAAGCATGATGGGAGGAGGTGGGCCACTGGGAGCATGGCCTTGAGGGGTTTGTCTCCCTCCTTTTCCCTTGATCTCTATCTGCTTCCAGCCTGAAATGCCATGGACTGTTTCTCCTGTGTCATAGCCCTGTACCATGCCCCTCTGCCTTGGAGCAGCTGACTATGGACTGAAACCTCTACAAACTGTGGGCCAAAATAAATTTCTCCTCCTTTAACATGTAGCTGTTGGGTATTTTGTCCCAGCAATGAGAAAAGACCTTCTTCTGATCTCTGACCAGGTTTGCTCACCAAGCTCTGCTCACAGCATTCTAGGACTTCTCTAGCCTGCCTCTCCAACCTCGACAAACTCCCCTGAAAACCACTTGCAAAACTTTTGGACTACATATACAAGTTTAGTCATAGCAATGGCCTTACTCCTGATATCAATTTTCTACATTAGTCCCTTTCCTCTCAGTGGGACAATATACTAAACATGTGCTACTTAAAGGAAGAGCAGTGTGCTTTGGCTCACAAGCTCCATAGATTCAGGCTGTGGTTGGCCTGCTGAAAGGCAGAAATGGCATGGAATAATGGTATGGCAGAGGAAAGCTGGTCCTGTCATGGCCACCACAAAGCAAAGGGACACGGGAGTGCAGCAGAGACCTCAGGGCTACACCCCCAGTAGAGCTGGGGTGAGAATTCACGCTCCACATACACCCTAGTGACCTCCATCTTCTAAAGGTCCTTACCTCCAATTGGGAGACATTTGTGGGTCACCTTAGATCTAAACCATAAGTGTATTTCTCTCCAGAGAGAAACAAAAATTGTCAGACAGATATGTTATAGACTTAGATCATGTGATGGTGACATCTGACTCATGTGAAATCAATAGCACAGGCCAGCAGGTGGGAAAGTCACACTACATTTCTTTATTTTTCTTAAAGATTTTCTTTTGCGTTTTACTTAGCATGTGTAAATTATACACATTAGTGGAGTTCAGTGTGATATGTCACAGCATGGATACAGCACACAGCAATCAAATCCAGTCATGCTTGCACAAATGAGACAGCACATGTGTTATTTCACATTGCATGCCTGGCTTATTCCACTTGACACAATGGCCTCTAGTTCGAGTGACTAAAATTTACAAAAATATTTAAAGTTTAAGGTTTCAGATTAGAGGAGACAAATCCTAGAAATAGCTACAGCAACCCTACCAAAATTTCTAAACTTTTTGTAAACTATTAAATTTTACCTACATATTCACTTGTAGGCTACTATCTTCTGCATCTCAAATTTACACTGCAAAACAAAAGGAGAGAGAAACAGAGACAGAGACACAGAGACAGAGAGAGAGAGAGAGAAAGAGAGAGACAGAGACAGAAAATCCTAGCAAACACACAGGAGCAAGTAAGTTGAAGTATGAAAACATGAGGAAGTCCTGGGGAAGAGTAAAGACTGTTCACCTCCTACTGGTATTTGTTAGGGGGGGAAGTGGTTGGGGGCTGAGGCCTGCCTAAGTGACCCATGGCAACATGAGTTGGAGGAAAGTTTTAAAATTCCTGCATCTACAACACTGCACAGTCTGAGGCAGCATCTCATACCAGAGACATTGATAGCCCAGGCTAACTTTGGGAGAGCAGAATTATTATGAATTAAATGGAATTATTATGGCTGTAGAGACTATAGTTATAATCACCTGAAGCAGCCTGAGTGGGTGAGTACTGACTTTCAAAACAATTATTATGTTGACAAAGTATAAACAATGCACTACAAATGGAATAGTGAGTATAAGAGTAAATAACGTGGAGTAGCATTAGATATTCCATAATCAAAGAAGAGCCCCTCCCTTCAGCCTCACGGGACTCTGGTGTCAGCTCCTTGGTCTGGGGTGAACAGACTGAGGTTCTGAGCCAAGTGGTCCAGGATCCACCGGGAACCAGGGTGACGACCCCTAGGGAGGGAACCTAGGGAATCACTTTCTGCACCTGCTGACACGTTCCCAGATGTGATTTCTACTGAATGCGGAATAGTTCCTGGTTCAGGGGATGGGTGCAGAGAGGATCTAGGCACACTCAAGGTTCAAGGAGAGAAGTAACAAGGGACTGAGGAAGACCCGCCCCAGAGGGAGAGTCAGCTAACTACCCAGCTCTACCCCTCCTGTTAGCCCTGGACCACACAGGGTCTGATTTGTTACAATGAAGTTCAGGCTCCCTGAGCCCTGGGAGGTAGAGCCTTCCTGGGAGGGGAACAGAGAGAACCAAATCCATAGAGAAAGTAGTTCTGGCTCTGCCCAGAACCAAAAGGCTGAACTCCTAGGGAACACGGAATGGACCTGGAGAATTTTGTTCCGCTCCTGCTGTCAGCTGCGGGAGACCTCGGGAACGTTTCGGGACGTAACGTCATCCACTGACTGTAGCAGCGGCAGTGGCTTCAGGTCAGAGCTACTGAGGTGCTTTGTGGAGATACCTGCTTGAGGTGAGGGGAATTGTGTGGGTGGGCTCAGTTAGGGCTCGGTGATGGGTAATAGGGGGAATGAGGAAGCTCACTGCGCACAGAGGGTCCCCAAACAATCCAGATATGCCTCTGTAGTGAGCATTATATGGCGCGAATGCTCAGGTGGGGACCACTTGTGGCTCAGGCGACCCAGAGTGCAGAATTAGAGCCGAGTTCTGAGGTTCGCGCTTCAAGAGGTAGGATTGGACAGGACCTGGAGTGAGTTAGGTCAAAATGAAGGCTGAGGGAGGACTGACAAAGCCCTGCCTCAGGAGAAGGTCCCAGAACATTCTAGAATAGGCTCCATTTTCTGCCCGGTACCAAGCAATGCAGCAGTCTCAAAACAGCGCCACCTTTGGCCGTAATGGGAACTGCATGCAAAATCAGACCCTTGTCCTCTGATCCTAGCTTCAGGTGGGAGAACAGAGAATCGGATAAAGGTGTGTAACACTAGAGAAACTGCAGAAGGCACACTCCAGAGCAAGGGTCTCCCAACCATGTAGAAAAGCCTCTCTTTCCAGCCTTGTACCTCATAGGGCAGAATTCTCAGGAGAGCGCGTGGGTTTCCCTCTCTGGAACCTGAAAGGAGAGTCAGAGCCTAATTGTCTGGTCCATGCTTCAGGTGCGAGTAGCAGAGAGGGCCTGGGCTAAGTTAGGTCAAGATAAGGCCCAGAGGGCACAGTGAGGAAGCCCCAGGGCAGGGAGAGGGTCCCCAAAAAACCCAGAATTGCCTCTCTTACAGCTCCTCACGGGGGGGGGGGGGGGGGTTCAGGTCTAGGGAGTAGAGACCCAGGCTTAGTTAGGTCACAGTGGGAGCCTGTGGACCACTGTTGAAGCCTGTCCCCTCGCAGAGTTTCCCCAGAAATCCAGAGCCAC
The DNA here is from genome assembly GCF_053883595.1 of Heterocephalus glaber. Classification (NCBI taxonomy): domain Eukaryota; kingdom Metazoa; phylum Chordata; class Mammalia; order Rodentia; family Bathyergidae; genus Heterocephalus; species Heterocephalus glaber. The sequence continues at coordinate 37,004 of NW_028258205.1, read as the reverse complement.
GTCTGCCATCAGCACTGCAGCACACGGAGAGGTGTGTTAGGACGAGCCCCTACTCAAGGGCACACAAAACCCTCTGGATTTGTCCACAAGGAGCAGTTGCCCCTGGGCAGCTGTGTATCCATGGGGATGGGAGTGCCTCGCACTGCCTTTTGTTCCCTCTCTGAGAGGTAAACACTTTTCCTGAGAGTTGGCCTCAGGCCAGCAGGGGTCCAGGCTCTGCTCAAGGACACTTGAGGGCCCTGGGTGAGCAGAGAGGGGACCACGCACCCAGAACAGTGGGGGCCTCACACAGTTACCTCTCGTTGGGCTCCACCTCTGGGGTGACGGAAGACAGACGGTGTCCTTGGATTGCGAGGCGCATGCGCAGGTCAGGAGCGGAGAAGTGCGGCTCCCCGGGCATGCGCCAGACAAAGGAGGGCTTCCAGAACCTCGTCCTTCTGTCCAAAGCCTGGGGAAAGCCCGGGCAGGAGTGTGCGGAAGTGCTGCATCTCATTTCTGTCTGCTTGAGCTCAGGGAGGCTACACCTTGGTGTGCAGTGTGTCACCAGGTCAGCGGAGGAGCCACGGCTGGTCAGCAGAGGCCAGGACCTGCCAGCAATCAAGGTGAGCACCTTGGGTGAGCACTGAAAGGGTTTTTGTTGTGCTACATAATGATTACATTCATTGGGGAGAGTTGGTACATGTATGTGACATAGCTTAATTCTTTTTTTTTCCTTCCCCTCTTTTCAATCCTACTCCAAGCATCTCTTGGATCCATTTTCTTACATATGTATACTATATGTGTGTGTATATATATATTGTTTGTTCGTTTTCCATATGTAATGATCACAATCCTCATTATGTATATGTATATTTGTGCACGCTTGTACACAATGAACACATTCCTCACAGGGACTTTGTGCATGTGCAAACTTCACAATTCCCCCCTTTTTATGGGATTTCCCTCCCCTCCATTCTCCCACCTTCCACATCTTGCTTCCCTTCTCATATACTAAAAAATCTACCTATTTGCTATTATCTGTCTTTTATTTTCATCTTTATTTACTTTTCAGATTCCTCATATAAAGAAACCATGTGGTATTTAAGCTAATGTGTCTGATTTATTTCACTTAACATTATGGTCTCAAGGTGCACTCATTTTCCTACATATGACTCAAGATTTTTTTTTAAGGCACAGTAGTAACTGATTTTATGTAAACATCTCATTTCCCATATCTCTTCACCTATTGATGGAAATATAAGCCACTTCCAAGATTTAGTTATTGTGAATTTTGCTGTTGTAAACATGGATATGTATGCATCAGTATAATGTGATGTCTTTAATTCTTTCGGGAAGATAACTAGAGGGGGAATATCTTGGTTGAATGTAAATTCTAGTGTTGTTTTCTAAAGGGTCCCCTGACTGATTTTCATAGTGGTTGTACCAGTTTACACTCCCACCAGCAATGACGATGGGTTCCTTTTTCCTCACAGGCTTGCCAGCATTTGCTATTATTTGATTTTTTGAAGATAGCCATTCTTTCTGGCGTAAGATATAATCTCATTGTTGTTTTAATTTGCATTTCATGAGTGGCCAGCAGTGCTGAACTTTTTTCATGTATTTTTGGGCCATTAATACTTCTTCATCTGAGAAGTATCTTTTCACTTAGATGATCATTTCTTGATTAGGTGTTTTAATTTGGGAGGTCTTTTATTTCAGTTATTAATATAGTCTAGATATTAGGCTTTTATCAGAGGAGTAACTGGTAAAACGTTTTTCCAATTCTGCAGATTGTCTCTTCAGTCTGTTGGGTGTTTCCTTTGCTGTGCAGAGGCTTTCTAATTTGATATGATCCCATTTGGTGTTGCTTGGTAATATTTCTTGTGCAACTGGCATTCTATTCTGAAGTTACTGTTACACATAAGCCTTCCAGAGTATTGCCTGATTTGTCTTTCAGCAGATTGTTTTTCCTTTTAATATTTAGATATTTGATTCATTTTGATGTTATTTTAAATGATGAGAGATATGGGTCTATGTTTAACCTTCTGGATTTGTACAGCCAGTTTTCCCAACAGCATTTGTTAAAGAGGCTACTCTTGCTGCAGTGAAAGTATTTGGTCCTTTTGTTAAAGAAAAGAACAGTTGTGTTGCCTGGAGTGGTTTCTGTATCCTGCATTTATTCTGTTGATCCACAAGTCTGTTTTTGTTCTGTTTTTTGCCAATATCGTGCTGTTTTTATCTGAGTAGTTTTGTAGCATACTTCACTCAAAGTCTAGGATGGTGATGCCCCTACCTTGCTCTTGGTGCCAGGACTGCTTTGGTGTTCCAAATCTCTTCTGGTTCCATGTGAATTTTAGGATTGTTTTCCCTAGTTCTGTGAGGAATGCTATTGGTATTTTGATTGGGAATGCATTCAATCTGTATAACAGATTTGAAATTATGGCCATTTTGACTCAGCCATTGCATTGGCTCTGCCTATGCAGGAAAAGTGGATGTTCGTTTGTTTGGTTTTTTGACAATGAAAAGTTTAATATTTTACTAGAAAACTTTCAGACATCTTACAAATGCCCAGGAACTCTTTCAATGGATGTGCCCTGACACGGATGTAGAAGTGATTTTAGTGTACTCCTGAGCATCTTTCTGTTCCCTTCTAGACTTGGTCTGCTCAAAGTGTGGATTCCAAGCTTCTGTAAAAAATCAAAGCTTGCAATGAATACAAATGTAGATAGAATTAACAGTGAAATTGCAAAGCAGCTGACTTTTTATTAAGTTTCTAGGCATATAGATCTTATGCTGAGAAATCCACCAATATTAGACGGGTGGCATGTGCTGAGTGTTGCTTGAAACCAAAACGTGAATATTCTTATTTTAAAGCTAACCTGCAATTTCAAAAGATGAGATGCTTAGAAGGAAATGCAGAAGTATAAATGAGAAATATACTCAATGGAACTTATAAACATACAGTACAGATTAAATTTTCTTATTGTTTGGTTCTATGTGGAAATTTTTGATGTCAATAATACAGCCTATTTTTTATAAATTTCTTCCCCAAAAACCTTTAAATTCAACAATTTGAGAAAAATGTTGTTTTACCTTTGTCTGAACACAGACAACCTATTGCCATACACATGGTGCATGTGAACATACCTATATGTACAGATCACAGAACTATGAACTGTGTGCAAAGGGGCTGACCTAGTATTTTTGCATGCACAGTGCTCGGGATCCTATCCTAGTGGGTGACAATGCAGAACATATGCTAATGGGATTTTTGGTGGTTTTTTTTTTTTTTGTACCGAGGATTGAACTCGGGTCCTTGCGCTTGTGCAGTAGGCGGTGAAACCACTGAGCTAAATCCCCGGCCTGCTAATAGTTTTTGGTCAGTGAACTTGGAGTCAAGAAACCATCCCAGTGATTATTTACAATGTAATAGCTGAATGATTATCAGATTATGTTACGTTGTAAACCTATTCTCATACCAAGAATGCCGACTCTGTAAGCTCTGGATGTTGAGCTGGTAAGTCTGAGGCTTAAATTGGTGTATACAAAAAGTAAACCAAAGCCTGAAGAATGTGACGAAAGAAGGTAGAAAGCATTCAGCACTGAAATTTCTCGTAAACATCATAGAAGCACAGAGAATTTAGTGATTTTTTTTTAAAAAGAATGCTTTAAAAAAGTGAGTATACACATAGCCTATAAGGCAAAGTCTAAGTTACAAGTGTACCCAACCAACTCTGGCAACTGTTCTATGAGAGATAATACTGAGGAAAAGTGGATGTTTTTGCATTTTATGATATGCTCTTCAGTCTCCTTTTCAGACTACTGTAGGTTTCATTGTAGGGGACTTTTGTTCCCTTTGTTCCAGTGTTAATTCCCAAGGATTTAGTTTTTGTGACACTATTGTGGAAGTTATTGTTGGCCTAATTTCTTTCTCAAAGAGTTTCTTGTTGGTGTACAGGAACGCTATTGATTTTTGTGTGAACTTTGTAACATGCTATGCTACTGAATTTAGTCATTAATTCTAGGAATCTTTTGGTGGAGCTCTCGGAGTCGTGTATGTAGAAGATCATGTCAACTACAAATAATGATAGTTTAACTTTTTCCTTCTTTGTACATATCCCATTTATTTCTTTCTCTTGCCTGATTGTTTTGGCTAATGTTTTGAGAACTATATTAAACAGTAATGGTGATAGCAGGCATCCTTGTCTTGTTTCTGAAGTCTGGAACAAGACAGCTTTCCCCTGTTTATTATGATGTTGGCTGTTGGTTTGTCATAAATGGCTTTTATCAAATCGCGATAAGTTTTTTTATGCCTATTCAGGGTTTTAATCATGAATAGATATTGTATTTTGTCAGATGTTTTTTCTGAGTCTCTTGATACGATCTGTGATTTTTGTCCTTGCATCTGTTTATGTGATTTATTACATTTTATTGATGTGCACATGTTGAACTATCTCTGGATCACTGGAATGAATCCTACTTAGTCATGATATAATGATCATTTTGACTATTTCCTGCATATTGTTTGCAAAGTCCTCATTGAGGACTTCTGCATCTGTGTTCCTTGAAGAGCTTGGCCTGTATTTCTCTGTTTTGGTTGTGTCCATTTCTGGATTTGGAATCAGCGTAATGCTTGGTTCCATGAATGACTTCAGGAACACTGCTTCCCTTTCAACTTCAGGAAACAGATGGAGGAATACTAGTGTTGGGTCTTGAATAAAGTTCTTGTAGATTTTAGCAGTGAATCTGTTGGGGTCTGGGGTCTTCTTAGTTTTTAGTTTTTATTATTACTTGTTCAATTCCATGGAGAGATTGGGCTACTCAAAATTTTTCTGTCTTCTTGGTTTAGCTGTTGTAGTTAATATGTATCAGAATTCATGTATTTCATCTATATTCTCCATTTTATTACAGTACAGGCTCTTAATGGATTTATTTCCTTTTATGGTTAGTTGGCTAGGATTTTGTCGTATTTGTTTATTCTTTGAAAGAACCAGCTCTTAGTTCATTGATTCTTTGTATTTTTAGACTCAATTTCATAACTTTTGCTCTGATTTTCATAACTTCCTTCTTTATAGTAGCTTTGAATTTGGATTGATCTTGTTTTTCTAGCACCTTGAGGTACATATTTAGATTATGTTTTTGAGCTCGCTCTGTTTTTCTGATGTGAGCATTCATCGCTATAAACTTTCCTCTGAGGATTACTTCCATGGTGTCTCAGAGGTTCTGGTAAGCTGCAGTGGCATTATCGTTTGATTCTAGATCACTTTAGGGTTCTACTGAACAACCGAATACACATTCTGATCAGCAGTTCATGGGACTTTCTCCAAAGTAGACCACATGCTGGCCCAGAAAGCATGCTTAAATAAATGCAAAAGAAGGGAAATCGTTCCATCCATATTATCAGAAGATACTGCAATGAAACTAGTAATCCAAGGAAGGCTCATTTGATTCTAGGAACTAGTTCTTTCATTGCTATTTTCCATGATCCATTGATTATTTAAGAGGGTATTGTTTATTTTCCATATGTTTGAAAAGTTTCTGTGGGTTTTTTTGCCATTGATTTCTAGTTTCATTACACTCTCTTCTGATAATGTGCATGGAATGATTTCCATTATTTTCCACTTGCTTAAGCATGTGTTCTGGGCTAGAATGTGATTTGTTTTGGAGAAAGTCCCAGGTGCTGTTGAGCTGAATGTGTATTCTGTTGTTGGGTAGAATACTCCATAGATATCTATTAAGTCTATTCGTTTGAAGGTTTGGTTGAGCTCTGATATTTCTTTGTTGATATTTTTGTTTAGTAGATTGATCTAGGTGTGACAGTGGGGTATTGTGACAGTGGAGTATTATAATTGTGTTAGTGTTTATCTGACTTTTTGTGTCCATCAGTGTTTATTTTATTAGGTTGGGTGCACAAATTTTTGTTATATGTTTATAATCGTCATCTCTTCCTCTTGAATTGCTCCATTAACCAATATGTGGTTACAATCTCTATCTCTTTTGATCAGATTGGCTTGAAATTCACTTCGTCTGAAATTAAGATAGATACTCCTGCTTTTCTCTGGGTTTCTGTTCCATGGAATACTGTTTCCATCCTTTGATTTCCAATCTGTGAATTTTGTTGAGTTAAATGTTTTCTGTATATTCCATATCACTGGGTTTTGTTTCTTGATTTATTCTACCAATCTGTGTCTTTTGATTGGGAAATTGAGACCTTTCACATTGAGAGTTATTACTGAAAGGGAATTGACTTTATTCTTTTAATTGCATTATTTGCCTGTAGGTGATTTCCTTATAGTTTTTTTCCTTCTGCTTAGGTGGTGATTCTGCCAGTTGTGTTCATTCTATTTGACTTATTGACATTATTGTTTCACTGTCTCTTTCTAGCATATCCTTGAGAACTTTCTTTTGTAATTCTGGTTTGGTGGTCAGGAATTTCTTGAGATGCTCCTGGTCATGAAAACATTTTTTTCTCCATAAACTTTGAAGGAACATTTTGCAGGACATATATATCTAGGTTGGAAATTTTTATCTTTTAGGACTTGAAGCACTTCACTCCAAGCCCCTATGGCCCTTAAGGTTTGTGTTGAGGTCTGTAGTTATTCTAGTCGGTTTACCTTTGTAAGTGGTGTGGTCTGTTCCTTTTCTCTAACAGTTTTAAGATTTTGGCCCTAGGTTGGACTTGTGTTTAGAGAATGATATTTCATGGAGAGTTTCTCTTTCGATCATAGTTATTTGCGGTTGTATATTCCTTATTTATCTGTATGTTTATGTTTTTACCACTATTTGAGAAGTTTTCTGCTATTATTTCTGTAAAATGTTTTTTTATGCCATTTGTAGTGCCTTCTGATTTTTCATATATTCCTATTACTTTGAGATTAATCTCCTTTGGTTCATCTAGCAGCTTTTGGATCCATTTTTCATGTTGGCTTGTGGCTTTAAATGTGTCTTTGAATACTTTTTCATTGAGAGTATCTCTGTCTTCTAATTCTGAAGTTCTGTCCTCACATTGGTTGCTTCTGTTGTCCATAGTTCCTATATTTTTTAATCTCCTGGATTACTGATTAAAATCTTTTCATGAACTCTACTTTTTTGTTAAACTGTTCATTCATGTTCTCTATGATTTTCTTTAGCTCACTTTGCTTTTCATTATTGTGTTCTGAAAGCTCCTTGATCACTTCTGTTATTACTTCCATAATCTTTTTAGTTGTATCTTCTGAGATTATGCCTAGCACTTCTTTGATTTGCTTTCTGATCTCCTCTATTAGCCTTCAAGTACTTTGTGTATGTTGCTTATATTATTCTCCCCCTCAGTACCCACGGATTGGTTTTAGGGGAGTTGGAAGGTTTGGGAGGCACTTTGTTGACTTGTCTTCAGTGTTTCTATTGTCCTTCTATTTTTGTTGTTGTTGTTGTTCTGTGTTGAAGTTTGTGGCACTTACAGTGGAAAGAGTTGCTACTGTAGAAATCTTTTTAATTAGTCTGCTTTTTAGTGATGTAATTTGGGCAAGGCTGACTATAGTCCTTTAACTGAGCCCTAAAATCCAACCACTTCTCTTAATTTAGAAGGGGAAAATGGAGTATAATTGGCCCAAGACCAAGTTACCTGGGCATGTAGCCCAATATTGTTAATGTCGAAAATGTGGCTTACAGACAAAATCCACTAATGTCAACATTTATGCGACCCTGACAGTTTCAAACAAACCACCTACTGTGGTATTGTTCAAGACAAATTGGACATTAGCATACCATAAGAACCAATGTGATACCACCCTTAAACATAGAAAAGAAATCCACCATTATAATATGAATACTAAGACAATCCAGATATTGACATACAGCTAATATGTACTAAATGTGACAGCTATATAGTTCCACTAATAGTAAAAATAATTTAATAGTAATTTTATAGAGTTAAGTATCTAAAGATTATTAAAGCTTAATGGTTACTAAAGATATAGCGAGTTGGGAAAAAGGGAATGCCAGAAGAAAAATTTGAAACCTGAAATTCTAGCATATGAGAAGGAGGAGAAGGTAGTGGCATGAATGATTCTATCAGGGACTAGAAGGATACCTATAAAATTAGTAAGTGTAACAGAAAAAAACTGAAGTAGAAGTTACCAGAAATAAAAGGCAAAAAAGAATAGAAATTATATAGATAATACAAATAAGAAAAACAATAAAGGGAAAAATTAATGGGAAAGAGGTGAAAAAAGAAAAAATGATGTAAGAAAAAGAAAGAAATGAGAAAAAGAAAGAAAACAATTCCTTTGTGATGTTGAATGAGTAGTTTCCTTTCCAGATCCATAATTTTAAGGTCTAGCAATTCTCGATTTTCTGAGGCCCCCTGTGCACTCCCAGCTGTGGTTGTGTCCAAGTCATGATGTGCCCCTGCTCACACTGGTAGACAAGGTAGGCAGCCAGACTGGAAGTCCATGCTGGACACAGGCAAAGGGGCAAGAGCTCAAATAACCAATGCCAAGACTCTGAAATCCAGAATAACTCCGACTGGGCCTGGGCTCCAGGTGCTGGTGGCGGGGCTGTGTCCTTCACAGCCTAATTCAAACCCCTCAGGGGGTCTCTTTGCAGCCTGCGGTCTGTCCAAAGCTGTGTCCTCTTCCTGTCACTCAGTCACTGGAGCCCTGAAGTGAAGCCATCCCATGGCTGTTCTGAGTTGCCAGCTGAAACAACCCTTTGCCCCAGTGGGACCCTTGCCTGGGCTCTCTCCAGAAATATGGCAGCATCTGCATTAGGGAAAATTACTCACATTTACCTTTATAAGGACTTTGTGGCAGCAGAGCTCCGTACTGTCCCTGCAGATCTCAGCAACCTCTGGCCATTGAGCCAGTGCTTTTCCCTAGGGCCTCCTGGAGCCCCTAGGTTTCCCTTTGGTTCTATAGATTCAGTCTTCCTTTCCCATGAGCCTGGAGCCGGGAAGAAAGTCCAGACAGCTTTGCTCCTTCTTCTCCTTGTATTCTGTCTCTTCAAATTCTCTATATTTTTAAATTTTCCTGTCAGTTGCTTCCTGATTGCCTGGCGCCTTCTTTTCCATTTCCTCTTCCTCCTCCTCCTCTTCCTCCTTTCCCTCCTCTTCCTCTCCTCCTCTACTTCTTCCTCTTCCTCCTCTTCCTGATTTCCCTCCTCCTCCTCTTCTTCCTCCTCCTCCTCTTCTTCTGCTTCTGCTTCCTTGGGTTATCTTGGGTTATTATATTTCAGACTCTCAATTCTGAATCTGCGGGAGGCTGCATTGCTGCTGCTCACCACTCCTTCATTTTCCAGCACAGAACGTCTGAAGGTAACTCACATTCATAAAAAGAAGGTGTATCCCACAGAGCCTGGCTTCTGTAATCACACTGGTATTCCAGTGAGAGGGGCTGTATCTCAATTGCTGTCATTTATGCTAATCATTGGGGTGGGAGGACTCGGGGAGGTGAGGAGCCTGGTCCAAGGAGTGACCACAGGTCAGCAGAGAGAGCTAGGTATGGTCAGCAGGAGGGTCCCAAGAGCTGCCAGGCCCAAACTATCAACCTTCCCGAGGATTATGGGTGTCCACTGTCCAGATACACGAGACCCCACAGAGTGTGCCCATTTTCTGGGGTCATCTTTGAGAGGCTGTAATTGGCATGCAAACTTCTGCCACAGTCCACAAGGGACTCATCTGGGAGATGAGGTCCTGGTCTCAAAGGGAGAGATCAACTCATCTCAGGTCGGGTGGGAATGAGGGAGAGTGGGGTGGAGATGAGAGAGGACAGACACTGACAGGAGTAAGATGGAGAAACTACAGAAGTGCATAGGAGATACCTTACTTGCGTTCTCATTGCTGAAACATAATACCTGACATCTGCAGTTTAGTGGAAGAAAAGTTGATTTGGGTTCACATTTTATAGAGGTTTCAGTTCATAGTGAGCCAGCTCCAAGGCAGAACAGCATAGTGGAAGGGCCTAGTAGGAGGAAAGCTATGCACCACAAGTCTTCCAGGAGGCCAACAGTAAAGGGAGGAGCCAGGAAGCAAGCTATAACTTGCCCTGTCACACCCACAGTGACCCTCCTTTTCCTAAAAGCCCCCCCCATCAGTCAGTTAGGAATGAGCCCCCATTATCCAGTATCTTGTAAAGGTCCTACCTATGGTTCCATGGGACTTTCAGGGGAAATCTAGACTTAAACCGTAACAGGGTTAATGTGTCACAGGAGAGATGGGCACAGGTCCTGCTGTCAGCAGTGAAGGCCCCATGTAGGGGGATGGGCACCTGCTCCCTTCTTTTGAGAATGTTGGAGATCTCGTGGAGGTGACACTCTTGATCTAAGATGGTGTCTTCAGATTGGCATAGGGAACTCCATCTGGTCAACAGATACACAATTCTCATATCTTCTGGGAGTCAAGAAGGACCCTAAGGGACGTCAGAAGGTACCCTGCCCAGAAGACGGAGAGGTGAGTTTTCCACAGGCAACTACCTTGCAGCTTCAGTTACCCTGGAAAGTCAGGGCAGGGCTGTCAGGCTGAGGCTGCTCCCTTAGTGCCACATCCATCACCTCAGCGAGCTGAAGGCCTTGGTAGGACAGAGGTGGAGCAAGGAGAGCAGAAATAGATACCAAGCTATGTCAGGAGTCTAGATAAGGGCAAAGTGAACCCTCTCAGCTCAACACACAGCATCCTAGCCTCAGCCCGTCCCTTTGTCACTAGTTGACAGACCCAGGGAACACAAGTGGAGTAGATTCCCCTCTTTTCCTCTTTGAGTGTCTCACAGAGAGAGGCCTGTGGTTTCAAGAAGGCGGGCCTATCTCATTCCAGAGAGTCCCAGACCTTCCCATTTATCAAGATAAGAATGGAGCAGGCTCCCTTTCCTAGGGCACATGCACTCCACTGAATTTGTCTACCTCTTGCTGTTACACCAGGGTGGCTGTGTCCAGATGTGAGTTTGGGGCACTGACTTTTGTTCCCTCTCAAATATGTGCACAATTTTCCTAAGAGTTTGCCTCAAGCCAGCAGAGGGCTGGGGTCCAGGCCCTACTCAAGGACAGTTGAGGTCCCTTAGTGAGCAGTGAGGGTTTCACCCACCCAGAGCAGTGGGGTCCTCACAGAGTCCAGCCACACCTCTTGTTGGGGCTGGGGAACCAGGACTGCACCCGTGGCCTGAGAGCCCTCCATGCCTTTTACAGGAGCTCCAGGAACCAGGCAGTGAAGGTTGTGATGTGAGGCGGTGTCCTCAGGTCCCACAACAGAGGAAGTCAGAAGTCAAGGTGAGGTGTGTGCCCTGAATGTGTACCTAGGTCTCCACCTGCCCGAGGACAGAGGGAAATCCTTGTGCCCAGGCCCCACAAGCCCTACTGTCTGCCCTAGAGCTGTCCTCTGTGATTCAGCTGCATCCTGAGCAGCAGCCTCACTTCCCTGTCCCACATTCTTAGGGAGACAGTTTCCAGGGGGACAGGAGCCTGTGAGGCTCTAGAGTACCACTCAAAGCAAGACCTATACAAGGCAATTTTGGGACTGCTGTTCTCAGCTAAAGACACTCACAGTCCCCCTCTCTCCTCCAGGCATCTGAGTCCTCATCACCAAGCTCCTCCTCTCTCCAGGAACCTAAGAACATCTTCCTAGTCAAAGGAGCCAGAACAACTGCTAGGGGGAGGCCCTCCTGCATGAAGAGGGACACGGGCTCTGGTGAAGGTGCAGGTTCTCAAGCCTGAGGGGGAGAAAGTAGCAGTCAGTGCTTCCTCTGCCTCCTCTTTCTGCTATACTCAAATCCAGACTACTCCAAGAGAAGTGCCTCAGGCTGGGACACTGAGTTGTCCTTAGAATCCTCAGGGCGTCTTCTCTCCCCCACTGCCATGGCCTCTAGTCAAAGGAGCCAATCCAGTCTGGGCTTCAGCAGGGAACACAAGGAGCATCGATGTACCCTGCAGGACCAGGAAGGTCCTAAGCCCCTGCCCCTTGAGGCCCTGCGTGACAAGGTAGATGAATTGGTGGATTTCCTACTCCTCAAGTATAGCAAAATGGAGCTGACCACCAAGGTAGAAATGCTTTATGGTGTCACAAAGGATTACCAGGAGCACTTCCCTCTGATCTTCAGAAAAGCCTCTGAGTGCTTGTATCTGGTGTTTGGCATTGATGTGAAGGAAGTGGATCCTCCTGGGAACTTATATGTCCTTGTCCCTGTCCTTTGTCTCACCTATAATGGGATGTTGGGTAATGAGCAGGGCATTCCCAAAACCAGCCTACTGATAATCATCCTAAGTATTATCTTCGTTAAGGGCAACCGTGCCAGTGAGGAGGTTGTCTGGCTTGCACTTAATAGAATGCAGGTGTATGATGGGAGGGAGCACTTAGTCTATGGGGAGCCCAGGAAATTCATCACCGAGGAGCTGGTAGAGGAAGGGTATCTAGAGTATCGCCAGGTGCCTGATAGTGATCCTGCTCGCTATGAGTTCCTGTGGGGTCCAAGGGCCCACGCTGAAACCACCAAGATGAAAGTCCTGGAGCATTTGTCCAAGGTCAATAAGAGAGATCCCAGGTCCTACCCACGTCTATATGAAGAAGCTTTGAGAGCAGAGCAAGAGGCTGCCATGGATGGGGTGGGGTACGTGCCAGAGATAGGATGTATTTGGGAGCCACTACACTAGCATAGCTCCTGCCCCATGTGAAATGAGGCCCATTCTGCAGTCTCTTTGAGAAGAGCAGCCAGTTTTCTAAATAGTAAGGGCCTGAGTAGGATGGGAAAACACAGTCCATATCTTTTGATGTCCGTTCTACTTAGGCTACTTGGAAATTAATAGGTGTTTTCTTTATGAATTTTTGAAATCTCATTCCTTTTTTTCAAGATTAGAGGTGTTTGCATGTATTATGTGAAGAATAATATTTACCTCACATGGATTTTTAGTTGTGTGACATTGATAGTTGATTGTGATTTCTGATGTGAATATGATTTTGTGTGACAGTGATCACATGAGCATTTTGCTCTTCCATTCCGAGTGTTAGAATCTTTGCTGTTTTGTAAACCAACTTGTGAAATGTTCATTTTATTTGTGATGTGGAACAAGATACCTTAGCATTTGAATAGAAATTTCTTTGGAAATATGTAAGAAGTTTACATCACTTTAGATGGAGTCCAGAAATAGACATAAGAATAAAAAATGATTTCTTGGTTTCCTATTTCTTTTTCCTCTGTTGTTCTATATTATTAAAAATGTATAGGGCCGGGGATTTAGCTCAGTGGTTCTGCTGCCTGTCTTGCAAATGCAAGGTCCTGAGTTCAATCCCTGGTACCAAAAAAAAAAAAAGTATGTATATCCGAAGTTGCTTGGTTTCTTCAATTATATTCGGGAAATTTCCTGTCAATAAAGAAGCCCATCTGCTCACAGGCACATTAAGCCCAAATCTCCATTGCACGTGTGTCCTTTGGAAGGCCCTGTGTCTGTGGCGGAGATATGAGTAAATGAGACAGAGCAGGATCGCACCTACCCAATATGATTGGGGAGACCAGGAGAACCACCAATGTTGGAGGATAGAGACATGACTGCAAGGACCTAACACCCATGTAAAAGGGTACTGAACAGGTGGAGTCTAGCAGAGCGCAGCCATGGTGAGTGCTGAGCCAGGGCAGTTTGGGGCTTGGGGTAACTGCCATCTCTTCCGCAGGAGTTCATTTTAATGCAGCTGCATGGAGGCCAATGTCAGACCCTCAGATGAGGTGTCTTGGGCCTGAGAGGATGGAAGACTGCTCTGAGCAAAGCTTTTAGATGGTGGGTGAAGCTAAGAGGAATCCTCACCTGGGACAGTGATAAGAAAAGTGGTCCTACATAGGGCAAGAACCAGGGGACTTATACCCCACATCTGCAAGAATTTCTTGAGAGCTAAGGGGGACTCTCAGTTGAATTGAGGCACTAATGTCCCTGGCCAGGTGCTCTGCTGTCTACTGGGAGTGTCCACTTTCCAGGGCCTTGCAGTGCCCAGTTGACTGCTTCCCTGGGAAAAACTTGTGTACTTTGCCTGAACACTCTTTGAAGATGGCTGTCAGGATCTGCCAATGGTGTAGGCCAGGTACAGGAGAGGTCAGATGTCCGTCTGACAAAGAGGTTCTCCCTCCACAGAGCTTTCTCAGTTTTCCAGAGTATTCTCCCTGTCTTATAACTGGAATAACCTGCAGCCTACTGGCCATGGGAGCTTCTCAGGATCCCTGTGTGGCAAATGACAAGGCCAGGACTGGACTCTCAGTGTGAGGTCATCTAGAGGCCACCCTGTTCCCACTCCTCCCAGCCTCAACCTGGCTCTGCTTCTGAATTCAATTCTGAACTCAGAGAAATGAAAATACCTCTCAGGGTGCAGAAAGTCCCCGTGTCCAAGGCACTGATCTGGCCTGAATTAAGAATGTAAGATGAGCGGGCCATGGGTGCCCCCTACTTCCTGGGAACTGCCCAGAGTCACCTGCCCTCGCCCACGGCATGTAGAAGGCCCTGGCCGTCACTTTGCTCACCATGGAAACCCTCCAATAGCAACAGATCTTTTGACATAAAAGTTATCCTTGGACTGTGAGGCTTAGTCCCTGGGTTCTGTACCTGAGAAGCAAATTAACACAGTCTCAAGCTTTCCCAAATGGGTGATAAGGACTTGGGCAAGCAGTGTAATCTACTTGTCCTGGTAGGTTAATTAGGACAGTTTTTGAGACCATCTTGACATTTTTGTAGGATTTTCATGGAATAAGTTACTAGGAAAGGTCCATGTCACATGTGCGGGTGCATGAGCTTATGTAGGTGGTCAAACCCCAAAGCTCCCTGAGAAGCTGTTAGTGAGGCAGGACTGTGCTCACTGCTGTATGGAAAGAAATTCATCTGCTGTGGCTGAATTATTCCAAACCCTGAAGTCCTCTGAGGAGGTGGCAAGTGCTTCTTTGTAGATCTCAATCTAAGTATAAAAATGGTGTCCATGATCTCTCCATGATCTGTGTCCCTCCCCACAGGGAACTCGTGATCTTCAGTATGCAGAATGGCACTAGTCCTGATGTTCGGACCAGGACAGTCATGTGTGCTGTAGCAACAGCTCACAGTTAGCAGACTGGCCATGAGTCTGAAGACAGGAGGAAATTCTCAGCCTGGTGAGATCAGAGGTTACAGTGAAGAGCAGTACACACAAGAGCTAGTGACTGAAGAAGCACCCCTCCTGCTAATATTTTTACAATACTATGCAAACTAGATTGATTCTCTATCTAAAGCAACTGTCCCATAGTAGGTAGCACTTGAAAGGCTGCAGAATTTCCAGGCCTATCTCACATGCTCAAAAACTCCTCCCACAATGGAAGAGAATTTATGTTAACAAATAATATTTGTCACATTCGTTTGAGCATCTACTGTGTCACCACTTACAGTGACATTACAAGTCCTCGCTAGCACACAGCTTGTCTTCCCTGCTGTTCTAGCCATGTGAGCATTATAGACCACTTGTCCTTAGGAAAAGTCATTAGATGATCCTGTGCCACTGAAGCAGACCCATTACTTAGCCATTAGAGCCATTTCTACAGGAGGTGCTGCAGGACAACTGGATTAATCATCACGCCCTGGCCAAACAGCACCTGGCCCTCTCTGTTTCCTCATCTAGGAGGCTCAGCCACATGTGTTTGCTCCCTTTGACAGACCAAGCTGATTCTGTACCTTGAAGACCCTGGGCAGGAGCCACCCCCCAGATGCTGACTGCAGAGTTTGCTTCATGCCGCCCTCACCCTTCAGGTTCCTGGGCACACCTGTCAATCCCAGGACACCTGTGATGTCCTCCCCAGTGTGAGGGCAGGTGGTGGCCAAAATCGCCCAAATCCATGTGCTGCCTGGGGGTTCCCTCCTCCTGCTGCTGTGCCTCATTGGCCCACCCTCTCCTGCACCTGGCCTCAGCCTGCCCAGTTTGGAGCATTCTGCTCTCTGTGTCCCTACTCCCACCCGCTCAGCCCAAGACAGGACTTAGTCCTGATGGTAACAGGCAAATATCTACAACTGAAGATCCCTGATAAGAAGTAGGTTAGGAAGTTCTTTCTGTAAGGTTCCAGAGGTGTGCACCTAACCATGTATGGAAAACATGTTTTTCCTTCCATGTGAGACCTGTTAAGTCAGAGTCAGTTGTAAAAGCTGAGCTGAGAGCAGACACTCCACAGCCAGTCTTTGCCGAGACGAGCCTTGATTTGAGTAGACTCTTCCAAGAAAAAGATCACACTGTTCATTCTATAGCAGAAAAGTTCACATCCTCTGAGGACTGCTCCTCAAGGAATCTGGTTGAGCTTTTCCTAAGCAGTTCTCATGAGACAGGACAGTGTACAGATACTGTACTTTCTATTGCCATTGGGTGCTGAAATATAAGGGAAGTCTGCTGTCTGTTCCAGAATGTCCTGGGTCTCAGCTGGCACCTGTGCTGTTCTTCATAGTGGTATAGGCCACATGGTCTCATATGCTTACTTTGTTTCCAGATGACCAAGTCAAAGGAGGCCTTATATTTTGGCAAAAAGGAACACAAGTTTAATCAAAGCTAGCTCTGAGGAGAGGGAAGTCTCATTCGTCTCAAACCTCCATCTCACCTTACAGAGGTGGTAAGGGCCTTTTACTGTTAGGAACAGAGGGGAGAGAGCACACATAAAGTCCATGCAGACCTCCACACTTGCTTCGTCATTTCCCGCCATCCTCGGCTCATTCTCCACGTTCTTGAGGAAAGGATACCAGGCACCAGGCTCCTGGGCTGGTGGCATCTGCATATCCTGTCACTACTTTGGGGCTGAGAAGATGCGGAGGTGTTGGTTATGTACTCCGCAGGAGGAAGTGTGGATAAGTTTATCTCTAAAAGAAAAAGTCGAACTTTTAAAGTTCCGCTTTGCAGTGCAGGTACAGTAGCACACATGGTATTGTAACACAAACCCTCCTCCCTCAGGGTTCTGTGCCCTTTCTAGGCTGGAAAGAGTGACCTTGCCTATTTGCCACAGAAATCAGCTGGGAGATCCCATGGGACACCTCTTTCTTCCCATTATGCAAGAGAATCCCTGCCTTCTTCTGATGAACAACATCATTCACCACTAAAAAGATTGCAACTCCTGTCTATGCCTGCCGGTACCAAGCCAGGAGGTCCACAAGACCCATGGGTAAGGTTTGGGGAGGGGAGCTCAAGCATTGGTCTAGCAGGTACAAGATCCAGGGAGTTATGGCTGTGTCTAGATGTACTTGCAAAGCTTCGTGCAGTCATAGGTAGGGCTTTTTGAGAGGTGGCTGGATCTTGAGTGTGTGATCCTGGGATTGATTCATGGTGCAGTGCTTGGCTCAAGGCCACTAGGATTAGGGATGTGAGTGCTACCCTCCCTAAGTAGTATGGATAAGATAAAAGGGGAAGAAAGATATTGGTAAGGTCCCTTCTTGCTTTTGCTGTCTTCTGTGTGCAATGAACTATTTCTCCCCTGCAATGCCCCTCTCCCATGTGCCACCCTGCCTTGGAGCCAGCTGACTATGGACTGAACCCTCTACAAACTGTGAGCTAAATAAACCTTTCCTCCTTTAACTTTGGGTGTCAGATATTTTGTCTCAGCAAAGAGAGAAATGTAACTAAGACACAGAGTTTGATTGATCCATCTGCAGCACTAAAAAAAAAGTGTCCTGGTAGTAGCAAAGCTTAAAGCTCACTAGGACTCTCATTGTTTCTCTTGGGGGAAGTATTCTTGAAAAATGAATACCCTTAGCAGCCTTTTCCAATATGGGACCCAGCCACCACATGTTGCCATTTAGTTCTGAAATATGACTAATATTACTGAGGAGCTACAATTTTCATTTTATTTTATATAGTTTAAACTGCAAATAGGTGAACCTTATTGGACAACACAGGTGGAGACGTTCGGAATCTAAACCTGTGGAGCAGGAAGCACAAATTCCCATGGAAGACACAGGGAGTGATAAGAAGTGGGGTCGCTCCACATCTCAGGTAATGGATCCTGTGTTCTACTTATTGCTGGCCGGTGAGGAGAACAGATCTAGAGTGCATTCTACTGAGGAAGATGCCAGCCACCTTACAGGTTATCACTTTCTAATCTGCAACCCGTTTGCACTTTGAAGCAGTTCTTCCATTGCTCCAGAGGACCAGCAGCTCCTGGGAGGCCCAGGATGGACAGCAACTTCGGATCCCCTATCAGGTGCCCACGGAGGACCGGCCTTGCTCTATGTGGCATTGGGGCTCAGCTGATCATAGGAAATATCCTGAGTTCGTGAATCCAGCTCTTTGAAGTGTTCTTAGAGTGCTGGTTTGGTGTTCATGAAATTTTTCAGGTGTTCTTTTTTGTGGAAGTATCTAATTTGCCCATCAAGTTTGAAAGATAATTTTGCAGGATACAACAGTCTAGGTTGGAATTTATTTTCTTTTAGAGCTTGAAATACTTCACTCCAGGCTCTCTTTGACTTGACGGTTTGTGTTGAGAAGTCTGCCATGATTCTGATGGGCTTTCCTTTGTAGATGATTAGTTTCTTTGCTCTAACTGCTCTTAGGATTTTGTTCTTCTGTTGGATTTCTGAGATCTTGACTATTATATGTCTAGGTATAGATTTTTTTTGATCTTGGCTAATTGGACTTCTATATGCCTCACTTATCTGTATATCCAGTTCTCTACATCTGTCTGGGAAGTTTTCTAATATTACTTCTGTGGACAGTTTTTTTAATGTCAATTATACTTTCTCCTGTTTTTTCGTGGACTCCTATCAGTCTTATGTTATTCTTCTTTGCATCATCTAGCAGCTGCTGGATTGATTTCTCATTGTCCCTTACTATTTTTAAGAAATCTCTGTTTTCATGGTCATTAACCACAATCCTGTCTTCTATATCTGATATTCTATCTTCACATTCCCTTAATCTTCTGCAAATACTTTCAATGGAGTTTTTAATCTCCTGGATATCTGTTTGAATCTGTTTCATGGATTCCATTTCTTTCTTATGCTGGAAGATTGTGGTTTCCATTTCTTTCTTATGCTGGGCATTCATGGCTTCCAGCATGTTTCTGAGCTCATCTATTTTTTTTTTTTTTACCTGTTTCTGTTCTAGAGCCTCTAATCATGTCTTTCACTCACTCACCATCTCTGTAGTTATCTGGGAGATTATTTCTGCTTTGAATTTTTCTAAAGCCTCATTCATCTCTTTTGTTACTTCCTGTGCTATCAGTGTGTCCAGGTGATTGATTACCAGACTTTTCTGCCTCATTTTCCCCAGAATTTGCCTTTTGTGGGGTGGAAGTCTGAGTTTGTGCCTTGCTTAAATGTCTTCTCATTTTTGGTTTTGGTACTGTCCTTGGTTTTATTCATGGGTTGATACTTCAAAGTTGCTTATTGTAAGTATCTTTGTTGCTTGTAGTTGGAACCCTTATGTAGTGATTGCTTCTCAGAGATGTCTTCCAGGTATAGCTGATCTTTAGATTTAAGTCTCTAATGACTCTGAGTCTATCTCATTTTTATTATATCAGGAAGGACAACTCATTAGATCAATCACAACACCTTAGCCTGAGTGATACAATCAGCAACAGCATAGCATCAAGTACCTCTTAGAGAATGACAATTTGTGTTCGTTATTAATCTATCACCTTTCACTGTGTGAACTAAATCAAAATCGAGGATCAAGCCAACATATGTTTATAGTGAATAAACTCTTCAATATAGCAACTTTACCCTTTAGGATGGAGAGTTAGAAGGATTTGGGAGGGAGGTATAGGTAGGTAGAAGGATAGAGGAAAGTTAGCAGTGAGGTCAGAGGACACAGGCGAGAGAAGGAAAAAGAGAAGGAAAGAAAAATAAAGAAGAAATACAAATTAGGGCCAGAACAGGAACACAAAGGCAGATGAAGAACAATGTCAGACAGCAAGGGAGCAAGTGAGAGAGAGAAAGAAAGAAAAGAGAAAACAAAGAAAAAAGCGAAAAATAAAAATTTGAAAAGAGTAGAAAAATAATTAAAAAGAGCAAAAAATACTACTAATAATTTTGAAAATAACAAATAAAAGATAAAAATGAAGAGCCTCCTTCAGGGTATGTCTCTGCTGTCACAATAAATAATGAGGGCAGCAGTGTGCAGTTACAAGTCAATGAGTCTCACTAAGCCAGTCACAGACTAGTGAGACTAAGGCAGATTTCTGGCTGCAAGTACCAAGTTGGGCTCATTGACCTCCTGCAGGGTTGAACTCTGCAAGGCTCTGCTGCAGGTTCCAGCTGTCCTTCCACTTAAGATAGTGCAGGTTCCGAAGGGAGGTGATGATCCCTCCAACCTACCAAGCACAGTGGTCTGGTGTGCCTTTATTGCAGAGATTCTCCTCACTTTTCCAGTAGGATTCAGTTTTCATCAAGTAAGCCATCTCGCTGATCGCAGGTGGGCATGGCAAGCTAGATGTAGCAGGGCTCCAGATGGCCAAGGACCTCTTAGCCAGTTTGCCTAAGCTGCCGGCCAGTGGGCCTGCCAAGGGGTCCTCACTGTCTCGCTGGTTGCAAGTGAGCATGGCGAGCTGGACCGAGCACGTGTCTGAGGTCTTTATAAAAACAACTGTGAAATTTTACTTACGTTTTCAGAAGGAAGAATTCTGATATAAATGCAGTTTATCACATTCATTGGTGAGGAACAGAATAATGAAAGTTTCTCAATTTCCTTAAAGGAGCTAAAGTGACAAAGAAGTGTGTGCTACTATCTTTTGCATCCTAATTTAACCTGGAAAATGACAGAAAACAGAGGCAGGAGGAACCTCCCAAACATACATAATGAACTAAATGTAACAACCAAACCTAAGGAGGCCCTGGGGGAGAGTGAAAACTCTTGAACTGTTGAACTGGTATCTGTATTTTGGTAGGGGTAGGGCAGTTGGGAGTTGGAACTGAGACCTGCATAGGCGACCTATGACGGCAAGAGTTCTGACAAACATCTTGGTGGTAAGAATTCTCAGGAGTGAGACCCCTTTCAGCTCTCCAGGAACCCGGCAGATATCAGAGTCTTTTACTTTCTTTTATTTTAATTCCCAAAGATATCACAGTTTATTTATTTAAAGGTAACAGGTTACAGCTTCTATAATGAGCTGAAGTCACCATTAAAATAATTATTTTGCACTATAGTAGTACAGCTTGCTCACTGAAAGAAATATAGAATACACAAAAAGTTTAAAGAAGCAAATAAAAGTCACCTGTAGCCTGAGATTTAGCTCAACAAAAGGTCCCGAGTTTGATCCCCGGTGCAAAAATAAAAAATGTCACCTTTAATCCCCTATGTCCATGGAAGAGTATGTGGTAGCTAACAATCCTGTGTACCGAGTAGCAAATATGGTTTCAGGAGTTTTTACATGGGTTAACTAATTGCTAGTAACTACAAAGCACTTTTCCTCCTAGTTGAAGACATTGAGGCAGCAAGTTTAACTTGGCCTGTATTGTTAACCATTCCATGTGTATGCGGGCTGAAATTTTCAAATTGGAATTGCAAGGTATCTAATACAGCATGTGTATCGTTATGTTAAAACAAGCCACTCTTCAGAAAACATTGTTATGGACATGTAATGCTTCTTGGTCTTTATCAACCTATTAAATGAGTTTTATAATCTCTTTTATCCCAAAGAAATACCTATAGAAAGGCCTCAGGGGATCTATGAGTTATATTATCAGAGGTTTATGACTCCCAAACCAGGGAACTTTTCTCGCCTGATGGTCTTCATTTTTACCTAAAAAAGCTTTCTTAATGTACCAAATAGCAAGGAAAAATTTTCTTTCCAATCCTACCACACACCTTAACCATTGGTTCAAAGCCCAAGCAGATAGTTATGTCTTTGGCTTCTAGGAAATGGTTTTAGCAAAGTGCGATTTATCCAGACTTGGATTCAGAGAATCCTGACCATGATGTTATTTTTATAACAACAAGAAAACTAAATATTTACAGAATATCATATTAATGACAATAAAATATAATGCAAGTACTGAATTTTTAATAATAATGAGACAAATGTTGTATGTTTATGAAGTGTTCAAAGAATATTCTAAATTAGGATAGTGGAGCCTAGCATGAAGGCGCATGCCTGTAATCCCAGCACTCAGGAAGCTGAAGCAGGAGGATCACCTCAAGTTGAAGGCCAGCCTGGCCTACACAGTGAGTTCAAGACCAACCTGAATTACATAGCAAGACCCTATCTCAGAGCCTTTTTGTGAGGATTGTGCTTCAGATGGAAGGAGTAGAAAGAGCCTGGGTGGTCTTAGATCAAGGTGAGGACTCCAGGGGAAACTGGGGAAGCCTCAGTCCAGAGCATGGGTCTCCCAATCATGTAGAAAAGCCTCTCTTGCTTGTCCTGTCCAAGCAGTGCTGAATGTTCAGAAGAGTACCCAGTTGGCCTCAAAAACCCTGAGAGGAGAGTGAGAGCATTGTTCTTAGGTGCTCCATTCAGCCTGAAGGAGCATAGAGGGCCTCGGCTAAGTTAGGTTTAGATGAGGCCCTGAAGGCACAGTGAGGAAGCCCCAAGGCAGGGAGAGGGTCCCCAAACAACCCAGATCTGCCTCTCTTACAGCCCGTCACTGTGTGTGGGGGGGGGGCTTCAGGTCTAGGGAGTAGAGACCCAGGCTTAGTTAGGTCACAGTGGGAGCCTGTGGACCACTGTTGAAGCCTGTCCCCTCGCAGAGTTTCCCCAGAAATCCAGAGCCACGTCTGCCATCAGCACTGCAGCACACGGAGAGGTGTGTTAGGACGAGCCCCTACTCAAGGGCACACAAAACCCTCTGGATTTGTCCACAAGGAGCAGTTGCCCCTGGGCAGCTGTGTATCCATGGGGATGAGAGTGCCTCACACTGCCTTTTGTTCCCTCTCAGGGAGGTGAGCACTTTTCCTGAGAGTTGGCCTCGGGCCAGCAGAGGGCTGGGGTCCAGGCTCTGCTCAAGGACACTTGAGGGCCCTGGGTGAGCAGAGAGGGGACCACCCACCCAGAACAGTGGGGGCCTCACACAGTTACCTCTCGTTGGGCTCCACCTCTGGGGTGACAGGATGTCGGTGTCCTTGGATTGCGAGGCACATGCGCAGGTCAGCAGAGGGAAAGTATGGCTCCCTGGGCACACGCCAGACAAAGGAGGGCTTCCAGAACCTCGTCCTTCTGTCCAAAGCCTGGGGAAAGCCCGGGCAGGAGTGTGCGGAAGTGCTGCATCTCATTTCTGTCTGCTTGAGCTCAGGGAGGCCACACCTTGGTGTGCAGTGTGTCACCAGGTCAGCAGAGGAGCCATGGCTGGTCAGCAGAGGCCAGAACCTGTCAGTAATCAAGGTGAGGACCTTGGGTGAGCACTGAAAGGGTTTTTGTTGTAATACATAATGATCACGTTCATTGGGGAGAGTTGGTACATGTATGTGACATAGCTCAATTCTTTTTTATCCCTTCCTCTCTTCTTCTCCCCTACTCTGCACCCTGCATCCTTTGGACAAATATATATATATATATATATATATATATATATATGTACATTTATATATTCATATGTATGTATATTTATTTCTACATATTTATATGTGTTTCATATAAATATATTTCTATACATATGGCTATTTATACATGTTCATTGTACATAATGACATTCCTCATAGAACCTTTATGCAAGTGCATACTTCACAATTCCCCTTTTTTATATCATTCCTTCCTCTCCATCCCACTCCTTCCATTCCATATCTTGCTTTCCTTCCCATATAGAAAGGTCTATGTGCCTATTTACTTTTATATATCTTGTATTTTGCTCTTCATTCACATTTTGGGTGAGAAAAACCATGAGATATTTAAGCTTGTGTGTCTGATTTATTTCAATTAACATTGTGGTCTCAAGGTGCACTAATTTTCCTATATATGACTCGAAGTTATCCTTTTTATGGCACAGTAGTAAACTATTTTATATAAATTTCTCATTTTTCTTATCCATTCATCTGTTGATGAAAATGAAGGCCAATTCCAAGTTTTAGTTATTGTGAATTGTGCTGCTATAAACATGGATATGTATGCATCAGTGTAATACAATGTCTTTAATTCTTTGGGGAAGATAACTAAAAGGGGAATATCTGGGTTGAATGTAAATTCTAGTGTTGTTTTCTACAGAGTCTCATGACTGATTTTCATAGTGGTTGTACCGGTTTACACTCCCACCAACAATGAAGAAGGGTTCCTTTTTCCTCGCAGGCTTGCCAGCATTTGCTATTATTTGATTTTTTGAAGATAGCCATTTTTTCTTTCCTGAGATGAAATCTCAGTGTTTGCATTTGTATTTCATGAATGACCAGCGATGCTGAATGTTTTTTCATGTGTTCATTGGCCATCTGTATTTCTTCATCTGAGAAGTATCCATTCATTCAGATAACCATTTGGTGATTTTATTTTTTACTTTTGGGGTCCCAAAGTTTTTTTAATTCTTTATGCTTTCTACATATTAGCCTTTTGTCTAAGGAATAGCTGGCAAAATTTTTTTCCAATTCTGCAGGTTGCCTTTGCAATCTGTTAGATGTTTCCTTTACTGTGCAGAAGCGTTTTAGTTTGATGTGATCCCATTTGTTGTTTCTTGGTAATTTCTTGTGCAACTAGTGTTCTATTCCTGAAAGTTGTTGTCTATGCATCAGTCTTCCTGAGTTTTACCTAATTTGTCTTCCAGCAGATTGTGTTTCCCTATTAATACTTAGATCATTGATTCATTTTGATTTTATTTAGTGCATGATGAGAGATATGGGTCTGGGTTCAACCTTCAGCATGTGGACTGCCAATTTTCCCAGCACCATTTGTTACAGAGGCTACCTTTGCTCTAGTGAAAGTATTTGGTTCTTTTGTCAAAGAAAACCCAGTTGTGTTGCCTGATGTGGTTTCTGTATCTTGCATTCTGTTCCTCTGATCCACAAATCTATTTTTTTTTGGCCAATATCATGCTGTTTTGATCAGGGCAGTTTTGTAGTATGGCTTGACATCTGGGATTTTACACCCCCTGTTTTGCTCATGTTGCCCAGGATTGCTTTCATCATTCTAGATCTCTTCTGGTTACATATAAATTTTAAGATTGTTTTCTCTAATTCTATGAGGAATGCTACTGGCATTAGAATTGTGAGTGCATTAAATCTGTATTACAGTTTTGAAATTATTGCCATTATAACTATATTGGTTCTGCCTATGCAGGAACAGTGGGTGTCTTTGCATTTTGTGATGTTCTCTTTGTTCACCTTTTTAGACTGCTGTAGTTTTCACAGTAAAGATCTTCCATTCTTTCACTAGATTAATGATTTAGGATTTAAATTTATTAATGCTTTTGTGAAAAGTATTGCTTGCCTAATTTCTTTCTTGGCGAGTTTCTTTTTGGTATATAGGAACGCAATTGATTTTTTGTTGTTGTTGCCTTTTTTCCTGCTATGCTAATAAATTTTGTTATTAATTCTACAAATCTTAGTGGAGTTTTGGGGTCTTGTATGTAGAGGAACATGTCATCTGCAAATGATGATAATTTCACTTCTTCCTTTCCTATGCTGATCCCTTTAGTGTCTTTCTCTTGCCTCATTGTTCTGGCTAACATTTTGAGAACTATATTGAACAGTAGTGATGTTGGTATATGTATTTGTCTTGTTCTTGAATTCATTTATTATCATGTTACCAGCTGTTTTGTCAAAGATGGCTTTTATCAAACTGAGATAAGTTTCTTCTATGACTATTTTCTTCAGTGTTCTTTTTATTTAATTTTACTGGTGCATTTTAGGTATACAATATAATGACATTCATCATTGGAAATTTGCACCTTTACATAATCTCTCTTGGTTCTTATTTTTTCCACATTCCCCTGCCCTCCTTTCAATCCCTCCATCCCTCCCTATTTACAGAGATTTTGTTTCCATTTTGTCATTTTCTCATATTAATTCCCTGGAAGTCCCATTTGACCCCACTATTCCCCTGCTGGGTATCTTCCCCAAAGAATTAAAAGAATCGTACCACAGTGATATATGTGCACTCATGTTCACAGCAGCACAGTTTGTAATAGCTAAAACTTGGAAGCAGTCCAATTGCCCATCAACTGGAGACTGGATAAAGAAAATGTGTTTTTTAAATAAAATGGATTACTACTCAGCCATAAAGAATGAGAAGCTAGAGACATTTATAGCTTAATGGATGCATATTGAGGCTATACTCTTAAGTGAAATAAATAGGACACACATGTGTAAATACTGAATAGTTTCTCTAGAGTGAGAACCTGAATGTATAAATAAGGACTAAAAGGTATAATAGATAATGTGAAATAGGAAGAAAAGGGGCAAAGGGGAGGGGAAGTGGGAGGGATAGGGAAAGGAAAGAAGGGAATGGAATTAATATTCAGTGGTTTTTTTTATGGATTTTTCTGCATCTATTGAAATGATCATGTGATTTTTCTCCTTGCATTCATTTATGTGATGTATTACATTCATTGGTTTTCCCATGTTCAACCATCCCTCCATCACTGAAATGAATCATTCTGGGTTATAATATATGATCATTTTATGATTGCTTCCATTCTTTTTGCCAGTACTGTACCTTATTGAAGACTTAAGTATCTGTAATCTTTAAGAATTTGGCCCCTATTTCTCATTTTTATGTGTCCTTTTCTGGTTTTGGAACCAGGGTAATGCTTGCTTCCAGAAATGACTTTGGGAGTATTGCTTCCCTTTCAATTTCAGGCAATAGATTGAGGGATACTGGTGTTGGATCTTGAATAAAGTTCTTGTAGATTTCAGCAGTGAATCCTTTGGGGTCCAGGCTCTTCATAATTGTTAGATTTTATTATGAAATAGGGGATAATAATAAGTGGAGAAAGTTATATATAAAAAGTTTTGAAAAGGTTAATGAAATTGACATATCTTAAGTAGAATAAGCCTGATGATAAAGAGAAACCCAAAATTACCAAACTCCTTCAGAAAAGCTCTATAGGGGATGATTATATGACATTTTGGAGAAGGCAATATGAGAAAGATGATAAAAGATCCCTGATTGACAGTGGGTCATGGAGGAGGATGGGAAGATAAATTGAGTAGGTGAAGGAGAATTTTTACAGCAGAAAATCTATTCTGAACAATACTGTAACTGTGGTTCATTCACAAAGACACATTTGCAAAAACCTGCTGAAACTGACAGTGAGGTTAGTGTAGGTTTTTTCAACCCTCGAAAGCAAATGTGTAAACAAGAATGGTGTCAAAATCACTGTGTGTGAGGAGGACTCCCCTGCAATTCCAAGTTGTGGCAAAGACAATGCTGGGTGTCACTCTAACACTCCCACCAAACATGAACCTATGAGGCTAGGGGCAGGCACTTTGCAAGATGTTTCTTATGAATTGAGTACGTTCTTCAGAAAGACTGTCCCTCACAGAGTTTTAGGGAGAGATTTGTTGCAGGGAAGTGAGACTGGAGTATGTCTTGGTGGTCTCCTCCACGGCCAATGTCCACAGCTCAATGTATGGTTCCTTGTGCTATTTGCCAAGAACTGAACATTGCCCCACCTAGAGCTAAAACAAGTTAGACCATGTCTGCATCACTCCGAGACATCATATGAACAATGCAAAATTAGAGATTTTTAGGGAATAAGGGAAAACCCCATCAATGAATGCACACTGGACTCAAAAGACATATTAATATTTGTGAATACTAAAGCCATCAGGCAAAGTGTTTCTTAGACACAGTAAAAAGACACTTCTGACTACCTTTTCCCTTTGTCGTAGGCATTTAACATGTAGGTGATATTGGACACAAACTCAAATAAATTGTTTAAAGCTAAGAGTTTGCCTTGTGTCTCAGAAGAGACTTGGACTTTGGCTTTTGAAAAATGCTGTAATTGTTCAGACTTTGGAGAAGGGATTATTTTGGTTTTAGTCATATGGTGGATAGTTGCATTATGTTAAGTGGAATTATGTAGCTGGTATTACTGTCTTTATTTGGAGATTAAATATGTTTTAAAGAGATGTGTGTGACATTCATAGGGTATGAATTTTGATCGTTAACCTTTACTGCTCAATAAACAGATTATCCTAGCAGTTTAAGAAAACATGCTCCTGGAATTCTGTGGATGTGTCATGGAAGTGTGACTTTCAGTAATCCATGTGGTCTCTGGCCTCTTCCACTCTGATACTGTTCCTCAGTTCTGCTTTCCAGCCACCATGAACTGAGCGGCTTTGTTCCTTCAAGATCTTCTCCCATGCTGTTTCTGCCTTGGAGCCAGCTTATTACAGACTGAAAACATGAGCCAACTAACCCTTTTCTCCATGCAGTAGTGGTTGTTGTAGCAGCAACATGACAAGGAAGTGTGGGTTAACCCTGGAAAACAACAGAGAGAGAGAGAGAGAGAGAGAGAGAGAGAGAGAGAGAGAGAGAGAGAGAACCTAGCAAACACACACAAGCAACTTGATGTAAACAACAAGAAATGAGGATGCCCTGGGGGAGACTGAATCCTGGAACTGGTCCCTGTGTGTGGGTAGGGGCAGGGAAGCTGCAACCTGCATAGGTAGCATATGACAGCATCAGTCAGGAAAGTTTTGAAACTCCTGCCTCTATCTGCATGGGCTGAGGCAGCACCTCATACCAGAGATGCCAGTGACCTACGGGTAACATCAGACAGCAGGAGAAAGGAGAGAGCATGGCTGCAGAGGCTGAGCTAACATCCACCCAAACTCTCCCTAGTGGGTGAGGACTGGCTTTCACAACCATCATTATTTTAATGGAATATAAAGAATGCACTAGAAATAGAATACCAAGTAAAAAATGAATCATGCATGGTAACAGTAGATATTCTTTCATCAAATAACCATATATAGTATACCTACATCCATGTGCAAATGTATTTGTACAAATATGTACATAAAATAGCTATCCATTTGACATATATAAAATAATGCACATATACGACATATAAATATACTCTACATGGACACTTTATGCACTTTCTCTTTCTATTGATGCAAAATCCACAGGGACATTTTGTAGAGATGTAAAATAGCTTCAGTGAAAATCATCCTCTGGATTATGAAGAGTTAGATCACTTCACATAAACAGGGTTTATCCTAATTCCCTGCTTCTGTCACCTTCTTCCCGGCCAACATTAAACTTTCAAAAGGAAAGGGTGGGGAGGTCTGCCTCTGGCTGGTAAAGAGACGTCATAGGAGGGCATGGTCATCCTTGATGAGGTCACAAAAACCCTGTGCTCCTCAGCCTGGCCCCGAAGGTCAGCACTGGACATTCTGGGCAGCGTTGTCAGACTGAACAGTTTCCTCCCTTCCCATGGCAGCCACCACAGGGGACTCATGCAGATGGAGGGAAGCTGACTGTGGTGGGCAGCACCAGGGTCCACGCTCTGCTTGGAACCAAGGTAATGACTCTAAGGAGGACAGAGGGGACCTGCAGAATCCCATTCTGCTCCTGCAATCAGATCATGGGTCCATTGCAGAATGTGACATCCACTTATTCCCTGACCCATGGTGTCAGATGTACCTGAGGCCCTTGTTCTGTTTCCTTTCTTCAGGTGAGGGTAACAGGGAGACCCAAGCTCAGTTAGGGGGTCATGATGGTGGGCTGTGGGCATTGTAAGGAAGCCCTATCCCAAAGAGAGTTTCCCCAAGTATCCAGATCTCCCTCCCTTGTCAGCCCTGCACCCTCAGGAAGGATTTTCAAGGGAGACCTCTTTCCACTTAGGGTACCTTGGGAGTTAGAGCCTTGGTCTGAGGGGAGCAGACTCAGGTACACAGAGCATGGAGATACGGGCTCTGCAGGAACTTAGGTGATGACCCCTGAGGAGGAAGGTGAGGGCCCCAAGAATCCTATTCCGTTCCTTCAGTCAGCCCTGGGAGACCCCAGGCATGTTGCTGGTTGTGACCTCCACTGACTGGACCTTGTGGGGTCAGAGCGGGGCGAGGTCTCTTCTGAGTTCCTGGCTTCAAGTGAGGGAAGCAGGGGAGCCTGGGCTCAGAGGTCACTTGAGGGTCTGTAGGGAGTGAGGAAGCCCCACCCTAGTGGAGGGTCCCTCCCAAAATCTAGATTTACCCCTATTGTCAGCCCTGTACTCCTGGGAAGAATTTTCATATTGAAACTCCTTTGTCTTCAGGGGACCCCAAGTGCAGAGTGTGTTCTGAGGCCCAGGCTTCAGCCAGGTAGAGTGGAGAGGATATGAGATCAAACAGGTCAATGTGAGGATTGAGGAAAGACTTAGGAAGGAGAGGATCCCGAGAGGATTCCAGAGAGGATCCCAGAACATTCTAGAAAAGCTCTGCTTCCTGCCCTGCATCTCAACATGCAGAGTTCTCAGGAGACCAACCTCTTTCACCCCTCTGGGACCTGAGAGGAAATCAGAGCCTCATTCTGAGCTTCCTGCTTCAGGTTGAAGGAGAGGGGCTGTGGGGGACCAAGGAAGCCCCTCCCCAGGTAGAGGACCCACAGGTGATCCAGATCCTCCCCTGTATCAGAGCTGCAGCACACTGGGGTAGGTTAGTGAGGACCAGGCCCTGCCCTTGTGAGCCACAGGGATCCTGGGAGTCACAGCCTGGTCCTCAGGTCTGTGCTCCTGTGGGGACTTAGACAGGACCTGGGCTCAGTTAGGGCCTGTTGAGGGGCTGCCCTGGGGGGACTGAGGAAGCCCCACCCTGATGGCATCCAGAATAATCCAGGTCTGCCTCTGCTGCCCTTCTGTGCCCCAGGACATTATTCTCAGGTGAGTGCTGCCTGTTGCCCCTGGGGACCGACCTGGACAGTTAGAGCCTTGTTCTGGGGTTCCTGGCTCAGGTGGCAGAAAAGGCAGGCTGGGCTCAGTTAGTCCACTTCATGTCTGGGGTGGGGGAGGCCCCGCACCAGGGAGAGGGTCCTAAGCTCATCCCACCTTTCTGCTGTTCTCAGCTCTGCACCCCAGAGCTGTTTTGTTGGTAACTCCATATCATCCTGCAACCCTTTTCTGCTTAGAGGTCCCTGGGTGTCAGAGCCATGGTCTGAGGGGAGAGACGGAGGTTGGCATGGGACAGGTGTCCAGGAAGGAGAGCATCCCCACCTGGGGATCAGGACATCTGGAGGTCAGAGTCTTGGTGTGACAGGGCACTCTCAGGTCAGCTTGGTTCTACCAGGAACTAAGGTCAGGACAGAGAGGGAGGAAGGAGGGAACCCAGCCCACACCGCTAGAGAAGTCCCTTGGAGGAACTCTCTGCCCTTGGTACCAATCTCAGACATGGATTCTGGGTGTGCGGTCCTGGAACTGCCATGAGTGGGGTCTGAGCATGGTGAGAGGCTTGACCACACAGGAGGGTGTCTTAGTCCCTAGAACAGGGAATTCCCCACACATCCTGCCCCTGCAGTGTAGTGTAGGGAAACCCCATGCACAGTGACCAGACAGGAGATTTCTGACCCCAGCATTCTGCTCTGAGGGACCTGAGAGGACTCAGAGAGTGAGAGTCCCTGGCAGTGTCCAGTATCAAGGGAAGAAATGAGGCAGAACTGTTAGACCCACGACCAAGTCTGCCTCTTATTTCAAACTGAATTGTGTCATGTATTCTGACTCTGGAACCTGGGGAAGCAGGACTTATATTCTCAGAGAGATGGAGACACTGAGGACTCAAGGGAGGGGTTAAGGGGAAGACTGTTGAAGAGACTTGGTACTCCGAAACACCACTCACATGTGCTGAAAATGTGGTATGCAGTGGGCAATCCAAGCCACTTGATGAAGAAAAGAGTCCAATTTATTTACTCTCTATATAAGGAAACAATTATCTTCTTTTTAACCTTGAGGAATTGATGACAGAGCTTTGTACAGGTGGCAGCTTCCACATTGGACCAAGGTAGCTGGATGTCCACAAAATGGACATCAGCCTTGGTGATACCTGGGCTACCATCCCGTGGTGGATGGTCCCCCTGGAACAGCACGAGGTCACCAGGAGGTGGGCAGGAAGCGTCACACATGCTCAGGTTGACTGGCATCAGGAGGCCAAGCAGGGGTGGTAGGAGAAGGCCCTCCCGCATCTTCCTTAAGGAACACACTGAGTTTGTCCAGGAGAGGACCAGACTAGATAGTGAGCCAGAGGCCCAGGACCTAGGCAAGAGTCTTGTAGTTGTAAGTGTCCTCCAGACCATGAGCTAATGGTCGTTAGTGAAGTTTAAGAATTTCAGTGTAGACCCAAGTCAGAGGGAGACTTGGAGGAGAGCCCGAGGCTACCGAATTCCTGTGTCCCACGAAGACAGTGCCTGCTGCCACGCGTGTCCTGCAGGACCTCCGTCCCACACACCCTGACGGACTCCCAAATCTTGGGAAGTCTTGGTTCTGGCTTCTTCCCTCTGAGCAGCAAATTAGCTACCTGGGTCCTTACCAGGGCCTCACTCTGGACATGCCAGAGACAGGATTTGTTCCAGTGACCCAAGGTGAACACACACGTTATCTTCCTTCAAACCTTGGCCCTCTTATGCTGCTCTCTCAGTCTTAAGAAATGGCAACACATAGGACACACGTGTGTAAATACTGAATAATTTCTCTAGTTTGAGAAAGTGAAAGTGTAAATAAGGACTAAAAGGTATAATAGATAATGTGAAATAGGAAGAAAAGGTCCAAAGGGGAAGGGGAAGGGGGGGTAGGGAAAGAAAAGAAGGGAATGGAATTAATATGAGAAAATGAAAAAATGGAAACAAAATCTTTGTAAATAGGGAGGGGTGGAGGGGTTGAAGGGAGGGCAGGGGAATGGGGAAAAATAAGAAGCAAGATATATTATGTAAACGTACAAGATCCCAATGATGAACGTCATTATACTGTATCCCTAAAATATACCAATAAAATTAATTTTAAACAAAAGAAATGACAACACCTACTTGTATTAACACAGTACAAACTCAAGAGTAATTCTTTCATTAATGATTTTCTATGTCAAACTTTATTTACACTAAAAACATTCATTCTTCTGGTGTTCGGTTAGGTGTTTTGATAATGAACAGTCACCATTACCATACTCAAAACATAGCACTGCCGCAAATATGGTTTTCTTCACGCTAACTCTTGTAGCCAAACACCACCCCCTCCCCCAATGTAACACCTGGCAACCACTGGTCAGTTCTCCATCCTTATGGTTTTTCCATTTCAAGTACATCATAGGAATGAAAGCATAGAGTATGTGGCCTTCCCATAAGAGCTGCTTTCCCTGGACATGATGCATTTGTGATGCAACCACATTGTTGTGTATATCAGTAGTTTGTCCTTTCTATGGCTGAGTACCATTCCTTTGGATAGGTGGGTCATAGATTATTTATCTATTTCTCACCTGAGAGATATTTGGGTTGTTTGCAGTTTTTGTTTGACACTTAGGAATAAAGCTGCCCTAAGCATCCACCTACAGGTGTCTGTATAAACATGCGTTTTCATTTCCCTTGGATAGATGCCTAGGAGTAGCAGTGCTGGGCCACATGACAAGTGCACTTAACACTATGGAAAATGATGCCCAAATGGCTCCCACAGTGGCAGTACCATTTGGCCTCCTCAGCACCACTGCATGAGGCCTCCAGTAGCTCCATAACTCACCAGGACTTGGTTTGGCAATTTTTCCTTTTTCTTTATTTTTGATGTTAGTCATTGGAATGGATGTCTCAGGGCATCTCATCATGTGCTTCACTCTTCCTTTTGGTTCTGGGATTGAGTCCAGGGCATGCTGTGCCCATGATACACCACTGAGCTACACCACAGCCCTTCCACTGTGGCTTTAAATTTGCATCTGTACAACAGCTAATAATGCCGGGTGCCTTCTGTGTGCTTGCATATCTTTCTCTGCAGGTCTTCCGTATCTTCTTGGTCCATCATCTGGCTTTGGTGAAGGGTCTGTTCAAAGTTTTATCTGTTTTTCTAAAAAATTATTTTATCTTATTGCTAAATTTTGAGGGTTTTTGACATACTCGGGAAAGAAGCCAAATATGTAATTAGCAAAACCTTTCCAAGTGTATGGCTTGCATTTTCATTATTTTAACAGTGACTTTTACAAGGAATGTTTTAAAATTATCTACAACTGAATTCATTATAATTCTCTTTTACAAACCATGCTTTTGTTGTTGGATCTAAGAAAAATTATACCTATTCTGAAGGCATGCAGATTTTTTTCCTATGCTTTTATAGAGAGTTTTACAGCTTTCTGTTTTTCATTCAGGTCTTTTATCCACTTTGAGCTAATTAGCATGTATGATTTGAAATATCCTGGAGCTGAAAGTATAGCTCAGTTGTAGATAGTATGTTCAGCATGTGTGAAGCCCTGGGCTCCATCTTCAGCACCACAAAAGAAAAATAAAAGATATGAGCCTAAATGAAGCTTGTTGGTTTTGGGGCGGTTTTATTCTTAATCCTGTATATCAGTGTCCAAGGGTATAAGTATCATTTGTTGCAAAAGCCATTATTTCTCCATTATTTGCCATTGAAATTTTGTCCGAAATTGATTGGCCATATTTGTTTAGGTCTATTTCTAGGTCTCTGCTCTTTGTTCTGTTCATCTGTCTGTCCATGCACCAATGTCACACTGTCTTGTTTTGGTTTGTTGTAACTTTCTATGAAGTCTTAGGAGCAGTGTCAGTCCTCCAATTTTGAACTCTTCCAAAATGTTCTTTCTATTTTTAATCTCAAATTCATTTCATATGGAACTCAGAATCAGTTTACTGATATCTACAATAAACCTGTTCTGTACCAGGATATGGTGGCACATGCCTGAAATTCCATCACTTTGGAAGGCAGAGGCAGGAGGATTTCAACTTTCAGCTCAAGCAGAGCAACTTTGGTGAGGTAAACAGACCCTGTCTTAAAGTGAAAAATTAAAAAAAAATGTGGATATAGGTCAGTGGGAAGTCCCTAGGTTTAGTCCCTACTATGGCAAAATAAATACATAAATTAAACCTCCTGTGATTTTGAAGGTAGTATATCCATAGATCAATATGTAGAGAATTGATATCGTAATGATAGTGAGTCTTCCAATTCGTGACCGTACTGTGTCAAATTAGGTCTTCTTTATTTTCATCAGTATCATTTTGTAGTTGCCAGCATAACAAAGTTGCAAATAATTTGTTAGATTTATACCTAAGTGTTTAGGGGATACTTTAAATGATGCTGCTTTTTATTGTATGATGAGTGAAATAAACCAGTCACGAAAGTACACACGTGGCACAATTTTGTTTTTGATGCAGCATCAAAAACATTCAAACTCATAGAAGCAGAGAATACAGTGAGGGTGGTCAGGGTCTGGGAGGAGAAGGAAGTGGGCCTTGTTGCTCACTTAGATAACATTTCAGTCGAGCAAGGAGGGTGAGGCCTAGAGATCTGCGGCCCAACACATGCCTACAGTTCACAGTACGGTGTAGTGAGCTTCAAAATTTATTTCAGGGTAGATCTCATGCTGTGGATTCCTACCACATTAAAAACCAAGACATATGGAATATAGCGAAAATTTGAAGGTGATGCATATGTTTATTTCCTCGGTTATCATGATGGTTGTATGTGTGTGTAGATATGTCCAAACTCACCTAATTGTATACTTTAAACATTTGCAGTTTTTGAACAAAATTACAACCTCAATAAAGGTGCTAAAGTGTCAATGTCCAATTATTAATTTCCTGATGTATAGAAATATAAATAATTTCTGGGTTCAGTATTGAACTTACAGACTACAACCGACTTTTTTGCTGACTAAATTACAGAGCTATTTTAGACTTCACTGGATTTTTTACTTAGTGATTCTCTGTTAATAAGGATTTTTTTTCTTCCTTTCCAATATACATATTGAACAGTACTGCTGAAAACAAATATCCTTCCTTGCTTTGTCTCAACCTAGAAGGAAAAACATTCCATCTTTCACTTTTAAGTATGGTGCTAGCTTTAGGATTTTAATTGATGCTCTTTATTAGGTGGTGAGAAATACTTTTTATTCCTTGTTTGCAAAGATTTTCAAAAATTATAAATGGTACTTGGTTTTATCCAACTATTTTCCTTCACCAACTGACATAATTGTGTGGTTTTCTTATTTACTATGACATATTGGCTGAATTTTTTAATGTTGAACCAGCCTTGCTATTTTAGCATAAGTCCGTTTGGTCACATTGCATTATCCTTTTTGATCTTATTGGATTGAATTTGATAATATTTGGTTGAGAACTTTACCATGTATATTCACAGGTGATAGTGGTCTGTAGCTTATTGTATGCCTTTGTCTGGGCATGGTACTCAAATTAATGCTGACCTCATAAAATGAATTTAGAAATATTTCCATCTCTTCAACTTTCTAAACACTTTATGTGATGGAATGAGTATGGTTTCTCCCTGAAGTGTTTAAAAGACTTTCACCAACGAGACCATGTATACTAGAGGTTTCTTCTATGGGATGTTTGAACTATGGATCTCCTTTCTTTAATTAAAAGGATATTTAAATAACTTATTTCTTTCTAAGTGATACTTTTGAGTTTGTATCTTCCAGGAAATTTGTCAAATTTATCAAAGCTGTCAACATCATGGACATAAAGGTGTCCAGGATAGCACCTTAAGGCTTCTTTACTATAAACAGTGTCTGTAGTGATACCTCGCTGTTTGTTCCAAATACTGACCTTTGAGTCTCATCTCTTTGCCTGGTTAATCTGGTGAGAGGCTCATATCTGTTATTGATTTTTAGAAAGAAAGAGCTTTCTCCTTTCACTGATATTTCATAACAACTTTTTGCATTCAACTTCAGTGTTTTCTATTATCATTAGTATTTCTTTCCTTTGGCATTCTGCTTACTTTATATTTAGTTTCTTTTACGGTTCTAGTTTCATAAGGTAAAACCTGGTATCATTTAATGTAAGTTTTGCCTAATATAAACATTATATTTTATAAAATATCCCCCTGAACACTAGGGGCAATCCATTCCCACTGCCTTGCCCTCTGTAGACAAACCATTTTACCGAAAAAGTTACCTCATCACTGTTGAGTATGTAGCCCCCAGATATCATTATTTCGATTCTTACTGGTAGTGTTATGGAGGAAATTAGTCTTCTGGACTCAGTGCTTACCCAGTCTTTATCATCTGTTGAAGGAGATAGGTTTTTAGTCTTACATTTCCTCATTCT